>NC_141685.1:325113595-325713806 GCF_964263255.1 Lissotriton vulgaris
TGCCGAAGATGGCTCTGCCGTTCCACGCTTCCACATGGCTCAACCAACAACGCATCTCGTCTCTCGCCTCCTGCGACAGAGGGACCAGGTCCGAATAAGCCAGACCTCTCTGAAGATGTTGAATCTTGAGTCTCTGCAACGCCCTGTAGTGTAGAGGGCCTGGAAATATCACTTGAGCGGACGTTGCCAATAAACCCACTACTCTGGTGATCGTCCTGAGCGAGATCATCTGCTTGCTGAGAAGGGATGTAATCTCCTTCTTCAAGTCCTTCAATTTGGACTGCGGCAGACTGAGTTGTGCCTTCTGTGAGTCGATCACGACCCCTAGAAAATCCATCGACTGAGATGGGATCAGGGCCGATTTGGCTTGATTGATCACAAACCCCAGAGTTTGGAGCAGTGAAATGGTCATCTGAAGATGCTGTGACACTAGATCTGGACTTTGGGCCATGATCAGGATGTCGTCGAGGTATATTATCATGCGAACTCCCTGCTCCCGCAGGTGCGCGACCACCGGCTTCAATACCTTGGTGAAACACCAAGAAGCAGAGGAAAGCCTGAAAGGAAGGGCTGAGTATTCGAACCACCGTCCATTCCACTGAAATTGGAGGAATCAGCGATGAGGAGGGTAAATGGGAATCGAAAGATAGGCATCTTTGAGATCCAAGCGCACCATCCAATCGTTTGGTTGTAAAAGATCCGTCAACAGATGGATCCCCTCCATCTTGAAGTGATTGTAAACCAGAAAATAATTGAGGTCCCTTAAGTTCAACACTAGCCTGTGACCACCACCCCTTTTCTGCACTAGGAAGATATTACTGCAAAACCCGTGTGGACTGTAGTCGCACGTGGCTATCGCTTTTTTGCGAAGCCATTCTTCTATTTCTTTGTCTATACAAATCTTCTCTGGTTGGGAAAAATGGAGAACCCTCGGGTGGTGTGCCTGTCTGGGTGTTTTGTAAAGTTCCGACCTCGCCCCAAGTCACCTCTGGGGGACCTTGATTGGTGAATCGGCCTGGCGAGCGTCCTCATCCGGCCCTGTTAAAAAGGTGTTGCTGAAGCACACGTTTAATGCCGGATAGAGCCTTATCCAGCGAAGTGAAGGTGCCCACGTATTTGGAGACATCCTTCACGAAACTGTCGCCAAAAAGGTTGCCCTCTGCTAGTGGACCAGGTTCCGCCGTCGCGAGTTCCGTCAGATTAGAGTCCATTCTCATCAATAGGGACTTGCGTCGCTCTGTGGAGACTGTGCAATTAGCATTGCCTAATAAACAAATGGCACGTTGGGTCCAGCCTGCCAAGATGTCGGGGTCAACTGGTACATTGGACTCCTTTGCCTGTAAGGCCATTTCCAGGAGTTTTGCCAGCGGGCCTACAACATCAAGCATCTTATCCTGGCAACCGCGCCAGGCTCGGTCTAACCCTTTCTTAGGGTCCTTAGCAAATTTCTTCAAGAAGGTAAGTAGGCTAGGATCTATTTCAGGAGTCTCCGCCACCTTATGGGGAAGGTCGGGACGAGTGCATTCTAATCTAAGCCGGTTACGCACCTCCTTATCAAACCCCTTCCTAATATTTTGGTGAAGGTACTCCGCCACCGCAGGGGCTGGAACCCAATCTAACGATCGAAGATGAACTATGTCAGTGGGGTTGAATGTAAATGGGGTATTAGGAGGAGGATCTGACGCTGAAGAGACGTCTTTCTCAGCCTTCTTCTTCGGTGGCTGCTCCTCCTCTGTATCCGTGGTGCCAGTGGTGGTAGAGGTGTTTGTGTCAACATAATGTTGCTTACTCTTAGATTTGCCACTGGTCTGGTAAGCATGATCTTGCCTGGAGGGAATCTAGCGCGCCCGAGTGTGGCCATTGATCAGTAACGCCTGTAGTGGGTGCTGGTGGAGTCTTTTTAGTGGACTTATCCTTTGTAAACCCATGGGGCTTTGCAAAGTTCTCCAGCTGCTTGGTAATCGGTTTAAGTGCAGCCGCCAATGCTTGTTGCACAGTCGCAGGTACTGCACTTTCCACTGCCTTGCTGACTAAGGCCTGGACCAATGCGTCCAAACCCTCCACAATCTTGTCCTCCACAGCAGCAGCAGGCTGCTCCTCATAAGTTTCTTCCCCCGCCTCCTCATCAAAATATACCCACTCCTCCATATCCAACTACAGTGGGGTAAGCACTAAGGGAGTCAGGGGGGGTTAGCCCAATGCATACAGTCCAACACTGAAGTAACCAGTACCAGATCCCCTCAGCAGATGCTGTAGTCAAGTTGTTGCAGCCAACAGGGCGTAGGAGCCAAGAAAAATATATAAGGAGCGTGTGCTCACTCCAAGTAAGGCATAAACTATTATTACAACCAGGTCAGGCGTCACTGTCCACGAGCTTGTTGAAAAACGCGGTAATAAACGGTGGAAAGGCAAAATCAGCGTGTGCAGCCCAACTTGCGCCCAAATCCTACCAAATATCGCTCAATGGGCGCGCGTCAGGCTGCACGCGCTGGCCGGGAGGTTGGCGGCTCCACAAAGCGTCTGGGCGATTAGGGAAAGCCCTTGCGCTGATTGGCGGTGAGCGGATCACACCTGAGGCAAGAGAAAACCGCAACGCGGTCCAGTACTGGTGCGCGCTGAAGCGCTGCTTCAAATCACATAGGAAAAACCATTGGAGCGGAGCTCCGTCTAAGCGCACTGTGTGCAGTGTGAAATGCTGTGTCAGGCGGCTCCCTTAAACGCGGGAAGCACCTGCGAGTTCTGATCTAGAACGCACAATACAAGCCTATAAAGCATGCAGACACGCAATCTCACAGCGAGTAAGCTGTATAACAAGGCACAAACGCCGCAAATCACAGTGTATAAAAGTTTAAAATCCTCAATGAATAAAGCAGTATAAGGAGCATGGCACCTATCTCTTGCTGTGTGAGCAGCAAAGAAAGAGGACGCTGGGAATGTTACCAGGACTCTTATAGGGCTCATGGAGGCGTGGCTAAGGCTGAGCATCATGGCCTTTGTAGTTTATTTTTATTAAACTGTATGTTTATTGGCTGCTGTGAAAGTTACAGTAAAGAAAGAGAAGCATAATCTGAAGCCTCCGGTCCTGTAATAGAATTGAGCTTCTAGCTGCGATGATTCAACTTTCAGGCATGATTCGACCACCGCACAACACATTCTAACGTTTAGGGCACGCCAAATTGGACAAAGCCAACAAATCCTGAGAGTGAGCCGCTTTTCACATATGCAAAGGCTGTGAGTTAATGATTCTTCCTGCTTTGCATAGAATCTGCAGCATCTGTCCAACTCCTCCCAGGTTCTTCAGCCATACCCATACAATTAAAAACAAAATAAAACCCAGGCGCAGTCTCAATAGCTCCTGTTTGAGAGCCTGGTTAAAAGACAGGGAGAGATATGTCGACAGAACTCCTGGCTCACATAAGTCAGATGCTCAGCTGCTGTGGACCAGATTCTTAATTGTCTGAATGTCCTGATCCCTGGAGATAACTTTTGCTTGCTTAGTTATTAGTCTGGAAGCCATTGATATTGGAAAGCTACTAGACCAAATCTCTTGTGCCACTAATTAATCCAATGCAGAGCTGCGATATTTATGCCAATTTGTCCGGGGATTCTTTATTATTTCCCAGATTATGCTTTTTAGCGCGTTTTCATTAGCTTGTTTAGCTTTCGTGCAGTATATTAAAAATTTGGTTTTAAGTGCCTAGTACTGCGAGATCAAACAAGACCCCTTCCGTATTTGAGCATGTGCTGTGCAATTCGGAAGGGAAAACACTCAATAGCACATTGATTGAGCCCTGTCAAGCCAGTTTGCCATTCTTCCTCTGAAGGGGATTGCGCGGTGTGTTATTGTTTGGAGTAATTTACTGCCTGTCAACATTAGCAGTGGTCTAAGGTCCGTGTTCACCTATGACTTCCTTAATTTCAGGAAGGCCCATTCCATAGAGCTGGCTGCTGCTTGTTTCGCCTGTATGTGGGCTGAAATGTGGACCCTGTGGTCCAGCCATACTCCAAGATATTTTTCACTTCCACAACTTCTGCAGGATTCCCCTCAATGGACCAGGACCCTCTTTTTCCATTTTTGATGACATTATCAGGACTTTTGTTTTTCTTGTGTTTATCTTCAGGCTATTGCTTTGGCAGTAGGCTGCTAGTGCGCTGAGGGGGCGTGGCAACCAACCCCATAGATGTCAGGTCGAGGAGCACAGTGTCATCTGGATATTGTATCAATTGTATTCCGGTGCCTGCCATTTTTGGTGGAAAGGTCCTTATTTTATGTAGGTAGATTGGCAGGTCTGCCATATACAGATTAAACAGTAATGGTGCCAATATGCATCTTTATTTTAATCCTTTATCTGTCTTGATTTTTGCTGTGGTGGCCCATCCTGTGCTGACTTTTATTTGGTCCCACATGTATGAATAAAGAGTAATGATGGCTTTAGTAAAGTGGGAGGAGTTCCCCAGGTGCTCAGTTTTGACTAGACCCTCGATCTTGAGACACTATCGAATGCAGATTGGGAAGTCTATAAAAAGGGCGTACAAAGCCTTGCCCTTTGTTGCCATGGTTACTTCGCTCAGGTTGGACAGACAGATTAGATTGTCCTTGATGTGGCATCCCCTTTGGTATCCTGTTTGGTTCATTGGGATTAAATTAGTCTGCCCAGGCTTAGAGCTCTCGGTTTGGAATGCTGGCAAAGCACTTCCCTTCTGTGTCCAGGAGTGCAATTAATCTGTAGTTCTCTGGCGATGTCCAAGAACACTTTTTTGTGTATTTGGTACCAATAGTGCGACTCTCCATGATTGAGGGATAGTTAACACAACAGATATTGCTGAAAGAGGCCAATCTGGCGGGGGCCCATTTATATACTGCTGTGAGTCACTTGTGCCTGGTGCGCCGCTTGGGTGCATTGCTTTAATTGCTGTGGAGACTTGAGCAATGCTTATTGTGGTCAGGTTGCCTATTCTGTGAGAAGGGTAACAATCATGCCAAGCACCTTGCTTTCATTTTAGCTTTCTTTTTTGTTATTCCCCTGTTCCCTGTATAGGCTTTCCCAGTCAGTGGGCGCAATATTGCCTCCTGGCACCTGAGTCGTTGGGGTTAGGTTTTTGTTAATCCACCTCCAACGTTCCCTCTGGGCTTTTGATTGTATTATCATAAACAATTCGGTCCATGCTCTGGCTTCCTCCTCTTTCCTTTGGCTGTAGAGTGCTTTTCTGTATTTTTTCCTTGGCGTAGTGATTTGCAATCATAGCCAGTTGTTCTCCCTCCTGTTGTTTCTGGGGGTTTTCAGGATTTTATTTAATTGTAGTTTTAGAGCACTCAATTGTTTTTTACTGTTTATTACAGGATTGGTCTCAAATGCGTCATTATTACTGGCTTTTATAATGTGTTGATGAAATCAGACTTCTTTAGAAATCTGGCCAAACGTCCCCAAAGATTTGAGTTGGGAGGCTTGTCTCCTGCAATCAGAATTGCCTCGAAAAAGGTATCCATGCACATGCTGTACCCTTCTTGATTGTCCATATCCCACCTTACCCTATTGATGAGTTCTAGTTAATTATGCTTTCTGATATCGACAACTTGAGGGCGGCAGGGGTGTACATTTTGGACTTTGCAGATGAGGATGGCGTGGTCGCTGGCTAATGTTGTAAAAACTTCAAATTTGCTTATGCTTTAGAAATGGGCCATATCCACCCACATCTAGTCAAGGCCTACATCCTGAAAGAGGAACAGTGTGTGTAAGTTGCTGGAATGTCTGGGGCACTCTGCCATTTATTAGATGGAGACCCAGTTGATTTAATTGTGCTGCAAGTGCTTTGCCTAGTTGTCTGCTCTTTGGAATTGGCTTTAATTGGTTGGATATCCCAAATCTCATCTTGTGGGCCTATTAGGCTGTTGTTTAGGTCATCTTGCATAAGTTGGTGTTGATGTCGCTCATGATTATCCACATGTAGTTCAAATTCTAAGCATTGAGATCCTGGAGAATTGGGAGCAAAGATGTGATTGCAATTTCCTTTTTTAGCCTGGTGGGATTTAAATATATGCTGCCTACAATGAGAGATTGCCTTGTCCTTGGTCACCCACCGCCTGTCAGGTTTATTTACAGGATTATATAATCCACCTTTCCTGCTTTTAGTATCTTGGTTGATACCAATAAGTTGTGTGTTTTTTACACAAATTGATATCCCACCAGAGGCATGCTCCCCAACTTGTGAGCCTTTGCAGGGGATTCACATGCTGTGTAGTCCGGCCAGGGAGAGGAATTTAATGCCCAGGTTTCTTGAAGGGTAGTGATGTCATGTTTCCGCAGCTCTTTGATGGTTTTATTCTTGACTGCTGACTCAGTTATCCCTGTTATGTTCCATAAGCTTATTTTCAAGTGAGGTCCCCAAGATTGATTATAGTTATTTGGGGCACTAGGCAAGGAGCAGGCATTTAATGTGCTTGAGTGCCATGTCCAGTTTGTTGGTTGAGAGTGTTGGGCTGTGCAATGTCGGCCATCGCTGGATCTGCTTGCAGTTATTATTTATGGTTCTTCCATTCTTTCCATGGGACAACTTCACCTCGATGTGTCACTTAGAATTGAGCCAGAAGTAGGCATGTTCCTATTTTTTGGGTTGTACTCCTGGATGGGCCCTCTATTTGTACCTGTGTCCTGCTCCAGGAAGCAGGTGGGGTATTTCCTTACCACGGGATCAACCAGTTTTATGCCCCATTGCTTAAGCTGCATTTTGCTTTTCCTTAGAGCATTGATGAGGTTTGGACTATTGAAAATGATTTCTGTGCGCTCGTTGATCTCACCATTCCCTGGTTGAAGGAAGGCAACTCCTTCTATATCACCAGAGCGGTTTTGCTCTAATCCTGGTATGTTCACACATATTTGCAGAACGTTTTCTCAATTGAGGATGTCCACTGTTCCCTTTGACTCATATTCTGGGTAGATGATTATTATTTGATCTGTTTTGGCCTGCTTTTATCACTTCTTGGGGAGTGCATCTTCCTGGTTGTGCTCTCGCTGGAGGTGTCTTCTGATTTCCTGGTCTAGTTGGGGTTGATGCTGACATCCTAGGGATATTTTCTTTCCCCCAGGACATTAACATGCCTGTGGGAGCCCCCCCATTTTGCTAATGGGCCTGTTTGAAGATGGTTAGATGGCTCACCTGGGTGTCCCCAAAAGCCTTCCTCTCTCGGATCTCCTGGTGTTGCTATTATTTGTACTGTTTGCGACGCTACTGAGGAATTAAGGGGGATGGCGGCATCCGTTCCTCCATCTGGATTATCTGAATATTCAGATATGTGTGTGTTATGAGGGTTGGAGGATCTTTTACCAGCAGCCGGACTAGATCACTAGCTTCTTCTGGAGCCAAGGCCTCATTAGGTGTTAATATGGCCTCCTACATGTCCTCAGAGACCTTCTTTTGTTATGATTTGGTGGGCCCCTGGATGCCAACGTTCATCATTTGACTAGATTTTCTGCTCCCTTTATCATTTAAAGTGTGCAGTTCTGCTTTCCCATGTTTCTCTTCTGAGAGTGATCGTAGCCATTGAATAAGAGTGAATCTCCTATTATTATTATTGCCTGTATGTATATTTTTTTAATCTTTTCTTATTTATTCTTGACATGGAAGCTCTCACATTTTCCTGTGGTCCAGGTTATTGATTTTACCTTTTTTTGCGGTTGCGGCATCCTCTGCCCTGGACCCAGTGGATTCGAGGCTTTGCTTATCTTGTTGGATCACTTTACCTTGAGGGATAGTTACTGAGTAGAGCATCCGTGGGTGCCATTGCCTCTCCCCGGTTTTTAAGTGCTCCGTCATTATCTCCCTGGGTTTGATCACCTGCTGGAATAGTGGCCTTCTTGGGGGGGGGTTTGTGCTCCTGAGTTTTGGTGCTCAGTCAGACCTTGATTGGTGTCCTGGGAGATGGTTGACTGTTTCAAGTCATCAATCAAGGTTGTCATCAGTGCTGGGAGAATTGATTGTTTTTCTATTATTTGCCCAGAGGCGCACACATCTTGCTTTAGCTCCACTTGGACTGAGTCTTGGGCTCTGATTATTAAGTTATTTAGGGTGTCCAGTTTGCCATCTATTCTTGTGAATAAGGTGATAATCAATTGCAGTATGGAGATTTGTACTTCTAACTTATCTGCATGTAAGAATGCCACATTGCCCATTGCGTCCAGGGTTTTATTGATGTTTACGATTGCCACCATGTGTTATTGGTGTTTGCTGTTCTGTCATTCCCACTGGTTGCTAGGGGTTCCTGGTCATAAGTGAAGCATGTGCCTGAGAAGTCCACGCACCAGCTCACCATAGAGCACCTTTTTTGAGTAATCTCTTTTGGCCATGCCTCACTGGTTTGTCGTCCAGCTGACATTTCTGATGTTGCTGAAACAGTTATAAGAGAGCTAGCTTGAGGGATGAGTTTCGGGCTTTCACTAATGATTTTGTTTCTGTGCTCTTACATTACCCCCTCCCTCTTCTCCTTTGTTTTTTGCAATCATGCCTTCTCCTGTGCTTCCTGCCCCTTCTTGATGTGTCTTGGTGGTGAAGGGAGGACTTCAGTGGCTTGGAGGCTTGAGATGCCAGCTCAAAACTTCGTGGGCAGGGGTGTTTCTTCCCTCCTCTGATTATTTCCTACTTTCTTTCTCGATATTTGAAATGCCTATGAGCACTTGTATCTCTGGGCTTAATGGTATCACTGGGCCTGATAACTGACGGGTGGTAGCTGTACCAGTTGCCTCCCCCGTGGGAGCGAGGGCATTCTCCATTGGACTCAGTGTTATTGGAGGAGAAGGCCCCCAGTGCTTGGCCTTTCTTGGTGCCGGGATGGAATCTGAAATATGGGGAGTTGAGGTTGCCCTTTGTTTTGCCTTTAGATGTTGGTTCATATTCAGTGAATCAATGTTGAGCCTAGTATGTTCGGCAAACCCGATGTCTGGCCCATTGCGGTCTGATTCATGCATCCTGGTTGGGTTTGGCTGTGCTGTAATTAATTAGTGATTCTGCTAAATATCTAAGTAATCTGGGGAGTACTCCTGTAGGAATGCCATCAGATGTTTTCCTAAGTGCCCCAGTACATGACTGTCTGTTTAACTAACTCTATAACTCCCCAAATCTGTATGTAAGTGGCTGAACAAATAGATCAGTGCTTGTGTTGGGCGGCGGATCCATCTATGCCATCTATATTTGTAGATCTAAAGTCGGCCTTCGACCTTGTGCCTAGGGCCAAACTGTGGGCTGTCCTCAAAAACCTGCGCCTGCCGCCGGAATTTCTCGACCTGGTAGTAAGACTACACGAGGGCAACTTTGCCAGGATGAGGTGGGGAGGCCAAGGGCAGGTGACGGATTGCTTCCCTGTAACTCGAGGCGTCCGTCAGGGTTGTGTGTTGGCACCCGCGCTCTTTTTGTTGTTTATTGACCAGGTGGTGAAGTTCTTTGCTGACACTCCTTCTGATGCTCCTTCACTGGGTGGGACTAAGTTCCCCATGCTCATCTTCGCCGATGACACCTTGCTCCTCTCAAAGACCCGTAGTGGCCTGCAAACCGCATTAAACAGATTCGACGAGTTTTGCAAGGTCAACGATATAAAAATAAATGTGAGCAAAACCAAAATTTATGGTCTTAACCAAAAGCCGCCCCATTAAAAGTTCAGTGAGCATGAATGGCGAAAGTCTTGAACAAGTAGAGGTCATGACCTATCTAGGAGTAACCCTGGATCACCGCCTTAGCTGGAAACCACAGGTTGACACACTTCACCTAAGATTTGCACGCCTCATTGGTTGTCTCCTGCAGGAGCAAAAAAGGTCTCTAACAAAAAGGGTTAAACCTGCTCTTAGGATCTATGATACTAAGGTTAGCTCTGCTATTTTATACGGGGCTGATCTATGGGGGTATATGGACCTATCATCTCTGATAAAAGTCCAAAACAAATTCATGCGTAAATTGGTAGGACTTCCCCAATCCGCCCCGACCAAACCACTCTGTGTGGACTTGGGTTGTAAACCTATCAACGAGATGGCTCGATATCGGCTAGTAGCTCTGTGGAGACGCATTTGGACGTCCCCAGATTTAAGCCTCTTTGCCAGGTAATTAGAGGAAGTAATATCAGCTTGGGGGTCCAGTAGTATACCCTGGCTGCGCGAAGTTAAACTAATCTTGGAAGACATGGGTTGTAACCAGCTGTGGGCCTCCCTAGGGTCCACTATCTTTCCCTCCAAGCAAGACTTCAAAGCACTATATTGGGCCTTTGTTGGACGAGAGTCTGTTATTAGCTCAGATGCTACTAGCTTAACAGGTAGATTCCTGTCTCACAAACTGGATCCCTCCTATGAGATTTACTGGTACGTCATAACTAAGTCACTTGATAAAAAACTGTACCACCAGTTTCGAGTTGGGTCTCTGTCTTTAAGGTCTTTTACCAAGAAGTGGCCCCCCTTCAACTGATTCCTGCCCATGGTGTACTCTCAACAAGGAGAGTGCTGGTCATTTTTTATTTGCATGCCCTGCCTATCATGTACCAAGAAACAAATGGATTAGGCCTATTTGCCGCCAACTTAAAGTTCGAGGGAATGCTGAGGCTTTGTGGGCGCTACGTACCACCTCCTCAGAAGTGGTGGTCGTAGGTGTTGCAAAATACCTGGGGTGGGCATGGGTTTTAAGAGCCAGACATCTGCAGGCATCTTGATCCTATCTTTTTTTTTAAATGGTTTTAAAATATGAGGTCTTTATTATACTGTTTTATTATTTATTAACGATGAAATGTTCTATGTAATTATGATGATTTTAACTTATTTCTTCTTATTGTATGTTTTATACTCTTTTGTCATAAGATGTCTTTTCTGATGTAAAAATCGCAATAAAGGCTTTAAAGCCAACCTGACAGGCAGTGCTCTCAAATCCATCTTACATTACATTTGACCTCTGTCTTTGAACGCACCACAAATGTGTCAAGATAAAAACATAATTTTAAGGCAGCTTGTTAACCTTCTGAAGTCCAGCATAGGTATTTTGGGGGTCCAGCAGAACCTCCCAGCACCCCTACTTCCAGCGCCTATGAGGTTGGTGGGAGAACCTGGTAAATAAGAGTAGATTTATGCATGCTTTACTCTTTTTTGCTCACACCGCCAACAGGGTCCTCGTGACAGACAACAGGACCCTTTTGGTAGAATCTGAAGATAATGAGCAGTCTCCTCTTTTCCTATTCACTTTCACCAGAGTTTCTTTAAATCCCTCCTGAGTGCATAAGTCTTGAGGGTGACTGGAGAAGAGAAGAGTGGGTGGGAGTGTTTGTCATATTCTCCTGCTGGCAAATACCAGGTTTTTGATACAGATAAACCTGCATCTGTCTTTGAAATGTGTGCCTCCACCTCATAAGCAAATTTCACACCTGCCATGCAGTTGCTACAATTGCTGTAATTTCACAAAATATCCAGGCTACTGTATAAGCATAAAAACCTCAAATTCAATGGCTACCAGTCTTATGTCTTCAAAATAATCAGCTAACAACACTTTACAGATGAAGAAACTTGACTCCAATAATATTGTTACCAATTTACTGATGTCTTTCATCAAAAGAATCCTGCAAAGTAGCAAGGTCCATATGAATTCAGAAAAAGATGGCTTTTTTTGTTGTAAAAATCATTTGAGCTGAGGATAGACTAGACAGAAGTGCTTTAAACTGATAGTGGAATTTTTCAACAGCAAAGTGTAGAAGTTGATGACTTGATGGATTAATTGGGTATGAAAGTAGGCATTGTTGAGGTCTAAAGCCACTAACTAGTGCCCTGGAGCAATTAAAGGGGTGACTGGCTGTAATATAATCATTTTGACTGGAATATATTTCAAAAATTAGATTTTTTTGGTTTGACGCACAGCTTTCTTTAAAAAAAAAAAAAAAATGATCCCCTCACCATGAAAGTCATCTCCCATGACAAAGGGGGTAATCTTTAGTTTTTTTATTGCCCATTGCTGCCAGGGATTTCCTGGTGGTGACGAGTTGTAAAAAACAGCTTTATGACCACCCATCTAAATTTGGGCAGGCGGACATATAGCCATTTCTTCGACTGGCCTTACTCTGTTGGGCCATCGGAGAAATGTGGCCACAGCAGAGACAGAGTACTCTCCCGTGAGGTCAAACTATTGTCCGCTCACATCTAAATTCGGCGGGTGGTCCATTATATTGATGGAAAGGATACTTACCACCAATACATAAATCAGGCCCTAAGTTGCATAGTCGGGCTTTTGGAGGCCGTTGATTTTGCCTTTGCATCTGGTTTTGTGTCCAGGTTTCTCTTGAAGACATAACAAAATAGGTTTTCTCCTAGCCTTGAGTGCAGAGGGGGATGAAGGGGAGGGCGGGGGTAACTGTCATGAAGTAAAGGGAAGAAATAGATGTTGCTAGTAGAGAAGAATATTTATTCCCAGTTATGTATACCTGGGTGAGTAGGCTCAACACCTTTATTAAGTATGGAGTGCGACGAAGAAAACCGATAAAAAAGTGATGGTGTACTTCCTTTACAGAGTGTTCCAACACTATTATGATTCTTATCACAAGATTAAACTGCAAATAGGTGGGTGTTTTCGTTTTTTTCTGAATGCTGCTCTTCTCTCTATTTTGTAAAACATTCTGAAGTTTCTGCAGAAGAAGGGCTAGCATTTAAGACCTACAATGTGTTTTGATCAAGGATAGGTGTGGCACAGTGGCCAGAGTGGCTGACTCCGGAGCGCTGGGCTCATGGTTCGGTCTCCGGCAGCAGCTCAGCTCAGCATTATGTGACTGGGCAATAGCTCACTTGATCTCCCTGACGGCGCCCAAGGCCTGGATACTCTTAGGGGTGATAGGTTGGCGCTTTACATATGTGGAATTATTATTATTAAATTATCAGATAGCCTCTACAACTCAAATTAGTTTCATGAACACGGTTGAGCTGGGAATAAAGGACAAAGGTAAAAAAAAAATCCACTAGAATGGGGAGGGGCTGCTTTCAGGGCTAGATAAATTCGGCAATCCTTGGACAACCCTGAAAACCCTTGTGGGAGCAACACATATTTATCTTATAGGCAGATACCTTCATATGTGTAATTCTCCTATGTACTCTCCTAGATCATGAATGTGTTTCTCTTTGGAGCTCTCCTTAAGACCTCTATTTATTAACCAATGAACTTGAATACTGTGTTGCACAATATATTCAGGCCTCATTAAAAGAAAAACTCTTGTTGACCAACTCCATTAAACCACGTGGGCTGGAATACTAACAGTGCACTGGTGGGGCTGGAATTTTGCGCTAAAATTACTGTGATATATAGGTTGAAGTGATGCACTGCTTTCGGGCAATAACCACGCCAAAGTGGGGTAAAAGGCCACTTTATTGGACAGGTAGGCAGAATAATAATAGTGCATACATATCATATACATACATTTCCCCCCTAACACCCCCTCCACATAGGTATGCCATCCCAAAGCTCCTCCGATAACGCCTAACTCCGTCTCCTGCCTACCTCTTGTGTCCAACTACTCTCCTCTTTTTCCCTCAGCCCAAACCTATTGCTAATGCCCCCAACCCTTCCTGCCTGTCTTGCTTCCCTCCAAATCTGCCACCTGTCTAAGCGACGACAAACCACTATAAAAACATTATTAACCAGTAAAAAGGTATAAACAACAGCGATGTATGTAGTAAATGAATCCAATGACGAAGTGGAGGTAATTAGTAAGATCCTTTAATACAGGATAAGCAGTAGCATAAGAGCAGACTCTCCACTGCAGCAGCAACAAGTCAACTGCCACAGTACAGAATCCATAGTACAAACATACAAAGGATACAGAATGTGGAACATCGAGTACAGGAATTCTATATAGACTAGAAAGACAACGTACAATGTACTACACATCTTCTCCCTTTCTGTTGTCAAAAAAAAACAAAAAACTTAACAGACAAAATCTTGCAAATAAACAGGAGGTCGCCGAGACCTAAGAGAACGTGTACAGACAGAATCATTGTGAACGGGAGGAAGAGTCAGCGAAGGAGCAGGAGCATCACCACCACCAGAGCCAGTAACTTCATTGAGAACAGGAGACTCTATGGGAGTGTGATCAGCTAACAAGTAGCCACTCGTAGAAGGAACACTAGAATCAGGCACCAGGGAAGTGGAACTACCACCAAGCAGTGAGGGAAGAGAAATAAGAGACGAAGCAGATTTTGTTCTCTTATAGAGGGCAACTCTTCTAAAGTTCCAACACTCTCCATTATTATGAATGACACAATGATTGAGTACCTTCTTAACCTTGAAAGGCCCCTTGAATTTGGACAAACCCTTTTGTAGCCTTCCCAACTTAACTTTGACCAAATCTCCCACAAAAAAAAAGAGAAGAACCAGGGACAAAGGAAGAGGATTCAGGAACCTGGGAAGAGGAAGAAACATCAACCTGTTTCCCTTCAAAAGCACCACACTGAGTCTGCAAAGTAACGACATCTCTCATCCAAGAAGGAAACAACTTCAGACCAGGATCACGTCCTCTCATCAATTGAAAAGGCGACAAATCACCAACTGCTAAAGGAGTAGTGAGGTACGCCCACAACATTTCGTTGACCATCTTTCTGACAATACACCCACTACTAGAAGCCATTTGAATAATCCCCTTCACTACCTTGTTTGCTCTTTCACATATCGTATTACCCTGGGGATTATATAAAGAAGTACGATGATGAGAGATGCCACATTCCTTTAAATATACTTGCATTTTTCTAGATGTGAGTTGAGGACCATTATCAGTGATAATGATAGATGGTAAACCCTCTTCTTTGAAAAGATTACCTAAAAACCTGATGGTATTCGATGTAGTGATAACATTAGTGAAATGCACGACCAACCACTTAGTGAAAACATCAACTACCACTATGGCGAATCTGTCCCTTTCATTTAACTCACCCATCGGGCCAATGAAGTCAAGGCAAATCGTGTGCCATGGTAGGCCAGGACTTTGTATGTGTGTATCAGGAACGACCATTGGACCAGTTTTCAAGCGTTTCTCACCCTCCCTGCACATAGGACAATTCTCAATCCATTCCACCACCTGTGAATCGATGCCCGGCCACCAAAAATGATCCTTAATGCGTCTTTGAGTGAGTGTCAGACCCATGTGCTCCTCATGTGCCAAAGCGAGCAATTTATTTCTCAACCCAAAAGGAGGTATAAATGTCTCGCCTTTAAGTAGGATGTCATTCACTATCGAAAGCTCATCTAAAACCTTGATATATGGTCTGACAGAAACAGAGACAGAACTTTCACGCCTAGAACCCAACTTGATATGTTTGATCACCTCCTGAAGAGTTACATCAACAGCCATTTCTTTTAACCAATCACTAGAAGAAAAATCTCCTTCACCAACAAAGACAACGTCTTCAACTGAAGCAACAGCCACATCATCCATGTCTAAGCACACCTCCGAATTATGAGAGGAACGCCAGTCTAACGACAACCTCAAAAGGCAATCGGCCTGAACAGTCCTCCAACCTTGAATATACTCTACAGAGTACTGAAATTCTTGCAGCCTGGCTGCAAGCTTCATAAGCCGGGCAGAACCCTTACCCGCCCCTCCTGGTGAAAGGACTTTGATAAGGGGCTTGTGATCTGACCTTAAAATGAATTTCATGCCCCAAAGATATGTACGGAAGTATTCAACTGCCCAAGAAGCGGCCAGCGCCTCCCTTTCAATAACTGAATAGTATTTCTCGTTGTCTGTGAGAGTCCTTGATGCGAAAGCAATATTAACTTCAGATGCTCCCTTCATTTGTGACAGCATAGCCCCCAAACCATGCGCGCTGGCATCCACAGTGACTATTGACTTATTATGGATATCAAATGAAGACAACACCTTAGCATCACAAATCTCTTTCTTGATATTTTCAAAACACTCTTGCTGTTGGGCTCCCCAGATGAAACTAACTCCACGTTTAAGCAAAACCCTGATACAAACAGTCTTATCAGAAAAAATGTTGACAAATTTCGAATAGTATTCAATCAGTCCCATAAAGGAACGTATCTGATCTTTATCATGAAGTTGAGGTGCAGAACCAATGGCTTCACACAAGTCTTTTTTGGGTTTGATGCCAGAGGAGGTAATGGTATAACCCAAATAATCCAGCTGATCCACCCCAAACAAACATTTATCCTTGCGCAACGTAAGACCAAAAGTGGATAATTTTTCCAAAGCAACTTTGAGTGTGGAATTATGTTGATCTTCAGTTAGACCATAAATCAGAATGTCATCCTGAAAATAAACAACCTTTGGTACACCTTCAAAGATGCTAGAAACCATTCGTTGAAAAACACTTGCTACTGAATTAAGACCAAAAGGGAGTCGAGTGAATTGATAGGTGCCCCAGGGAGTGATAAAGGCTGTTAAACTTTTGGAATCCATATGTAAATCGATTTGGTGGTATGCACTCCTGAGATCTAGTTTAGAAAAAAACGTTGCGCCATTAAGGGTGGTAACCAACTCAGCTATGTTAGGCAAAGGGAAGGTGTCGGCCACAACACACTGATTAAGGGACCTGAGGTCCACACAGAAACGGAGTTTGCCGTCCGATTTCTTCGTGACGACAATAGGCGAAACCCAAGGAGAAGCTTCGACAGGTTCAATCACCCCAGAAGCTAACATGTCATCAAGAAGACCTTTCACTTCATCCCTTATGACAATGGGAATACATCTCACTCTGGGCTGGACAGGAATCGAGTTTTTCTTAAGTATAATTTTATGTGAGTAGCCCTTAAGACGGCCTAAGCTCTCCCCAAAGACAGTTTTAAAATTGGAAAGTATAGAATATAACTCTATGTCCTCAACAACCATGACTTGAGGATCAGCGCGGGGATTGACAGTAATAGAAAGGTCGTACTGGTGAACCCACCCTAGGAAAGCAGGACCAGACTCAGCAACATAGACCTTCCCATGAATTTGTCTCGTAGAAAACTTAATGTTAGCTTCAAAATAACCAAGGATGTCTAAAGGTTCACCCTGATACCCACCAGGAGAAATATCTTTTGGTAGAAGTGGACCCATTCCCCACACTTCTACAAAAACACAGTTGGGAATGATGGTGTAGCGTGAACCAGTGTCCACCATTAAATGAACATTTTTATCATTTATAGTAAACAACGCTTTGGGTCTGTTTTTCCGTTTGTGCTCTTCGTGTTGAAGACAATCATCATTCCCAACAACTAAAATCTTATTAGTGTCATCTGTGGTTTCTGGAATGTCACTTACACATGACACAGATGAACGAGCTTTGCTTCTACACACCCTAGCATAGTGCCCTAACTTGCCACACTTCATACATTCTTGTTTGGCCGCAAAACAAAACTTGGAGTCGGAAGCATGACCATAACTACCACATCTTAAGCATTGTTTAGAAGTCACGGGTTTAAATGTGTTCTGACTTTTGACATTCACCGTTTTCTTGTTAAAGAACTTCTTGTGCTTAATGAGAGCAATATCATCTTGATCATCGTCCTCCTGTGGACAAAGCATGTGAGAATGACAAGACACTTCACTAACATCACTTGAAGTTGCTCTTTTTTCCAGTTCCTTCATACATCCCTCCGATTGCTTGACAATCTTGGCTAAGTCAATTGCTGTTTGAAGGTTGGGATTCTTGGCTGCCCATAAACGCTCTTGAATTTTCTTATTGTTACATTGTACTATGAGTTGGTCTGTAATTAGCTCATCTGTCATGTTACCAAATTTACACTTGACAGACATTTCACGCAATCTGGACACAAAATCATCTATAGTTTCACCTATTTTCTGACTTTTAGTATAAAACTTATATCTATTCATCACAAGTCTTTCTTCCTTGGCATATCTTATTTCTAAACGAGAAACAGCTTCCTTATATTCGTCTAAAGGGGCTTGCGCACCAGCTTAAAGAACCTGTGGTAAGAATTTAAAAACGTGTTGACCCTCTTTACCCAGTGAGCTCAAAAGAAGGGCTTTTTTACGTTTAGCAGAGTACTCCTGAGCATCTAAAGCATCCAGATAGTTCTCGAACATGGGAAACCAATCTTCCCATGATATGCTGGGTTGACCTGGAATGGGAAGGAAGCTGCATGGTAAAACTACAGTGCCACTTTGTAAAGCAAGTTGGTCAGACATTGTTAAATTAGTGCGAAGGTCGTTAAAGGAGCAAACACACTCGTTGTTAGATTCGTAAAATACCTGTAAATTGGTCTGCTCTTGACTCTTAGAACGGCATGAGGACGATGGGTTCGATTTCAAGTCGCCAAAATGTTGTAGTAAATGAATACAATGACGAAGTGGAGGTAATTAGTAAGATCCTTTAATACAGGATAAGCAGTAGCATAAGAGCAGACTCTCCACTGCAGCAGCAACAAGTCAACTGCTACAGTACAGAATCCACAGTACAAACATACAAAGGATACAGAATGTGGAACATCAAGTACAGGAATTCTATATAGACTAGAAAGACAACTTACAATGTACTACAATGTACAATTGCGAAACATAAGAGGATGGGAGGGAGGGCCAAAGAATTCAGCTCCCTTCAACCCTCTGTGGGGAAAAGGCTGCCTCTACACACGATGACGCAGGAGAGCCGGCTCTTGCGCCCTGCAACACCTGTGTGATTAGCAGTGTCGTCATAGACGGCCTCCGCGTCTCGCGCCCCTGCTCCCAAAACAGCTGCTCACCGGCACAAGGCGAAGGGCGTACCAATGCCCGAAATCGCCCGGGGGTGAACACTCTGCGAGTGTCACCCCCAGGAACCCATCGGGCAATAGCCACGCCACACTTCAAAGTGGGGTAAAAGGCCGCTTTATTGGACAGGTAGGCAGAATAATAATAGTGCATACATATCATATACATACATTTCCCCCCTAACACCACCCTCCCCTAAGCTATGCCATCCCAAAGCTCCTCCCATAACGCCTAACTCCGTCTCCTACCTACCTCTTGTGTCCAACTACTCTCCCCTTTTTCCCTCAGGCCAAACCTATTCCTAATGCCCCCAACCCTTCCTGCCTGTCTTGCTTCCCTCCAAATCTGCCACCAGGAAAAACCCCATCACAGGTGTTTTTCCTGTCCCCCCCCCCCTCCCCATAACGGCCATTCTTGAAAAGAAATATCACCAAACCACTGTCGCCAAACAGGAAAAAACTTTATTACAATACGAAACGTAATCAAAGGTAAGCAAAATGTACTGCAGCAAAAAACAGCGTAAAAAACACATAAATGCAATGCAATTTAATCCCATAACCTAAAAATCCCCATTCCCCCAAATGTTCTCCAGAAAAAAATAGCATTATAGGGAAATTGAGGAAGGAATGAGCTAAAAGGAAAACGGGGAAAAAAGGGAAGAAAATGAAAGAAATTGGAAGGAGTAGAGAGAGGGGAAAACCTAGCAAACTACTGTCGCTGTAACCGTTACAATTTAGCACCATGGGTTAATGTTCAGTATTCGTGCCAACATGTCCTTAATATTTAACAAATATATCTTGTTCCCTATGAAAGACAGGTGAACCCCGTCGTGTCTGAAAGTCAGCAGTGTGAATTTCATCATGAAGTAACCAATTTATTTTTTCGTACAAAACAAAAACGTTGCATTTCGCGGTTAACCTTCCTGCGTGCCCTTTCTATGGCAACATAACTGTCTGCCCCTTCCAAACTCTGCGAGGCAGTAATGCTGTGAATATAAGTTGAATTCGCAGCCAATTGTCCATCAATTGCGCTAGATCTGCCTTCATGTCGATTAACAGACCCAGACCAGATAACTGCACTAAGTCATTCTCTCCCAAATGAATTAAAAGAATATCAGGCATATTAGTGGGGGAAAATTCAGCAACCAATGGTAACAACTGACCCCATCTCATAACGCTCTTACCCCACCATGAGATGGCCACTGCATCAGACGAAAACCCAAGATTCACACCAAAATGTCTTTTATTTGCCTGTGTGGCCGCCCACTTTATAAAGGAATGGCCGATGACCAGACATTCTTGTGTGATGACCTCGAGCCTGGAAAGAAATGACAATTAGTGTTCAAGAAAACAGAGTAAAAATTTTGCAACTTTCTAACATAACGCAAAAAACAATCAGAAGACCACCTTCCCAATTTCTTAATATCGCCCACAGAAAACCCCCACCTGGCTGCTTCAGAAGCTGCCCCAATACTAAAAGATGGGTACCAAAGTGCTGTGGGTTCTCACCAATGGACTTCAAAGACTTCCGGAGGATACCCAGGACTTGTGGCGCTGACAGGCGAGAGCCATCATGATGGCGGAAAACAATATCAGACAATGCCCCACCAACGCTCAAAAAGTCGGACCATGCCTGCAAGGGGCAAAGTAAACCTCCCATAGCTTGTAAAACAACCTTGGAACCTCTTCCTGTCTGGTCAGTTTTGGAGTGGTACAGGAAAACTTCGATGTGTGAGGAAAACTGAGAAACCTTGATGGTTTTCAAATCATTGGAAAAGTTGGACCCTAGAAGCTCTGATACCCTGAAAGGCCCAAAAAAGAGCCAAACCATGCACAGTTTAACCAAATAAAATTCAAAATTGGAAAAACAAATTTGAGGAAGAACCTTGATAATCCTGGCAAGAAGAGGGAGCGATATTGGTTCTCTTAGATATGCGCCGCGCTTTTTGGATTTTGCCCAGCCCTGCAATATGCGCCTCCCCATCTCACCAGCAGAAGGCTCGTAACCCCAAAATGATTTACCATAGAAAGAAATACCTGCTAGTTTACCCGCGATAGTGGTGGAGGAAACATTACTTTGGATATTAAGCATAAGGAAGTTAACTACATCATCTCATCGTTGACATAGCCCCACCCTATGGCAATGTCTAAATGCTGCACCTGAACCCAAAAATTCCAGCCAAGCTCTTCTGTAAGCCAACTTGGTGCTGTGCGCTAGAGAGTTCTCGACGAGCTGATAAGCAGTCAAATCCCCAAATTCCACATCTCGCTGGGAATGAGAGTCCTGCTCAAGTCTGCTCCGGGCGCCAAACCACGGAATCTCTCCCACTGAAAACGAGACAGGGCATCCGCTATATTACTAGCCATACCTGCTATGTGTTTTGCTTTGAAAGTAATGTTACATTTTAAGCATCCCAACATGAACATTTGTAACAATTTCAACATCTGCTTGTCTTTGGCTTTCTGTCCGTTCACAAAATCCACTACTGTTCTGTTATCCACATTAAAGAGAACAGTTTTATTGGCTAACTTTGGACCCCATCCCGTGAGTGCAACAATGAGGGGGGAAAACTCAAAAAAGGCAATGCTCTTTTTAACAGAAAACCAGTTGTCCGGCCATCGCTCTGCACACCATTTGCCATCCCAAAACAAGCCAAAACCATGTGCACCAGAGGCGTCCGAAAACAGCTGCAATTGCCAGACGAAAATTTCCCCAACAGACCAAAGTGTAATGCCATTGAAATCTGATAAAAATGTGGACCAAACCTCATAATCGGACCGCATATGTGCTGTCACTCTAATGCGATGGTGGGGAAGCTGCATGCCAGACATAGAAAAACCAAGTCTCCTACAAAACGACCTGCCAGCACGCACAACTTTACAAGCAAAATTCAAGTGTCCTAGGAAACATTGCGTTTCCACCAGAGTCAATTTGGGAACAGAGCGTGCATGAACTAACAATCGTGTAATCTCCTTAACCTTCTCCGTAGGGAGTCTAGCCTGCATTGAAATAGTATCTATTTCTATGCCCAGATACGTGAGGCAACAACAATGGCCCTCGGTTTTATCCTCTGCAAGGGGCACGCCCAGAGTCTCTGCCAGTAGTTGAAAATCCCTCGAAGCCAAAGTGCAATGTTGTGAATTTGCAGATTCCAGAAAAAGAAAATCATCCAGATAATGTGTAATGCCGGTGTGACCTGTGTGAAAAGTGAAACACCACTGGAGAAAAGAACTGAATGCTTAAAACAGTTTACATTATATAGCGCAGCTCATAGGAAGCGTTTTATCCACAAAGTATTGGCCTTCAAAAAATATACCTAGTAAACAGAAATCAGAAGGATGAATGGGTAACAATCGAAAAGCAGATTTAATATCGCACTTAGCTAACTGCGACCCTTCACCCATGTCTTTTACCATGAGCATAGCTGAATCCACAGATTCAAAATGTACCATGGAATCCTCTTTTGCAATGAAATCATTAACTGAAGAACCCTGTGGCCAGGACAAGTGTTGGATCATTCTGTATTCACCTATCGCTTTTTTAGGAACCACGCCCAATGGGGACACAATTAAGTTATCTAAAGGGCAGTGATTAAAAGGACCCGCCATTCTGCCTGCCCTAACCTCGGACACGAGTTTCTCCCGTACTATGTGTAGAAAAAGGCGGGCTGATTTTAAATTTGGTGCAAACCTGGGGTGACGTGGACCCTGATAACCCAACCGGAAACATTCTTGAAAACCCCAATAAAGCATATTCGCATCTTGAGTCGCAGGGTATGAGCGCAACCATTTACATAGTATTCCCACCTTGATTGGAGTAAAAGCCTTTGTTACCAACTGTGAAGTGAAACCTCGCCCTCTGCCTGGAAAACTGTTTCCACAGTGCATGTTGTCCCCAAAACATTGTGTGACTGCATGTCTTCCCCCACATCTGGAACATTCGTGCTTGTATTTGCAAGGGTTCCTGGTGCAAAAACCTCTGTTGAAATTCCAGCATGCACCGGATGGCATTGTGTTAGATCTGCTCCATAACCCCCCCGCCCCCCCGGTGGGTCTAGACTGAAAGGGCCTTCTAAGTCACCGCTAAACCGCCAGCTGTGTGTGAGGAAGGGGGTGGCCTTTGGGGATACATCCATTGCACCCACAGTTCCTTATCAACTTCCCCCCAAGATTTGTCCGGCATAAATGATAACCTAGCCCTGAATTCTTCGTCGTAATGTAGCCAAGCGTACCCACCAAACTCATTAGCTGCCTTCCTGATAATATCAATATATTTAAACAACAACAGATCTGTCCGCAAATTGTTCACAATACACACTGGCAAAGATAAGAAAGGCTGAAGTCCACGAATCTATATTTGTGGCAACCCCTGGCCGCTTGGAGAGCTCCCAAGCCTCTTCTTTGGAGCCCTCTTTAGCTTGAATGTCCCTGTGCAGGAGTTTAAAAACATCAATAAAATCCCCCTTCCATATCTTATCTTTCATGGCCTTGCTCAAATGTGCTTCCAAAGGCATCGCCACGCCCATATATGGCAAACGTTTGAAATTAACAACCTGTTTAGACTCAGCATCAGGTGTATTAACAGTATCCGTAGCTGGCAATGCCGGAGGTAAGTTAGACAGAGCATCCCCTGGTTCAGTACCCACACCTTTGTCCAACCTTACACGTGTTACAGTCTGCAAATGTTGCTCACCTGACTTCTGCAGAGCCTTGTATTCCGCCACGTGAGCCTCCATCGCCCTTTTGGTCCTCTTTTTCCCTTGCCACCTGGATTGTCGGTATCCTTTGCGCTATTCTGTAGGAAATAAAAACTGGACAGATCTTTAGGAACCCCCCCACACTCCTCTCATGCTGTGAATGACCCACATCCCTGTCAGCATAGTGATACATTTCACCATCTTCTAAAAAGACAGACTCTTCTTCCCTCAAGCTGAGAACTACCATCTCGTCCCGTCTCGGCCTCACACCGAACTACTACTACCCGGGACTTCTCCATCCCCCACACCTCCATCAAAATTCCTCCAATTCACTACTTTCTGAAAACGGGATAACTTTTTGCTGTCCAATGGTGTCGGGAAAGCCGCTGAAACTGCCCGCAAAGTTTTAGCGCTGGCTGAACAGGCCGCCTGAAACCTGGCCGGGACACTCTCACTGCCCTCTTTAGCTTTTGGCAGTGTTGTACCCTCGGAGAACCGCAAAGCACTTGACCGTGCAGCTGAGGAACTAACTTCTTCTCGTGAATTCTTCAATTCTGCCTTATCAGATATGTCCCGAGGAATCCAAAACCAGTCTCCTTGGACTCCAAATTGCATGGAACAGGGACCTTGTAAGTCAATCATCGTTGTCATTGTATCTTCGGAAGAAATACTAACCAGTTTTGCAGTTGACAGGTCAGAGGCCTTAGCGGTGTCTGAAGTGCTAATACTAACCAAGGACCCCGCACTTTGCGCCTGCGAAGAAAGCTAACCATGGCCCATTGAAAAGTTTCCTTCTGCATGAGAAATAATAGGGGACAACTCCCTATCTCTGGGCATTGCCGGTGAAAAAACAGTGTCAGTAGCTTTCGGCTTGGCAAAAATAATTAGCGTTGTGAAACATCCTTAGCATTAACAGTCAAAGAAGACCTCTTTCCAACAAGGCCACTCGAGGGAGCTGAAGGCAAATGAGACGCTTGTGAGGATGGAATTGTTAAGAGATATTTGCTGCTCATTAGAATGTCACACGTAGCAGAAGTACATGTCTTGCCCGCCTTTCCCTTCCTCTTGGGGGGTACGCTGCTTAACTGTGCCCCAAACATGGTGTCTTGCTGCTTCTGAATCAAGACAGCATCAGAAATATCCAAATTTGAAGGCTCGCCTCTTCCTGACCCTGCAGGTGACACGTCGCTGGAAAGGCATGCTGATACAGCTGCTGCTACTCCTCTGGACGACTGCCGCACGCCACTTTCCAGGCCAACCCACACTTGGGAAAGCGTGCCAGGAACCAGCAGGTCTTCTCTCCCTGCATCAGCCAGCATTCGTAGCGCTTCTCTCACCGAAGCAGAAGCTTGCTCCATGCTGACAGGGAAAGCAATAAATAACGCTCTGTAAACGCCACCAGGAATCCAAAGAATTCAGCTCCCTTCAGCCCTCTGTGAGGAAAAGGCTGCCTCTACACACGATGACGCAGGAGAGCCGGCTCTCGCGCCCTGCACCACCTGTGTGATTAGCGGTGACGTCATAGCCGGCCTCCGCGTCTCGCGCCCCTGCTCCCAAAACAGCTGCTCACCGGCACATTGCGAAGGGCGTACCAATGCCCGAAAACGCCCGGGGTTGAACACTCTGCGAGTGTCACCCCCAGGAACCCATTTTAATTGAAATTTGGATCCCATAGCCACACGTAAAATGTTGTTTTTCTACTTAGGAACTGTAGGTGCACATGTGGTTTGTGCTTTGATCAGTTAAAGCACAATTTGGTGTACATTTACATCAGTGCAGTCTACATGACCCGTATATTGTAGTGCAAAATTGCACGGATATTGATAATTCAATGTAATCTGTCCCATGGAGAAATTTAGACTAGATGACAAGGGGCCATATGTATCAAGCTAATTTTTAGTCGCAAACGCTGCGAATCACAAAAAACAGCGTTTGCGATTAAAAATTAGCTAATTGGTATGTATGTAGCAATCTTTTCTAGCAAATTAAGAAATCGCTAAAATAGCGATTCCTTACTCTGCGAGAGGCAGAATTCTGCAATTTTCCGTGCGATTCCTTATTTTGAGATTACCTCAGTTTGCGAAATTCACAAATTGGATAATCGCAAAATAAGGAATCGCAATGAAATGTATCAAAAAATAGTAATTTGCTAATTCTCGAAATTCGCAATTTAGAGAATCGCAATTACCACCAAGTGGGAACAGGTGGTAACCAGGTGCAAAGTATAAAAGGAGGCCCACAATGCAACTGACTTCTTCCACAATGTCTGGGCTTTACGTGATAGCGAGGAGGCTGCGACTGAGAGCTGCTGCACAGAGGAGAAGACGCCAGGAGAGGATATTCTGTGCGCGCATTTCCATCTTCCAGCGCACAGAGGAGGAAATCTATAAACACTACAGACTGGATGAAGAGAGTATCCTTGACTTAATTGAGGAACTCAACCCCCTCCTTGAACACCCCACACGCAGAACACAATCCATACCCACCCACATACAGGTCCTGTGCTCCCTGCACCTCTTGGCATCAGGCAGTTTTTTTTTATTTATTTATTTATTTATTTAGATTTATATAGCGCATTATCACCCCGGGGTCTCTAAGCGCTTGTTCAGGTACACACTGTGGTAAATAAAATTACCGGGACTATTTTTCCATACGTTAATAACAATAAGAATAGCTCATAAAATGAGAGGCAGAGTCCGTGGTATCTCAGTCATAAGGGCTTTAATTAAGATGACTCGAGTCATTGAGAATCGGGTTCCATCACCACTAAGGTTCAGGAAGGGATATCTAACGTTTTATTAACATCACACATTATATATAGTAAAACCACATAATTGCAATGAATACAGTAGGCGTAACAAGTGAAAAGAGAGAGAGATAAGAACATATGGGCGTAAAA
This sequence comes from Lissotriton vulgaris, assembly GCF_964263255.1. Taxonomy (NCBI): domain Eukaryota; kingdom Metazoa; phylum Chordata; class Amphibia; order Caudata; family Salamandridae; genus Lissotriton; species Lissotriton vulgaris. The sequence goes on from NC_141685.1 coordinate 325,139,897, forward strand.
GAAGGCGTGTAAGGAGGTGTACACAGGGGTGTGCACTTGATGAGTCATAGAAGTGTCATAGGTGGGTGGATGCATAGAGGAGGTCTGCAGAGTCAGCAGAAACGTTTACCCTACATGTGCGCGTAACTGATCATGACGTGAGATTGACGTGTAACTGGGGAGAGCTGGGGGGTTGACTTTAGCACTAGTAGAGGAGTCTGGAGTCTGGGATGTCAGAACGACCTGCACCTTTTGCATATCTGATATCTTGTGTTTGGAGGATGTATTGTCTGAAGTAAAGGTCTCTCGAGCAGAGGCCGTTCATCACTAAATACTAGTGTGCATATATTTCTTCGTGCATTGCGCGGGGCCATGGGCCTACTATGGCAACGGGTTCAGTAAATCACTTGCACGGAGACAGGAAGGCTGGGCCCTATGCTCTGCAGGCGGAGATATGTTTACCTATTTCACTAGACTGGAATGTGTTTTTGCGGAGGCTGAGCAGATAACTGTAGGCAAAATACCGTCTTGGCAGGCAGGCCAGGATGAGCACCTCTCGGCTGGGCAGGGAGTAAGGTAGAGGTCAGGGATGCATACCTAAACTGCAGCTTTCAGAGACAGAAGAGGTTCGGAGCCTGAATTCAGGGCCTGGCTCGGCTGGGGCACAAAAACGTGTGCTTCGCGATATTTTAAACGTGTACCATGTAAATGCATTGGCAGCGCAGGCCTCAGTGCAGAATTAACATTACATTCATGGAAGGCCTAATAACTGACATGCTAACATCAGACGGAAATGCAAGGGCATTGTTATGACAGGCACGGGAAGGGAATTATACGATAACATGGACATACATGGGGCATAGGTACGGGAATAGGGTGCGAGGGGGGGACACACTGACTACCTAAAATTTCTGTTTCCTCAACACCAAAATTCATAGGGCCAGTCATCGAATTACAACATGCCCCAGGTTGGGTTCCTTACGAAGTTCGATTTGGAGGTTGTTCCAGGCTGCCGGAAAAACGTTAGAAAAGGCGAGGCTGCCTATAGTAGCCAATCTGAAGCGTGGTCGGGCCAGGAGGGTAGCCTCAGATGAACGTAACACCCTTCTAGGGGTGTATGGGACCACAGGGGCTTTCATATAGCTTGGTGCGTTGCCATATAGGGCTTTGTGCGTGATACAGAGCCCCTTAAACATCACTCTCTGTCTGATTGGCAGCCAATATAGTTTGCGCAAGAGAGGTGAAACGTGCGTTCTACTAGGCTTTTTAAAAATCAGTCTCGCTGCGTCGTTCCTGACCGTTTGCAGTCTAGTTAGTTGTTTTTGAGGAGCCCTGCATATAGCGAGTTGCCATAGTCCATCCTGGCTAGGATCATGGCAGAGACCGCGCGCCTCAAGGTGGAAAAAGACAAAAGCTGGGAGATTTTTCTTAGTTGTCTTAAGAGACCCACACAGATGCCCACCACCGAAGAGACTTGTTCTTCTATCGTCAGGTTGCCATCAATGTGAATACCCAGGCTTTTAACTGCTACTGCAGGTTCTGGGGGCGCCCCCAATTCCCTTGGCCAGAACAGGTCATTCCATGGGTTGCCAGAGATGGTAATTGGCAACACCTCGGTTTTGTCTGGGTTGATTTTCAGGGAATTGGCAGACATCCAGTTAGCTGTGTATTTTAAGATGTTATGCAGTCTGGCATGCGCACACAGGCAATCCTCAATTTGGATGACGATCTGGGTATCGTCAGGGTAGTTGTAAATTTGACAGTCCATCTGGTTGAGGGCAGAGATCAGTGGCTGCAAATAAATGTTAAATAAAAGAGGTGAGGGGGCGCAGCCCTGTGGCACACCACAAGTGATGGCCGCTGAGGTTGAAACCAGATCCGCCAGCTGAACTCTTTGTGATCTCCCTTGTAGGAAGGAGGAGAGCCAGACATGTGCCGTGCCCTGGATGCCAAAGTCCCTCAACCCCGACAACAGTTGACTATGACACACCGTGTCAAAAGCCGCGGAGAGGTCTAACAGCACCAGGGCACCGGGATTTTTTTAATCTGCTCTACATCACCATCTCTGTGCTGTGATGTGCCCGGAAACCTGCCTGGTTCCGTTCAAGTAGGTCATTGTTTTCCAGATGGCTTGAGAGGTATGTAAGAACATGCTGCTCTAACACCTTAGCTGAAAACGGCAACTGAGAAATGGGCCTGAAATTCTTCAGATTCTTAACATCCGCCCCAGGTTTCTTCAGCAGAGGAATCAGACGTGCCTCCTTGAAGGCTGATGGAACCTGTCCTGTTTGCAGCGACCTGTTGAGGAGAGTTAGAACGTCTTCCTCAATCCCTGGCAACACTAGCTTTAACACCCCAGGGGGGCAAGGGCCCGCCTTTGAACCCGACTTTACTCGCCCCACGAGACTAGCCAGTCTGTCCTCAGTGATCAATGGCAGAGTATCCAGGGGAAAATTAACCGACGAGATAGCTGGGGTGATCTGTAAAGGGCAGTCAAGGATTGGAGTGAGCGCGATTTCTGACAGGAGATCTTCAATTTTGTTCGAGAAGAAATCCTGAAATTTTTGGCAGTCTTCCTGCGTGAACTCAGGGCTCTGCTCTTTATTCTTCCTTAATTCAGTTAGGACTTTAAAGATTTCTTTCTGTGGGTCCCTGGCTTTCGCAATCCTGTCTTCATAAAATTCTGCTTTTCTGGATAGGATAGCCTGTTTGTAGAGAGCAAGCTCTTGTACATATAGGCTCTGTGCATTCAAGTTGTAGTCTCTCCACCAGGCTCTCTCAGATTTTCGTAGAGCCCTCTTCCTGACCCTAAGGGTTTCATTAAACCATAAAGCCCCTAGCCCTTTATCCACAATTTTCACCCTCCGTGCTGGTGCGACATCAATTGCCTTCTTTAATTTATCTGTCAGGTTATTACAGATGACTTCTGTATTCTCTTCAGTCTTACTGAGCGGAGTAGAGGTTTGAAGGTGAGCTACCATCTTCTCCTCATTTATATTTTTCCATATCCTTACTACTTTTCAGCCTGCTCCAGGCTTTCCCCTATGTTCACGAGCGGGAATCTTGCCCTTCACTAGATAGTGATCTGACATGCGCAGGGCAGAATAACTACAGGGTCCTGCTCCGGGATTGTCGTCTAGATGAGGTCTAAGGTGTGGCCCCTGTCGTGTGTGGGACCCATCACCTGTTGGATAAAACCAATGGTCGTAAGTGCTTCTTCTAGCTGGTTGGCTTGACCCTCTTTCTGGGACTTTTCCCAATGAAAATTAAAATCTCCCATAATTATCAGTTTATTGTAGCGCGACCGGAAATCTTGGGCCAACTCCAGGAACAGATCCAAAAAATCTGGTGTGGCCCACGGGGGACGATATATTAGAAGTATAACCAAACAATCAGTCCCCACCCCAAATTTAACACCCAGCACATCAGCACCCCCCACACTTTCAGCATAGACTATTTCACCTCTCCAGCGGTTGCTGTGCAAAAGAGCAACACCGCCACCTCTCTTAGTGCCTGCTCGATTATGGCAGATTGCCATGAAATTAACCGGTAAGGAAGCTACTCCGTCTGGCATAGAGGACTCCTCTAGCCACGTTTCGGTGGCTCCTAGGATATCCAATTCCCCATCCTGTAGTAGAGAGAAGACCTCTAAGTTGTGCTTCTGTAGTGAGCGCCTGTTCAGGAGCCCATAATGCAGATCATTTACTAAGTGCTTAGTTTTGGTCCCTAAATTCCTACCAAGGGGTTTAAGCAGCCCTTCCTGCCGCAGTTTGGTTAGGCACGACTGACTGGGTTTTGGATTCCCATGATTTGCCTCCAACAGCTCCCATTTGTTATATTTAATACACGGACCAGGGTTTATGGCCCCTGGTCCCGTTTGGTCGCGGAAGGGCGCAGATGGGCTCGCCTCTGGCGTGCCCACGGCGCGTACGCTGCGCGCTTGCATTGGCAGGTTTAAATAGCGGCCGAGCGTGGCAGCCTGCAACTACAATGCTCACCAAAATGGTGCCCGCACACGTCCCTTCCTACCCCCAAGATGGCTCACGCAGTGTGTCAGCACCTGAGGACCCGTAAACAGCGGTGAAAGTACAATTATGGTGCAGGTATGCGATCGGTAGTTTTCTAAACAAATATACAGCAGTTGTGGGAGTTTTCCTAATAAAGTAACACACCTAAAAGCAACAACAAATATTTCTAAAAACGATTCTTTAAAAGCGAGGGAACCTCGCAAGTTAATAGCGTGAAGCGCATGTCACAAATAATTCGCCCTCAAAGTAGTGGAGGTACCTTTCCAGGGGGTGATTGCCTCAGTAGCTCTTTCGCGCTTTTTCCATGCATTCCTTGATGCCATGGTACATAGGATGCCCCACCACATTTACTTCCCAAGAACCCCTCAGGCACTGCACCAGACCAAACAGGACTTTTATCAAATTGCCCAATTTCCCCATGTCATCGGATGCATAGATGAGACGCACGTTGCAATATCCCCCTCATCCCACAATGAGTACGTGTTTAGGAACCGTAAATCTTACCATTCCCTGAACATACAGGTGGTGTGGACATTGTTGCGAAATACCCTGGCAGCACGCGCGACTCATACTTCTTCCGCCACAGTGGGATACACAAGACTCACTAATGGGGAGTTTGGCGAGGGCTATCTACTAGGTAAATGCATTTGAACAGTGGACAAACTTGTTAAGGATAGCATGTGCAGGACAGTGTCTAACCATATACCTTCCTCCCCTCAGGTGACAGTTTGTATGCAGTTCGTGACTTTATACTGATGCCCTACCTCAATCCAGCCATTGCAGCAGAGCGGCGGTGCAACAGTGCACACATTGCAACAAGAGGCACCATTGAGTGGACATTTGGGATTCTCAAAAGCAGATTTAAGTGCATACACAAGAGTGGAGGGGCACTGCAATACAACCCAGAAACCTGTTGCAAGATAGTGGTCGCATGTGCCATCTTGCACAACATCACCACCAGGAAAGGCACACCGGTGGAGGTCAGTGAATCTGACACATCAGATGTGGAGGGCCCAGCTCCAGGACCCATGCCTGCCGGTTTAGCTGGTGCAGCTTCTGGGCGCCAGAGGCGGGATGAGATTACGCGCAACTACACGTTTCTTGTTTTTCACTTTCCTGATGCGCACATGCATTTGGGGAATGGCTGGGTGTAAATGTACCAATGTAATGTGCATGTGACTACATCTCCCATAATGCATTGCAGTGTGTGTTTGTGTACATGCACTGGATTACTACTTTCATCCTGCCCCAGGGTCTCTGTTGGGTGTGTGGGGGTAGTTGGGGAGGGGTCAGGGGTGTGATGGCATGCCTCTTACCTTGTCTTGGTCCTGGGGGGTCGGAGCTGTCCAGGTCAGCCACACCCATGACGCTCTCAGGAAGTAGTGTTGCCTCCACAAGTTCCTCCAAAGGTGTTCAGTCTGTGGCAGTGGAGGTCCCTGCCCCAGTCTTCCTTGCTTGCTCCAATCTTGTAGCCACCTTCTCTTTGGAGCGCTGGCACATGTCGTACCAGCGCTTGCGCAGGTCCTCCACACTCCTATGTGTCACCCCAACAGCATTCACCTTTTCTTGGATGTCTGCCCATATGCGCCTCTTCCGTGTCTCAGGCACCCTCAGAGATTTCTTACCAAACAGCAGTTCATGCCTTGTAACAATTTCCTGTATTAGGACTTCCAGCTCTGCTTCTGAAAACTTTTGTTTTCTCTTCCTCTGGTTTTCCTGCTGCTGCTGCTCGGGGGTGTCCTGACTGGGCATGTCTCCTGTGTCCTGCATTTTCAAAATCCACTACAGAGTTCCCTCTCCAACACTCCTTCACTCTGTGAATAAGAAACTCAGGTGCAGCATGGGTAGTCACACTTCCTGGTTTTGATGTCATCAAGCTGTACCTGAGTTTCAGATTAGCAGATTCGCGAAATTCGCTATTTTGCAATTTTTTCCATTAAGGAATCGCAAAATTGTGATTTTTTGACATAAAAAATCGCTATTGTGCGAATCGCACTAGAAATAGCGATTTTTAAGGAATCACAATTTTTCGTGATTTCCTACATACATACCAATTAGCGATTCTGAAATAGCGATTTCTTAAAAATCGCTATTACACATTCGCTAACTGGTACCTTGATACATATGGCCCCTAGGTCGCTTGCTCTGTACCTAGGGGTGTGGAAAATTTGCTTTTGTGTAATTAAGTGAAATTTTGGCACAATTACGCATAATCCAGCGAAATTTTAATCTGTGATTTTGGGCTATATTTTACAGGAAATGGATGTTCGTGTCAATTTTTGATGCGAGGAAGCATACAACTAGTGCAAAAACAAATGCTCGAGTTCTGGTACTTCCATCCATTCTCAGTACATTTTTACTGCAAATGGCACGTAATTACTTACACAAAGTAATGTAATGGCATAATGCTGGAATTTTCGCATTATGGGCGTAAAGTCCCCCCCTCCCCAAATTACGCACACTGTACCAGCGTCATTTTCATTTTGCGTTGGCCTACAAACAATATGGAGCTCATATTAAAATACTGTTCTATCCGGCTTGAAAGTGAGTAATGTGAGGCTGTTCTTTGGAACGATCAGGAACGTGAATTCTTTGGAACGATCAGGAACATGAATTTCCTCCCCATATCGCCTTAAAGAAATCACGCACCTGCTTTATTAGGCAGCCATCATATAACTCATCTCCTGCCGTGAACCCGTAACCTTTCTTCTGTGCCACAAAGGTGCCTGAGGGAGCATGTGACGCTTTGCTAATAACATATGACATTCCACTAATAACATATGACAGATCATGCATCTCTGGACCCAATAGCAAATAAACGTCAAGGGCATATTGTTGGAATCAAGACCATGATTGTAACGATAAACAACTGCAGTTGTCTTTGCATTTGCAGAGGCACAGAACATTTATTTTTTGCCTGTCTTCGCGTCCTCATTTTTTAGGTCTCGCCTAGCGACGCAGCGCATGCGCTTCTCGCCTTGGCAAGATCTATTGTTGGTGGTTTGTTTGCTGAAGGGGTACAGGATCATGCATCTCTGGACCCAATCGCAAATAAACGTCCTGGGCATATTGTTGGATTCAAGACCATGATATTACCTTTAAACCACTGCGGTTTTCTGAAGGGAGACAGGAAATGTGCACGCCCATGCAGAGGACAGGCAATGCACACGCGTATGGCTTACGCATTCAGCCCAACACGTGAATGGCGCGCTTTAACTTTCCCTCGCTCACCGTTTTGGAAGCTCCGGTTGTGCAAGCGCTCAGTCTGTCTCCAAGAGGTTTGCTGTGGACTTAGTGGGTGGCATACTGTATGCGAGAGTAGCGCAGTCATTCACCTGGTTTAATCGCTAGGTAAAATTGACATGGCTGCATATTGTTGGCTATTCATTATTCATTATTCAAGGTAAGCCATTGACCTTTCAATGTTTTAAAATTTGCACTACATGAAAAGTATTCCAGTTTTACCCTTTCTTCCTGCTGAGTACTGTGATGTCAATATTTAATACATATCTCAGTTTGATAAAAACCATGGTTCCAATAGATTGTTAAACTCACGCCGTGCCCTCTTCTCTACGGAGTCCTTTTGCCGCGCTCTGTTTATTTATTTATTTTTTGAAACTTTAAGTATCAGTGTGGCGCCCGCTTCTGGGACCCCACGGTCATTTTTTTATTTATTTTTTATAACTTTAAGATTGAGCACGGCGCCCGCTTCTGGGACACCGCTCTCATTTAAATTTAAAAAAATAATAACTTTAAGATTGAGCGCAGCACCCACTTCAGGGTCACCGCACTTGTTTATTAGAGAGAAGGCCAAAGTAATGGCACTTTTGTATTACGCACTTCAAGCTGCGGTTGGCACTTCCCTCCGGAGAGCGTCTGGGAAGGTCCGTCCATCTCGCTCTGCTCTTCTCGCCTGGTGCTGCTGCGAGGGAGACGCTTCCAGTAGTCTGGCCTGAACTCTGCCACCGCTTGGAGTGTGCCATGACCCCTGCAGTTTCTGGGCCTCGCAACGCTTCTGTCTGCTGCTTCTGGTGAGTGATTGGCGGACTATGGGTCCCTGCAGAGAGTAGTGAACTGCCCAGGGAGCATTTGAAGCATGGGCTAGTATCTTCACTGGGCCTCCAAGCTCTGGCCTGCCCGGCGTAACCACATGATTAGCGGTGTGTGTCTTCGACTCTGAAAACTGTAAAGAAAATGCATTATGGCGTAAAACTTATGTTAGCTTTTGTAATTGAAGGCCGATTGTCGCAAGCAGCTTGTGTGTGCTTTATCCTGTTAAGTGTTTGATTTTATTTGATTAGGTTTTTAATATATAAGGGATCTAGCGCAGAGGAGCAATTGTGCAGTTTAAATGGAGCAATTTTTTTGCAGCAGGAGCATTTCTAATGTGAGGTGCTGTCCATAGAACAGTGTTCTGTGTGTGGTCTAGATGAAACCAAAGTGTGATAAGGAGAGGCTGACGCATAATTAGTGGCGAGCTAGTTAGGTGCTTCACACATTAATTTCATATATTTAACTTACTGCTATCCATGCCATGGGACACAGTGAGAAAACTGCTTTGCTCAGAACTCCTCGTTGTTTTAGAAAAGTCCGGATAGTTGAATTGGAATCCGGATCACTTTGTTCATATAAATGATTTATACGTTAGACGAGTATTTGCCCCTTTCTGAAAATGCCTGACTGCCTTTTGACATCTGGTGATATGTGATAATGGTGCTTCCCAGGCGTCCATTCACATCAAGGTGGGGTCTTGAGACTGTTGCAGTGTGTGATTCCTGCGAAAGACTCTAGCGCTCTGCGTCTACTCACATATTTGTTGCATTGTATTACTAAACCGGAAACATTTTGATGAAGGAGCATTGTAACTTTGGACTTCCACTAAGTAAGAAATCACTGATATACTTTCATAAGTGGGGTTTAGGCTCCGCCCGTTAATTCGATTGGTTTGAAGTATTGTTTATGCTACACGCTGTCCTTCAGGGCGCATGTGCAAGCAATGGTCAGTTTAAACGTAGCAATTTTCTTGCAGCATGACCAACCCTAATGTGAGGTGGGGCCCATAGAACGGTGTTTTGTGTGTGGTCTAGATGAAACCAGAGAGTGATGTGGAACTAAAGGTAGGCTTTTTTCTCACCAAATTTAATGTATTTAATATGGTATTCTATCTGGCTGCAGTTTGTGGCATGTAGAGGTTGTGCTTTTCAGTTGCGAATGTGCGCTTACTGTTGTGGGATTTTTGCATCACACTGCTCTTATCCTTCTCACTTTCCTACCATCTCCCTCACACTGCTCTTCTACACCTCTCTACTTCCTAAAGCCTAATGTTGCTCTAATAACTTTTCTTCCTTCTCCGTCACACTACTCTTCTCCTCCTCACTCTCCTTTCACTGTCTTCCTTCTACCTCATACAGCTCTCCCCACTCCCCTTTCTTCGGCCTCTTGCTACTCTCCTCCCCACTTTCTTTCATTGTCCCTCATGCTCTCCTCCTCACTCTCCTTCCCAAATCTTAAACACTGCTCTTCTACTCCTAACGCTATGCTTTAAACTGCTACACAGCTAATTATTACAATACAAGCAACATAATTCCACAACATATCACATACATACAGCCAATAACACATAGCTAAAATACAATACCATTAGCAAAGCATATCGCTCTAACTTAAACAAATGTGAGACCTATTGCATTTCCAATGCTTGTTATACTTCACGTAGAGCTTTAGCAACGCTGCGTTTCAGGCTTTCATCAGATCACATGAAATCATTGTTTTGGTGAAGCCAACATGCAAGCATATGCCTTGTAAATATATATGAGCTGGCCACACGTACTGGAACATGTCAAAAGTAAGTACCTAAAATCCTGAATAGTTTATCAGGAATTAACAAAAATTGAAGAACCGTCCAGCTGACTGTTGGCTCCTGCTCCCGCCATTAGATGCTTGCTGTCTCTCTTGGCTGCCAGTAACGCTACAGAGGATTACGTGATCTCTTTTTAGTACTACGGAGTAAAGAACAAGCACTGGCAAACTCAATTTATCTGGCGTTTTTAAAAACTGAAGTATACCTGAAATGTCTCTCACAAAGTGCCACGTCACCATTTCTCTTGCGCACATGCATTGTCAAATGCACAATGCTCATACACAAACACCAATACATAAAACAATAAGTTGGGTAGGTGTAATTGTAGTACCAGTGAAGATGGCTGTGGTAGTGGCAATGTGGTGAGGAGATGGTGGTGGTGGCAGTAAAGGTTTCATTGGTGGTATTGATGACAGCGAAAGTAGTGGGAATGCTGGTAGTAGTAACAGCTGTGGTGATTGTGGTAGTAGTAGTGGTAATAGAGGTGATAGTAACATTAGTGATGATGGTGGTAGTTGGTTGTAGTATTAGTGGTAGTGTTAGTTGTGTTAATAGTTATGATGGTGATAGTGGTAATGTTGGGGGTAGCGGTAGCAGTGGTGGTGATGATAGTAGTGGTATTTGTGTTGATCGTGGTGATGGTAATGATGCTGGTATTACATATTAGTATTTTCGATGGTGTCAGTAGTGGTTGTGATGATAGTAGTGTTTGATGGCATTGTTTATTGTGGTATTGTTGGGAGTGGTGGCATTAGTGATGGGAATATCAGTACTGCTGGTATTGGTGATAGTACTGATAATAGTAGTAGTAGCAGTGTTGATTGTGGTGTTGATGGCCATCTATCAGCAATTCTGGTAGTAATGTTGGTGGTGTTGGTGACAGAGAAGATAGGCACCAATAATAGTTATAGTAGGAGTAATGGTGGTAATAGCAGAAATTGTGGTGATGGTGCTAATAGTGGCGATGGTAGTGGTGATGTGGCAGTAGTGGTGATGCTTGTGATAGTGATGGGGTGATATGGAGATGATCGGAGTAATTTTAATGGTGAAAGTTATGGTGATCATGGTAAGGGTGGTGATAGTGGTGGTGGTAAAGCTTATGATAGTGGTTCTGACAATGGGGTTTAAAGCCATAAAGCCATGGCAGTATTGGTGAACATGGTGGTAGTAGTGGTGATGATGGTGGAGGTGATGGTGGTCATAGTGCTGATGGTGGTAATAGTTTTGAGAAGTGTGGTTGTAATTGTGGTGGTGGTGGTGGAAATGGTGGGGATTAGTGTGATGGTGGTAGTAGTATATTCTGGTGGTGATGGTAGGAGTGTTGGCTGTAGAAATGGTGGTGGAGTGGGCAATGGTGGTTGTAGTTATGCTGATAGCTGGGGTGATGGTAGTGATAGCATCAGTGCTCTAAATGGTCCAAGGCCTGCCAGGGCGAAGAAAAAATTGGACATTGAACCGTGGCCCTAGGGGTCCTCTATTACTGTCATTCACCAGCTGAAGAAAAGAACACACCTTACCTACCATTATGCCTTTAATATGCTAGTGCTGCAACACATGTCACCAGAAGTCCTATTTGTGACGTAGGGACTAAGAGACAGCTGGCTGCTGTTATTTACCAGTGGTGCCTGAGGGTCTAAAGCCTTATTTCATTTCAATAGAGTAACTAGTGAACTGGTGCTTTTAAATTTACCTTGTCAGTTTTATATTGCTTTTGGCCCTGGATAAAGGTGCAATATAAACGGTTAAATGTGATATTGACTACTGACTTTGAGTTTGCCGTGTCCCTTGAGACTCCATTTATATATTTGTCAACCACAGAATGATATTTCACATGTATTTATTGAATACGTCATGCCTTGAGTAAAGGCTTCTTAAGCCACACCCCTTTGTGGGCCTCACCACGTTTTTCTTCCCACCTAAAGCCCTGGGTAGCATTGGGGATGGTACTGGTGCTCATACTCTAATATCACTGTGCCTTTAATATTTAAACAATAAAACTGCAGCTACAGAAAGTGGCAGTGCTGATCGAGACATAGCGACACATAAACACGTTATAATTATTAGAAGCCACATTAGCATGGCCTAAAAGAAAGTGAATCTGCAAATGGCCATGCACTGCTCCTGTCCAAGATCACACATGGTGTGCAGAATGGGACTCAGGCCAAGTACAACAATGTATACGTAATAAAAACTGCAGAGCAGACAGAACTTACTAGTGTAAGGAGACAAATGTAAAGAAACAATGCATTAAGCATTTAAACGGAACAGTTCATCTACCGAATGAGGGCAATGCTTATACATGCACATAGGAATCCGAGAAAACAACTCTTTATGCTTATTTATTTTATAGCAACAGTACTACCATGGTCTGGAATTAAGTGCCTTTGCAATTGGTCAGATACAGAGGCAGACAAAGAAATGACATGTATATATACACTCCTTGTAACATCTGAACAATCTTGCATCTAACAAATTCTACAGGGAAATCTGCACGTGGCCACATACCATGCCTGTCCAAGTTCGCACTTAGCTCAAAGGCAATTGATAACATTATTAATGTGATTACTATTGCCTGGATTTAACTACTTGTACATTAAGCTGTACATACTTATGGAGTGAAATATAAAAGTGTTAGATAAATACATTAATATTCCCTATGCTTGGTAAAAAGTAAGATACATTTAACCGAGGAAAGATTATATCCAGCGTAATGAACACCAAAGATAGAAAGGCGATAATTTTTAATGTGAAAAATAATAATTTTCTTAACCACGATAATAGCATATTATCGTTGAAACGGTATCCACTAGTGTATATAAGCAGGTACATAAAAAAATAGTGGCATATAATCAGTGGTTGCTTTTTAAAGGCCATACATTCCACTACAGTTAAAGAAAACATATGGATCCCCGCACTTTAAAAGAAAACTTACCATACGGTCAATTCCTTCGGGTCAGGAGGAATTGCAACAACAAAGAAAATTATTTTTTCCATGCTGAAAAATTAAAGGAAAAACTTCTAAATCGGGGTTACCCTAAAAGATTAGTCAAAGTAGCTCTTAAAAGGGCTTGGTATGGATGTACGTTGTTACGACGCGTGGTATTACCACGTGTACTGTTACAACGTGTATTTTACAATGCAAATCGTTACCACGACTTGCGCTGTAGGGTGCGGACTTAGGAATAGTTTTTTACTATTCCAACACCAGCCTACGTACAGTAGGGAAGGTGTTGGAATAGTAAATCTACTATTCCTTGTCCTGTAGCGCCCTCCAGCGCAAGTCGTGGTTACGACTTGCGTTCTAAAATCCACGTTGTAACGGTACTGCGGGGTAACATCCGCGTCGTAAAGGATGTTCCCCGCTTGGTATACTCCGAGAGAGACAGTATTGGTACCCAAGATAAAAGATAAGAATACACCTCTCACACGTGTCTTGATGTTTGATCCTAGAGCTAACAAAGTAAAGAAATTGATAATAAAAAATTGGAAATAGATAGAAGACCTAGGAATACCTAAACTTCTTTTCGCTTTTAAAAATGGTAAAATTATTTGAAATCAACTTGTGAAAGTTGTGAGAAGTTGGCCTGATATGTGATGCTCACTAATTCTAGTGATCACCTTGTATCATGCCAAGCAACCCTTATGATGATCGGTGAAGCCAGCTGTATTACCATACACAACCCCCTTGAATACCAAATGAAAGGACACCACACAGATATATATTGAAGATATATATATATATTTATTAACTACAAATATCCCCTGAACTCTTTATGAGCACAGAAGCACAAGCGTTAAACAAAACACAGTTTAAAATACACAAAAGTTGCACAATATGGATGAGCCCTAGGGGCCACCTAAACCATATACTAAGAAAGTGGTATAAGAAATATCAATCGATAGGGAAACAGGCCTAGGGCCTTGGGAATCGCTGGAGCTGTTCGGGACTAGCAGTGACTAAGTCGGGAAAGGCCCGCGGGACTAGGGTGCAGTGTTTAAAGAGCACGCACTCACCAATACAAAGTCTATGGTGCGTAAAAGTTAGAAAGTTAGTTAGTTAGGAACCTTCCGAGTGACCTAGAAAGCTGAAACTTGAGACACAGGCCCTAGAGGTGTGTACCAGTGTGGGAACACCGGCGTTGCTGAGTTACCTCACCCACAGGAAGCGGGTGCATAGGGTCGAAGTAGTGTCGGGTTTCGTCACGCTGGATGATGGTGCTTGGAGCTGAAGATGCTGCAGGCGGCTCGATGTGAAGAGTTCCGGTGGATCCAAGGGTGGATCTGAAGTTGTGAAGACCTGAAAGCAGAGGGGACAATGTTCAAAGTCACTAGCCAGTGACTACCGCGGAACCAGATTGGAACCAGGCGATGTTGGGTGCAAACAGGCGTTGAGGTGTAGCTTCTCTCTGCAGCCACGTGGACACTGGGGGTCGAGGACGTCCAGGAGTCGGTCACGAGCTGTCCCACGCAGGCTTCTCGCTGTTGGCGGTTTCGGCAACTTGATTAGAGCAAACAGGCCTTGGCTAATGCAAGCCATGCAGGAATCGAAAAAGGCTTATCACTCGGACCAGCAAGGTCAGAGCAGGTGCTCCCTTTTACAGGAGCGAGGGCAAGTCTGGAGCAACCAGACCCGCAGTGTAGTTCTTCGGTTTTGTCGCCAAGATGGCCGCTGACCACGTGGCTAGTGGCCGGGATGGCGCGCCGAGTGGCACAATGCAAAAGGGCCCCTCGCAGTTCGTGGAGATGCTGGGGGGCTGATCTTCGGTGCAAGGGCTGCTCGGTGGTGGGGGTTCTCAGTCCCCAAAGCACAACGTCGAGGGTGCCTCTGATGCTGCGCAGTCAGCTCTTCGGGTGTCTTCCAAGATGTCCGGTCCCACATCTCTCGGTGCCTCCACGGGTCCCTTCTTTGCAGGGACTGTGGATCGGGCTGTGAGAAGTCTGGGAGTTTGGGTCTTGTCAGGCTCTGGGCTCGGGCTCCGGCGGCGGCAAAGCAGACGTCGAGTTGCTGGTTGGTGCCTGTGTTCACAGGGTGGCCACTCCTAGGCCACAAGGGAGATGCTCTTCAGTCTTCTGTGCAGCAGAATGTCGAAGTTCAGTCGTCTTCTTAGTTTCAAGTTGATTCAGGATGATCTGAGGTGCTCTGGCACTGCTCCCACTCTTATTCCCAATCTGAGGGGTGGATCACCTGCTAGGTCCCTCCTCTGGGTGGGACCAGGAAAGGGGGCGGTTACACCCCCTTTCCTTTGTCCAGCTCCTTGGTCTGCAAAGTCCCAGGACCGGTTTGGACTGGCTTATGCACGGGGACACCTTGTGTGCCCCGGGCATGTCTCAATCTATTCAGCCCTGTCCTCCCCAATACACAAAATCCTGTCTGGGGTGGTGCTCGTACCTCCCAAGGCAGGAAACCCTTTGTCCAAGCCTCCCTCGCTAGAAGGACTCCCAGCAGCAGGAGGTCAGACTTTGTCTGTGGTGGCAGCATCCATTTTGTGACGCTGAGGCTCTGGTTAACTTTAACCGGGGTTAAGGCTACACACATGTCGTGTCCCTCTAGAAGGGTGGAATGCTATCCCCGTCGACAGAACTGTCGAGGGGATAGTATTCCAAATCGTATGACACCTTACTCGACATGTTTTGATAAAGCCAAACCAAAGTTAGCATATAACCGCGTGGATTATAATGCACTTAAGAGTATATGGTATGGCAATATCCCGGAACAGCTAAGGGAGTGGTTCCCGACAGCTGCAGACAGGCTCAGCTCATGCTAGAGCACCATCTCACATAGTTCCAAGCACTCTGCCTCCAGGATTGATGAGGCCTTCCATAGGAGTGGCTGATAGGAACATATGTGTCCAGTTAGGGTTAGATATAGGGATACTATATCTAAGTAAGAGGTGATTACACCAACTTACCCCAGCTGAGTGATCTGCCAGTTGTGTCAAATATGGAGGCCAGGCCAGGGGTGGCACAATACATGCTGCAGCCCCTGGTAGGCCTTGGAAACACCTATGCCCTGGGTACCTAGGGTACACTGTTACAGGGGCCAATAAGGTTAACCAGTTCCAATTCGTAATGCACCTAGGGTGCATTGGCAGTAATTTATAGAGAGAACAGCAGGCTGTGGGTCTGATTAGCAGGCCCACAGCCACATTAAGTCATAAACCAGTGAAGCAAAAAGCAAAAATTTGGGGTGACCATAGGATAGCAGACCCTACTCTCCTACACAACCCCCCACCCCAAATGCAGGGACATTAGACTAACCTTGACCAGTTGTGTCTTCATGTTCTAAGTGGAAGTACCTGGAGAGACCATCTGCGTTGCCATGGTCAGTCCCTGGGCGGTGCTCCACTGTAAAGTCCATCCCCTGTAGGGAAATGGACCACCTGAGTAGTTTGGGGTTTTCACCCTTCATCTGATTAAGCCATAAGAGGGGCTTATGGTCGGTCTGAATCTTGAAGTGAGTGCCAAACATGTATGGTCTCAACTTCTTCAGGGCCCACACCACAGCAAAGGCCTCCCTCTCAATGGCTGACCAACATTTTTCTCTGGGGGTCAGCCTTCTGCTAATAAAAGCAATGGGCTGGTCCTGGCCATCTACATTAAGCTGTGAAAGCACTGCTCCCACTCCCAACTCAGAAGCATCTGTTTGGACAATGAACTCTCTTGAGTAGTCAGGACTCTTCAGGATAGGTGCAGAGCACATGGCCTTCTTCAGGTCATCAAATGCCTTTTGACAGTTTACTGTCCACTGAACCTTTTTGGGCATCTTCTTGGATGTCAGATCATTAAGAGGAGTCACAATGGACCCATAGTTCCTAACAAACTTCCTGTAGTACCCAGTCAGGCCCAAGAAAGCTCTGACCTGAGTCTGGGTAGTTGGAGGGGACCAGTCCTTAATGGTCTGGATCTTACTCTCCAGTGGTTGAACTTGGCCTCCACCTACAAGGTGGCCCAGGTATACAACCTTGCTCTGCCCTATCTGGCACTTTGTTGCCTTGATAGTGAGGCCTGCCTTCTGCAGAGCCTCAAGCACTTCCTTCAGGTGGACCAGGTTATCCTCCCAGGTGGAGCTAAAGACAGCAATATCATCCAGATATGCTGCGCAAAAGTCATCCAACCCAGTAAGGACTTGATTCACCAACCTTTGGAAGGTGGCAGGTGCATTTTTCAAACCAAAGGGCATCACCACACATTGATAATGCCCACTAGGGGTAGAAAATGCTGTCTTGGCTTTAGACTCCTCAGCTAACCCGATTTGCCAGTAGCCAGCTGTCAAGTCAAATGTGCTAAAAATTTGGCAGAAGCCAACTTGTCAATGAGCTCATCTGCCCTTGGAATAGGGTGTGCATCTGTCCTGGTGACAGCTTTGAGTCCTCTGTAATCCACACAGAACCTCATCTCTCTCTTGCCATCTTTGGTGTGAGGTTTGGGGACCAGAACCACTGGGCTAGCCCAGGGGCTCTCTGAAGGCTCAATGACACCTAATTCCAGCATCTTTTGCACCTCAGTCTTTATACAGTCCCTGACATGATCAGGTTGCCTGTAAATCTTGCTCTTTACAGGAAGACTGTCACCAGTGTCCACCACCTGGGTACACCAGTTAGTCTGACTGGGTGTCAATGAGAACATATGCCTGTATGCCTGCAGAACTTGTCTACAGTCATTTTGCTGATGTTCAGTGAGGCTGCCATCTAAGGCCACACCATCAACTGAGCCATCCTCAGGGTTCTGAGTGATCAGGTCTGGGAGAGGGTCACTCTCTTCCTCCTGTCCCTCATCTGTAGCCATGAGCAAGCCCATGTCTTCCCTGTTGACATATGCCTTTAGTCTGTTGACATGGAGCACCCTGTGGGGGCTCCTGGGAGTTCCTAGGTCCATCAAGTAGGTAACCTCTCCCTTTTTCTCCAGAATTGTATGGGGTCCAGACCATTTGTCTTGGAGTGCTGCTGGGGCCACTGGCTCCAACACCCATACCTTCTGTCCTGGCTGAAACTCAATCAAGACAGCCTTTTGGTCATGCCAAGCTTTCTATAATTCTTGGCTAGCCTCAAGGTTTTTGGATGCCTTTTCCATGTACTAAGCCATCCTGGAGCGGAGACCAAGTACATAGTCCACTATGTCCTGTTTAGGCTTTTTCAGAGGTAACTCCCATCCTTCCTTCACTAGACATAGGGGTCCTCTTACAGGGTGCCCAAACAACAATTCAAAGGGGCTGAAGCCAACCCCCTTTTGAGGGACCTCTCTGTAAGCAAACAAAAGGCAGGGTAGAAGGATGTCCCATCTGCGCCTGAGCTTTTCAGGTAATCCTTTGATCATACCCTTTAGGGTCTTGTTAAACCTTTCAACAAGCCCATTACACTGTGGATGGTAGGGAGGGGTGAACTTGTAGTTGACACCACATTCCTTCCACATAGCTGTCAAATATACTGACATGTAGTTGGCACCTCTGTCAGATATTACCTCCTTAGGAAACCCCACTCTGGAGAAAACTCCAAGTAAGGCCCTGGCCACAACAGGAGCTGTTGTGGTCCTAAGTGGAATTGCCTCTGGGTACCTGGTGGCATGGTCCACCACCACCAGTATGAATCTGTGCCCAGATGCAGTAGGGGGATCCATTGGACCTACAATATCAATCCCCACTCTTTCAAAGGGAACCCCCACCACAGGTAGTGGTATCAGGGGGGCCTTTGTGGTGCTACCTGCTTTACCACTGGCTTGGCAGGTTACACAGGAGCGACAAAACTCCTTGGTGTCTTCAGACATGTGAGGGCAGTGAAAGTGAGGGACAAGCCTGTCCCAAGTCTTAATCTGGCCGAAGTGTCCTGCTAAAGGAATATCATGGGCCAAGGTGAGAAGGAAACCCCTAAATTGCAGAGGTATAACCAACCTCCTGGTTGTACCAGGCTTGGGGTCTCTACCCTCTGTATAAAGGAGTCCATCATCCCAATAAACTTTATGGGCACCTTGCGCATTCCCAGCAGCCTCAGCAGGTCTGAGGGGTTCAAGAGAAGGACAGGTTAACTGAGCCTGCCCCAAGTCTGCCCTAGAAGGTCCCCCTGTCCCCAGAAACTCAACCTGGTCAGGTTCAAGTTCTTCAGAGACAGTTCCTTCAGGGGTCTCAGGACCAGCTTCCTGTGAAGTCTGATCCTCACTTGTAGGCAGTTGGGAAGGCACAGCCTTTACCCTCCTGTTCTTCTTCTTGGAAGGTGCTTGGTCCATTGTTCCAGGATCCAAGACCTGAGGTTCAGAGAGGCACTTTTTGGCCTGTGACCTGGTCACAGCAAGGACATGTGATGATATCCCTAACATCTCTGCATGAGTCCTGTACTCAACTTCTGACCATAGAGAGCTCTCCAGGTCATTGCCCAACAAACATTCAACTGGGAGATCAGCACTAACCACAACTCTTTTTAGGCCAATTGCCCCTCCCCAGGAAAAGTTAACAACTGCCACACTATGGGTAGTAGTGACATTGCTGGCATTGGTCACCAGGTAATTATCACCTGGCATGTATTGTCCAGGGTCCACAAAGTTAGGTGTCACCATAGTGACACTGGCACATGTGTCCCTGTATGCTTGAGCAACTTTGTCATTAATCAAAGGTATCTGTCTGTATTTGCCCAGATTACTGGGATTTATGGTAGGGGCCAAATCTATGTCCCCCTCACAAATCAGAACAGCCTGTGTAAGGGTTCTGACTAGGTCAGAATCTCCTTCAGTTCCCAAGGTGATACCCACTACCCCCTTGGTTTGTGGACCAACACTGCCAGCTGCACTAGTGGGTGCAGGTGCCTTAGGGGCTGCAGTGTTGGGGGCTCCACCCTTTTTACACTCACTTGTCCAGTGAGAGGTGTTTTTACAAGTACTACACCAGGGTTTTCTTTGACCTTCTTTCTTCTTCTTCTTAGAAGTTTGGGACCCACCCTCTGCATTAGTTTGGGGCCCTGTTGAAGACTTCTGGTCTTTAGCTTTCTGCTCCCCACCCTTCTGGTCTGTTTTCTTCTGGTCACCACCCTGGTTCTGGTTCTTTTGCTTAACTCTGGTTCTAACCCATTTATCTGCCCTCTTTCCCAATTCTTGGGGAGAGGTCAAATCTGAGTCAACCAAATGTTGATGCAACCGCTGGTTCTGACAATTATTTAAAATTTGTTCTCTCATCAGCAAATTATACAATTCTTCATAGTCTGTAACCTTGCTTCCCAGCAACCATCCCTCCAGAGCCTTAGTGGCACACTCAACAAATTCAGACCAGTCCTGAGTCTGTGTATTCTGGGTGTCTCTGAACATTAACCTGTACTGTTCAGTAGTTAAGCCTAACCCATCAATCAGACTACTCTTCAGGACCAGGTAGTTTCTAGAATCCCCATCACTAACTGTGAGGAGTCTGTCTCAGCCTCTACCTTCAAAGGAGAGCCACAAGATTGCTCCCCACTGCTCCTGAGGGATCTGCTGTACCTTGCAGGCTCTCTCAAGTGCAGTCATCCATTTGTGGATATCATCCCCAGCTTTGTAGGGGGGCACAATCTTACTCAGGTTTCTGTTATCAAAAGACCTGTCTTTATCCTTGTGGATAATGCTGCCACCAGTGGGTTCTATTACCCCACTCTCTCTAGGCTGTCTTGCTCTAGCAAGTTTCTCTTGGGCCAGGGCAACCTCTAGTTCTTGTCTCTGGATCCTAAGTTCAGCCTCTCTCATTTTGACCTCATGCTCCCTTCTCTGAGGGCTAGTCATCTCCCTTCTGGAGTGACCATGAGAGCCTCTAGAAGCCTGGGAGGTATTGGAGTCACCTGAGTGATTCCTCCTCCTCCTACGCTCCTGGTTAAGTCCACTTGGGTGTCTCGGCAAGGTCAGCCTTGCTTCAGTCCCAAATACACTTAAGTTAGCCTGGTTAAGCCTACTGACTAGCACCTGGCTATTTCTGCCATCATCAGAATCACTGCTCCCCCCTTCTGTCTCCTCTTCCTCCTCCTCATCAGGCTGAGTACCTCCAGGGACTTGGTCATCCTCATCTAACTGGATTACAGGGACAGGGGCATCAGTACTGTCATCTTCAGTGGGAGAGCCTCCTTCAGCATTCCCTGTGGGGTCTGCTTTAGAGGTCTTTAGAGCCTCAGACTCGTCTAAGATCTCTCTAAGGTGGTCTGTAGTAGGGGAAGGCCCTGTCTTCAGACCCCTTAAGGCACAAAGCTGCCTTTGTTCCTTAAAGGAAAAGATAGCAAATTTGGATGGTGCCCTTTGAGGGTCACTCTCAACAGCAGTAAGTCCATTGGAGCCCTCTGCTCCAGACATTGCTCTAGTGTGGGTGGATATGTTGCAATCTACCTACACTGGTGTTTACCTACTAAACCTATCTAGTAGTTGTAGTCAGGGTGTGCTACTCCCTATCCTCTACAACAACTAAGTTCAGTAGAACTTAAGTATACTAGTCTTGTTTTATATGTACCTAGCAGGTACCTGTATGATCTTTCAAATGATAATCTCAAAGATTGTAATGGTAAAACAACAGCAAGCTCAGATCCAAATCCGCTGCTCACCAATGTGAGAAGTTGGCCTGATATGTGATGCTCACTAATTCTAGTGATCACCTTGTATCATGCCAAGCAACCCTTATGATGATCGATTGTAAGTCAACGTTATAGACCAGTTATCCTAGTGGTAACGTGGACAAAGCAGTCTTAGGCTAAACTCTGAAAGGCATGTGAAGCCAGCTGTATTACCATACACAACCCCCTTGAATACCAAATAAAAGGACACCACACAGATATATATTGAAGATATATATATATTTATTAACTACAAATATCCCCTGAACTCTTTATGAGCACAGAAGCACAAGCGTTAAACAAAACACAGTTTAAAATACACAAAAGTTGCACAATATGGATGAGCCCTAGGGGCCACCTAAACCATATACTAAGAAAGTGGTATAAGAGATACAAATCGATAGGGAAACAGGCCTAGGGCCTTGGGAATCGCTGGAGCTGTTCGGGACTAGCAGTGACAAAGTCTGTAAAGGCCCAGGGGACTCGGTTGCAGTGTTTAAAGTGCACGCACTCACCAATACAAAGTCTATGGTGCGTAAAAGTTAGAAAGTTAGTTAGTTAGGAACCTTCCGAGTGACCTAGAAAGCTGAAACTTGAGACACAGGCCCTAGAGGTGTGTACCAGTGTGGGAACACCGGCGTTGCTGAGTTACCTCACCCACAGGAAGCGGGTGCATAGGGTCGAAGTAGTGTCGGGTTTCGTCTCGCTGGTCGATGGTGCTTGGAACTGAAGATGCTGCAGGCGGCTCGATGTGAAGAGTTCCGGTGGATCCAAGGGTAGATCTGAAGTTGTGAAGACCTGAAAGCAGAGGGGACAATGTTCAAAGTCACTAGCCAGTGACTACCGTGGAACCAGATTGGAACCAGGCGATGTTGGGTGCAAACAGGCGTTGAGGTGTAGCTTCTCTCTGCAGCCACGTGGACACCGGGAGTTGAGGACGTCCAGGAGTCGGTCACGAGCTGTCCCACGCAGGGTTCTCGCTGTTGGCGGTGTCGGCAACTTGATTGGAGCAAACAGGCCTTGGCTAATGCAAGCCACGCAGGAATCAAAAAAGGCTTATCACTCGGACCAGCAAGGTCAGAGCGGGTGCTTCCTTTTACAGGAGCGAGGGCAAGTCTGGAGCAACCAGACCCGCAGTGTAGTTCTTCAGTTTTGTCGCCAAGATGGCCGCTGACCACATGGCTAGTGGCCGGGATGGCGCGCCGAGTGGCACAATGCAAAAGGGCCCCACGCAGTTCGTGGAGATGCTGGGGGGCTGATCTTCGGTGCAAGGGCTGCTCGGTGGTGGGGGTTCTCAGTCCCCAAAGCACAACGTCGAGGGTGCCTCTGATGCTGCGCAGTCAGCTCTTCGGGTGTCTTCCAAGATGTCCGGTCCCACATCTCTCGGTGCCTCCACGGGTCCCTTCTTTGCAGGGACTGTGGATCGGGCTGTGAGAAGTCTGGGAGTCTGGGTCTTGTCAGGCTCTGGCGGGAGGTGGCGGCAAAGCAGATGTCGAGTTGCTAGTTGGTGCCTGTGTTCACAGGGTGGCCACTCCTAGACCACAAGGGAGATGCTCTTCAGTCTTCTGTGCAGCAGAATGTCGAAGTTATGTTATGTTATGTTATGTTAACATTATTTATACAGCGCACAGCTGCCCCAGCAAAGGGGCGTCCTGGCGCTTAGACAGATACTATAACATAACACGCAGGAAGAGAGGAGAAAGGGGGAGCGACTACTCAAGAACAGGAAACAAAAAAGTTTTAATAGCACGCCTGAAGATGGACAGGTCATTCAAGGCTCGAATGTGCACCGGGAGCGAGTTCCACAACCCCGCGGCAAGCACCCGGTAGGAGCGGCCACCCATTCTGCTGAGTTTGAAACGGGGGCAGACCGCAAGATGAAGAGCCTCCGATCTCAAAGATCTCGAAGGGATGTAGGGGATGAGCAAGTTGGCAAGAGCCGGCGGCAAGGAGAGCTTCATGATTTTAAAGGCCAGACAGAGCGCTTTAAACTTAATCCTCTGTCTGACCGGCAACCAGTGAAGGGCAGAGATAGTGCTGGAAACAGAGCAATGTCTGGGAAGACCAACAATGGCCCGCGCCGCAGCATTCTGTACCCTTTGAAGCCTGGATGCCTCAGCCTGGTTTACCCCTAACATCAGTGCACTTCCGTAGTCCAGCCGAGATAGAACCGAGGCTTGGACCACGAGCTGCTGGGTGGGAGGGTCGAAGAACTTAAGGTCGTCTTCTTAGTTTCAAGTTGATTCAGGATGATCTGAGGTGCTCTGGCACTGCTCCCACTCTTATTCCCAATCTGAGGGGTGGATCACCTGCTAGGTCCCTCCTCTGGGTGGGACCAGGAAGGGGGGCGGTTACACCCCCTTTCCTTTGTCCAGCTCCTCGCCAGGCCTGGGTCTGGAAAGTCCCAGGACCGGTTTGGACTGGCTTATGCACGGGGACACCTTGTGTGCCCCGGGCATGTCTCAATCTATTCAGTCCTGTCCTACCCAATACACAAAATCCTGTCTGGGGTGGTGCTCGTACCTCCCAAGGCAGGAAACCCTTTGTCCATGCCTCCCTCGCTGGAAGGACTCCCAGCAGCAGGAGGTCAGACTTGTGTCTGTGGTGGCAGCGTCCATTTTGTGACGCTGAGGCTCTGGTTAACTTTAACCGGGGTTAAGGCTACACACATGTCGTGTCCCTCTAGAAGGGTGGAATGCTATCCCCGTCGACAGAACTGTCGAGGGGATAGTATTCCAAATCGTATGACACCTTACTCAACATGTTTTGATAACGCCAAACCAAAGTTAGCATATAACCGCGAGGATTATAATGCACTTAAGAGTATATGGTATGGCAATATCCCTAAACAGCTAAGGGAGCGGTTCCCGACAGCTGCAGACAGGCTCAGCTCATACTAGAGCACCATCTCACATATTTCCAAGCACTCTGCCTCCAGGATTGATGAGGCCTTCCATAGGAGTGGCTGATAGGAACATATGTGTCCAGTTAGGGTTAGATATAGGGATACTATATCTAAGTAAGAGGTGATTACACCAACTTACCCCAGCTGAGTGATCAGCCAGTTGTGTCAAATATGGAGGCCAGGCCAGGGGTGGCACAATACATGCTGCAGCCCCTGGTAGGCCTTGGCAACACCTATGCCCTGGGTACCTAGGGTACACTGTTACAGGGGCCAATAGGGTGAACCAGTTCCAATTCGTAATGCACCTAGGGTGCATTGGCAGTAATTTAGAGAGAGAACAGCAGGCTGTGGGTCTGATTAGCAGGCCCACAGCCACATTAAGTCATAAACCAGTGAAACAAAAAGCAAAATTTTGGGGTGACCATAGGATAGCAGACTCTACTCTCCTACCCAAGTGACAACCAAAACAGTGCCTCCACCAAGAGATACTAGAGACCTCCTTAAGTTGCCCCCCGATAATTGGACATTTTGGATGTCACAATTGTTTGGCATGTGGGTTGACCAAAGATTCGAAAGAAATTGAGATAAATGGGAAAACACTTGTCCAAAGATCTTTTTCCAATTGCAATTCAAAATATACAATATACTATATCAAGTGTCCTTATAATAAATTTTACATTGGACAGACCGTTCAAGCAGTAAAAAATTGTATCTTGCTACATAAATCGAGAGTGAAATGCAAAACACCAGGGGCTCCTTTGGTAAGCCATTACCTAATGTACAATCACTCAGAAAAAGATATTGAGTGGTCAGTATTGTGTACAGTGACAAATGCACATAGAGGAGAGACAGAGATCAGACTTAACCAATTAGAGGCAAGACTTATTGAAAAATATCAGACAGCAAAGACTGGCCTCAATGACAGAGATGAGACCTAGGCATTATTACTATAAATGGTTTTTCTTGTCTAGTATAATGTTTTTCTGGAAAAACAAAAAATAATTTTTGGGAGGTTATAACTATGAATGTGTTATTGAGTTGTCTTTCACTGATACGGCAAGTTTCATTGAGAAATGTACCTAGGAGAATTAATAAGATACTGAACAATTCATGTAAAATTATGCGAGGTTTGGGCATTACACGGGGCTATAAGGTGTTACTTTAATTGCATGAGACTTTAATTGCATGGGACCTACTTCCTATCTCTATTTCTTGAATAAAAGCTAACCTCTTTAAATAATAAGAACTTGAAATACTTTGAACTTCCTTATCGCGAGTATTGACTTGCAACATTCCCACTCTACATTGCAAAATAGTCATTCCTTCCTGTCGACCATCGGTATGTCTGGGATCGGGATACACTTCTTGTCCCTCGTTTGTGTTGGGGAAGTGATACAATGCTAACCTGAG
Organism: Lissotriton vulgaris; assembly: GCF_964263255.1. Taxonomy (NCBI): domain Eukaryota; kingdom Metazoa; phylum Chordata; class Amphibia; order Caudata; family Salamandridae; genus Lissotriton; species Lissotriton vulgaris. The sequence goes on from NC_141685.1 coordinate 325,165,619, forward strand.
TCCGTTATTTATGTCTAATACAGAAGTACCGCCGAATTTAAATATCACGGGACTAGACCCTATCCGTTATGCGGTATCAGCCTGGCGGTCGAGGAGGATGTATGTCTCCGAATGTGTGTAAAGGTTAGTTCTGCCACCTGGGCTATCACCAGAGATGCTGTAACGTTTGTTAATGCCAACCTATTTAATTCTAGAAATACTGGTGTGACAAAATTGTGAAGTGCAAGGACTTCAATTGAACTGAGAGAGGGTAAGCGTGATATTGTATTAACCATTAAGAGGCTAGATATGCTCCTGGACGCTTATATTTCTATATTGCTTCAATATAGTTCGGGATTGAATTTTGTCTTTTTAGCCTTGGCATCAGGCCCGGCTCCAGGAATTTTTATTTGGGGGGGGCCAAGGGTGCATTTGGGTGGGCCACTGGGACTCAATTTGTTGCATATATTTCTGGGCAGGCCTGCTTCAGGGCCCTCATTTATCTCTTCTTACTCTTGCAATGCCCAGTAAAACGCACTCTTTTGCAAATCTCTTTCTAAATGTTATTACTCTCAAAAAGTGCTTTTTCCTTGTAATGTTCCTTTGCTGGGAAGAGGAGGTTTCGGAGGTGTGGGTATCAGGCAAATGACACTTCTCGGGCTCCCTCTGTGCGAGCCTTCAGGGAGAATCCCTCTTCATTACTACCTCTACCTGACCCCGGACTCTGCAACACACTCCCTTACAGCTTTGAATATCCACTACTCCTCTCCAGTGCACCTTATGTCACAGCTGACCTTGGGCCCCAGCCCCATATCAGGCACCATCGGGCTCCACTTTCATTTTGCCCGGTAAAAACATTAGAAAAATCACCTTCAAACTTAAAACACTGAATATAGCAGTAAATGTAATTAGCACGCACTTTAAACTATGTTCCACAGTAGCCCTTATGACCCGACTGCTAATTAAATAAACAAAAACAGAAAGGCCATGACAGGGCCGGATTTATCGCTGATGCAAAAGTCTTTTTTGGTCCCACACCAATAACCTCTTTCTCCGTAAATACCTTTACTACCACCTTCCAACAGTGCCCTTCATCCCTCCATGACCCCCCTATTGACCTCCTCCTCAGATTTCCTCACTGCCTCACGCCACAAGTGCCCATCATATCCCCATAGCCCCTTCCCCTCATGACCTCCTCCTTGGAGACCAGTACCCCTTATCTCTTGGTAGACCATCCCACTCAAGACCTCCTCGTCTAACTCCCTCACTACCACCCTCCACCAGTGCCCCTCATCCCTCCATGACCCCCCCTATTGACCTCCTCCTCAGACTCCCTCACTACCACCCTCCACCAGTGCCCCTCATCTCTCTCTAGCTCCCCTTCCTCCCCATGAGCTCTTCCTCTGATTCCCTAACTGCCACCCTCCACCAGTGCCCCTCATCGCTCCTTAGCTCCTCCCACTACCTCCTCCTCGGATTCCCTCACTGCCACCCTCCACCAGCACCCCTCACCTTTACGTAGCCCCTCTCTCATATGCATTTCATTTGTTGTATAGCGCTACTCATATCAGTGTAGGTTGTGTCAGTACTTTACATCACACACACATTATACAGAGACAATGAATCATACAAGTATGTAAATCAGTCTGCAGGGATTGTCACATTAGCCAATGAGGATTACAAGGTGTAGGAATCACATGTCATCCATACTGGTGGGCAGTATATTTTAAGAGGGTTTGGTCTGGGGTAACACAACCTTAGGATTTAAAGAGCATTCCATGGGGCTCAGCTTTACTGATAAAAATGTATATCTGTCCAAACATACTCATTTTAGCAACATTAGAATAATGAAAGACTGGGGAAGTTCTAACTATATCCAAAAACAAAAAAAGGGAAGTTCTAACTATACCATTCATGTTTGTAGGCAGCTCTTAGATGACAGTTCATAGGTCACTGTCCTAAGATACGATTGTAACTTCTAAACTCCAAGTAACACAAGGATCTCTGCGACAAAGGCAGTAACCCACTGAGCTATCCAGATACAATACAGTTCATCTGCATTTAAAAAGTACTAACAAACAAATGATTGCTCTCCAGAAGGATCATTAATCACCAGCGTTATCTGGGCATTTTGAATTGTCTTATTGCTGTCCTGCATCGGCCATGATAAAGATAAAAACTGTTTAAATGAAGCTCACGCGAAGTATGTGTCCTGCTGGGCCTGTGCAGATTTTAAAAAGAAAAAAAATGTAGTAACACATTCTCTTACCTGCTCCATTAGTCAAACTTTGTGTCACAGTCTGATGTGATAAGCCACTGCAGGGGTTAGGAAAGGTGACTAAGAATAAACAAACTTCTTTTTGCCTGAGCTGCATAAAAAAATAAATATCAACGCAGCAGGACAATAGGCAAAGGTTACCAAAGGTTACCAGTGTCAAAGAAAGGATTTGTCACCTTTCGCTGTGCCGAGATAAAGGGGTGAAAAAAGATTAAAAAAACATTTTTAACATGTTAATGGTCTTTAGAGACCTGTGAAGTACTCGGGTGATGGGCTGCGATAATCTCTAAATCTGTCTGTGTGTGTGCGCCCGGGAAAGCTGTCTCGGCCGGGTTTACACACACGAACTGCACGTTGCGCGCCTGCCTTACAGCCCTCACTTCTGAGGGCCAAGGCTCCTGTTTGGGTGGGCCAGGCTCATATTTGGGTGGGCCTGGCCCACCCGCTAGAACCGGGCCTGCTTGGCATATGGTCTAATTGAAATGGACAAGAGAGTTTAACACCTATATTATGGATGGATGTAGGATATGACGGTATGAGTTTAGAGTAACAACGTTTGACTTGGGTCCAAAGGTTTTTCACCTCCTGGGTATAATTGGTTCACTAGAATGATTTTTGTGATAGGATATAATATATAAGCCCTATGGTTTATTAGGGGTTTCCCTCTATCTGAAATAACTTAGAGACCCTCACGCACGTTTTGGGGTGTTTAAATGGTCAATTTCATTATGCCTCTCACCTCAAGGAACCAGACATATCGCACAGAAAAATCTTTTTGTTTATATTTCCCTATAGCTAGACATATTGTGTATACTGAGAATGATATCCCAAAAAATGCATATACGTAAATATGATATATTTATTTCTTAGGTAGAGCCTTGTTTGCCCAAAGTCCTGAAGATGTCTAAAATGTTGAAAGGCTGAAACTCGTCGACTGTTTTTCGGAAGGCACCATTAGAAAAGAATTTATGTTGAACATATGAAATAGATTGGGAGGAGCTTAAATATAAGGAAAGGTTAAAGGATTACACCTTTGGAGGCTCCCTCGAGTTGGGTTTTGGTGACCTGGTTACAAGGAATGTTCTTTTGTAATTTATTGAAAACATCCTTTTTGTCATAATTGTGGGCAAAGAACCCTAAAAAAGGTTCAAAGGATTCTTTGTATTTGTTTGTAAATTGTGAATTTATGTATATATTGTATATATGTGTGTATATATATGTTGAAGTTGTGTGTATATATATGTAAAAAACAGAAAAAGAAAAGAGAATCAACCTTTTGAAAAATATATGGTTTACTAAACTAAATATATACACCAACTTTTTTGACTTTTTCATAGATTTTTTTGAATTTGGTGGATTGCAAGCTAGTCGAATGAGTGTAAAATAAAACTCATGATTGATTTAGTTCGTACGAGAATAATTGTTTTGAGGGAGAGATAATTAATGGTATATGTCCCTAGAAAGTATTGGTAAATGGTCCATAGGCATCACTTTGATTACCTTTAAAGAAAACATATGGAGCAAGAAATAAAAAGTCCTAGTATTTCTTAATTTCTTATTAACAAAAATAGATTGCTGCTATTCAGGTGTTGTATGACAGAGGTGCATGGCTGAACCATGCATGCCTCTACCCCACAGCCCCAACAACGAATGCATCCAAACAACGCATTGCCTTTTGCATGAGTGCCTTTACCACACAATTTCATGGTAAAGGTATTTTTGATAAAGGGTTGTGTGGTAAAGTTCAGATGCCAGCCTCTCCGCTCTGAGTCCTAAAATCCTGGCCCCTGCCCTATAACTAAGGGTGGGCAAAGTTGGCGAAGTACCCCTGTCTCATCCCAATAAATAAAACAGAAACCTCACATACCTTTGGTTAAACAACAAGTAACTCTATCTGTACATGCTAAAATGCATATCGTCATCTCACGAAAATGAAAATGAAATATAGCAAGCAGTGAGAGAGGTGATGATTTTGGGGTCCTGCCTAACCTAGGGATAGAGCCAAGAAGATGCCTTGAACACAAAGAGCACATCATGCTGAACGATTTTGTGGTGGTCCCATCCTCCTAGGAACACCCCAAGGACAGTTACGGTACAAATACAATCCCAACCAAAGGCCCTGCAAAGCATCATGGGCCAATATTGTAGAGTGCAGTGAATAATATAGTATCCAATATCAAAACTTTCTTCAAGGGGCAGTGGTTCTCCCAGCTCAGCTGCACTCTGGAATCTAACCCCATAATGCTTTGCTGGGCCTTTTGGTTTACATTGTATTTTTGCCCATAACTTTGGTCGGTGTAGTCCTAGGAGGATGCGACCGCTACCGAATCGTTCAGCATGATTTGCTCTTTGAGTTCAAGACATCTGCTTGATCCCCTCTCTAGCTAAGGGGGGACAACAAAATCATCACCTCTCTCATTGCCTGATATTTTTCAAAGCTCACTTGTGTGAATTGGTTATATGCTTTTTAGCATATAAAGGTAAAGTTGTGTTATCAAATGGTTGTGGGTGCAGTAGCTAACTCCAGTGCTAGTTAGCAAATCTCCGTTTCCGCTAGAGGAGCGGAGTTCACTGCCCATGGTTACCTATAACCTGACCCGAGCCCTAAGATTGACCCTACCCCTAAGAACTTTAACCATCCTGAGCCCTAAAAACTCCCCCTGCCCTGACTACTCCCCTTTTCCCCTACCCTTCCCTCTAATACCCTGCCCTCTACCTTAAGACCTATTCCGACCCCCCGCCCTGAAAACTTGCCCTTCTCCCCAGAAAACGGCCCCTACCCTGAAGCCTAAAACTCTACCCTCTACCGTAAAACCTATTCCGACCACCACCTGCCCTGAGCCCTATAAACTGCGCCCTTGCCCTGAAAACTGCCCCTTCCTCCCCAGGCCGGTGCCCCCAAAATTCTGCCCCCTATTATAAAACCTACCCCAACTCCAGCCCCCGGCTATGAGCCCTAAAACCGACCCCCTCCCTTACAACCTACCCCTCTCGGCACCCCCACCCTGAGCCCTAAAAACTACCCGTCACCCCAAGCCCAACTTACCATGCTGCGTCCTTCCTGCAAGTCCTCCCTTCTGGTTCCTCTCCACGACCTCTTAGTAAGCTAGAATGCCAACTTCCTTAACCACGCATATGCGTAGTTCAGGCATATGCATGGTTAAAGCAAGGGTAGTTTAGCTTGTGGTGTAATGGAACACGTGCTTGAAGCCACATTGTAAAGGCCGTTTCCCTTATTCAGGCTATTATCATTGACTCCAATAAAGTGCAGTTACATCAAATGGGGAAAAGCTTTTATATAGTGTAGTTAGTTCAAATGGGTAAAAAAGCTTTTATGAAACAGAGAAAGACGAAACGTTCCCAATAAGAAAGCATTGAAAATGCAAGATAAAACATTATATTATCACATGCAACCATAAGTGTATATGCAGTTACACATATGCCGCTGGTGTCAAAGAAGCACGATCCAGCAGAAAATAGGCCTGTAATTGTGCCATTACCTGATGAAAATGTTCTCTACAGGCATCCATATGCTGCTCTTCTACAATGAGAAACAAGTGAGCATCCTCCAAGAGCCTGGCAGGGTAGAGAGAACACCTTGTTGTACACAAAATATCTTTATTTTGACACAGAGGACACTGAATAAACAGTCCAACAGATAGAATGTAATGAAGTTTCTCTCTAAAAAGAAGTAAACAGGCATTGGCAATGCTAGCATGACTGACCTGGAACGAAAGTGTTTCTTCAGTCACTGGAGAGATTAGGCACTCATTAACAGATTATGTACACACTCTGACGCTCATTTTTTGAAAACATGCATGCATTCGTTCACCCACTCATTCATTTTGGCATTCACCCACTTACCTATTCACAATAAAACATGCATATTTAATGAGCATGTGCAAGATAAGTAAAGTAATAATAATAAAAACAGTAAAAGTGCCACTGCCTAAACATGTTGGCTGTATACCTTCAATACAAACATGTTAACACGATAAGTTAAACTTAAAAGAAAAAGAAAGAAAAGTGCCACTGCCTAAACGTGGTGGCTGTCTACTTGCAATACACAATATTAAAAATTACAGATAGCATTAAGCTGCCATCTTGGAATGTTACTATGCAGAGTGTATCACTGTCATAAAGGTCTAATATGGCAGTCATGTTTAGAAGCAATATGTCATTTATCTTGGAATAGTAAATCCATACACAATACAGTTCCAAAATGACCACTCAGTAAACACTGCACTGAGTGACCCTCTTATTGTACTTAATGTGTCTGTTGTACGAATCCAAAATGGTTGACATGTTGCTTCTGAATGCGGAGGCCACCTTGGAATGGTAATACAAGGATTTACTATAGACAGTACCATTCCAAGATGCCTGCCTGGTGCAGAAGCAGTGTCCATGCTGGATGCGGCACACAACAGCTGAAATAAACAGCAGGTGAGCAGCCAAGTATCACTGTCTGGAGAGCTGTCAATCCTATTGAAAATAGAAATAAATACAAAATTAGAAGAAAATTAATTAAAGGAGTCCTATAAAAGAGGAAAATTGATAGCTAAACAACTGGCATACTCACCCTGCATTGAAGCACACTTCTTTTTAGTCAGATGTGATCCGCAACATGTTGTCACACTCAATAGAACCTAAGGCTGAAGTGGCCTGGCTTGCCTCCCCACTCTGAATGCTTTCACGAGCAGTAGCAGAATCAGACAAATGGTTGGAGAGGGCTGACCCAAATCTTCTCTTTAGCCTTGCCAGTACCCCAGATTATAAGAGATATTTACAGCACCTCTTAAAAACGGATACCCTTGGGTTTCCAATTTGACTAGGAGGTAGATAAATAACACATATCAAGAGTTTAGATCTATAAATTGGGCATACCATGCATATGTTATTGCTTTGCCCACCAAAGTCTACATATCTTGGTATTTAGCAGACCTTTTCTCCTCAGTAAATTAGCGGTTAAGAATCTATGATGGGGAGGAATGGTACAGTATGGGGGCAACAAAAAATGTGTATGTACCACCACTCACATATGTTATTATAAACAATAATGACAATTTTAGGGTCGAGTCTACATGAGCAGAATGTGCTAGTGCATGCGCTCTCGCATGGGATACACTATTGTTTACAAAAAGAGGTTTGGAGCCCACCCATTGCTTACCATTCATTGGCTTTAGTGTCACTGTACTTTGCTGCCTCCAAATTGGACAGAGCAGGCCAGGCGTCATTTCCTGTTTCTTCTTTGGTGCATGGACCAAATACAGATTGAGTCTTCTTAATTAGTGTCTCTTCTAAACATTTGTGCTCATATTGCTTCTTTCCCCTCCTACTCACCACTTTTCTGTGTTGCTGTCCCCTGTCTCCACCACCCATCCCTGTTGTCCTTGCTTGCACTTACACCCACCACTTTCTCCTGTGTAGTGATGTTAAATGAAGATCAGGTCACGTAGGTTCTTATAGAAAGATGTATTTATTAAACGAGTTGACATGAGGTGGAAGTTCATATATAAGATAAGTTAGTAAGAATAATCCTCAGGTAAATGTCTAGTAAATCCCTTAGTAAATCCCCACCAGGAGCTGTCACCAGTCAGCTCAATCCTCAGCTCCTAACTGACACTAGCATCAGAACATAACTTTCCAATCTGTGATAACATTCCAAATGATGACATATGTGAAACAACTAGAAAGCCAACACTACACATCTTCCCCTTATACACATTTAACAATTACAACCAAAAACTAAGATGTTAAAGAGCAATTACACATAATAATAGAATACAGAAAGGAGGTACGTAGAAATAGGAGAAGAAGATAATTAAGTAACAATGAAGAAAAAGAGAAGGTGAATTATAAGAAAAGAAAAATTACAGTAACATCTAAGAGGTGGAAAATCAAGCAAGATCAAAACCAAAAAGAATCAACAAAGAAAAATCAAGCAAGATTAGAAGCAAGAAGAATCAACAGAGAAAATCAAACAAGATTAGAACTAAAAATAAAAAAAAATTTAAACTTTTTATTATTGAAGTTTTTGTATCATAGTTTCAGTTAGTAAAAAGAAAATGCGTATATTGACAACCAAGAAATACAAAATCATAGTTTACAGAATACAATTTCCAATATTACTCAAAATACGATTTCCAAATTTTGTCAAATTTCCTTATCCCCCCAATTCGCTGTGCATAACAAAATTCACTTATTCTAACATTTCTCATTTTCTGAAGCCAGGAATTAAACGTAGGAGCTTGTGTTAATTTCTAATTCTGGAGTACCAAAGACCTCGCTACTGCCATCACGATAAATAATAGTTTAACCATCTGTTCTAACAATCCAAGATCAGAATCATATCCATAAAGTATTAATTTAACGTTATAAGCAGTCTGAATCCCACAATACGTTTGTAAATATTCGAAAATCTCATTCCAAAAAGGTACAATTTTAACACAGTGAGCTGTAGTGTGGGACCAATTAGCGGGACTGTATTGCTGACATTTAAAACAGATGGCACTAACATTCACATACATTTTAGAAATGACGGCAGGAGTTCGATATAGGAGCCATTTACTAAAAAAGAACATTCTCCTCCAATTAGAACCTCGAAGAACACTAAAATTCAATTTATTTATACATTTCCAGGTATTCATAGTCAGAACATGATTTTCTTGTTCCTGCTATTTTTTAATGACTCTTGTACTGAGATCTAATTCAATATGTTGAGCTAAATAACGTTTCCATGCTCCTGGCTTCTTACTCTGAGGAATCAAAAACAAATCGTCCCACAACTCACAAGGAGAGTCAATCATTCTTGACTCAACTTGTCCCAATACTTTGAAAATCGAAACATATGAATTTGATAACATAAAATTCCCTGAAATTAATTGGTGCATCTCTCCTGTCAACAGCCAGGCCCCTTCTCTTACAAAATCTGATGGAGTGCTAAACCCAGCCCGCTCCCATTGAAAAACAATATCTGGTCCGATTTTGATTCCCATAAAAATTAGAGCATTCCTTAGAGGAGTTCTTGAATTGAACTGCGGGAGAGAATACCTTTTTAGAAGAACGTCACAACGTTTAAAGAACCAATACATCATTTTATATCGGGTAAGTTTTGGTGATTTAGGGATGTGCAGAGGAACTGGGGTTTGTACCTCTTGACTAATTTGGTCAAAAAAGAAATTGATAAATAATTTTGAACTCTGCGTTCCTGATTTAAATCGATCTAAATATTGGGTGAAATATCCACTGTAATAATCTCTAAGGTTGGGAACAGATAAGCCTCCCAGTTCGATATCCACGTAAAGTGTCTTCATTGCTATCCTAGGGCGTTTTTTAGCCCATATAAAGCTTGAAAATAATGATTCTACTTTTGAGAAAAAGCTACTTGGCAAAAAGCACGGAATAGTGAAAATAAAAAATTAAATAGTGGAAGTACCGACATCTTTATAAGTGCCACCCGTCCCATAATAGTAAATGGTAGTGAATCCCATCTAGTGAATAAGTATTGTACCTTTCGTAAAAGTGGGTCAAAGTTCAGCTTAACTAAATCGGATACAAAGGTAGAAAACATAACTCCTAAATACCGTTTTGGTCTTAAATTAATACAACCAACTAAATCCGCATGTAAATCCACCTCCCCCCCACCACACACTAATATTTCAGTCTTTTTTGTATTAATTCTGTAACCTCCTAAGGCCTCGGATTCTTCAAAAAGCTGTAAAACAGCAGTTTGAGATTGGATATCCGTCTTAATTATCAACATAATACCATCGGCATAGAGTTTAATTTTTGCCATAGATGTAATCGGTGGAGGGATATTTACAGATTCACGAATTGCTGTGGCTAACGGTTCAATAAAGAAAGCAAAAAGAATAGGGGATAAGGGGCAACCCTGCCTGGTGCCCCGTTGGACCGATACTGTGCCTGCCATAACAGAATTAATAATTATATTAGCTCTGGCACCCGTGTATAAATTTTGAATTAAACTAATAATTTGTGAAGGGATACCAAAGTGTTTTAAAATAGCAAATAAAGTTGTCCACACCACTAAATCAAAAGCTTTCTCTGCGTCTAATAATAAAATGAAAGCCGAGATTTTTTTTAACCTGAAATAATCTAGCGCTTCCGTGAGAAAATGGGCGTTGGTCACTAACTGGCGGCCTGCCACAAAGCCATTCTGATCTAAGTGAATAAGATCTGTTGCGATCGAATTAAAACCTATTGCAAGTAATTTAGTGAGGATCTTATAATCGGTATTAAGTAATGTGATAGGCCTGTACGAGTTAGGGTCTTTTGAATCTTTACCTTTCTTTGGAAAACTAACAACAGTCCTCTTCCCAAAAGAATCCGAAACTTGGCCACCCAGTAACATATAATTAAATAATTGTAATAATAAATCAGAAAACGAGCTAAAGAAGCTCTTAAAGAATTCAGTCGGAAGGCCATCCGGGCCACATGCTTTACCAATTGGTAAATTCTTAACCACTAATTCTAGTTCCGATTTAGAAAATAAACGCTGCGTTGAATCACTATCTGCCTGAGTTAGGGAGGGCATATTATATCTGGATAAAAAATTTGAGAGCCTGGAGTGATCTATTGTTTGCTGTTGACTGTAAATCTGTGTTTATAGTGGGACAACATAATAGCGCCAATAGCATCCGTCTGTGATACTTCAACTTGAGTGACAGGACACTTTAAAGAGTGGATTAATTTTGCGGCAACTTGCTCTTTTGCCTGCCATGCGAGGAGTTTACCAGAAAAATTACTTTACTCATAAATCCTCTGGGATTTTATCGAGAATTGCTGTTCACTCTGTGTAAAAAGAAACGTATTAAGTTCACGTTTAGCCTCATTTAATCTTTTTTGTACATCACTGGTAGGATTAACTTGGCGCAGCAGAGTAAGTGAATGGATTTTTTGATAAAGCAAGGTTTTTGTTTGTTTGATAGTACGCCGTTCTTCTGCATCTTTACTAATTATAATACCATGAATAAAAGCTTTTAATGAGTCCCATACAATATGGAGTGGGGCGGTGTCTAAATTACGTGCTATAAACTCAGAAATTTCAGAACTTAAAAGAATGAACAGAAACCAAAAATGAAATGGAGAAAAAGAATGGAAATACAAAGGACAACACATCTTCTCCCTAAAGGAAAAGAAGAAAACGATAAAAGGAATATGGACACAGAACACAAAATTCACGGAATCAGCAAACACACCAATTGGCCAGACTGGCGAAATTGTGAAACAATGAACCAAGTAGTGAAAGGTAGAACCAAGTAAAGCACAAATATGAGAAAATAAAAAATAAAAAATGCTCTTACATAAAAACAATTCGAAATCCCAGAGTCATAGGAAGAAAGGTTAACATCTAACAAGAGCATGAAAAGAAGAAAGGTTGCCAGCAAGAATAATAAATTGTGAATGAAACGTGTAAAAACGGTTAGAAACTTGCATAATAAACATAAAACAGAGCTACTCGCATTAACTCTGAGGAAAAGTTGCCAGAGAAAAAAAAATAATAGGTAGTGAAAAACTGGCATAATAATCTCTCAACAATATCACATGCATATAACCCTGAAGAAAAGTTGTCAGAAAGAATAATTAATTCTGAAAGAAACCTGTAAAAACAGGTGAAAAACTAGCATAGTAATCACATAACAGAATTACGTGCATGTGACACTAAAAACTTGTAAGTAATGAATGAATAATGACACTTCATGTAACGTACGTCTACGCTCATAAAAAGTCTTGAACACCTTTGCGCAAAGGAGAAAATCATAGAGCTCAAATATAATCAATAAAATAAGGCTTAGTGCACTGAACCTTTAAAACTGACGTCAGCAATTAATTAATAAACCGGTAAACTGTAGACAATATAGGTCCACTCATAAGAGAAACAGAACTATTTACTTTAAAATATTCTGTATACCAGAAAAAAAAACATTGAAGAAGCAGAAAAGAATACACCGAATAATCACTTGTACTATGCATATCTCATAAAATCCAATGTACCAAATGGAGAACCATGTGAGAACAAGAAAATAAGAAATTAAAATAAATAAGGTAGTTACCGTTGACTATCTCCATCAATAATACGAGAAAATGGTATAGAAGTGAAAGTCACCATTAAATTATGATAGAAGTTGTGATATAAAACATCTGCGTCAATTTTAAGAAGGTGTAACCTGAAGAAATAAAATACATATTTGCTGCCTCGCCCCGCAAACACAATAATTATTGAATAGCTGAACTTGCTGTAAAATATAAATGCCTTTGATGGTGTGCATGTCATCGAAACCATGCGTGGCGTTGATGTTGTTGCACTGTCACAAAACATATAACTAAAATAGAACTCTCTATCAAAATAAATACCTCTCATGGTGTGCATGTCACCGAAAACATGCAACGTGGAAGTAGTTGCACTATAATCACAAATGATGAGAAAGTATAAAACAGTACCTGGGATGCGAGCGAAGGAAAACCACTAAGATTACCAATATCCTTACAACGTGGTTGTCAGCTAAAATCACAAAGGTCCGGTGGTGCCAGTCAAAATGGAGGCACGCAGAGCGACGTTGCGCCGGATGGCTCTTTACAGGTCTGTGCTCCTCAAAACTTGTAGAGCGTTGGGACATCTTCAGGAACAGAGGAGGATCTTCAAAGCTGAAAGCCACACGAAGGTTGCTAGCGTCATCAAGAATAAATGGCAGCATTGAAGGTAAGCGCGTGCGGCTCTGTATGCCCTCGTGAAGAAATTTTAAACTAAGATGGAGGCGGTTCAACTGCCAATGAAAGTCACACAGAAGGAGGAATAACGAAAAAATAGTAATTAACCAACCGCCGTAGTTTAAAAACTTTGCAAACCTTCATCATTAGTAGAGAAAAAAAATATGCGCGTTTTGAAGAGTGAGACGCCCTTTTTTTTCTTTTTATCTACCATTTGCTGTTTTAAGTAAAATATGTGTTGGTAAGTAGCAGAGAACGGAAGGATCGTTTACACATAAAAAATGTCGATGGCTTTGATGAAGCGAGTTTCAGAAATGAATTATGTTTTGACTCGTGAAGTTAAACTTCCATAATAAAGAATTGTATCAATAAGTTTATGCATGAAATGAACTAATCAACCTAGATTAAAATACATTGACGACACAGGGGACTAATTCATATGCTCTATGTTGCATTTGCAAGTATGTTGAAAAATAATAAACTAACCTTGTCTATTGATTGTGTCAACATTAATTGCAGCTGTTTAATTATTGGCATGTGCCTATTTTAATGTGCTTTTGTCTATGTCGTATCTTATGTGTGGCAAAGGCTTGTGGAGAATCCTGTTGGCCTAAAAAGAAGATGGTAAATAAAAACGCTGCTTATATGTGCTTAAAGCAAGATAACATAAACTAATGGGTTAACATTAGCAAAGGGGGTGGGTAACAGAATAGTTTTCATTACCTGAATTAAATAAAGTTTTGTGTTTGTTTAAAAATTAGTTCTCGAAAGGCCTAAAAAAAAATGGCTGGCAGTGCTGAAAGAAAATATGAAACTTGACCAGAGTGAAGCCTTCACTCACATGCAGGAAGAGGAACTCTCTTTTGCTGATTAAATAAAGAATAAATCAGAAGCGTTATGGTCAAGACAAATGTGTTCTTGTTGAAAGGACCAAGGACAAAAAGCCTGGAAAGCCTGCCAAGAGTAGGAAGTGAACTTTGCATTCGGACAATTGTTGCTCTTTTGAGGAAGCTAGAAGGATGGTAAATCTAAGAATAATAAGGGCTTATGATGTGCCCCAGACTTGGTCAGAAATGAATGACCTAACCATGGACTGACATGAAACAGCCAATTAGAAGCATGGATTTTGTTGAAGGAATGCAGAATTAGTAAGTTTTAGATAGAGAAAAGGTATAAAACCTGACCTCATGAGAGGAGGTCTGCTGGCTCGTTCCTGATTCCTGAAGAGCGTGATGTGCTGTTGGACTTTTGACACACGTAAGGATAGCTGTTTAATGACTTTTTCTTTTAGGTTTAAATGAGTTTAGACAGGGTAACAGATTTTAGGGAATGAGACCGTTACTGCTTTAAATCTTTACAAGCTGATCTGTTTTGAAATGTCAGTCTAATATGCCTTTACCTTGATTAAAAGATGCTTACAATTTGCAAATAAAAAGATTTCTAATTCAAAATGCTCTTTGTTTGATAATAAAATTAATAAATTAGATTTGAAATAACAAGCTGGGCTTGTTTATTTTTAGTCTAGTTACCATCAGTAGATACATTTACCAAAGTGACTTAATTAGATGTTACCGTTATATTTATAATTATGATGATGATAAACTGCAGTTGTAAATAATGTGTAAATAGTTTGTGAATAGTTCCGATTAATTAGGTCACATGATTCAGTTTCCTAATATTTGTCTCGGTTATTTATGGGCCTTGTGAGAGTTTATGATTAATGGTGAGTATCATGGTGTTGGGTAGTGTTGTTGAGACAGATTTTCTGTAGGGGCGCTGGATCAATTCCTTGGTAGCAGAGGATGGTTACTATGGTAACGGACATGCTACATGATAATATCATAGGATATATGTCTAAAACATGTTAAGTACGTTTACTCGTTACATGTAGTCGAAAGGTTTTTTCCAGCAGTGTGAAAATTCCTGGTTGCCGGCAAAAGAGTAGTGTAACAGGTGAAGTTGCACAGTGCATTTGTTCTGTTCTAAAACGGCGGTATTGACATATCGCTAGTATTGTGGACGTACAGCACAAGTTTAGGGATTTTAGGTATGTATGGTAAAATGTATAGTGAGGATTGCCTATGAAATCGTAGCTTTGAGTATAGGGACTAGGAGCCTGTTTAAATATCACTGTGAAAGAGTAGTAGGATTTATCCAAGCTTGAGTGAAGGGTAAGGAAGTGTCGTCTATTCTTACTGGCGAATGAGGATTTTCTATTGGCAGGTTAAAGTCCTACCAAAGATTTCATGTATGTGTGGTTAGGGTTTTCTGTTTGAATGCGTATAAATGATTTTGTGAGAATAGCGTTGTCTATTTCACGAGAGAGAATACTCGGATGATTGGGAAAACTATTGCTTTATTTAGTGAAACAGACAAATGGTTTGTTTTTCTGTAGTTACTAATTGAATTTCATTGAAAAGAATTGTTAAAATGGCGCTGTGAAAATATTTTGTGAAGGAGGGGTCAGTTCAAAGAGTGGAACGGAGACAGTGAAGCGGCAGTATATGTCACAAGGTTCGCACTGTGATTGGTTAGCATACGTCACAGCAAGCGCACTGATTGGTTCATGTTACCAAAACGAGCTGATAGCTGATTGGTCCTTTCTGAAAACAGTACTTCTATTGGTTGAGCAAGGTAGTGACGTGGCTTAACCGGATTGGCTTGTTGGTGAGTTTCGCGCACGGATTGGCTAGAGTAGCGGAACAACAAAGAGATACTTACGATCTTTTTTTAATTAAGCGGAATTGTTTAGAAACATGAGTTATTATTACAGAAAAGAGGAAAAGAACCCTACATGGTTTCAGAAATTGAAAAATATATTTAACCCCGATAAGAAAATTGAGACGCGTGGTGGAAAGTTACTTCATAAGTACAAAACACCCGCAGCATATATGGAAGGTGAATATGGTTATCATACCTGTCTATGGATGGAGAATTGGATGCAATATACCAAAGATGATGGTGTATTAGCATGGCCGGAAGATGGATCATTTAATATTAAAGTTTTGAAAAACTTGAGAGAAAAAATTTACGGCTCTTGTGCCAAAGCATAGACCTACACAATTTGAGGCTTTAGTTGAATGGGAGGATGAGATGATTGTACTTAATAGGGAAAGCAGAGGTATAACAAGAGGTCACTACATTAATGGGGAATCTCATGAGGATAGAATGCGTCGATGGAGACGTGCAGACATGTGTGATGGCATGTATATAACAAGGTTACCTGGTGAGGCAACTGGTCAAAAGTATACTACAAAGAAAAGTAATATTGATGAAGAATTAGATGATGCGGTTTTAGAAGAGATTTATATAACAAAACGCAAACCGCCACCTTATCAGCCAGATTGTTCATGGTCTACCCCAAGAATTTCTTCAGGAATTTCTCCAAGTGCACCTCCTAGAGAAATAGATGAAAATTCACCCAAATTAAATCAGAATAACGAAAAATTACCTGAAAGAGTAGGGACAAGAAGTAATTCTAGTACATCAGGAGAGAACAGAAATTATTCTGAGATTCCAGAACAGAGAAATTAATTCCCAAGGAATGTAATAAGAACAGAGAGACTTGGGGATATACCAAATGTTTCAGAATATTTAAGAGCAAAAGAGGAATTAATTCAGCAATTAAGTAAAGGGATGGAAGCAGTAACAGTACCAGTAACAATTGGTCCTGTTGTACCGGTTTTTGACCAAAGCTTTGACTGTTCCATTAAATGCGGGAATTCAGAAAGTGGCTGAAAATTTTTATTCAGAATTATTTGAAATACATCGAGAGAAAACAATGCCAGATTTAACTTTTAATCAAAGTTTGTCAAATGATCAGACACCGTCTGTTGCAATATCTGATTCTGGATCTTCAAAAAAGAGCATGAGTAAAATAGATTTAACACAGACTCCACAGACTCTACAGACTCCTGAATTTAAACTACTTGATGTTGCAAAATTGAAAGCAGATTTCGAAGAATTAGTAATTGGCACAATTGGATCAGACAATTTAAAATTATATCAGGATGATGAATTATTGTTTATTTGTAAAAGTATACAATGGAAGATGAAAAACAAGTATGATCAATTAGAAGAAATGGCTGCTGAATTAGAAATAGATTTGAGTAGACAGAAACAATTGCAAAAACATTACAGAGTGGATTTTTCAGAAAAAAGATATTGAAAATTTGAACACCACAGGAAGGATAACTCATGTAAAAGAATTAATTGTGTTTCTGAAAAGATTAGGTGAATTAAGTAAATGGAGAGTGAAATGGACAAACAAAAGAGAGGAAGACAAAAGAGAAAAAGGAGAAATAGTTACGGAGTTTCCAATGAGAGAAATAGCTGGCGGAGGGTATGTGCATGTCCCTTGGACAAGACAGGACATTCTACTATTTACAAATGATTTTCCTCGGCTGAGAGAAAAGCCAGTAGAATGGTATTGCCAGGTGGACAGATTCATCAAAGTTTCAAAGGTTCTGTGGATTGATCTTGATGGATTCTTTGACATTGTTGTCCCATCAGATCTTTGGACAGAATGTAACATTTCTGAAAGTTGGCCCAAAGAAGAACCTGCTCGAGATAAAATAACAGGTGCTCCTTCAGCAGATGTCATGGATTTATATGACAAAGTAATTGTCTGGTTGAAAAACAAAATTGCCCCAAAAGAAGTAGATTGGGTTAAAATTGACAGAACAAATCAAGAACCAAAAGAGTCAGTACATTCATTTTATGAAAAATTACTGCTGGTATTTAAACAATACAGTGGCTATGAAAAATTAAGTGAGAAAGACATGAGCCACTTCATATACAGGTTTGTTTATGGCCTAAGACCTGAAATTGGTGAGATGATTAGAAATGGGATTGTAGGTTGGCAATCACTCACAGTTATTGATATCCTGAGGAAAGCAAAATACTCGAGTGACGAGATAGATGCCAAGCAGAAAAAGCTTAAGGAAAAAGGAATGTGGGCACAGGTAAAAGTAGCTGAACAGCAAATAGCGACCTTAGAAAATAAAAAAAAATTTCACCAGAATCAAGGCAAATTTAAAGGAAATTTCAATAAGCCAAAATGTAATGTCAATATTGAAGAACTCAAGCAGAAGCTCCCATGTTTTAATTGCGGCGAAATTGGACACTGGAAGCGTGAGTGTAAGAATCCGCCCAGAAATTTAAAAAATGCATCATTAAACCCACAGATGCAGAGTGAGATAAATCAGCAGCAACAGCTACAGCGACAGTTAAATGAAATAAATCAGCAGCTACAGCGACAGTTAGTGAATCAGCAGAGCCAAATTCCACAACCGCCACTTCCAAACTGTGTGAATGGGCAGAGATACAGTCCTGAAACAGGATTCTGCGGAAGTGAACAGGTAAACAGATCACCAAGAGTGAATGTGTCAAATGTTTCTCAACAATTTTGGTTAAAAGAAAATGAAGGGAGTGATTCTGAGGATTACTCATGACGGTGCCTGAGAGAGGAGGAAGAGTGTGTGCTTGGAGCCACTCTTGAGGTAGATCAGGCTGGTCCATTTATAAATGGTAAAATGAATGATGTAGAAATCACTTTTCTAGTGGATACAGGTGCTACCCATACTACTGTTAGATCAGTAGAAATAGAAAATCTTCCTCTCTCTGGTGAGACCATCCAAGTAGTTGGCGTAGCAAATCAACAGATTAAAACAGATTTAACAGAACCAGTAAAAGTCAAAATTGGAAAATTTAAAGACAAACACAGATTTGTAGTCTGTAACAGCAGTCCTGTAAATCTATTATGGAGGGACATTTTATGTAAAATGAATTGTAAAATATATTGCTCACCGGATGGTATTGAGCTCCAAACTTTGGAAGAAGATGGTCTGTACAAGCTAACAATGCTAATGGTTGAAGAAGAAAATAAACTATTTCCTACTTTTGACAAAAATAATTTACCTGAAGAACTGAAAGAGACAGTTAATGCAAAAATTTGGGATTTAACCGGAGATGAAATGGATTTAATAAAACATGTGGACCCAGTAAAAATAACTGTAAAACAAGGAGTAGAATTCCCAAGCATTCCTCAGTATAAAATGAAGGCTGAAACTATTGAGGGTGTCATTCGTGTGATTGAGAAATTTATAAAGCAAGGTGTTTTAAAAGAAATTGAGAGCAGCCCATGTAATTCACCGATTATGGGAATCAAAAAGCCAAACTGAACTTACAGAATTGTTCAGAACCTGAGAAAAGTTAATCAAATAGTTGTTCCATGTTGCCCAATTATACCAAACCCAGCGGTAATTCTATAACAAATTCCGCATGATGCAGAATGGTACACGGTCATAGACCTATGTAACGATTTCTTTACAGTTCCACTGCATCCAGAGAGCCAACAAATTTTTGCGTTCAGGTTCCAAAATCGCATCTCAGCATGGTGTCGTATCCCTCAAGGGTATACTGAGAGTCCATTTATTTTTAATCAGTTGCTAAAGAAATCTTTGGAAGATCTAGATTTACCTGGTAAATCAACATTGGTGCAGTACGTTGATGATCTTCTGGTGGCTGCAAAAACACGAGAAAATTGTGTAACAGACACTATTACTCTTTTGAATCGTTTGGCAGATGAAGGACATAAAGTGTCACCTGCAAAATAACAGTTTTGCAAACAAGAAGTAAAATATCTTGGTCACAGGATTACAAAAGGAATCAGACAAGTGACAGTTGAGAGAATAAAAATGGTTCTAGCAATACAACCTCCAACAACACAGAGACAAGTCAGAATGTTTCTAGGAATGGTAGGTTATTGTCGTCAATGGATTAGTGGATTTTCAGTAATTGCGAAACCACTGCAGAGACTGACAAAAGCAGACATAAAAGACCCGATTACCCTAACAAAAACTGAGTTAGAGGCTTTTGAGCAGTTAAAAAGAAGTTTATGTGAAGCTCCGGCATTGGGGATGCCAGATTATGACAAAGAATTTGAGTTGTACTGCAGTGAAAGGGAAGGATGTGCATTATCAGTTCTGATTCAGAGACATGGAAAATGAGAAAGCCAATAGCTTATTTCTCAGCTGTTCTTGATCCTGTTGCAAAAGCTTTACCAGGTTGCTTAAAAGCAGTAGCTGCAACAAGTGTAAGCCTTGAGCAGAGTGAAGGAATCATAATGGGGTTTCCTGTAAAAGTATATGTACCTCATTCAGTTGAAATTCTTCTTACCAGAAGCAAAACTCAGCATTTGACAAGTAATGCGTTAACCAAATATGAAAAGGTTATTTTGGGATCAGATAATGTCTCAATAGCAAGATGTGTGAATTTAAATCCTTCCACATTGTTGCCTGATGGTACTATTACTGAAATCAAAAATCAGACTGATGTTGACCATGAGTGCTTGGATGTTTTAGATTATTGCACTAAACCCAGGCAAGACTTAAAGGATGTACCTCTCGCAGAATCAGATTTTGTTTACTTTGTTGATGGTTCCTGCCTAAGAACAGATGAGGCCATTCTGAGAGCAGCATATTCTGTCTGTACTGTTGCAGAAGTAGTTGAGGGTTCCTCTCTTAAGGGAATTCGTTCAGCTCAAGTGGCAGAATTAATTGCTCTGATTCGTGCATGTGAAAGAGCAAAAGGGAAAAAGATTACCATAGTGACTGATAGTCAGTATCGATATGGTGTAGTCCATGACTATGGCCAGCTCTGGTCTCAAAGAGGTTATTTGACTTCTGCGGGAACACCAATCGGGAATGCAAAATTGATCAAAAGATTGATCGATGGCATTCAGTTACCAGAATAAATTGCTGTTGTAAAATATTCAGCACACAAAAAGGGCGAGGACTATATTTCTAAAGGTAATTCCTATGCTGATGAAATTGCAAGGTACTGTGCAAAAAACAATTTTTCAATTAATCGGGACAAAGACAATGAACATGTTTTGAACTCACTTATGCTAACATCTGTAGTTGAGACATGGCAAGGAGTAAAAGATCTACAAGATGAGGCAGATGATGAAGAAAAAGACACATGGTTAAAAGCAGGTTGCAGACAACGGGAAGAAGATGAGGTTTGGGTTTACAAAGATGACAGACCAGTAATGCCAAATTGCATGATTGCTGGCATGGCACGGATGTACCATGGACCAGGACATTTAGGAAGAGACTCTATGATCAGGTTGTTTAGACAAACATGGTTTAATCCAAAATTTAGGATTATTGTAGAATCACTTTGCCAGAGATGTTTGTTCTACAAATTAATCCAAACAGAAAAACAGTTGTGAGCATGGGAACCATAGGACGGGAGGGTGGTCCTTTTACCAGGTTGCAAATGGGTTTCATTGACATGCCACCCCACAACAGATTTAGATATGTCCTAGTGATTGTCTGTCTGTTTTCAAGATGGGTGGAAGCATTCCCAACATGTCACAATGACTCAGTTACTGTGGCAAAATTGCTTTTGAGAGAAATCATACCGAGGTATGGATTTCCAGTTACAGTTGAAAGTGATCGTGGCACACATTTTGAAAACAGATTGCTACAGATGATTTGTGAAGCCCTGAATATAAATCTAAAGCTACACTGTGCATACAGATCAGAAGCATCAGGTGTCGTTGAACAAATTAATGGGACAAAAAAAAATAGACTTGCCAAGATGTGCCTAGCTACAGGAATGAAGTGGACAGATGCACTTCCACTAGTTCTGATGACTTTGAGAAGCACGCCAGATAAAAAGACAGGTCTAAGCCCTCATGAGATCCTCATGCGCAGAGTCATGAGACAAGCATTTGTTCCAGTTAATAAGCTATTAAGTATAAATGAAAGTGCAATTATGGAATATTGCAAGAACTTGTCTGATGTGGTGACTTCTGCATTCCATCAGGTGGGAACTGATGTAATTTCAAAAGAAAAAGAGCAAGCTCATGATCTGTTACCAGGAGACTTGGTGAGAACAAAAGTATACCGGAGAAGAAACTGTTTAGTACCCAGGTGGCAAAAAGCAAGACAGGTGATATTAGTCACAACAAATGCAGTTAAATGCAAAGGTTTGAAAAGGTGGGTTCACGCGAGTCACACCATTCGTGTACCACCTCCTGAAAATCCTGATGAGGATAGTGACACGACAACTGATTCAGACTCTGAAGAAGAACCTGAAGAAAATCCAGATTGTGAAGATCGACAGAAGGTCTACATCTGGAAGATTCAAATGTGGATGAAACATTGAATGAAAAAGATCTAGAGATTGTGATTCTAGATTCAGAAAACGATGAAGATCTGCTAGAAAAAGAAGCAGAAAAAGAATCTGAGTCAGAAGAGAATCAAGATCAGGAGAGTATACAAAAGCAGATTAAAAGCTCTGAAAGCAGGAACAAGAATTCTGAAACTGGGAAGTTGGAAGTAATTCCAGAAGAAGAAGAAGACGAATTACCGAGTACCAGCTATAAGGATGATGTTCCTAACAGAGTGAAACTGCTGAGTAAAGAAATTCCTAGATACAAATTCGAAGTCTCAGAAACTGATTCGGATGAAAGTGATGAAGATTCTGAAATAAGAAAATTCAGAAAAAGAGCTTGGAGAGCTGAATGTAATGAATCTGAGCCAAAGAAGAAATTCATAAGAAAAGGAGATAATTGGCCAAAAGAAAGCTTAAAATTCAAATTAGTGAACAAGTCAACGGAACAAATAAATGAAATATCAAGTCAAAAAGGTGACTCTGATAAGAAAAATCAAGTAGGAAAGAAAATAGAAGTGATTTGCAGTAGAGCAAAAAGAGTGTTAAAGCCTAATCAAAAGTACAAGTCCCCTGAATGGACATATATCATATTACCACCAGTGTTGGAAATTAGTAGAAGTAGTCAGGAGGATTTAGAAGAAACAAGTGACAATGATTGAAGTCATTTTCTTATCAGGTTGAGGTTTATTTTTGGCATAAGGCTGAAGAAATTGTGTTAGGTGACACAAGGTCGAAGAAATTGTGTTAGCTGGAAAAACACATTGATGTAAGACGCAAGGTCGAAGAAAAGCTGTTAGAAGGGGTTCAAAAAAAAACTAGCAAAGTTATTGAGCACAAACCAGAGATCCACCAAGATAGATCTGTTGGTGATTTTTCTAGTAATTCTTTTTCAAGACTTTTGTCAGAATATGTTAGAGTGATGGATGTGAAGGATTGTTATGTCTGTGTGAAACTTCCTACTTCTGTTTCAGAGGGGGTTACATATAACATGCTTCCCCTTACTTATGGCATTACATGCAGTGTTGTAGCTAGCTTGTTCTATCAAACAGGTCGTCTGGAGTACTATTACTCGGATTATGACGTCATTTTTGCAAATTTGAAAGTTGTAAATAGCCTGAACAAAGTAAGACCTGCTAAACAGATGAGGGAATTCTTTATAGTGACTAATGAACTTACCTATGAGTACACTTTTAAAAACAATTTAACATGCAAAATGAGAGCTGAAGAAAAATCATTTCTAAATTTGGTTGAGGAGAGAAGGGCAATTTACAAGAGGAATGAGATGTTGAAACAAACTAAATCAAAGTTTTGGCAAATTGAGGATGAAAAGCTCAATGGTGGAAATGAGAACGCTGCTATTCACATAGATGAACCTGTTAGTGGAAAATGTTGTATTAGAAGAGACAATACTTTCTATGATAATTTCTTTGTGGGTGCAAGTCAGTGTGAAGAGACTTATCGTATTGTAGGGGGATGAGGATTTAAAGGTGGCAAAGACCCAATTTTTCCTGGAATTTATTTTGTCTGTGGGAACAAAGCTTACTTTAGCCTCCCAGACCACTGGTATGGGACGTGTTATCTTGGTTTGGTTTTTCCCCAAATTTTTCATGTGGACAGAAATGCAAAAGGTTCATTCGAAATTGGCAAACACCTGAACAGGTAAAGGAGGGAAAGTTTTTCAGAAATCATGGGTGACATATTTGGTGCAATCATTCCTATGGTAGGAATAACCCTGAATGCAAACAAAATCAGAAAATTATCCACAATTGTAAATAGATTGTCCACAGACACCGCAAGTGGTTTCCAATTAGTCAACACAGAACTTGTTGCCATGAGAAGCATGGTAATGCAGAACCATCTTGCTTTAGACATTCTGCTAGCAAAAGAAGGAGGAGTTTGTGGGATTTTACATGTCCAGCATTGCTGCACCTATATCCCAGATAAGAGCCAGAATATAGAAATGTTTATCAAAAATATCACTGAATTGCATACCGAAATAGAACCTCTAGATGATGACAATTTTTCAGAACGTCTGAGCAAAAGATTTGCAGCAATTGGAAACTGGTTTTGAGAGATTGGCAGTTCAATCATTGGCAAAATACTTTATCCTGTAATAATCATAGTCATAGTGACACTTTTGTTAAAAATTAGTTGCATGATACACAAGAGAAAGAAGTATGTGAGGGAAAAGAGAAGGATTTATAAACTCAGAAAAGGACAGAAGAATTAGATAGAATTGGAAGAGTTTCGTAGAGCGCAATACAAGAGTTGTAGACAAACTGCTGAATCTAAGGTTTAGAAAAACTAACACAAATAGTGTTCAAAACATGTTGTCTTCAAAAGTTAAAATTTGGTAACATTTTTGGGTGTTGTTTGGTGATTTTAAAATCACCAGATGAGGGAGTTGATGAAGCGAGTTTCAGAAATGAATTATGTTTTGACTCATGAAGTTAAACTTCCATAAAAAATAATTGTATTAATAAGTTTATGCATGAAATGAACTAATCAACCTAGATTAAAATACATTCACGACACACAGGACTAATTCATATTCTCTATGTTGCATTTGCAAGTACGTTGAAAAATAATAAACTAACCTTGTCTATTGATTTTGTCAACATTAATTGCGGCTGTTTAATTAATGGAATGTGCCTATTTTAATGTGCTTTTGTCTATGTCGTATCTTATATGTGGCAAAGGCTCATGGAGAATCCTGTTGGCCTAAAAAGAAGATGGTAAATAAAAACACTGCTTATATGTGCTTAAAGCTAGATAACATAAACTAATGGGTTAACATTAGCAAAGGGGGTGGGTAACAGAATAGTTTTCATTACCTGAATTAATTAAAGTTTTGTGTTTGTTTAAATATTAGTTCTCGAACGGGCCTAAAAGAAAATGGCTGGCAGTGCTGAAAGAAAATATGAAACTTGACCAGAGTGAAGCCTTCACTCACGTGCAGGAAGAGGAACTCTCTTTTGCTGATTAAATAAAGAATAAATCAGAAGCGTTATGGTCAAGACAAATGTGTTCTTGTTGAAAGGACCAAGGACAAAAAGCTTGGAAAGCCTGCCAAGAGTAGGAAGTGAACTTTGCATTCGGACAATTGTTGCTCTTTTGAGGAAGCTAGAAGGATGGTAAATCTAAGAACAATAAGGGCTTATGATGTGCCCCGGACTTGGTCAGAAATGAATGACCTAACCATGGACTGACGTGAAACAGCCAATTAGAAGCATGGATTTTGATGAAGGAATGCAGAATTAGTAAGTTTTAGATAGAGAAAAGGTATAAAACCTGACCTCATGAGAGGAGGTCTGCTGGCTCGTTCCTGATTCCTGAAGATCGTGATGTGCTGTCGGACGTTTGACACACGTAAGGATAGCTGATTTAATTACTTTTTCCTTTAGGTTTAAATGAGTTTAGACAGGGTAACAGATTTTAGGAAATGAGACCTTTACTGCTTTAATTCTTTACAAGCTGATCTGTTTTGAAACGTCAGTCTAATATGCCTTTATCTTGATTAAAAGATGCTTACAATTTGCAAATAAAAAGATTTCTAATTCAAAATGCTCTTTGTTTGATAATAAAATTAATAAATTAGATTTGAAATAACAAGCTGGTCTTGTTTATTTTTAGTCTAGTTACCATCAGTAGATCCATTTACCAAAGTGACTTAATTAGATGTTACCGTTATATTTATAATTATGATGATGATAAACTGCAGTTGTAAATAATGTGCAAATAGTTTGTGAATAGTTCCGATTAATTAGGTCACATGATTCAGTTGCCCAATATTTGTCGGTTATTTATGGGCCTTGTGAGAGTTTATGATTAATGGTGAGTATCATGGTGTTGGGTAGTGTTGTTGAGACAGATTTTCTGTAGGGGCGCTGGATCAGCTTCAATAACTGTGTGTCTATAAAATACCTTCCAGTAGATGGCAGTAATAATATGTTACGATACTCAAAACTGCTAATGAAGATCGTAGCACTTTACATGAAAATCTTCAAGTTTATGCAGGTAAAGCGGTGAAACGGCTCTCAATGAAAGCAAATAAATGCTAAACTTCACTGGACATAGGAATATGGAAACAACGTTGCAGGCTTGATAATCAATAGGGTGCAAGCTTTCAAATCTATAGGTTATTAATCAACCACTGCAGACTTTCAATCAGTAGGCTTCTTGAATAAGTGTAGCTGAAGTTCATTTTAAATCAAAGCCTTAGAAAGCCGGGACTAGCAGATAATGTAGGCTTACAAATAAGCAGGCTCCTAAATCAGGTGCAAAAGTTATTAAATCAGGTGCAGTCACTTTTCAAACAGGTGAACCAGTTTTTTAAATCAGGTGGAGCAACTTTACTGCAGCAGTAGATAACTTAAGATTTTAGAAAGCAGAAACTGGCAGTTTTAGGACGACCAAAAGAGTGGAATGGTCACTGGTGGGGATTTATAACGTGCCAGTTTGCTAAGAAGTTGCTTGAAGAAGGAGAAACTTAATTGGTTACCTTGTTTGAAGAAAGTTCATGTTTTAGTTGCTTGTAAATATGAAGAAAGAAGTCCAAAACGTCACCAATTGTAATGATGTTAAATGAAGATCAGGTCACGTAGGTTCTTATAGAAAGATGTATTTATTAATCAAGTTGACATGTGGTGGAAGTTCATATATAAGATAAGATAGTAAGAATACTCCTGAGGTAAATTCCTAGTAAATCCCTTAGTAAATCCCCACCAGGAGCTGTCACCAGTCAGCTCAATCCTCAGCTCCTAACTGACACTAGCATCAGAACATAACATTCCAATCTGTGATAACATTCCAAATGATGACATATGTGAAACAACTAGAAAGCCAACACTACATCCCGTCTTATTGTTGTTGCTTTTCCTGTCGTCTTTTGCCTTTATTATGATGACGTTTGGTTTCAAATGGATATTTAAAGGCGAGCAGATGCAGTGTGCGATAAATCTGCTATTTAAATGCATGCAAGTAATCACCCAGTGGAATATTTGATAAAGTCACGCAGTAGCGCCCTTGCAGCAGAAATCATTAACAGCTGAAAGAGGAAACCCACACAATCTTTGTCCAAAAAAGCTTTTCAGCTTCCTAATAAAAGGACCATAAACAATGGGTGCAAATTAAAAGCAGCGTGCCATTCAAGGGCTAAAGGCTTGCGGGAAATTACCTGGGAGCATCCCTCGCCATTGCAGCAGATGTTTGTAGGCGTTGAGTTGCGCCATCGAGGAAATGTTGTTAAGCATATATGTCATGATTTTTCATTCGTCTAAGGGGCTGATTACGAGTTTGTCAGTCCATCAGACCACCGAACCAATGGTGGTGGTTGCTTTCCACCCACTGTATTACGATTATGGGGGTAGGTCCGTAACAGGCCCACCTCAACCGCCGGGGATCATGGATCCCGCGGCGGTGGTAAGGTGGCAGTGAGAGGTCATAATATGCTGGTGGTGCCGCTGCGGCACTGGCAAGCATATTAGGAGTTTTCTCACCACCTTCTTCCATGCCCTCCTGTGTCCTCAGGGCCATGGGATGCATGCAGTGGGTCACATGGTGCGCCCCCAGTTTGAATTTACCCCCTTTCCTGCATGACATGGACTGCATGTGCAGTGGCATCCGGGCCAAGGAATGGGAGGGGCACTCTGACTATAGCTGTCTTTCACTACCCAACCAGGAGCCAGGGGGGCATCTTCACCTCATTTAATGAGGGCGCGAGAGGCTTGTGCTTACTCCACTGACTTCAGCTTAACTGAAAACTCACATTTTAGGGGCCTCCGGAATTCTATAGGGTTGGGGAAAGTCATTCACAGCGCAGAACCTTCATTTTCTTTTTTTTAATACATTTTAGGTATTCGATTTACGCCCAAGCTGTGCACTTTTTATTGTATGTTTGTTTTCCTATGAATTCTTTTTCTTGTTAGTCACGTTGGTAATATTTTTTATTGAAGAATCCAATAAAGAGCATGTTATAAAGTCTAATGAAGCATAGAATGAGCCCCCAGAACAGCAACAAAATGCAAAAAAGAAAAGAGATATATTCAGGGAAATAAATGGGACTAGAGTGTAGCAAACTATCAGCAGAGTCATATGGGAGAGAGTAGGACACACATAAGATGGGAAGGACATTGTGGTTCAGAAGAGGAGAATCCATGTAAGATGTCATATCTAATAAGCATTGGCAAAGCCAAAAGGTCTGACCTTTGTTGCAGAACTATTGGCTGTTCCAAAGTATGTTTCTTTTGCTGTAGTTTATTATGACTTTACTGTTCCAAGATGACTGAGAGAAGAAAGACATTAAGAAATCATTGGAATACTACAGGGTGTAAATACAGTGGTTGGACAGTGGTATATGAGAGATATTGAAACACTACCTGTGTAAATACAGTGGGTGGAAAGTGGCCTATGACAGGCAATGAAATACTACAGGGTGTAAGATAGCGGGTGGACAGATGTCTATGAGAGACAATGAAATACTACAGGGTATAAATTCAGTAGGTGGACAGCGGTTTATGAGAAACAATGACATACTAGAGGGTGTAAATACAGCAGGTGGACAGCGGTGCATGAGAGACAATGAAATACTACAGGGTGTTAATACAACGGGTGGACAATAGTGTATGAGAGACAATGAAATACTACAGGGTGTAAATACAGTAGGTGGACAGCGGTTTATGAGAGACAATGAAATACCAGAGGGTGTAAATACAGCGGGTAGACAGTTGCGTATGAGAGAAGGAAATACTACAGGGTGTAAACACAGCGGGTGGACAATGGAGTACGAGAGGCAATGAAATACTACAGGGTGTAAATACAGCAGGTGGACAGCGGTGGATGAGAGACAATGAAATACTTCAGGGGGTACATACAGTAGGTAGACAGTGGTGTATGAGAGACAATGAAATACTACAGGGTGGAAATATGGTAGGTGGACAGCGGTGCATGAGAAACATTAAAACACTACAGGGTGTAAATACAGCGGGTGGAGAGTTGTGCATGAGAGACAATGAAATGCAGGGTGTAAATACAGAAGGGAGAAAGTGGTGTATAAGAGACAATGAACTACTACAGGGTGTAAATACAGTAGGCGGACAGCGGTGTATGAGAGACAATGAAATACTAAAGGGTGTAAATACAGTGGGTGGACAGCGGAGTATGGGAGACAATTAAATACTACAGGGTGTAAATACAGCGGGTGGACAGTTGTGTATAAGAGACAATGAAATACAGGGTGTAAATACTGTAGGTGGACAGTGGTGTATGAGAGACAATGAAATACTACAGGGTGTAAATACAGTAGGTGGAGTGTAAATACAGTAGGTGGACAATGAAATACTAAAAGGTGTAAATACAGTGGGTGGACAGTGGTATATGAGAGACATTGAAATACTACAGGGTTTAAATACAGAGGGTGGACAATTGTGTATGAGCGAAAATGAAATACTACAGGGTGTAAATACAGTTGGTGGACTGCGGCGTATGAGAGACAATGAAATACAGGGTGTAAATACTGTAGGTGGACAGGGGTGAATAAGAGACAATTAAAAATAAAGGGTGTAAATAAATACAGTAGGTGGGCAGTCGTGTATGAGAGACAATAACATACTAAAGGGTGTAAATACAGTGGGTGGACAGTGGTGTATGGGAGACAAATAAAAAAAGGGTGTAAATACAGTAGGTGGACAGTGGTGTATGAGAGACAATTAAATACAAAAGGGTGTAAATACAGTGGGTGCACAGTGGTGAATAAGAGAATGAAATACAGGGTGTAAACACACTTGGTGGACAGTGGTATATGAGAGAAAATGAAGTATTACAGGGTGTAAATACAGTGGGGGGACAGTGGCGTATGGGAGACAATAAAATACAGGGTGTAAATACTGTAGGTGGACAGTGGTGAATAAGAGACAATGACATACAGGGTGTAAATACTGTAGGTGGACAGTGGTAAATAAGAGACAATGAAATACTAAAGGGTGTAAATACAGTGGATGGACAGTGGTGAAAAAGAGACAATGAAATACAGGGTGTAAAAACTATAGGTGGACAGTGGTGAATAAGAGACAATGAAATACTAAAGGTTGTAAATACAGTGGGTGGACAGTGTTGTATGAGAGACAATGAAATAGAAAGGGTTCAAATACAGTGGGCGGACAGTGGTGAATAAGAGAATGAAATACAGGGTGTAAATACAGTGGGTGGAAAGTGGTTGGTATATGAGAGACAATAAAATACTAAAGGGTGTAAATAAAATGGGTGAACAGTGGTGTATGAGAGACAATGAAATATAGGGTGTAAATACAGTAGGTGGACAGTGGTGAATAAGAGACAATGAAATACAGGGTGTAAATACAGTAGGTGGACAGTGGTGAATAAGAGACAATGAAATACAGGGTGTACATACTGTAGGTGGACAGTGGTGAATAAGAGACAATGAAATACTAAGGGGTGTAAATGCAGTGGGTGGACAATGGTGTGTGAGAGACAATGAAATACAGGGTGTAAATACTGAAGGTGGACAGTGGTGTATGAAAGACATGAAATACTTCAGGGCGTAAATACAGTGGGTGGACAGCGGTGTATGAGAGACAATGAAATACAGGTGTAAATACAGTAGGTGGACAGTGGTGAATGAGAGACAATGAAATACTACAGGGTGCAAATACATTAGGTTGACAGTGGTGAATATGAGACAATGAAATACTAAAGAGTGTAAATACAGTGGGTGGACAGTGGTGAATAAGAAACAATGAAATACAGGGTATAAATACTGTAGGTGGGCAGTGGTGAAGAAGAGACAATGAAATACTAAAGGGTGTAAATACAGTGAGTGGACAGTGGTGTATGAGAGACAATTAAATACAGGGTGTAAATACTGTAGGTGGACAGTGGTGTATGAGAGACAATTAAATACAGGGTGTAAATACTGTAGGTGGACAGTGGTGTATGAGAGACATGACATACTAAAGGGTGTAAATACAGTGGGTGGACAGCGGTGTATGAGAGACAATGAAATACAGGGTGTAAATACTGTAGGTGGACAGTGGTGAATGAGAGACAATGAAATACTACAGGGTGTAAATACAGTAGGTGGACAGTGGTGAATGAGAGACAATGAAATACTACAGGGTGTAAATACATTAGGTGGACAGTGGTGAATATGAGACAATGAAACACTAAAGAGTGTAAATACATTAGGTGGACAGTGGTGAATATGAGACAATGAAACACTAAATAGTGTAAATACAGTGGGTGGACAGTGGTGAATAATAAACAATGAAATACAGGGTACAAATACTGTAGGTGGGCAGTGGTGAAGAAGAGACAATGAAATACTAAAGGGTGTAAATACAGTGGGTGGACAGTGGTGTATGAGAGACAATTAAATACAGGGTGTAGATACTGTAGGTGGACAGTGGTGTATGAGAGACATGAAATACAGGGTGTAAATACTGTAGGTGGACAGTGGTGAATGAGAGACAATGAAATACTACAGGGTGTAAATACAGTAGGTGGACAGTGGTGAATAAGGGACAATGAAGTACTACAGGGTGTAAATAAGGTTGCACGACATAGACCATGAATTAACACTGGGCAGGGAGTAAACACAGTGGGCTCTGAAGTTGTAACCCTCATCTGTCCTGCAGAGAACTGTACGCTAGTGCCCCATAGCCAAATACAGACCCCGCACCACGCATAAGGGTCAGGCTATTTTTATTCTCTTAAATTTCTTCCCATACTTTCCTAAATAATTAACCATTCCAGGATGGTTGATATGCATTTGACCTGTAGAAGGGTGCAGGGGACATATGGGTGTCCTTGTGCACTGTGGGAAGGGCTGTGAAGAGAGTGGGTGGACTGTTACGGAAGCCATTCATATCTTGTTTTTTCTTTTTTCCATAGTGCCTGTGACATGCCTTTGTGTAGAAAAAACTATCACTAGGTAAAGAAGGTAGCGTGTCACGGTCACTAGTGAGATTCTACAGATTTGCCCCATTTCAACACCAGCAATGTTCCATGATTGTGTACTTAATAAATAAAATGCCACGACATAATGTTGGCCCTGCCATAATGGTGGTACATATCGGCCCAATGTGCTCACCCATGGTGTACTGGTGCCCAAACCAGGTAAAATGCGGGCCCGGGCATATTAGTGGTAATTCCTGTCTCATTGCGTGGTGGTGCACAGCCCTCATGCTAGCTTCGGCATAATGGTGGTAATTCTTGGCATAAGATTAGCACATATGACACATAGATATTCAAGGCAGAATCTATCTATGTGTTGCAGTGGTTTGTAGTGTAGTTCTTTTTTTTATTTTTTATTATTCATCATCAGATAATACAATTCCACACAGTTCCAACCAATTATTTTGTTCCATATACATATTCCATACAGCAGATATACATAATTGAATAATTAAAATTCTCAAGACACATAAATCATTACACAAATACAATCACGAAAAAGAACTGATCAAAAGACAAAAATAATAATTATTATAATACTATAGGTAAATGTAAATGTGGCGTATTTGTATAGCGCGAACAGTGACCCGGAGGCATCTCTGCGCTTGTACTCCTACCACAAGGGAACCCCTCCTGGCTTTTCCTTGTGGGGTGTCCACTCCTGGGCATCCCATGGTGAAACCAGGCATCCCTTGTGTATCAGGGGGCCTTTGTGGAGACTAAGCAAGCTATTGCCCAGAGTTGCAGCGTGGGACCCATGCTTAGAATCGGCACTGAGGCGAGAATATCCGGTCAGAGGAATTTAAGCCCGAAACCCACCGAGGCGGGAATCGAACCCTGGTCCCTGGCCACCGTTCTGCATCAAGGTCTGCCACTCTAAGCATTGAGCCACACTTCTCCTCTATTCTTAATTTCCAGTGCTCTACATGGGCCCCGATCCGTTTACCGGACTGCATCGCTGTACGACCTTTTTTTTATACAGAGATTTCTCCAAGGTGTACATTGATAACATTCTTAAGAGCCATTGGTTAAATGACGGGGGATTAGGATCCTTCCACAGGGTTGCTATACAAAGTCGGAGTATGGCCATTGCAATGAATATAAATTCTTGATGGGGGATATCCAGCCCTTCTCTCCCAACACCCAAGATCATAATCTCGTTTGTTAAACTAATTGATATCCCTAGTTCATCACTAACGAATGTTTCAATTGCTTGTTTAAGAGGGTTTAAATTTGGGCATGCTGCGAACATATGAATAGTGTCCGCCTGTATACTTTGGCACCTCGGACAGGATATCCCGCTAGTTCCCCCCCATCGTGCTATTCTGTGCGGTGTGTAATATAATTCATGAAAAGTTTTATAACATTGTGCCTGCAAATTAGCAACCTTGACAATAGAATTTGTAAGCTGCAACGATTTTTCCCCCTCATTTCCCATTAGATTTAGCTTCCTTCTCCATTTATAATTTTTTTTAATCCTGTTGTCTTCTTTACATTGATCCAACACCTCATACAATTGTGAGATTGAGCAGCCCTTCTCATCTTGAATGTGTTCCATCAGATCTTCTCTTTTAAAATTAACTCCCCCTAACATTTTCCTTTGTATTACTGATCTAATTTGCAGGAATTTAAAAAAGTCTCTACGATCTAGCTTGTATAATTGGCATGCCCTTTCAAAAGAGATTATACCACAGTGATCTATAATATCTCCTACAGTGCACACCCCAGAGTTATACCATTTTTTCATAACTTGATCATGAAACACTTCTGGGAGAAGCTCATTCTTATATAGAGGTGTGCAAAAACTCATCCTTCCTAACTTAATTTTTTTCCGGACCATAGACCACACTGATATAGCAGCAGCGAAGACCTTAAACTTTGTTCTTTTATAGTAATTTAACTCCTTAAATGTAAGTAATCCCTTGTTAGAATCTTGAGCCAATAAATCGTATATATCTGGTATACCATTACCGTCTCGCCACCTATCCTTAGTGTTTCCCCCGAGAAGTCCTCTAAGATACTGCAAGGCTGCTGCCAAATAATATCCCTTAAAATCTGGAACAGCAAAACCTCCCTTTTCCTTAGAAAGTGCTAACAGTTTTATGGCCCTCCGAGTTTTACCGTTTGCCCATATAAATCGATTGCAGACCCCGTCAATGTCCTTAAACCAATTATTATGAAAAATTAAAGGAATAGTTCGGGAAAAATATAAAATCTTGGGAAGAAGTAGCATCTTAATTACATTGCTGCGTCCAATTATTGTAAGATGTAAGTTATCCATCCCATCCAAATCTTGTTTGGCCTTCCTAATCACAGGAGTCAGATTTTCCTCAACCAACTTGGATAAATTAGATGTTATCATAATACCCAAGTAGACCGCTGAATCTGTAACCCTTTCATCATTTATTACGGCAAATTGGTTAATAACTATCTGTGTTTTAGTCTGGTTCAGTTTATATCCAGACAGAAGCCCATATTTTTTTGCCTCTTTTTCTATTTCCGCTATCGCTGTTGCTGGAGAAGGTGACACAATTGCGAGGTCGTCTGCGTAACCCAAAATTTTTGTCTCATAACCATTAAGAACGATAGGGCAGATAAGCCTATTTATTTCTATATGTCTTATTAAAGAATCGATATAACAGGCAAAGAGCAATGGTGAGCAGGGGCACCCCTGTCTAGTTCCGCACTTAATGTTAATATTTTCGCTCTGTTCCCCCGCTACTCTGACCCTTATAACCGGGCATCTATATAGCGCTTTCAATCCCCCCTATACATCTTTGCCCAAAATTAAGTTTACACATTGGTGCCCAAAGAAAACCCCACGAGACCCTATTGAAAGCTTTTTCTGCATCCAAGAGTATTAAGGACATAGGGTCTCGTGAGGCTGTCGTTCCGTCAAACAAAGTAATTACCCTTCTGTTCCTATATTCCCAATAGGCTCTGCGCATTGGAATAGTGTATCCTGTAGTTTAGACGTAGGACTGAAGTCAACTAGTTCTCTACCGAATATACTAAACTTAATTGTGTGTGTGCCAGCTAGCTCAGAGGTCACTAGAAACTTATCGAATGAACAAGAAGGGATTAGTTTCTGACAACCGCTTAAAACATGACAACTTTGTTTCCCAAGAATAAGAAATCAATCTCTAGAGTCGCGGAAACAATAAATAGGTATTTCACTCAGTCAATCGTGCATGCTTAGTTTCACCAGAGGTGCAGAGAGGCAGGCGTTTTCAATAAAGGGTTTTTATTGAACAGTCTTCTTTCTCAAGCATAAGAAATGAACTGCTGCAATCGCAATACTTAGCATGAAGTAAAGTGCGTACAGTAAAAAGAGTATTACAAAATAATATTGTAATAGCATGATATGGTTTCTAAGCCATAGAATACCTAAAATGCATAAAATACATACAGTGACAAATAAGGACTAAAAGTACTCAACTGGTGCTTCTAAAATACGCCTACCCTGGTGTACCTAACCTAGGTCTAGTACAAGGAAAGAAGTAAGTAAGGTGTAGCTTAAGTTTAGTATTCTTTTGCCAAGAATCTATTCCAAGAATTCTCTTAGGGTCTAATCAGCTCCATACCTTGGTTTAGAATGCAGGTGGTCTTGTATCTCTCTCTCAGGACTCGATTTCTCAGCAGCCCGCAAGGGTAGCTTGGAAACACTGGAGCTGGATTTCTCGGTAAGAGAAAAAACAGCGTCTCTCTCAGTACGTCTGCTGGAGGGTCGGCTTCATTCGGCACTTGTTGCAGCAGGATGCGTCGGGCAAGTAGATAGTCGAACTACTCCAAACCACCGTGTGTTTGATAAGGCAAGCGTGGGCATATTTATACCTTGAAGGTGCCAAGTTTGACGTAACGGTGGACATAATAACATTATCAAAGAGTCTCAGTTCTTTGAAAACTCCATGAGTTCTTGGACAAATCAATATTCAAGCAAGGGGAAGTCCCTAACTGCGGAAGCCGAGTTTTCCAAGAAATCGTTGTGGATTTTTGGAACTAGTGGAAGTAGTCATGCCGTATTTGGACTGCATGAGGTATGTCTAAATATGGTTATGATTTCTATGCCTATATAAGGATATGGTGATTTATACTTATATAAGGGCATTCATCAGGAAAGTTACACTAGGGTCCTAAAATGCTACATAACATGAGGAGGCCTAAAGAAATTGACGGCTGAAATGCGTCCGCGTCGACAGCTTTTTTTGAGGAGTCCCATTAACACAAGGGTGTGAAAGTGTTTTTAAGAACATAATGAAACAATAGAGAGGTGTGATACCTCGTGTGCTAGTAAGACTATCTCTTAGTGAATCACTCAGATAGCATGAGCGAACACTAGTGTTGTGAATTTTTGGTTAGGGTACTGGAGAAACTGTGCTTTGTATATATATGCATATGAATATGTCTATACGTAGGTCCATGTGTGTATTTTTGTATGTTTTTGATCCATTTATTTTCAAACTGAATGGTGGGCCAAGACAGGTCCAATGTCATGTGTGTGATAATAAATCATCAGTAATTGTTTGTTTAAAATCTAATGATAAAGTTAGGGTAATTAATTGTGCCCTAGTCGAAAATAAATTCGAGATTCATCCCTCCATACTTTCTTGTTCTTCATCTATTTGATGTCCTTTGCCCAGGTATAGGAGGGTCATTTGGGCATACCTCCTTTTTTGAATCCTCGATTCTACTAGAAAGCTTGAGAAACACAGATCTAATAATTGCTAATGGGAGAATAGGAGATGATATCCCACCAAACGTTATGCATAAATCATCTACCAGTGGGTCTATTATCGATTACATCATTGTTTCAACTGACACCTTCAATATTCTGTCTCATAAGTTCTAGAAAACTCTTAGAGCGATCATACATTGATCTTCTTTAAAATCAATGCGACCATAACAGAAGTAGGCTCATGGAATTTAAAAAATAATTCTGTAAGTTTAAAAAAAATCAAATGACAGAAGTAGACCTAGTAGATACCAGTCCTACGTCAAATCTATAGGATATATTATTCCAATACGCAGAGCCTATTGGGAATATAGGAACTACACTACATGGCGCCCAACGTTTGGTAAGGCACTAATTTAATGCTAGATACTAGAGTAACTCAGTCGTGCTTTTCACAGAGACCCCTTTTTCCTGTAAAATACTCCAATAGACGTCTGGAGTGGGTTAAAGGATAAAATATCCGCCATAACTGAGTAGGACGAAAAATCCTATGTATTAGTTTTTGGTTTTGTTCAACGTTGAAGGATACAGTGTTCCAAAATATTGTGCACCTTATCTTTGTTTCCTTGAAACTTGCTCTGCAAGACTTTCAACAAAATGTTGGATACTGACGAAGAGAACGGTAGACCTGCAGGCACTAATACCCAACCGAATTTAGACGTTACAGGTCTCCTAAAAAATGACCCGGATGCTATAATCATCCCGGAAAACTTAAGGAAAACCATACCTATGAAGCTTATAGAAAATGGCCTATCTCCAAGAGGTGGTAGGGTAATATTTGTCATAGAGCCACATGAATATCGGCAGACAGAGGTATTCTATTCGTGGATTATCTTCCCTGAAGCAAATCCAACAACACATGTGTTCCATCCAGCGGAATACGCTCCTTTCGAGGACATTGAAATTCCACTAACTCACCAAGAGCATCAGCTCTGGTTTAAAGGCGCCCTACAACATCAAAATCACATTACCAGGTTCGGTCCATTAGGTAGACCAGGAGCAACATGGCCGGTATTAGCCAGCTATACACCAAATCCTGGCATTGAAAGAATGACAGGTCCAGAACTGTTAGCTCAGCTAAAACAATTAATTAAAATACATAGACAATTGGTATTTTATTTATTTTATTTTAATTTCTTCTATAGCGCAGGAATCAATCCCGTAAGGGTATCTCCGCGCTTTGCCAGCTATAGAGTCATCAGATAGTGCATCATAAGAAGTTAAATAGGCAGAAATGCTTCTTGATAGAAAAGGGTCTTTAATGTCTTTCTGAAGGACAAGTGGTTGGTGGTCGTTCTTACATCGGTGGGAAGTTTGTTCCATAGGGCAGGTCCAACTGAGGAGAAAGCTCGGTCTCCTTGTCTAGATTTCTTTGTGGCATAGGGTTTTAGAAGGGCTTGGTTGCTTGAGCGGAGAGACCTGCTGGGCTGATACAGCTCCAGGGATTGAGACAGATATTTAGGACTTGCTCCATAAAGGCATTTGTGAACCGTGCAGCAGATCTTGAAGTTGATGCGCTGCCGTATGGGAAGCCAATGCAGTTCTTTCAGCAAGGGCTTAGAGGGAGTCCTGGCTGGTGCACTCATGACCAGTCTTGCTGCTGTGTTCTGGACTACCTGCAAACGACCTACTGCATCTGCGTTTGCTAATGTCAGCAGGCCGTTACAGTAGTCCAGGCGACTGGTCACCAAGGCCTGTACAAGTGTCTTCCTATAGGTGGCAGGGAGATACGGGAAGACACGTCTAAGTAGGCCAATGGTGTGGAAACACAACCCTGCGATGTAGTTGGTGTGTTCCTTCAGGGTCAGCTTTTGGTCCAACTTCACCCCAAGGTTCTTTACATGAGGTTTGGATGTAGGTACTGGGCCAAGATCTATTGGCCACCAGTCTGGGGACCAGAGGATACTTGCCTTGCCAAAGAGCATGACCTCTGTTTTTGTCACGTTACATTGGAGGCAGTTCACCGCCATCCAATGTGACACTGCCCTCATACCCTCAGCAAAGTTCTCCTTGACTTTAGGGCCAAGGGAGCTGAAAGGGTAGAGGAGCTGGGTGTCATCAGCGTAGGAAACCGGTATGAACTCATATTTCCGCACAATCTCAGCAAGGGGGGCCACATATACATTGAACAATGTAGGGCTAAGGCATGAGCCCTGTGGCACCCCCTTCGTGAGCACCCTTGAGGTGGAACGAAAGGGGCCCAGGCTGATAGATTGTGATCTCCCGGAGAGGAAACTCTCCAACCATGATAGTGCTAAGCCTCCAATTCCTACTCCCTGCAAACGGCTGAGAAGGATGTTATGGGACACGGTATCAAAGGCTGCGGACAGGTCCAACAGCACTAGAATCATGGAACCGCCTCTGTCCTGTGACATTTTGATCTGATCTGTCACAGAGAGAAGGGCCGATTCAGTGCTGTGGTTGGGCCTGAACCCAGATTGAGATTGGTCCAGGCCCCCTGTCGCCTCGATGAATCTGCCAGTTTGCTGATGAAAGGAAGGAGAGAAATCGGGCGGAGGTTGGAGAGTTCTGGCCAGGGCAAGGTGGAATTTTTACGTATGGGGTTCACTACCGCTTCCTTCCAGGCTAGTGGGAGTTGACCCTCGGCAAAGGAGAGATTGAGCAGTTTCTGAATAGGGGGTCCTAATATCTCGTTTAGAGGGGAGATTAGTTTGGCGGGTATCAGGTCAGTAGGAGAGCCGGTCTTTATTTGATTGATGAGTGCAGTCAGGTCTTTAATGGTTATTTCTGGGATTACATGAAGAGTTTTTCCAGAGGTCAACATTGGGAAAATTTCAGGGGCCTCAGTTTCCAAGGGACCTGAAACTGCAGTGATTTTTTTATATATCCCTTCTATTTTGTCCTCAAAGAACTGAGATATTTCATCACATAGAACTTGAGTGAAGGTATCTGGGCTCTCACACACTTCAGGGTTGGTGAATGTCTGAATGATTTTAAATAGCTCTCTTGTAGAGTTGCCCGCCTCTGCAATTTTGGTGGTGAGGCTTATTTTTCTTGCTTTTTTTATATTTGTATAGTAAGAGGTCATAGCCTCCAAGTATCGGTTCTTGTCTTCCCCATTGCCTGTCCGTCTCCAAAGTTTCTCCAATTTTCTACATCCCTGCTTTTCTGTTTTAAGGGCCTCAGTATACCATGCTTCCCTTTTAGCTATGGTAGGTTTTTTCACATTTTTCTGAGGAGCCAGAGTGTCAATGGCTGTCATCAGTGTGGAGTTAAACTTGGAGAGCGCAGTATCGATGTTATCAGAATTAGAGAGTATAGGCTGTTCCCATGTTTGTGTAAGCCTAGCAGAAGTAATTTTATGCCATGGTCTACATTTAGTGGACTGAGTGGCAGGGCGATTTATGGGATTGGATAAGTGTGGTAAAGAAAAATCTATCATTTTATGGTCAGACCAATAAATGTGCTTAGGGGGATGGCAGTGGACGTTGGGATGGGTAGTAAGGATCAGATCCAGAGTGTGACCACCCGAGTGAGTAGGTCCACTATTTCTCGGATGTAGACCTAGGAGAGCAAGATCTGCCAGGAATACATTCGTGTCCGGATGATCATCAGTGTCAATGTGAAAATTAAAATCTCCAAGTAAAATAAAGTTCCCGTTAGCTTTCATGTGGGGGGCTAACAATTCAGTAAGGGCAAGGGAGAACCCAGCATTGGGTCCAGGCGGGCGATAGACTAGTGCTCCTTTCCAATGTACCTTGGGACTGATTTTTAGATGAAAAATTAGTACTTCCATGGTAGGTAGCATCACTTGTTCTAAGACTCTGATATTCAAAGTGTCTCTATATATGATAGCAATCCCGCCTCCTACCTTCTCAGGGCGGTCTTGACGAAGAATTTTATATCCCATGGGTATCGCTAAGGTGATAGTGGGGATAGTGTGGGGTTTCAGCCATGTTTCAGTCAGGAAACATATCTCAGGCTGAATGCTGTAAACGGTGTCCCATAATTGTATATGATGTTTAGGGAGTGATCTGACATTTAACAAAAAGCTTTTCCAGCCTCCCTGGGAGTCTATGCTGTCTGTGGGCCGTCCGGCAATGATGTGGGAGTGCGTAGCTTGAAATCCGCATTTGATGCAGGAAAAGGGACCCTCGGGACATCTTGGCGTTCTATTGGTACAGCTATGTTTCCCCTGGGGTTGCAGCGCCATGAGAGCATGTGGTGCATACCTAATACAAGGGGTGAACATTGGGCAATCCATAGTAGCAAGGGCAGAGTGGGTGGCCCCTGGACCCGTCCAGTCGCGGACGGGCGCAGACGGGCCACTTTTTGGCTAGTCTTCGGCGTTGTCTTCGGCTCTCCTGCGCGCGATCGCTTCGCGCTCAGGAGGGGGCGAGGGCTAAATAGCCCCGTCAGCCCTGGCCGCTAGAGCGCTAACCGCTCAGCGAAACCGGAAGTGGTGTTCTCCCTCCCCGGAACACAATCATGGGGAAGCGAGCGCTCCGGTGATATTTCTGCGTGTATGTGCGAGTGTGTGCACTTTTTAAATTCTAGTGTCACAGGTGTGATAATTATTAAAATCAATTTCCACAATTTTGCAAGTTTAAAATATCATGCATACGCAACACGCGATTACAGATGGCACAGGCTGAACGTCCCAAGCAGGCCAGCGGGTCTGGGAAACACTGCCACTGTCCCCCTACCGCAGCGCGGGAAAGCAAAGCTCAGCCTAAATAGCCCCGTCAGCCCTGGCCGCTAGAGCGCTAACCGCTCAGCGAAACCGGAAGTGGTGTTCTCCCTCCCCGGAACACATTCACGGGGAAGCGAGCGCTCAGGTGATATTTCTGCGTGTATGTGCGAGTGTGTGCACTTTTTAAATTCTAGTGTCACAGATGTGATAATTATTAAAATCAATTTCCACAATTTTGCAAGTTTAAAATATCATGCATACGCAACACGCGATTACAGATGGCACAGGCTGAACGTCCCAAGCAGGCCAGCGGGTCCGGGAAACACTGCCACTGTCCCCCTACCGCAGCGCGGGAAAAGCAAAGCTCAGCCTAAATAGCCCCGTCAGCCCTGGCCGCTAGAGCGCTAACCGCTCAGCGAAACCGGAAGTGGTGTTCTCCCTCCCCGGAACACAATCACGGGGAAGCGAGCGCTCAGGTGATATTTCTGCGTGTATGTGCGAGTGTGTGCACTTTTTAAATTCTAGTGTCACAGATGTGATAATTATTAAAATCAATTTCCACAATTTTGCAAGTTTAAAATATCATGCATACGCAACACGCGATTACAGATGGCACAGGCTGAACGTCCCAAGCAGGCCAGCGGGTCCGGGAAACACTGCCACTGTCCCCCTACCGCAGCGCGGGAAAGCAAAGCTCAGCCTAAATAGCCCCGTCAGCCCTGGCCGCTAGAGCGCTAACCGCTCAGCAAAACCGGAAGTGGTGTTCTCCCTCCCCGGAACACAATCACGGGGAAGCGAGCGCTCAGGTGATATTTCTGCGTGTATGTGCGAGTGTGTGCACTTTTTAAATTCTAGTGTCACAGATGTGATAATTATTAAAATCAATTTCCACAATTTTGCAAGTTTAAAATATCATGCATACGCAACACGCGATTACAGATGGCACAGGCTGAACGTCCCAAGCAGGCCAGCGGGTCCGGGAAACACTGCCACTGTCCCCCTACCGCAGCGCGGGAAAGCAAAGCTCAGCCTAAATAGCCCCGTCAGCCCTGGCCGCTAGAGCGCTAACCGCTCAGCGAAACCGGAAGTGGTGTTCTCCCTCCCCGGAGCACAATCACGGGGAAGCGAGCGCTCAGGTGATATTTCTGCGTGTATGTGCGAGTGTGTGCACTTTTTAAATTCTAGTGTCACAGATGTGATAATTATTAAAATCAATTTCCACAATTTTGCAAGTTTAAAATATCATGCATACGCAACACGCGATTACAGATGGCACAGGCTGAACGTCCCAAGCAGGCCAGCGGGTCCGGGAAACACTGCCACTGTCCCCCTACAATATGTCATGCGGACTCTGATGGTCCAACCTGCTATAAGACTTCCACAGCACACCCCTCATCAGGGGAACAAAAACAAAATTACACCACAGACTATACAATAAGTCATTGGTGAATTACCCACAAAAAGGGAACAAATTCCATTCTGGTTAGCTCAGAAAATTACTCAGATAGAGGCAGTATTTCCCGATAGTACACCTCATGAGAAACACAGGATTCTAACAATCTGTTTACCAATGGGGATTCCACCACACGTGGGAGACTGTGACACTTGGGGTCCAGTCTTTGCTGCAATCTACACAAAAACTCATTGTGTTCCGTCCATGGCGGTAATACCAGACATCCTGAAACAGATTCCAAATAAATACGGGGCAGGACCTGCTTTAAATCTCGGTATGAAATTACTGAAGAATTTCAAATAGGTCTCAGCTATAATATTAGCTAATATTAAAGGTGAAGCAGCATCAGTGGCAATCCGCCAAAAACTAAAAGAACTTGAAATAACTGAGCAACCACACGAACTGGCCAGAATAATAGAAACATCCTATGAAGAACTAGGAAGAGATAGTTTGGGAGGGAAACCTGTAAAACCCGAACTAACAGAAAATCCTGATTTTTTTTTATTAAAACACACTCACTACTCCTAAAAAGAAGTGAGAAAATACTAAACAGACGCTTCCTAAAGAGAAGCGTTCTCAATCCAGAGCTATGTCTCCTCAAAAGGAGCACTCTGAAAAGAGATATAACCTAAAAAGTAGGGACAATTTGAGAAAACCTGATAGATATCAAGATACGGATACACGTTCCTCCCGTACCTTTCAGAATTCCTTGCAGAAATCCAAATCCAAAATAAGAGGACGATCAGAACACAAGGAAGAACGCTTGAAGTCTAAAGACGATCAACACGATGCAAAGAATAAGAAAACTCAATTCTCCAAAAAGAAGGTAGCAAGTCTAAAAATCAGACATGCAGAGGCTATTGAGGACACAACTCAAGAACGGGGAATGGG
Organism: Lissotriton vulgaris; assembly: GCF_964263255.1. Classification (NCBI taxonomy): domain Eukaryota; kingdom Metazoa; phylum Chordata; class Amphibia; order Caudata; family Salamandridae; genus Lissotriton; species Lissotriton vulgaris. The sequence continues at coordinate 325,209,489 of NC_141685.1, forward strand.
CCCAGACAATGCTGGACAGCGCAGAAGAGGTCATCATAGCTCGCAGGATTCCCAAGGATCATATGGAGACGCCAGGGTTAGCGTACCCCATAAGTTATACGAAGTAACACTCCGGATAGAGGGGGACATAACTAGAAAAATAAGAGCATTCTTTTGGGAAAAACTATCCAAGGGTTATGACATCCTTCTGGCTGAACAAGATTGGCCACCAGAATTTGTCAGGGAGTGCCCACATGGCAAAGAAATCATTATGCCAGCCTTCTCCAATCATATTCCTATTCATAAAAAATACACCTATGCCAGAAATTGGGCTGTGGCCCAGGCTTCAGCATTATATAAAAATCATGTGGGATGGGATGAGGACTCTCCTCACCATAAGATCCAGTTAAAAAATCAACCTACTGCTCAGAGGCAGTATCCAGTTAAGCAAGAAGCTAAAAAAACAGGTCAGGGAGATCTTAGATCAACTTGAATACCAAGGGGTGATTGAAACATGTCTTTATAAAAATTGCTGTGCTGTTCCTAGAGAGAGGGAGGAGGGATTGGTACAGTCTGTGATGCGGGTGATTAAGGCAGGGTGATTGCAAGGTAACCCTGGGAATCCATTTTGTTGGATTTAATGCCCTCACACACCCTTTCAGGTGTCATGCTTCATCATTTGGGCCTGCTCCTCGTTGGGTCAGCGGTGCAATACCCAACGGGCAACACCTCATAGAGGGGCTCTTTGGCTGAGATCTTTTTCCAACAGCCGTATGGATGAAGTGCGGGTGATTGAAACATGCACATCGTCCATGAACAATCCTTTGTTTCCTGTCTCCAAACCAGACGACTCATATCGTCTAGTTTTGGATTACAGACATTTAAACTCTTGTTGCAAAACTTATGCAGTACAAAATGCACACAGTGCAGCACTGATGAATAACATTGTGCGCAAAAAATATAAAACCACATTAGATATTTCAAACGGTTTTTCTGTCAAAATATCGTACCTGAAAGCAGGTATTTGACCGCTTTCTCAATTATGGGGACACAACGACACTTCTGTCGTCTCCCCCAGGGATTCAAGAATAGTCCAGGATTATTTTCAGCCAGGGTGACAGAGTTACTACAAATGTATGATGACGAGGCATTATCATATGTCGATGACATCTATCTTACAGATGATGATTTGGACAGGCACTTGAACAGAGTGAACACCATAATACTTGGTTTCGCATCTGAAGGGTACAAATTCAATTTTAAAAAATCTAAAATTGCCCACCTCAACGTCCTATTCTTAGGATACGAACTTTCAAGTGAAGGCAAAAGCCTGGCAGACAAATTTTTAGAAAAGTGTGCGCTGCTCCAACCTCCAAAAACGCTGAAAAACTTAGTCAATTCTAGGTTTCCTGAATTTTGGAAGAACTTACATTCTAAATTACGCAGAAAGGGTAAAACCTCTCCACGAATTAATCAAACCTGATTTCAAACAAACTAATTGGACACAAAAACACACAGAAATTGTGCGTTCAGTGCAAACAAACATGTTAGCAACAAAACATTTACAAACACGCAACAACGTACGCTACCTTGTAATACGAATCATCCCAGGGAGATGCAAATTCACATACCTAACCTTTAATGAGGGTGAAAAGGTACCAATAGCTTGTAAATCACACTTGTACACACAAGCTGAAATGAAATTCACTTCAACAGAACAGATTCTGACAGCGGTTGAAACTGCAGAGGCAAAAGAGAGAGCCCTCGCACCGGGAAAACACATAATGGTTGTTACGCCTGTACCTGTCTTGGAGGCAGTGACAAAAGCAAGCATTCCAAATGCAAAAGCTCTACATCCGAGATGGATACAATGGGTTAATTCTCATGCTGCAACAGACGTTATATACGTTTTTGACCCCTACTTGAAAACTCAAGAATTTCTCCATTACGAACAATAATGTCCTCTGCCCACTGAGATTTTGCCTCAAGAACATTACGGATGTATAATCTATACAGACGGATCAGCACAGCCCACAATTGGGGGTAAACAAGCTTATAGTGCTGCGTGCGCGATTGTTAAAGGTTGCTGGCATAATGGTAAATTCCGACCCATGGTCACAAAAACTTAATCTCTAGGAGACTGTACAGCTCAGCGAGCTGAACTACACAATTTCAAGATGGCTCTTGAGAATACCGATCGTGAAATCCCCACACTCATAGTGTGCGATTCGTATTACTGCGTTCAGTCTTACAATGAATACTTGCAGAACTGGGTTGAAAACTGATTCAAAGACGCAAAAGGTGGCATCATCAAGCATAAATTGCTTTGGGAACAAGTAGTTCTATTACAGAAAGAACTACAAAAGTTTCACTTGATCCATACACTGAGTCATCAGCGTGAGGGCGTTCACGTTGAAGGGAATTCATTGGCTGATGAAGCCGCGAAGGCAGCTGTGCAAACGGCTTCCGTAGCTGCATTCACTCGTTCGAAAACAAACATAGACAACGAAATAATGCAAGCTGTCACTGCCTCAATAAAAGACAGTGGTAAAACGTTACCGAAAGGCTTTCCACTCAAGTACTCTTGTATAACTGATGCAAATAATGTTCCTTTTGCTCGAATCCCATAAGTGGGGGCTAGAGTAATTCCAAACATGGAACATAGATTAGGACTGATTTTAGCAGGACATGAAGGGCTCGCCTCTGCACATACAGGTGTTTCCGCCACAGTATAATTATTAAAGCAGAGATACTGGTGGCCGCGCATGGGTAAACAGACCAGAAACTATGTTTTGGAATAGGAAATCTGCCAGAAGATGAAAGTTTCAACAGTGAAACGCCCGGCGCAGACGTCCCTTCTAATTTCAGATAAACCATTAGCGTGCGTTTACCTGGACCACTGCGATCCCTTACAGAGGGATGGCAACTATAAATATATCATGGTCGCAGTGGATTCCTGCTCAAGATTCAATTGGATGTGGCCTCAGCGTTTGGCTGACGCCCTAACTGTTATAAAAGATTTGTGAGTCTTTATCAACACATACGCAATCAGCAGCTACATTCTGGCTTCAAAACTCACAAAGCGGCCCTGGCCAAATTGGGTGTTGCATTGCGATTTTCGAGTCCATTCCATCCTAAGGGAAATTCGGTTGTGGAGGGAAAAAACCGGGACATAAAGCAATCTATAACAGCTAGGGTATTAGGTTCGGGTGACGGGTGGGTCAAACATCTAATAAGTTATGTTATGTTATGTTATTTATTCTTTTGTATAGCGCAACGGTTACTCAAAAAGAGTGTCCCGGCGCTTTGGGTAAGGAGAACTGATTCACAATAACATAACACATTAAAAAGAGCATAGAACACACAGGGAAGAAGAAAAAAAAAAAAGGGACTGCTAGCGGGACTACTGAGTAAACAACCAGGTCTTAAGACCTCTCCTAAAGTCAAGCAGATTCGAAGCCCCCCTGAGAGGGAGCGGAAGCGAATTCCACATCTGTGGGGCCAGCAGGCTGAAGGAACGGCCACCCAGGCGCGCTCTCTTAACACGAGGAACAACCGCCAAGAGCAAGGATTCTGATCTCAGAGAACGAGCCGGATGGTAAAAGGCCAGTCTCTTTTGGAGATACCTTGCTCCCACAGCATGGAGAGCCTTGTATGCCAAAGTCATAGCCTTAAAAGCGATCCGTTTACGGATGGGTAGCCAGTGCAGAGTCAACAGCAGGCCTGAGGCGCTAGTACGTCTATTTAGACCAAAAATGGCCCTGGCAGCCGCTTTCTGCGCAACTTGGAGCCGCTGCAACAGGTACTCTGGTAGGCCCAGGTAAAGAATGTTGGCGTAATCCAACCTGGAACCTATCAGAGCCTGCACAGTCAGCCTCCTGTGCTCCTCCGACAGAAGAGGCAAGAACCTCCGCAGCATCTTTAATAGGCCGAAACAGGTGCCGGTCACTCCAAGGATCTGGGCTTTCATCGTCAGCCCCTTGTCCATCTTAACCCCCAAGTTTTTAGCCATAGGGGAAGAACCGGACGGAGGGAACATATCGATGGGCCACCAGGCCTGCCAGCTAGGCTCCGTATCGCACCCGAAAAAGAGTACCTCGGATTTATCGGAATTGCACTTGAGGCTGTTCAGTTGGAACCATGTGAACACCGCCCCAAGGCAATTCCGGATACTCTCCCCGTCAAAGTTCGCCCCTCTCTCACAAGAAAAGAGGAGCTGGGTGTCGTCGGCATACGACACGATCCGGGCACCAAACGACTCCACCACCGCCGCCAAAGGGGTCATAAAGATGTTAAAAAGGGTCGGGCTCAATATAGAGCCCTGAGGGACCCCGACTCGCAAAGGCGGCATCGCGGCGGTGTCAGGCGGTGTCCAGACCGTTTGCCGGCGGCCAGCTAGAAAGGACGAAAACCAGCTGAGCACCGTCCCCCGAAGACCAATCTCATAGAGTCTTGCGAGAAGGCCATCATGGGGGACGGTGTCAAAAGCCGCCGACAAGTCCAACAACACCAGCATGACTTTGCCCCCGGTATCCAACACCCCTTTGATAGTTTCAGAAACCTCAAGGAGCGCGGTCTCGGTGCTACGATTTGAACGGAAGCCCGACTGGGAGTCATGTAAGATCTCATGGGTCTCCAAAAAATTGGAGAGCACCGACTGAACATATTTCTCCAAGATCTTAACAAGAGCCGGCAGCAGAGAAATCGGCCTATAGTTGGCAGGGACCTTCGGGTCAAGACCCGATTTTTTAAGCAGCGGGATGACCATTGCCTGCTTCCAGACTGGCGGAACCACTCCCTGCCTCAACGAGAGATTCAGAAGAGGGTTTGCCAGTGGATTGATCACTTCCGCCAACTTACCCAAAAGCTTGGCTGGGCAAGAGTCAAGTGGAGACCCAGATTTCAGGTTGCCCATAAGCGCTAGGGAGGCTGCGGCTGGCAAAGATGGAAACTCAGCTAATGTGACGTCCTGCGCGGCCGGAGGGGACAAACTGGCCTCAGATGTAACCGGCATAACAGGTGCTCCCGATGGAAAAGAGTCCTGTATGAGTTTTATCTTGCTTGTAAAAAAACAAGCAATGTCTGCCGCCCAGGAATCTAAGGGCACCTCTTCCGATGTAGTGGTCCGAGGAGAGATAAATTCTCTGACTATGGTAAAGATCTCCTTGCTGGAGTTTGAGGCTGCTTCAATTCTCCCCGCAAGATAGGCTTTTTTTTCAAGGCGGATATCCCGGTGGTAAGCCTTGACCACAGCCTTGTAGGCCAACCTGTCCAAGCTATCATAGTGTGCCCGCCAGGCCCTTTCGGCCACCTTACACTGCTGCCGCTTAGCCCACAGTGCAGTGGTAAACCAAGGGGCAGAAACCCGCTTCGCTGTCAGTCGGGGGGGCAACACCGGGGCCAGTTCGTTGAGCCTGTCGAAAAGCCATGCTTGCAGGGACTCCAAATCTCTCTCCAGCTCACCGGAGAGAAGACAGGGATGATCTGAGGCAGCCTGAGCCAGCATCTCAGGGGTCACTCTGTTGAACGCTCTGAACGCACGTCCCCGTTGCTGCGGGGCAGAGATGGCCGGCCTGGCGATGCCAGTGATAGCAAATTTGGCAAGCCAATGATCAGACCACAGAACCGGGAGGGTCTCTTTCACCACCAAAGGCGATGTAGAAAAGACCTGGTCTAGAGTATGCCCCTTAACATGAGTCGGCCCCTGCAAATAAGGGATACGGCCCAACGGGATCATGGCCTCAGAAAGCTTTATAGCAGCGGGGTCAGACAGATCATCCATCCGAAAGTTGAAGTCCTCCGCTACTATACAATGTTCTGCTCTCAGGGCCAGTCCCAGCAGCACCGAGTCGAGGTCCGTAAAGAACGTTCCAGGCGGACCAGGGGGTCGATAGACCAAAAGTCCCTTCACTGATTGGTGCGGCGCTAGCATGATAGAAAAAGCAAGCGATTCCGAGCCGCGGATGTCCTCCGTTGGCAAGACGGTACACGACGTGCCCTTCTTCACCACCAGTGCGACCCCTCCGCCCCTCCCCTTGGCTCTGTCCTTCCTGAAGATGTTATAATCGGGCGGGATTGCCATCGCCACGTCAGGGTTAGAGGATTCTCCCCACCAAGTCTCAGTCAACATCAAACAGAGTGGTTTCTCTGTATCGAGAAGCTCAAAAATGTCTTGCGCATGACTGCACGCCGATCTGGTGTTAAGCAGCATGCAGGAATACTCTGCGCCAGCTATGTTACTAATAGAGGCAGATGACAGCGCCCGGTTGGGACGCCAGCCACAGCAAGGGCAGCGAAACTTGCCCCTGTGGCGGCCAGGGAAGACAGAGCAGCAGCGGCTCTCCCGATGATTTAGAGAACACAGCTCCTCGAACGTGTAGCGCACCCTGGGTGCGTCAGCTATGCACATGCTGGAATTGCAGAGCCCCGTCCGCCAACCGTAACGCCACCGGGACGCGGACGGGCGCAGACGGGCAGGACTCTGGCTTGACTCAGGCGCGAGTCAGGCGCCTCCGCTGCGCGTCACCGCTGCGCGGGATGAGCGATAAGTACAGCCTCCTCGTTCTCCACACGGAGAGCTAGAGCGCTGAGTCAGGTGGCGCGCTGCAAGGCAGCAGCCCCAATATGGCGGCCCGACTTCCTCTACACAATAACTATGCCGGTGACACCGCTCCGCTTCTGTAAGCGGTGGGGGGCCCGATTATAGTGCAAGAATGAGGGCGCTACCGCGCTGCTAAAAAGCCAGGTGAGAAATCACTTTACCACACACATACAAACAAATGATAATTACAATTTTAAAAAGCGCTGCGCGCCTACTGCAGCCTAGAAAAGCAGGCGCCAATGCAAATGCAGATGTCTCCTTACCGAAAGGTCGTGCAGCTCCCACCAGCTCGCCTTAAGTACAGCCTCCTCGTTCTCCACACGGAGAGCTAGAGCGCTGAGTCAGGTGGCGCGCTGCAAGGCAGCAGCCCCAATATGGCGGCCAGACTTCCTCTACACAATAACTATGCCGGTGACAGCGCTCCGCTTCTGTAAGCGGTGGGGGGCCCGATTATAGTGCAAGAATGAGGGCGCTACCGCGCTGCTAAAAAGCCAGGTGAGAAATCACTTTACCACACACATACAAACAAATGATAATTACAATTTTAAAAAGCGCTGCGCGCCTACTGCAGCCTAGAAAAGCAGGCGCCAATGCAAATGCAGATGTCTCCTTACCGAAAGGTCGAGCAGCTCCCACCAGCTCGCCTTAAGTACAGTCTCCTCGTTCTCCACACGGAGAGCTAGAGCGCTGAGTCAGGTGGCGCGCTGCAAGGCAGCAGCCCCAATATGGCGGCCCGACTTCCTCTACACAATAACTATGCCGGTGACAGCGCTCCGCTTCTGTAAGCGGTGGGGGGCCCGATTATAGTGCAAGAATGAGGGCGCTACCGCGCTGCTAAAAAGCCAGGTGAGAAATCACTTTACCACACACATACAAACAAATGATAATTACAATTTTAAAAAGCGCTGCGCGCCTACTGCAGCCTAGAAAAGCAGGCGCCAATGCAAATGCAGATGTCTCCTTACCGAAAGGTCGAGCAGCTCCCACCAGCTCGCCTTAAGTACAGCCTCCTCGTTCTCCACACGGAGAGCTAGAGCGCTGAGTCAGGTGGCGCGCTGCAAGGCAGCAGCCCCAATATGGCGGCCCGACTTCCTCTACACAATAACTATGCCGGTGACAGCGCTCCGCTTCTGTAAGCGGTGGGGGGCCCGATTATAGTGCAAAAATGAGGGCGCTACCGCGCTGCTAAAAAGCCAGGTGAGAAATCACTTTACCACACACATACAAACAAATGATAATTACAATTTTAAAAAGCGCTGCGCGCCTACTGCAGCCTAGAAAAGCACGCGCCAATGCAAATGCAGATGTCTCCTTACAGAAAGGTAATGTAGCCTTAATAACCTGCCAAGAAATTCTCTGGGTGGAATCACTCCATATGAAATCCTTTTTGGTACTAGAATGATTGTCGAAGACCTTGATCGTCTTACTTCAGTGGTAGAACAAAAACCCTTTGATATCAAAGACCATTTGGCTGTTTTGCAGGACTTAAATGAAACAAGAAGAAATCTAAGCAACACCATACAAAAGCCAACGACCACTGAAGAACAACCACCTGTCCCAGCAAGACCTGGGGATCTGGTCAGAGAAAAAATAGCGGATAAGAAGAAATTTGGACCTTCTTACAGAAAACCAGTACCTGTACTAGCAATCCATGGATCAAGAACAGTGTTACTGCCATCCCTTGCTGGAAGAAAAGCGAACTGGTTTGTGTCCATCGACCTGGTCAAACCACATCATGTGGCCGATAATAAGTAGTGGGCCCAGTGGACTCCAAAGATGTAGCAGACGCCCAGATCTTGCTACTATTCAAGAGGTTCAAACTGAAAGACTCATCACCTTTGAAGAATCTACAGTGAGAAAAGAAGGACTGTACAACAAAGCCATGGAACTTGTGCCTCTTGAAACCCAAATAACAGTTTGTCAAGAAATGTATGTCTACAATGATATAGCCTCTGACTATACTAACATGACTAGGGATCCAGTAGCACCAGCGATTTCAAATAATCCGGATGCAATACCAACAATTGACAGAACTGCCTCTGGTTATTTTATCAACTTTGATAACTTTTCTGAGGATCCCAGTGATCCCGAAACAACGCCAGCTAATAAAACTTTCAAGGAACAAGTAATTGACCTTTATCACCAGCTTGCAAATACATAGCTGGTTTCACCATGGGTTGAATTTTGGATTGTGTTAGGTGTACTTTTTCTCCTACTATGGCTGATTCACGTTTTAAGTTTGGGAAAGCTGATAGACGGTAAATATAGTAAAATGGACACAGCAAGTAAGAACATCAACTTGCTCCTGAAGCCACACAAATCATATCATCGTGAACAAAGAGACCTGTCATCAGTGAACATCACAGCTGTTCCTCTACCTGGTGGTATAGCATGGGATAGAACTAATTATGACATTTATGGCCCTGTCGAGCTGCTGAAAATTCCACACCAATTTAAGGTTTCCTTGAGTGATTTTGTTTCACCCAGCACATTTTCTGATGATTGGGACTTTGAGACTGTTAATAACATGATGGCAGACTTAGAAATGTCTGCAAAATTTATAAAACATGAATACTTAGAAGGTTCATCCGATTATGAACAAATGTATTGTTTTAATCATTTTGGTCACCATTATTTGCACAAATCTGCAAATCCTAGGAATGTTTTAACTTATAATCAATGGGAACATTATCCAAAGCCACCAAAGGGTAGCTCAAAAATATTTTATGAAAAATGTCCACACTTTTCAGGTTTCTATACCACAAATCCAGAAACATTTTTCTTTAGGAATGTTAATAAGACAGGAATGAAAAGTATGATGACTAATAGTAAACAAATTTATTCTGTGGCCTTTTATGCTCAATTGTCCACATTTGGTTTTGACTTTTGGAAAGACAACAAAGAGACAAAAACTGTCTGGGGCACAAAGGACTGGCAAGTGCATGGTTTAGAAGCCTTGTTTAGAACCTGCATCATCCCGGAACAAATAATGTTTTTAAATGAAACTGTTCAACAGCCCTCTTGTCTTAGCCTGGCTAAGATAAAAGATTTAAACAAACCGTCCATACCTAAACCCACACCTGATAGTAATGGAACTACAGATGAGATGGACGTAAACTACATTTTAAAACAGAACAGAACTAATCCTGATTGAAAAAAATGGTTAATCAGGCCCACAGACACGGATAACTGTCAAGGTAGATTCCTGAACAAGACACAAGTGTTTACAGTAACTAGGCCAGATCCAAGATATGTCCAGAGACAACATCCGGGGATTATAACAACTTACAGTGTAGGAAAACTGTGCCTTGATTTGCTACAAAAATCCACACTCCGGGAAATAAAACAACACTTAACTTTAATTAAAGATGGCGTTGATTTAGGAGACTTCTTACTAGGGCCTCGTAAACCACGTCATAAACGTTTCATACACGCCGGTATATACGCTGCTTATAATGAAGCATGGAAAGTAACACAAATGGAAACTGCAGAACAAATACGAGAAATTGATCGTATTCATTTAGAGAAAGCATCTCTGTAGTTGACAATGGTTTAACAACTCTGTCGTCCAGAATTTATTCTTTGGACAGCATTGTATCCTCTGCCATAGACATCATGGAACAGGACCTGCTAATGTTACAACATGGCCAGTCTCAATTACGTTCTATAATGCTGCTAGGCTGGACGTTACAAAACCTTCGTTCAGGCTATGTGCCTTGGCGTCTAATCAACACCACGTCATTGTATACTGGATTTAACCTTACAGATAAACAAATCTCTTTGGCACAAAGGGGAGCAGACTATACGGTGCTGAGCATAGAAAAACCGGAGAGATTACCATTAACCGTTTCTGAGAAACCAGACGTTGAATGGATAATACATGGCACCATCACGATACCAGTGACGATTTTCCAGTTTCAGTATTGCTTAAAACACATATCAGCAGGCCTGTATGAAAGGTTGGGTAAAGAATACATAAAGTCGACCTGGGATTTACCATACACACACAAATGTTGGAGTGGGGGAAAGGAGGTTTTTCTTAGTGGTAAAAATTGCAACAACGCACTAAGCGGAACTCTTCTATGTCAAGGCATTAATTTACATGGAGCCTGTGATGGTTCTTCAAACAACTTATCGTGCCACCTGCAGGGTTCCCCAGCAGCGGTGATAGCTCCGATTTTCAGGCAGCTTTCCAATGGGAGCTACATAATATTTAATGATCACAGCTGTTGTGGAATGATGCCAGGAATAGCCTATCTCGTTAGTGTGTCAGCCAGGGTCACATGTTGTATGCAAGTATTGTTTCCTAAAAGTAAAACAGACGGGGAGTCGCCACTATGGCCTTCACTGAACATCTCTTCTATACGAATTGATACTTTAAGCAGAATGAGAGCCATTCTTTTACAAAAAACTGTGCCACTGACCTCAACCAGAGAGAAGTATGATCTGCGAGTTGCAAGGTCCTCTGCAGAGATACATACCTTATTATCAACAAACTGACCGATACATTTTGCAGAAATGTTAGGTCGTATCTTAAACATGTCTCATACCATTGGTATTGTACATGTATTTAAGATGATTTTTTGGGGCTTTTAGCACCATTTGAAGCAGTCCTAGGCATTTTTCCAAAGTACGAGCACTCTGTGTTTGGCGGCATGCCTCTCATCTTGGGACTCGTAGCAGGGATACTATTTTTGTTCCTTGTGCTCCATAATGGCAAGTCCAGTCACCAGCGATACCCAGATTACCATGGAGAAAGCTCTTCTGGCAATGCAGTATCGTGACCGCATAACACAGATTCTTGGCTTGGCTCGTTTGAGAGATCTGAATACCACATGGTTCCAATCATTCAGACCAATCTGGCAAGATTACATCTTACCTGCTCTACGATGCCTGCTTTGTGGAGAGGAATGCGTGTTGGATGCCTGTCTAACACTTCCATCAGCACTGCCAACGGATGTTGACGCTTTGCTTGGTTCGGTACCAGCTCATGCATTGGGTTATCCCCAACGGCTACCAATCCTGAAGACAGCATTCATTGGGGTCTCACCGGCAATTCCAGCTTAGGGTGAGATACGTGGACCAACAGGCACACAGGTACCATCTACTACGAACATTGCTAATACGACTGACGCTGACGGCGATGCTTCACATCTGTGTACGATTGATCTACTTAATGAAGTGGTTCAACTTTCATCTACTGTGGTAGACGATTTTTTTGCCAGCTTGGATGACTTATGTTTTCTCCTGACACAGAGAATAACTTTTGAAATTAGCAAACAGCGTTCTATGAACTCTGAATTCGACCTTCGCTATTTCAAAACAAATCTTCTAAGTTTGGAACTCTTTTTCACAATGATTTAATTTGACTTTTTTCCAAAACTGAATTTTCATTTTTTTTGGCACAAAGTAATCTGCTTAAAGTAGAACTATTCTTAGAGAACAAGAATTCTTTGAGTACTTCCTAGAAACAATATTGACCTCAACTACAAACCAGTACAGTATATTTAGTTTGCTATGTGATGGTCTCAAAATTTCTTTTCTGTACTAAGAGCCATTTCATAAATGTTCATTTCATGATTTATTCGGTAATCATTGCCAATATCATACTATATGCTTACAATGATATCATTTCCTTTTAATGCGTACAATGCAAATGCTCATTTTCTGTGTACAACCATTTTCAAATGCATTTTATGTACTTGTGGGTGGGAGTGCAAACACATGCTTTAGATATGTTTTAGTGCTTGAAATTTAGTAATGTCGAACATAATAAAGTGGAGTGGGTGTTGTGCAGCATTTTAGAACCCTAGTGTAACTTTCCCGATTCATGCCCTTATATAGGTATAGATCACCTTGTCTTTTTATAGGCATAGAAATCGTAACCACATTTAGACATAGCCCATGCAGTCCAAATACGGCATGGCTACTTCCACTAGTTCCGAAAATCCACAACGATTTCTTGGAAAACTCAGCTTCAGCAGTTAGGGACTTCCCCTTGCTTGAATATATATTGATTTGTCCAAGAACTCATGGAGTTTTCAAAGAACTGAGCCTCTTTGATGATGTTATTATGTCCACCTTTACGTCAAACTCGGCACCTTCAAGGTGTAAATATGCCCACACTTGCCTTATCAAACACACGGTGGTTTGGAGCAGTTCGACCATCTACTTGCCCGACGCATCCTGCTGCAGCAAGTGCCGAAGGAAGCTGACCTTCCAGCAGACGCACTGAGAGAGACGCTGTCTTTTCTCTTGCCTAGAAATCCAGCTCTAGAGATAGAGAGATACTAGACCTCCTTCATTCTACACCAAGGTACGGAGCTGATTAGACCCTAAGAGAAATCTTCGATAGATTTGATTTTTTTAGAGCTTCCTCTTTCATGGCATTTGAGAACAGCCTTACACTACGAGTGGAGACCTTGGCTGTCAAATCGCCCAATCAATACTAAATGTGTGCAATCCTCTCTTGACTTAGTAGTGAAAATAAAAACAAATAAGTCCTTCAGGAGGTAGGCACTGTGGGGAGCAGAGGTGATGTAACCATTTACAATTAACAGTGTACCTATACTTGCATGATTCTTCTTGAGATCTATCTTAACTGCCTGAATTAAGTTGGAAACATGGGTAAAATCTTTATAGGCCCACCTAAAGTTAGTTCTTAGCAGTATGGCTATGCCCCTTTTGCGTGTCCTCTAGTCACCGGGTAACACAGTATACTCTTTTATAGTCCAGTTCTTTACCATCCAAGATTCTTGAATGCAGACTATATCTGCTTTCTTTTCTTTCAGAAGGATCAATGTATTTTTATCAGTGTGTAAGCTGGCTGCTTCCAGGAGATTATTTTGAGATCCTTACTAGGAGTAATTCTTAAATGTTAGCCCTGTAGAGCAATTGAAATTGAGGGCACCTGCCACCCAGATCCATTTCCTGTCTTCCTCATATAGATGAGGAAGACAGGAATCTAGGAGTCTATATTTGTTTGCTCTCTCTGCAGGCAATGACACTCTCCTACCTCTTTTTCTAAAGGAGACCCACATTATACTTTCTCCCTCTAGGTAGGAAACTCCTGAGGAAGGGAGGCCTGAATGGCAATTGACGTGACCAATAAGAGTATGAAAATTATGCGATTTTTTTTTTTTTAATCTCGCTCCTTCTGAGGAACAAGAGCATCAATACCATGGCAACACAATTTATCACTGTTCAAGACTATGAGGTTGGGAGTCACCTTAGAACAGTAGATCACTCTAGCCCCTCCATATCTACCATGATCTAGAATTCAAACCAAAGCGAGGTCATTACTCTGCACCATTTGGAGGTCGGGATGTCTGAAAAACAAGCCAATAGGAATGACCTATTCCAATACAGATCCTGGTCAAAAATGGAGAAAATTAAGTAACTGAAATATCCCCACAGGACCTCTCCCATTAGGATAATAAATAACGTCATCCCCAGATGTAGAAGAAAATAATGCAGCATTTGGGTTCAAATTATGAGATGGCATCATTGCTGGACTGGAAACGGGTGCGTTATCTCCTTGCGAGTTCAATGTTTGCATGCATAGGTTCCTTGGTGACATCAATGTGCCGCACGCAGGAGCACTTTGAATTATTGTAGCCTGACTGAGAGAACTGCTTGTTACCTGGGACGCCCTTTGAACATTGCCGGATTCAGACGCTGTGGGAGGTAGCGCTGCAGGACTGCGAGGACCAGCAGCCCGAGCGCGAGAGAACTGGGGCCAGCTGTGACTCTTCCCGCCCACTCCTCCCTGTAAGCCTCAAAACTCCTCGCGGCCCCTGCTTCGCGGGAGCCGCTCGCAGGAGCACTTTGAATTATTGTAGCCTGACTGAGAGAACTGCTTGTTACCTGGGACGCCCTTTGAACATTGCCAGATTCAGACGCTGTGGGAGGTAGCGCTGCGGGACTGCGAGGACCAACACCCGAGCATGAGAGAACTGGGGCCAGCTGTGACTCTTCCCGCCCCCTCCTCCCTGTCAGACTCAAAACTCCTCGCGGCCCCCGTTTTGCGGGAGCCGCTCGCAGGAGCACTTTGAATTATTGTAGCCTGACTGAGAGAACTGCTTGTTACCTGGGATGCCCTTTGAACATTGCCGGATTCAGACGCTGTGGGAGGTAGCGCTGCGGGACTGCGAGGACCAGCAGCCCGAGCGCGAGAGAACTGGGGCCAGCTGTGACTCTTCCCACCCACTCCTCCCCTTTATAGTTACACACCTGCTCGCGCACCGCGGGACGCGCGTGGGGGAGCGCCAGGCGAAGCCCGGGCCCGTTTAAGCCCGTTCAAGACCGGACCGGGCCATTCCTCTTTGTTTTGACTTTGGGGAACTGTATGTAAGCTGTTATCATCATATAGCTATTGTGGGTAAACATTTTGCATTTTATTACGTCTACCCGCGAGAGCAGGAGTAAGGCTAATACGAGAGGGTCTCTTTTAACAGGCACCTTGGACAATTTTATAACCAGATCAAATTCAGTAATAGATCAAGGTATCATCTTAATGGAACGTAGGGTATCTCAGGATTTAGCTAAGGCCAAAAGATCCTCTATGGGTCATTTTGCGACTGCCCGCACTCCTGAGCATAATAATAGAGTAAATACTATAGAAACACAAGCTGATGTGCATAGTATGCCCAGCGCATTTGAGCAGCCACATACCCAGCCTTCAACAGATTTGCAACCCTCCCTGGCATTAGAGATCTCTCCGGAAACAACATTGGTTAGCTCCCCGGAACAAATAAACACCAGGCAACTGCGGGAGAGACAGGAGGGCGCTATACCGAAAAGGAAACGGGCTAACACTACCGTCATGGGGGGCAGAAAAACGAAAGTAGCTAAGGCTAGTGGTATTACTGATATATCTAATAAACACGGAGAAGACTATGAGCAAGTTATACAGATTAGGCGGGACCCACCACAGTTGGACCCACAGAGAGAAGCCTCGCCTCCCGTAGCCATAGAAAATAATATAGATACCAATGAGGGAGCTGATAGTTTATTTTTTAAAAAGCTGGGGGAATTGTTTAAAACTCTTCTTACACCCCTGGAAATTAGACTGTCATGTATTGAAAATAAGCTCTCTGAATTGGAAAAAATTACAAGAATGTCAAGTCCTCTGAAAGAAAAAAACGTTACCTAAAGTACCGCCAGACACTGCTTCTGGGGGAAAAATAATTAATAAGCCCCCGCCTTCAGTTCAACAACCAATTCCAAATCATTTAAAAGTACCACCGAGGAACTCACGGAAAAACCCACCTGGTCCTAAACAGCCTCTTACACAACAACTCACCTCATCCAAAGCTCTTACCTTGGACTCCAGGGAGGGACCCACAGGGGGCTTACCTAAGGGGGGACTTACCATTAATTTACCCCCAGAAGCTAGTCCATACTTAGTCGTTTTGACTGGGGTCCCGGAATTGGCTAAATCAACCGGGGAATCTTTCATGCCGCTAAAGAATAATGTTTCCCACTGGCTTAACATCAACCGACCCTTACCACCCCATATGAGGAGTAAAATCCTAATGGTACGCAGGGTTGCCTGGGTGGGAAATAACATGAAAACAACGTGTGGTGAGTGTGTGTTAGTTAATTTTGAGGACCCTTGCACAGTGGAGTATATCTGCACATGGAGAACCCAAAATACTAGACCAGCCATAGAAACCAGAACGCTTGCATATTTTTATCCGCAGGAAGATTCTTACGAATGTGGAGGAAACTGGACCAGGGTTATACACCATACCCGGGGTGGGATGGAATACGGTGGGTACACACATACAAATAGATGGAGAGAGGTACCCACTGCAAATAGGTTCAGTTGCTTAGATATGGTGGACTGACTACAGCCTACCAAAGAGAACATAACTGGTATTAATGATGGGAAATGTAATAAAAAAAATGTTGCTAGGCATCATGATTTGCAAGTGGGAAGTGATGTAGTGTATGACTGTAATAAGGACCATTGTAATTTAGGTATTGTATCAGATAGAGGGGGAGAAACCAATGCTGACATCATTATGCACATTGCAGGGAAGTGCACTCCGGGGGGTACAGCATCTGGTGTCGATCAAGATCCTGTTAAACTAGATAATTCAGGGGACCCAGCGGTATGTCTTGCCCTTACTCCCTGCAAAGACAGTATAGCGGCCCCCAACATAGGAGATCCGTCAAGAGAGATAACATTAAATGGCGAAAATATCGCAGTGCTGTCCTGGAATATAGCTGGCCTATCGAATAAATTTAAGGATCCTGCTCTTCTGTTATTTATAGAAAATTACAATATAATATGCCTACAGGAATGTTAGGAACGGGATGAAATTCATATTAATGGTTTTCGCACTTTTTTCTCACCCGCTAAGCACTCAACAAGGGGTAGAAATTCAGGAGGCCTATGTACCTTTATATCTAACACTGTAAATGTAATGGTTAGGAGATTTAGCTTGGAGTCCGATTATTATCAGATACTAATACTTAAAATGGGAGGCAAATAATATGTTACCCTGAACAATTTATACAATAATATCCCAAGGGTTGAAACAAGTATGGTATTTGAGGAGCTCACACACACTTTACAGAATCCCACAGAAACGAGTCATGCGGATAACTGTGTTATATTGATGGGTGACTTAAATTGTCATTTATGCCCTCATAGCGACTCAGGTATTTGCGGGTTGGTTAACCTTAAGGGGGATCCTTACACTCATTTCGAGCACTCTAATACTGGGAATCTTTTAAATAATTGTTTGTTTCAGTTGGACCTGGGGTTCGCAAATGAGATATGCACCACACATGTTGCTCTCCAACCAACTTTCATTGGCAGGGGTTGCCAGTCAGTGATAGACTTTGCCTTGGTCTCTAATAGTCATTCTTGCAGCATTCTCAGCTTCAAAACGGAGGACATTGCAATGAGTGATCATTTTCCGATTAGTATACCTTTAAATTTCGGCCTGAGTCGGAGTCAGACTAACAATGTAGTTGATAATTTGTATCAGTATGGGATAGCCTTAGCAAAAGTGAACGGTTACTACATAAAATGGCCCAGGGTTGAGCCTAAAGCCTTTCTCAAAAGTTTAATTAAAAGTCAGTATAATGATTTTATGATCTGTTTATCTGAAAATACTGACTTTACTTCAGTTACTCTTGCCTTTCGGAGGATTTCTGAGCAGATTAGTAAAATCCTAACTGGAACTTCACAGAATGGCGTGAAAACTAAGGCGGGGGGATGGTTTGACTCTGCGTGTAGTAAAGCGCATTCAGTCCTAAAGAAAATGTTGAAAAAAGAACCAAAAAATGTGCTTGACATAAGAAATGCGAGGGCTAATTATTATGCTGCAATTAAAAATAGGAAAATGGAATTGAAGAATGAGGCGTGGAGTGCGCTCCACAAAGCTTGCTCTTTGAAAGACAACACCGCTTTTTGGAAGGCAGTGAACGCGCCTTTCTTTGTTGATAGAAAAACAGACTCAATAGAGATTGCCATAGAGGAAGGGACATGGGTAACTCTCTTCACCGAATTATATAAGAAAGATGAGTTAGTGAGTTTAAGGGACCCTGAAATTTGTGGGACAGCGGAGACCAATTCACAGGGTCTGTTCCCATTAGATATTGAATTTTATTTAACTGAAGTGGAATAGCGATTGCAGCAAGCTCGTCTAGTAAAGCCGCTGGCCCGGATGGGGTCCCGGTAGACGGCTACAAGTCTAACACCAAGCTATGGGCACCTCTACTGACCAATGTACTTAATAGTTGTATTATAAAAGGATTTCCACAGACTTGGCAAGAGGCAATTGCGGTCCCAATTTTTAAAAAGGGGGGCCGTAATGACCCAAAGTGCTACAGGCCCATTTCTTTACTTGACTCTTTGATGAAAGTGGCAGGTAGAGTAATATTAAATAGAATACAGTCTTGGGCAGAGGAAACAAGTGTCCTTTCTAAGTTCCAGTATGGCTTTAAAGGAGGTTTGGGCACTCTCGAACAAGGGCTAAACTTGGCTATAATTACGGGCAAGCAAGTGGTAGCTAAAAAGGGTCATTTATTGATCTGAGCTCGGCCTTCGATTGCCTGAGCCACGAAATCCTATGGGATACTTTATTACATCTTGGTAATGATCTTAATATTCTGAATTTCATTAAAGAATTGTACAGGGGCGCTGGGGCAAAAGTACGATTCGGAGTACGGGCGAATGTACATCAAATTTCCCCATAAGGAAAGGAGTTCAACAGGGTTGCATTCTTGCACCCTTTTTATTCAACCTGTATATAAACAGCGTGGCTGACCATCTAACGTGTGAGTGCTTGGACTTCCCCCAAATCGGGGGAACCCCAGCACCTATTTTATTGTACGCGGATGATGCGGTAATCATGGCCAGGACTCAAGTGGGCCTTCAGAGAGCGCTAACCATCTTCTCAGATTATATGGGAGCCAGGGGCCTAAAGATTAATATTGGAAAAACGTTTACTATGTGCTGCTCATTTAAGTCAAATGTACAATGTAGCACCTTGTTAGAGAAGTCAAAGATAGAATTAACTAGTACATTTTCTTATTTAGGGATTACTTTTAATAAAAGGGGTACCTGGTCATCAGCCGCCAACACAAGAAAGTTAGCATTTTCACGTGCGACTGGTGCGGTAAGACATTTTGCAAATAGGCTGGGGGGTCGGCCTGTACAAATTTTGGTGGATATTTATAAGGCAAAATGTGTGTCCACTGCAATATACGGAGCTGGCATATGGGGGATGGCAGACTGCCGAGAAATTCAATCATGTGAAAATGCTTTTCTGCGGTATCTACTAGCTGTCCCAAAATCAACATCTACCTACGTATGCGACAAGGAGCTAGATATGGTTTACGTCTCAGACCTAATTAAAGTAAGTCCTGTTCTGCTATGGTATAAGGTTTGGACATCTGAAGCAACAGAGCTTAACAGGGCAATAATTGAGGATTGCCTCAAGCATGAGGGGGCCCAAAAAATTGACTGGTTATCTTATGTGAAGGGCTTTCTAACAAAGATTGGTCACCCTGAATATTTTGATTCCCCGTCTTCATTAACCACGGTTACCAGAAAAGTGCTGAAAGAATGTCGCCTTGTGTTTTTGGAGAATAAACGCTGGGAGTTAGAGGGGAAAAAGGTGTCCGTCGTCCAGAATCATCTAATTTCACAGGGCCCCGGTATGCAATGTTATCTAACCTTTGTCCAGAGTAGTTATAGCCGCATGTTACTATCACGGTTTAGGACATGTCGTTTTTTTAGGCTGATTACGTTTCCAGATACAAACAATTGGTCTAAAAGTTTGATTTTGTGTCCGTGTGACGTTGTATCCCAGCAGTCTATGATACATTGTATTTTATTCTGCAAGTTGTTCACACTTTGCAGGAAAAGATACTTGTTACCTTTGCTGAAGAACTGGGGCCTGAGACAGTGTAGACCTGCCCTCCTGAAACTTCAAATGTTACAAGATGAAATACTAATGTTCCTAGTACCAATGTTTTTAAAAAGTATCATCAGATGCAGAGCAGCGATACATTGAATCTTAAGATGAACTGGAATTTATATGTATCAATGGATTATAATGTGCTTTTATGATTTTAAAATGGAATCGAATAAAGCTATCTTTTGACTTCGACTTTGACATCAATGAACCTCTTGTTTTTACTTCAACTTGTCCTCCTTTCCCCTATACCGCTGCCGGTTTGGGAATCAAGAACACGTCGAATCAAAGCGCAGTTTCTTTGATCCTTTTGTATTTATTCTACATAGCTTTTTCCTCTTTACCGTCTTCTGCTTGTGGTCACTTTTATTTTTACCATTGATCGTCCACTGCAGGTGGCAGGTCTGTTGCACCCTTTCTTTTAACAAAGATGGAGAATAGATTCTTTACCTTACTTACTATTGATACATTTAGGCATAGGGAGGTTGGAGACGATGACAAAGAATCCTCTAGCTAAAAAAAACCTTTGTAGCGAGAAAGGCTGATCTTTTCCAAATTGATCCACATTTTCCTTACTCCTTTTGTACCTATTAAAGGGCACGCCTAACTGGGTCCTGAAGTCCCTACAACTATATTTTGCTGCAGCATTTACTTGATATGATTTAGATGGGTTAGAGCGACTGTAATGGAATTGAGGTAGACACTCCTCTTTACAAGGGCCAGACTTATTAGAGGAATTGGGGGGGAAAGGGGGGCTTTCCGTTTAAATATCTTTGGTCAGAAATAACAGATTTAGTCATGGACAGAAGAGAGTCCAGAATGGAATCGAAATTGGTCACAGATTTGTCCGTCAAGGCCAGCAAACAGGACAAAACTCTTTCCAGACAGTGCAGGGATTCAGATAAAAGTTGATTATGTGGTGAGTGTGGACTCAGACATAAGTCTAGAGTGACTGACTCCCTTGAGCTTGATACTGAATTTCCACTAAGAGTGCTCCTAAAAAGCTGCTTCTTGATTGAGGGACCAATAGGTGCATCCCTTATATTTTCCCCTGGGTAAAAAGAGGGTGGAATATCAGGGAGTACTTTAGATGGCGAAAGGTCATTCTTGACAAAATCCATAATATCTGGGAGGGTAAAATCTTCTGAAAGAGAGCCTGCACTATTTCCAAATGTATAACAAATTCGGTTTGACGCATGTAACATATCCATTTCCACCTCAGATTTTTCAGCAAAATAGGATTACCAAAGATCAGGCATAAACAGCTATTGATGCTCTGTTAGCAAATCGGAGGCAACAGGTCACTTATCTAGGCTTATTCATGAAGTTCATGCTCTGACTCTTCATTGAGTACCCTATAGTAGATTGAAAGCACCCTGAGGTGGGGAGAAGAGGCGAGAAGGGAGACTGTAGGAGCTGACCCACTGCTGGAGGAAGCTGCACGGACCAAACCCCAGGCGCTTCTGAGCCAGCAGAGAGCAAGAGGCGCGCAGCTCTAAGCCTTGCCTACTTCCCCAATACCAATTTTGACTTGTTAAGAGGGCACTTAACTCAACGAGTGCAGATGCTCAGTCCCAGAAGCAGAGATGTGGTCGTAGGTGGACTAGTCAACATCGAAGGCAATCAGTATGGATCTCTGCTGTTTTTCACTGTTCCAAATCTATGTGCCAATGCCTCGTTCTACTAAGCAGCCCTTATGGACTTATAGCTCAGACATCTATTACACAGGAACCCAGTGGGGTGTGAAAGGTACTGGAGTTATCTTGCTCTTAATACCACTGCTATCTCTAATGCTGTTGTCGGCCTACCATCCTCATTACTCAGGGCTGTTCAGACTGTATGTGGAAAGTGAAAAAGGGGCAGTGGGCATAAGTAGACTGGCGGGTGTGGGCAAGGGGAGGGAGGATACAATATCCTAGAAAACCTGTTTGGCACAATTTGGGGTCCTTTTATCCCAGACCCTCTCTTTCACTTTTGACTTGCCCGCCTTGCCTGATTTAGATTTGAACGATTTCCGCTTTAAAACAACTGCTTTTTATGTGGCATCACTCCTCCCCTCCACTGTACTCTCTCCAGACCAAAATCCACTGGAGCTTAGAATCCAATCCAATTACACAACAGTGACAGTTGCACTCTCAAACTCCTGTAGGACCCCTTGAAGACACCATTCTAAAGCTGTGTGAAAAGTGGGTTGCTGCTACAGCTATTGAAGTGGTGAAGTGTGGGTTTACACAGTGAAGTGAACAGTTCATTTGCACTGTATTTGTCCACTCACTGTGAGTAAAAAGTAAAACCACTAATCACCAATATTTAGGAGGGGGAAAATAGGGTGGTGGCTGGTGCGTAGAATGGGAGCTCTCTGGGTTGGATGCAAGCTGTGTCCAGACTTAACTGACACGATCAGGGAGCCCAGCCTCACTCTTAGTGAGTGGTTGCTACTACCACTGCACCATGGCCTTACCTCGTCTCTTGCTCGGTTCAGCTGCTCACATCCTTGTGGCCAGGCCCGACCCACAATCTTCTCAGTTATAGTTATTTCAACTATAACTTGCCTTTCCTTCCATGCACAGTGTTGTTAATGATTTCAATTCAGTTGTCATTAGTAATGTTATCAATGATGTTACAGAACATGTCATGAGTGTTGGAGTATGTGAGGTCATAAGCATTGTATGGCTTACGTTAGGGGGTTGTATAATACCAGCAAGATGTGGCATATATTATTGTAGAATAAATGTTGCCTTCCTGCAGGAGACACATATGAACCCTGGGGAACATCCATTTCAGGCTTCCAAATTGGGCCCATATGGATTTTTCATTTTCTACAGCTCCTATTTGTGGATTGTTTTAGATCTGTCAGCCTTAGGGTGGTCTTCCCACAAACATTTTGTCTACTTACCTCCATTTTTGTGCTAACATTACTTTGTGTTTGTCTCCAGCACTTATTATGCCATTCACTTAAGTAACACCTCAAAAAATGTCTCAGACCTGCAATTGCAGCCTGAGTGCAGTTGTAAATTGCCAATGGACTTGGCAGTACAACCCAATTGCTAATCCTGAAACTCCCCTTTTATTGCATACAAGTTACCCCTACCGTGGGTAACCTGTACCTGTAACCCTAGGTCCAAGTAGTGAAAAACTCCTAAATAATTTTTGCACTGCAGTGAGGCCTAGTAGCCCCATAGGAGAACATTAGGGTTGCCTTATTACATTTATTAAGTGCTAACATTTGATTGTAACCAGGTAATCAGTTAAAGTTTAGTATCTATGAAATTTGAATGGAAAATTCTCTTTAATGGTAAAGTCAGATTTTTTTTATTACAGTTTTGAAAATTACACTTTTAGAAAGTTGACATTTTCCTGTCCTTAGTCCTTTTGTGCCTGCAGCCTGTCTTGGATCAAATGAGTGGGTGTAATTGACAAACCATGTGAATTCCTCCAAGACAGTCACATAATGAATGGATTAGGTGTGCCTGAATGGACCATCTGCTGGCAGGCAGACTGAGCAAAGCCCTACTTGCACTGAATAGGCTGTGCTCTGCCTTCACACAAAGGAATTATCACCTCCACACTGTCACTGCAGCAAGCTTGGAGCCATGGCAGGCGAGTGGGAATGTTCCATGCACTTCAAAGTAGAATCCTCTAGAAATGTCCCAACTTCAAAGGCAGAATTGGGTATAAAAATAGGACCCTCAAACCCACTCTTCAGTTCACTCCTGGACCTGTGGAAGGACTCTGAGAGGATTGCCTGCTGCTATGACCTGCTGTGCACTCTACAAGATTGCTTTGCTGTACCTAGAAGGACTGTTTCGCGGCCTGGAGGCTGCCTCAAACCCTCAGAGGCCAGCCCTGCTGTTTGAGCCCAGCATCTTCACAGTCATGCAGAATGACTCCAAGTTTGCTGGCCTCCTGTTCAGAGCCACATGGACACAAAAGGCTCTCACCATCTTGAACCCACATCTAGACCCCACATCTAGACCCAGCTTGAGTGAGTCCTGAAGCCCCCAAGTGGCGTCCCACCAGTCCTGGACCCTTGGTTATGGTGCTAAATGTGCCCAGATAGCATCTAAAACTGAGGACAGATATTTTTTCGGCTAAAAACTGCTCTGAGAACTGAAGGAAGTCTGGGACCTACCTGCTTTTCTATTTGCCCAAGGTGCATCGCCAGTCGACCTGACTTCACAACTCTCCCCACTACTTTCTACTGCGCAGCAGCAAATTCTGCTCAGCCATCCTCTACCAAAGGGGTAGCCAAGCCCCTGGAACTCTCTTTGGCCACAACCTCCTGCCTTGTCCCGCTGGAGATTTTAAACTTACAAAAAAGAGACGAAGTACAATCTTAGAAATCTTCCCCGCGGCTTTCACCCTAGGCTCCCTGATGATCATGCTCCCTCCTCAGACACCACTTGTAGCCATGACGGCTGGCCTTTACCTTCTCAGAACTTTAGTTTCAAAATGTCTTCTAAGTCTGAAGGTAAGCACTGACCGGGCCCAATCCACTTCTGGTATCCGAACAGTGCACCATCACAGTTGACCCTGTTTTTGAACCTTGACCCTGTCTTGCATGAGTAGATATCTGCGGCTGGCTCTTTGATCTTTTAGGTGCTAGTTTTTACTAAAAACTTAAAAAGTTCATAACTCCAGTTCCACTGATGAATCTTTTGTCATTTTGCTTTTAAATAATTTATTAAAATGTACGCTATTTTTTTAAATTGGTGTGGGATTTTCTTTGTGTTTGCTCTTTCTTACTGTTTGTGTTGTGCATAAATACTTTAAACATGGCCTCTAAATCAAGCCTAACTGTTTTTTGAACCAAACTACCCAGGTTAAGCGCAGCTTAATTTAGTAACTGTTCATGGTTCATCCTGCAAGGGATTGTTGCTGTTGCTTGACCAGGCCTCACACCCGGGTCAACCACTAAGCCTGTTTCTCACAGGAGGATGTTATAGCATTACAAAAGACATTAGATTTTAAAAGTAGCACAGTCAAATCTAACCAACTTGGCAGATTCCTGTGGAGTGTGCTATTTATGATAAACATATGCTACTGATGAACGTGTTTGGACCTAGTATAATTATTGTGACATCTTTGACGGGATGCTATACATCTGCCAAAGACTTGAGGCCCAAAATATACTGTGGTGGGAAATATACTAGTGCTTGTCTCCATGACAGAAGACAGAATTCCTAAAACTAAATCACAATGACTGTAAATACACTCCAACATAAGTATGAAATTCCTAGAGCTGGAAGATATATGGAAGGTATCTTGAGGAGAGCAACTAGGATTCTCATTGTACTGTATCATATATGAAACACTGGGGGCTCTAGAAGGCGCACGGCAAGATGGCCGCACCTTAGTCATGCACTGCCCGGCTGGGCCTACATCCGACCATTATCCACCTGCAAAGCCAGCATCTGAGCACTGTCAAAGGATGCTTCACATCTTTTAACCCTCCTGCTCACGTGGAGATTCTTTGGGCTGCTGGGGACCGCAGTAACGACCTAAAATTGGGAGCGAACAGCTCCGGCTGCATCTCGATAAAATGGCAGCGTCAATGAGGCTCTGCAATCGGCGCTCGCTGATTTTGCTTGCCCTTCCTGGGGCCGGAGTGACCTGGCAAGTCGCTCACGGTGACTGCAGTAGTGTGTGGGGAGTCACCCGCTAATATTTGGCAGTCTGGCTTCCTGATTAGAGGTGGGCCTGAGGAGGTGCCGTGCCCCTGCTGCGGACCGAGGGGCCATGGCTGATCACCGCTGAGGACGTGGCCTGACGAATATTCCAGGCCAAAGAATACTTTAACTTAAATCTCGGTACGATCTCCCAATGTGCCATGATTTGGAAAGTTTCCAAGGTGGTTCTGATAGGAATGCGTAAGACTGCGATTTTGAAATCCCCAAGGACAGGGACCCTACACACCCTCTCTTTTAATAATACATTGCTGTGACCCCCACGGGCCCTGGCCCACCCAGGTAATAAAAATATAAAAATTGGGTCCCAGGGGAGTCCCTCTGTCACCTTCCATCCTATCCTGCCACCTATATATTTGCTTTCACTTTTTTCCCCAGAGTCTTAAAATGGTTGGACAACATCTTTGTTGATGTTGTGGCAGCCAATCTGATTTTATCTTTTGACCAGTTGGGCCTGTGGATCCTCCACGGCATGAAAAATACATATAGTTTCTCAAAAACTACTGAACAGATTTACACCAAATCGCAAAAACATGTTTCTGCATTAGGATCTAGCTTACTTCCAAATTTGGTGTAATTCCGTTCAGCCTTTTTTTGCTGTATTGTTGGTCAGTTTTCCCATGAATAATTGCATAGAGACAATTACTTTTAGGACCCACCCCCCCCCCCGCATTTTCCTTGGCCCCTGTTTAACGGATCACCCTGAAGCTTTCCAGCAAGAAGCTGAAGTGGGTGACACTTTTTATTGGAAGGTATTGTGAGGATTCATCAAATACCACTCAGTCTTTACTTTCACATTAAAAAAACTTGTGACACTCTAAGACATTGATCTGTTATCCAAACTGCTTTTATTTTCAAGAGTAACCTTGAGTATGTCTGCTTGCACACCATCCCTTCCAGCTTCTAATGGGTTATGTGAGCTGTCAAATACTTTTCTACCTTCTGATGTAAAACGTTTTACCATTGCTTTCATGGCAAAGATAGTTCTCCAATCTCATTTAAGAAAGGAGGTGGTTATATCATGCTTGCTGTTATGAGTATCAAGTCTGTAAAGATCAGTATAACATGATATAGTAATGTATTATAATGTAATGATTATACCACAATAAAATGCTAGGACCATTCAAAAAAACAGAAACAAGAAATGCAAATAGAATAGAAGAGAACAGAAAAAGCAAATTAGGAACTAAAAATGATTTAAATACCATACTTGTAGTAAAAGCAGTTGAACATCTAGGGCCTGATTCACAAACTGCACTTTGTAGTTTTAAGAAATTAGGTTACTGATTTAAGGGTGTGAACACCTACACAAACAGCAATCAAAAGCATTGTCAGAGTGAGGCACAGGCAATTCCAAACTAACCTGTGCTCATCCCTCTGGTAGATTAGCACAGAGCAGTCAGACTTAACCTAGAGGCAATGTGTAAAGTATTTATGCAGCACTTCAAACAATAATAAAGTGACAACACAACACAGGACAAATCCCACACCACTTTAGACAAATAGAGTGAATTTTAATAAATAAAACAAGACCAAAACTACAAAAATCCAATTAGTCGAACCTGAGATATACAGGTTTTAATTAATCAATAATTATAGCGTCAAAAAGCACAAAATGCCAACTGTGGATATCTGTTTGTACCAGACTGGGACAAAGTCACAAGTTCAGGCCGACTACGATGGAGTGCGAACTGGCTACAGGGACCTAGTTAGGACTGCTGAATAAAAGTACCTTAAGCCCTGGTTGCGAAGTGTTGTGAGGTCCTGTGCCGAGGATGTTTTGCACAGCCCAGGCAATGCGTCGGTTCTGAGGCACTGCAGAGCTGAGATGCAAGGTCCTGCGTCGTCACCAAAGATGCTGTCGAGGAAAGATCAACTAACTGATCAGATAACCAAAATAAATCCATGCCAGGACAAATGGAGTTGGTTGCCAGCTCCGAAAAAGGACGTTGACCACAGGAAGATATATCAGACAAGCAAGATTTAGGAACTATACAGTTGCACTCATGGAACATTGCGGGGGCAAAAAAATGCCTAGAAAAGGGCTGTCAGCCTCAAAATTGGTATAAATGTGATATAATCGCACTGCAAGAGACATGGGCACAAGAAGATTTCCCCCTGCCAAAATACATACACTACACAGTTCCTGCAATAAGAACCAAAAACTTTGGACGTCCTAAAGGAGGATTAGCAGTATACATAGCCATAGCACTTAAAATTGAATCAAAGCAAATTGCCACTTCAGATCCAAACATTCAATTGATAAAACTCTCCTCAGGGACCACCGGCAGAACAAAGACTGTCCAGTTGATTAATACATATGCACATCCATCGGCACGGAAGAAAACAGCTCATAACGACTGGTTGATTACTACAATAACAGTTATAAGGAGTACATACCCCACATGGGACATGGTATTGACAGGGGATTTTAATTCTAACCTAATATACACCCAGGACAAGATGAGAACTTATCAGCCGACAATATATTGGAATGTCCCACAGCAATATCAGTTAAGGAGATCTACATCGGACCCAGAAGGTCGGCGACTAGATAACGCCCTGGAATTACTGGGCCTGAGAGTGATAAATGGTAGAACAATGAACGATTTCCCACCAAAACCCACATTTCATGGAGGAAAGACACAATTAAGACTGGATTATACAGCTATTTCATTAGCATTGATGCCATATCTCGCTCACTTCTCTATAGAGTATACAACAAGGAGAGATCATTCCTACCAGCAAATACATTTTAGGTTAAAGATCGCCAAACATCAAGCATATACAGAAATAGAAGGAAGCATCCACACAATTGACCTAAAACGCTTAAAATGATCAAACGAAACAATAGATACACTTCAGACCAAGTTAAAGGAGTTGATAACAGCTAGTGAACAAGAGGCCCCGAATAAAATTCAAGCTTGGGTAAAAGCAACCTCGGATCTTATAACATCAATGAAAATCAGTCAACAATCGAACAAAAATCAAAAAATCAGAAATGAATCTAATCAAAAACCATTGAAGGCTTTCAGAGATTTGAAAATTGAGCTTAAAAAAAGCCATTAGGAGGTTAAAAATAACCTGTCATAACCAAGAAGCCTGGGACAAGGTACGTAATTTGAGGAAAACTTATAAAAAACAGCAATGGGAAGAAAAAAGAGCAAGCGACGATAAATTCTGGGCTGAACTGCTTTGTAGCGCAAAGAAAACTAACTCGAACTCTTTTTGGAAAATAATAAATAAATTACAATGACCGGTGAATGAGTTATCATCAGATATTCCAGAATATGAGTGGGCTAGATGTCTATCCTTACAGGAATAGCAACCCATGACATATTAGCGGCAAAACCTAAGGAGCCCCCAGAGGAATAAAATAAAACTGAAACCATCATACAGTGTGCTAGTGACACAAACAACATAGGAGTGAACAGAATATGTTGCAGAAGAGAAGAAAAGGCCCCAGGTCCTTTCCCAATTGAAGCAAAATCCAGAGCAAAGATAAGTGAGTCCTCCATGTCAGCTGACGGAATAAAACGTGCAATAATGAAAGTCAGAGGAGATGGCGCTCAAGGACCTAATGGAATCCCACAAGCCATTTTTAAAAATGATCCGTCTTTTTGGAGCAAGCATTTACTTAAATTATACAATGAAATAGAGCTCTTAAACTGTATCCCATCGAATTGGCAAGGCTCTATACTGACACCTATCTATAAAGGTGGAAACAGAGTGAATCTATCAAAATACAGGCTGATCGCATTCCTGGACGTCAAAGCTAAATATCATCCCGCACTCATCTTGGAAGACCTAAAGGAATGGACAGACAATCTTAATACTATACCAATCAATCAGACAGGTTTTAGGCATGGAATAGGGACAATATCTTAGCCCTATCCTTGATGGCAAATAAAAGTAAACAGAGGAAACAACAACTTTACCTCTGTTTTATAGACTTGAAGGCTGCATTTGACAGTGTAGACCACTGACTTCTTTGGAAAAAACTGCTTACCTGGAACATTCCCAAAAGGATACTACAGGGAATACTATTATTCTATTCGAACACTTGGATTAGAATCAAGATAGGAGATGGCACCAGATTATCAGGAAAGCTAAATACGACAAAAAGCCTGAAAAAGGGTTGCGTATTGGCGCCGCATCTTTTTAACTTGTTCTTGTCAGACTTGGCTCAGAGGCTAGACAGCACTAGCTCACACCCGCCAAAACTTGGAGGGCTAGCACTCACACACCTCTCGTATGCCGATGATGTGGTGTTAATGAGTCTAACAAAGATTGGCCTTCAAAGAGTCCTAAATGAAATGTCAGACTACATCACAGAGAACAAACTAGAAATCAATACATTTAACAAATAAAACTATGGTGATTGGAAGTCGACAGAAATGCAAACAGACCATCTGGCTTAAGGGCAGTGAATTAGAGGAAGTAAAGACCTACAAATATCTGGGATTTTACAGAGATAATCTTCACAATCATACAGAGCAAAAAAAAGTATATGTCCCAGAGAACTAATGCACTCATATTCGCCTTCAGTCAGCTGGCAAAAAAATTGAAAGGTCCAACGGATAAACCCCTACTAGAGGTGATGACGGCGAAAATTCTGCCCACAATAACATATGCCAGTGCCACTCTTCACGGCAAGGATGCATAACTTCTAAACCAACCTATAGTTTCCACATACAAAAAAGTTTTTCAGGTAGAACGGTCAGCCTTTCCAGCGCAGGTTCGCCTTGAATTCGGCCTAATAAATGAAAAAATAGGGAGAATGTATGCCGTGATAAAGCTTTGGTATCGGCTGAAACAGAATGCAACCACATCACCAATTAATAAAGCCCTCTGGACAGAACTAGAAGACAACAGAAAATCACCCTATAATCAATATCTAAACAAATCCTTGTCCCTAACCTGTACAAATGATTTATGGAATAAAAACCTGCCATACCAGTCCTTTAAACGAACAACAAACAGGACAAGGTCGCATACCTGGATGGTGATCAACAACTACAAGGCACTTGCACCAGCCCATCACATGAACATGGCATTTTCTATTCACCTGAAAAAACAATTAAAGGCTATTCGCTTCAGAAAATTACCAACAATAGCAGATCAGCGTACATGGGTATACAAAGAGCCAAAATCGTGCCGACTCGGCGGTTACCATAAAGAAGACTTCATTCATGTAATTTGTATATGCAACCAACTCCAAAATGCTCGAGCCACCCTTCTCAGACAAACTTTTAAAGATAGAGGCATCAGATCCTTTAGAGCTGCAATAATAGCATGTTTAAATCCAATGGACACACAACTAAACTGTAAATTGTTCAAATTCCTCAAAGTTTTTGCACAGGCACATAAACGTTTGTTCTTAGGACTGACCTCAGTTAAGGATCAATAATGTGGTAACAAATTTGTTGAATAATGAAATCCTACCATGCTTTTTGTTTTTACTTTTCCATTGATGTAATGTGACTGTTTTCTTTTTAATATTTTTACTTCTATTGTATATATGTGTCTGTATTGTTAAGGTTTTAATTGACTAAACAATAAAAAAAATTATAATTTACAATTACAAACTGTCGATGAGGGCTTGCAATCTGAAGGCCGGGCTCAAGGAAGTGTTGCAAGAACTTGCATCGTTGTTGAGGGTGCCGTCGACGAGAGAATTGCAATGTGAGGGCCTGCATTGGGAAAGCTTTTCAGGCTGCGAGGGCAATGCAGCCTGCGTTGTGCCTGGGTTGCACTACAGAGCAGAGGAGATGCTTTAGTTCTGCTAGATCCACAGATAAACTGGCGGAGCACCTACAGGCCCACTTCCAAGGGTCCTGGATTGGGACTGGGGTGGCACCAATTGGCAGAGCAGGACTCACAGATATCAGAGTACAGGTGTTGGGTTCAAGATTGCTGGATATTTCTGTTCCTGAGGCTTTACTCAGGAGGCAGCCAACAATCCCTTGGAGTCACTTTTGGGTCCTGGGTTCGACAGATGCAGATCCAGTCCTTCTCACCCAGGCAAGAGGGCAGCAGGTAAGCACAGCAAGGCAGCCGTCCAGCAGAATAGCAGTCCTTTCAGCAGCATGGCAGTCCCTCTTCCTGGCAGAGTATCCACTTGTCCAGAAGTGCACTGAAGGTTTGGTGTCTGAGTTCCACTATTTACACCTGGGCTTTCCTTTGAAGTTGCAGAAGCTTCTAGAAGTTTCCCTTTGAAGTCCACGGGTATCCTGCCTTCACTGTTCTGGCTCCAGACTAACTACTGGAGTATGCAGCCCTTTGTGCAAGACATCCTTTTCACATTCAAGTAGGGTTGTGCCCAGCTCTGCCCTCCCATCTTACCATGACGACCCATCCACGCTTACCTAAGTTCTCTATTGTGTGTGGTTGTCTAGGATGAATACACAAAGCCAAACTGCGAGCTACACCCAGACATGTGACACATGGATAGGCTGAAGGCACTAGATGGCTAAGGCAGGAAAATGCTAATTTTCTAAAAGTGGCAGTTTCAAAATTGTAAGTTTAAATCCAACTTCACAATGATGTTACCCCATAGGAGAGGTAGTCCTTGCAGTAGTGATAAACTAGTTTTTCACTACCAGGACATATTAAACTTACAATTATATGTCCTATTTTTAATACCCTGTACCCTGCCATGTGGGCTGTTTAGGGCCTACCCTAGGGTTGACTTAAATGTATTAAAAAGGAAGGTTTGGGGTTGGCAAAAGGCTTATTTTGCCATGTCGATAGGGCAGTTTACACACAGAGGCTGCAATTGCTAGCCCGAGACGTGTTTGAAGGGATACTTAAGTGGGTTGTACAACCTGTGCTGCAGGCCCACTAGTAGCATTTAATTTACAGGCTATGGGTACATGTAGTGCAACTTTATTAGGGACTCATAAGTAAATTAAATATGCCAGTTGGGTACTTGCCAATTCCACCATATTTTAAGGAGAGAGCACAAGCACTTTAGCAGTGGTAAATTGTGCAGGGTATTAAGGTCAACAAAAATTCAGCAAAAAAAGGAGGTTAAAGGCAAAATATTTGGGGCTGACGTTGCAGAAAGGGCCAGGTCCAACATTACTATGTTTTGTAGTACTACAAGACGTACTACAAAGTGTAAGTTATGTCTATATATATATGTGTGGACTTCTCCCCCCTGACTATGGAGTTACTGCACATGTAGATTATAGATTTTAGTAGTAAATGTGGGAGGGACACAGGGAAGTTGGTGGGAACCCGGGCAGACTTATTACTAAAGGGGAAGGAATTAGGAAGAAATAAGAGGTGTTTAAGGAGGGATGTCACCCCCCGCCCACACAAGAGTAAGCCAAATGCTTTACTCTGCGGGTGGAGACATGCAACTTACACTTTTGTAGTAAGTTTACACTCAGAGTTTGTGAATACCAAAGTATTACACATACTACAAAGTAGAAACTTACTGTCTAGAAATAGATGATAATAAAAATTGAACAGTAGCTCAGAAAGGAAAGCTGGTTGCATGACTTTTTTATGGACTTACAGCTCTGGGGATTCATTTTGAGTAAAGGAGGCCCTGCACGTAGTAATAAACAGGGATTAGTGCTACAGATATCCTGAGCATGTCCCGCAGGCACGCCCACAAGTTTCTAACTGGATGGTGACACACTACAAAAACAGGTGATTCAGTTAGCAGCAGCATAATTATGTCTGTGTGGATAGGGAAAGGTTTCACCAATCCAGAGATTGGTGCCTTCTTCATCTCTGCAGCATTGCCTTTGGACACTGAGTGAGCTGTGAACCAGCAAGAGCTACAGCAATTGAAGTTGATGGTGGTTCTACGAGAAAGGCCTCTAGGAAACAAGGAGAACATTTGCCACCATCCAGAGATTGATGCCACCTTCAAGAGTGTCTCTACAGTGCTGCCTCTGGTGATGCAGCTAGCTCTAGAGTAGTAAATGTTGATGGCGGTTCTGCCTAGCACAAATTAGAAATGCTTCTGGGAAAAAAGGAGAAAGCTTCCTACGCACACTGCCACACGTGCAAAAATGTATAGACCAGAAAGTCATGTGAACATCAGATGCCCAGGAGTCGCCACCCTAAATGGATGTTGTTAGAAATTGGGATCTCTGGTTGGCTAAGACTTGCGCGAAAGCCAGGCAGAGACTGCCACTCTAGTCAGGGAAAGGGAGTTACACGCCAAAGATAACCCCTGCTCACCCCCTTGGTAGCTTGGCACGAGCAGTCAGGCTTATCCCGGTGGCAATGTGTAAAGCATTTGCGCAACACACACAGCAACAACATGCTAGGCACACCACAAAAGGAACTCCACACAAGGTTATATATAAAAATAGCCTTTGTATTATCATAAAACACATTAGATGGTAATCACACAATATACACTGTGCCAACTGCCACTGGGCAATATTTACAGGGGATTATTTACACATGACAGGGCCACGTGGGCCACTGTCGGAATTATCACTTGGTAAAAATAGTATAGGTAAGAACATATCATAAATGTAGACCACAACCAGTAATCACTGGCAGACACTATACTCAGCATCAACCTGTAACATAAATCATATCATGCACAGTATCACATAAGGCGAGAAATATATTCTGCACCAACCTCATAAGCCTAAATATAGTAGACCATAATCTCCTAAGCATAACTCACATTAGGAAATAAACTTACCAACATAAACCGCAGTAGGGAATTACTCATACCTAAAACACAGTAAGGAATAAAACCTCATAATCATAAAATCACATCTAGAGCATAAATCAGGGTGCATAAAACTTACTATATAAATTAAATTTCCTAGCACCACATAAATCACACTAGGGCCTGGCGCCCTACAAACCTATTAGTCCCCCTGGCCATCTCTAAGGGGCTCAAATGCCCTCAGTCCAAAAGAGTCAGGGCACACTGCCAATGCAGCGACAGTCAAGGGTGCGCACTTTGCGCAGGCCTAAATGTAGCAGCTGGCACTAAGTACTGCGCAGATGTGAAGGAAAAGATGGGGGCGAAGGAGTGCGTCTCACTCCTGCATTCAAAACATGTCCCCTAAAAGAAAGACCTAAACTGTGCAGCTGCCAACTACTTGCTGGGCAGCTGAAAATAGTCAAATGAGGTTTGGGCTCTCAGTGGCCCTAAAAACAAATTATGCCCCCTTCGTTGGAGCCACAAGGGGCTCTGTAAACAAATAGCCAAACGTTGGAGCCACACAGGCTCTGGAAATAAATATCCCAAACGTTGGAGCCACCTAGGGCTCTGTAAATAGGTAATGCAACTATGACCCCAAAAACATGAAGTGCACTGGCGCTTTAAATCAATATGCTCATGATGGAGCCACACGGGGCTCTAGAACAATTCTGCCACATTGTTGGAGCCACCTAGGCTCTGTCAGGAAAACATGCCAAACGTTGGAGCCACATAAGCTCTAAAAATAAACATGTCTTCATGGATCTCATTGGCTCCTGAGATGATTATGCGCCAATAAAGAAAAGAACTTGTCCCCAACGTTTGAGCCACACGGGGCTCTAAAACAAATAAGACCCACAAGCATTGTGGCCATCAGGATAGCCCTCCTCCACAGATCTGCCCCCTCGGCCCTCACTCACCGGCTTTGCGGGAACTCCTCTCGTCGGATGCGGCGGGGGCAGGCACCTGCAATGTACCTCGTGCATCCTCCATGGGAAACAGGCTGCGGCCCTTTCTGGGTTCTCTCCATTCATGGGAGCCCCGTGTCACCAGGCACCACACTTTACCCGGTCCCTTCGTCCAATGCCGGGACTTTAGATATGGAGACCACGAGGCTCCGGGCTGATTCCTCTTCCGGGGCTCCCCACAGCTCCTGGGAGCTGTAAAGCGCTTTCTAGGGAGGAAAATAAAGTGCTCACCAGGTGCTAGGGATAAGTGCTTGAAGTCCTTAGGGAAAAAGAAATGGAGCACAAAGCTCCCAGCAAAGAAGTCTTCAGGGCAAAAGGGGCAGGCAGAGCCCAGGGAGGCCAGCCCTCCCCAGAGCCCCCAGCAACAGCACAGCCTGCAGGATTAGCACCCAAGTACATGGGGGTCACAGCCCCTTCTTTTATACACCTTTGTTCCTTTGTCTCAAAGTGTAGGCAATGGGAGAACCAGATACAACTGGTTCAGGGGAGCTTTTGAGCACTTTGTTTTGCTCAGCTCCTACCTCCCTTTCACAGGACAGGCCAGGGACATCAGACGCACCACAGGAGGTGGAGCCAGCATTGTGGAGGGAAGGCACAGCCCTATTCAGGTCCCAGGTGCAACTCCTCCCTCCCATCTACATGCACTGATTCAATGTGTTGTCCAATTTCTGTACCACATGCCAATTCTGGCAAATAACTTTCTTCAAGAAATTAGTACTAGGGCAAAATTATGGTAACACATACCAAGCGTGTTAATGAAATGGACACGGTCTCCTCAAGCTTTGGTTGGTCTTTCCTTAGGTCAGAAAATATCAGGTTTTTTCGGGGGCGGTTGAACATAAAGAGTATTAAAGGTTTGTGAAAATCATCATCACACTTGTGTGGAATCTGTTGAGACAAAGGGTGAAATACATTTCTCCTTTTTTGTCTTCTTCTTTTCTTTTTATGTTCAAAGCTTTTTTATTTGGAGCTGCAAGAAATACGACAGTACATAAGACCAGTTCGTGGATATACATACATTGCTATAATGAAATCATAAATAAGTCCAGAAAAAAACATAAGACCAGAAACAAAAAACAAAATGTCCACACTCAATGTCTAATAAGCAGATGTAGGCGAGTTACGTCCAAAGTAACACGATGACTTGTTTAGCATGACCATTATCACATGACACGACCTGTGGAGAAAAGAACACCAACAATGGGTAGCAGAGGCAACATGAGCTAAGCATTTGTGTAGATCTACACTGTATACAATGGGAGGATGCACATGACAGCTTATGTAGAAAAGTGCACTGAGTACCAAGTGTTCAGATTCATGGGGGTTTGAATGCGTCAAAGTGGTCATCCAGTGCGGACCAGAGTTTCCTGAGCGGCGGCCTCCATGGGGTGGAAGTTAAAGATATGTTATCTGCACCTCTTAAGTGGGAGACCCAATTTAGCCAGTGGGGAAAGGAAGCTTTGTGCGTGCTTTTCCAGTTATTAAGGATGATTTTGACCCCAGCCGTCAGCAGCAGGTCCAGTAGGGCTTTGTCATCATCATTGAGTGTGACGGCTTTGGCAAAACCTAGAACAAGCGTTGCAAATTCCCTTGGTAAGGTGATATGGAGTACTGTGCGTATGAAATCAAAGATCCTGTCCCAATATGAGGTAACACAGGGGCATTTGAAGATCAGATGTTCCAGATCTCCTCCCATATTCGCACAATTCCAACATGTGTCGTCGGGTTTGATTTTGTGAAGGAACAACCTCCTGGGAGTCCAGAAGGCCTTATGAAGCAGCCAGAACTTGGTCTGTGAGAGTGTAGGGCTAATTTTGTGGCGGGTGGTTGATTCCCAAGTGCTGGCCCAGATAGTGTCTGAGTTAGGTGTGGAGGAGAATGAGTCCCAGTACTTTTGGAGAGGTGCATTTAGGGTGGACGATTGCGGCCGCATTAGTTTGTACAGTCTAGAGACTTGGTGCCCCAATTTGTTAAGTGAGGTAAATAGACCCGGGAGGGAGGGGGGGACAATCGTCAGGTTAGCCTTCGCTAGTGCTACTTTAATGTGTAAGAAGTTATAGAATTCAACGTTATGGAGGTGGAACTTATCCTGAATTTCTTTGAAGGTTAGTGGATGCGAGTTCACGAACAGTTGGTGTGGGAATAAGATACCCTTGTCTATCCAGGTGGGGTAGTTGAGAGGCTTCCCTTTGTATACAATTTTGGGGTTATGCCATAGAGATTCCCAAGAGGAGAGACGGAATTGATGTGGGAGGCATTTACTGATCTTTAGCAGAGCCAATTTAGTATTTTTGAAGATGGGCCCCGGACCTAGGCTGGGACGGAGTGTGGCGGTGAGTAGGGCGCAGGGGTTAAGACCCTCAAGAATAGATTTTTCCACAAAGAGCCACACTGGGGTGTAGTCAGATTGGGAGGAAATCCAATGCGACCCTTGTTTTGCTAAGAAGGCGATCTGGTAAGTTTTATAGTCTGCCAGATTGACTCCACCTAATTTCTTGTCTAGTCGAAGTTTTTTTAAACTGATTCTGGCTTTTTTGCCCTGCCAGAGAAATGCCGAGATGACTTTGTCCAATTTGGAGTGGAATACATTAGAAAGGAAGAGTGGGAGCATCGTGACAAGGTAGTTAACCAGGGGGGATATCATCATTTTTATAGTTTCAACACGGCCCCACCAGGTGATGAAGCGGGGTGACCATCCGTCCAACTGACTTTTGATTTTGTCTAGGGTTTTGTTCTCGTTGTGTTTAAGGGTACTCAAAAGCTCATCAGTGAATTCGATCCCCAAGTATTTAATCACTCCCGTTTGCCAGAACAGGCCCGAATTGCCCAGCACTTCTCTCGAAGTGTGGATATTAAGAGGTTTTACTTCGGACTTATCCCTGTTTAATTTGTACCCGGAGAGGGAGGAATATTTATCTATTGAGGACATTAGTGCGGCAATGGAGTTGGCAGGGTTGTCTTCTTCTTTTCTATAGAAGCTGCAAACATGGCAAGGATGGCTGCCTATGCCCCCCCCCATATAAATAAACAAGTAAGTGCACAACAGAATACTTTAGTTAAAAGAAGTCAACTTTCTGAAAAGACTTTGACGGTTCTTTTCTCTTCTTTTCATTGTTGAAATCAGTTTGGAGACACTAAGTAATTGGATAGAAGGAGATCGGCTCATCTCGTCGAAACAAGGTAATTGAGGTGAACAGTGAGGTAACAGGAAATCGAGAAGGTGCTCCGTAGGGGTGCAGTATAGTTGGTAACATAGTGTTATATTTAGTTTTTTCAGCCATTGGTCCTGATGAGAACCCTGTGAACTAATTCTTGGGTTCGTAACGCGTCGACCCCGCAGTTCTTTTGTCACAACAAGTCCAGCAAAAAGAAAAAGTTCCCTGAGTCTTGTTGTAGTGTTGAGGTCTTTAAATATTGAGACAAATAAAAAGATATGAAGTGAAATCTTCGGTGTCACATTGAGTCAGGGATGTGCCCCAATTGCAAAATAATGGAATGAATAGTGAACAGTATTGGTAATTCTAGTGATGTTTTGTTTAATGGGTCTAGCCTTACTTTTGAGAGGCTGTAACTTTTGTTGTTAACTTCTAAAAGTGGCATTTCTAAAATAACCACAATAAATCTGCGCACACTATTGCGCAGCATTTATTCTCACGAGTTCGCGCATACTAAACTTGACCCTGCACTCCCCTCATATCAGGAATTACCATGGACACACATATCACCCATGCATTCCTATGGGAGGGCAGGCCACTCTCACCACACGCACTCAGAGCGCGCACGCACTTTACACTGGGCCACAGTGCTAAAGTGCGCAGAGGCCTAAAATCACTACCACTATGTCAAAGGCATAAGGCAAAAAGTTTAGGAATGAACCTGCCAAAAAGGGCCCAGTCCAACAGATGTCCCAGGAGAAAAGCCTAGAGGTGCTATGCTGGATGTGCTAGTGGGGGGTGCACAGAAGCAGAAAATTGCACTGATCCTCATGCAGTTCGCCAAAAGTATAAATTCGATTTTCTCAAGATTTAAGATTACCTCACTTACAATTTTGATTCTGACACAGGTAGTATGGTGGGCAAGGAAGTGATGACTTCTTAAACCTGTGCCTGTCTAGAAGTAGGTCATTGCAAGTGTTACTATTACAAGGCTGGTTAAATAAAGGTTTATTAGCTTAATTTATAACGATGTCATTAAAAACTTGTTATAATTTCTGGTCTGCCTCACAAAGTCAACTGTCCTCACAAATACTTGGGGCCATATGTATCAATCAAATTCGCATTCGCAAACGCCGAAATTCGCAGAATTTCGGTATGCATTAAGGAAAATCTGGTGCAAAACAAGGAATCGCAAAATTTGCGATTCCTTATTTTGCAATTGCATTTAAGGAATCGCAAATTTTGTGATTCCTTAAATGCAATGTATGAAGCAAAAAAAGTGCAAATTGTCCTTAAGGAATCGCAAATTACCACCAACTTCAAGTTGGTGGTAAGTTGCGAATTCCTTGAAAAATGCACATTTTTGCATTTTTCAAAGTGCCATGTGACGCACATACATGTCCTTAGGGCATGTATGTGCGCCCATGCTTATTTCAGGGGTGCAACAGGGTGTCCTTTGGACACCCCTGCACCCTTGAAATTATTCTCAATTTGCGAATCGCAAATTGAGAATAAATTCCCATTCATTCCTATGGGCCTCCTGGCCCATAGGAATGAATGCGAAAGTATTCCTTAATTGCGATTCGCAATTTGCTAATCGTAATTAAGGAATACTAAGATTTCGCAAAAAAATTGCAAATTTGTACATACATCCCGATTTGCGATTCTGAAATAGCGATTTCTAAAAAATTGCTATTTCAGAATCGCAATTCAGGTTGATGATACATATGGCCCCTTTTCACACATCTCAAATATTCAAAGGTAAGCATCAAGGAGGCGTGGGAGAAGAAACTAAAACAGGAAATGGGAGGAGGAGGTGCACACAAACAAATATAGCAGCACATTGTTTACTCATTTTCCATTATACCTCCCTTTTTCACATTCAGCAAAACCCATCAAATCGTTCTAAGAGGTTTGACGCTCAACAAGCTGTTTTACAGCCCTTAGCTATTGAGCTAAAAAAATATACACGTACTTGCACAGTAGAGAGAGAGGTGAAAATATCCAGGCGTAAGGACAGAAAAACAAAACATGCTTAATATACTTCTCAAACAATGATGCTGCGCGCATAACTAAATGTAAACGCTTGAATGAAAATAAAGAGGTCAATAGAAGGGTTAATGGCTAAAGCTAATAAAATAAATTCCTGTTTGGCAATTAAGAGAAATGTTCTGCAAACCTGACCACTTAACAAATGGAACAACCTCTCAAGTGAGGTGATTAGTTTGCCACCTCCAAAGGCTTCATGTTGAACCTTTGCTAAATAATGATGCCATTAGTATTGAAAAGGTTTGACCATTATTTCAGAGGATTGAAAATAATTATGCTTTTCCTACAAGCGTCTATTCAGTCTACCAAAGCAAACAAGTGGTTTTTGACCCCATACCCCTTCTCCATATTTGCGATTTTAAGCCTAGGAAGTGAGCATCTAGCAAAAGGCTTCGGCAGAGGTAGCTCAAGAAATCTGCCCATGAGGTTGTTAGACTCTCTGGTGTTTGAGTTTTTATTTGATTACACCTGTATGTTGCCACCCTCGATTCCCAAATCAAGTGTATATATACACAGCCAAAGGCTATAACAGTTGTTAAAGGCCCTGAACCTGAGTTATGTGGCTCGGGTCTACAACAAAGATTCAGGGCCTTTAACAGCCAATATAGACCACAACAGAAGGTCTGTAATGATATTAAGGCATCCTACACATTAAAAGTAGAATGTTTCTAATTAGAGAGTGAGAAACAGAAAGGAAAACATGGAAAGGAAGGTCAATACCCTTCATATTTGGCACAGAGCCACTCTGTTGTCAATTCAATCTTATAATATAGCTTTATAGCTCACCGTAGTAGGCTATAGCGGCCCTTATAGGCCCGCTCCATTGTTAAAGGCTTCGCCCGGGCCTTTAATGTCCAGTACAGCCCAGCTTCGGTGGGCTAAAAAGCTACTAGAACATGCAGCCCCATGAGGGCTGAAAGTTTTAATTAGAAAAACAAAGGCCTCTTGGAGCCTGAGAGGCTTGAAATCCCCCTCAGCTCCAAAGCCTTTGTTCACAGCTCTTGCTATGAATGTTCTACAGTTAGCAGCTGCAAGCGGGGCCACAGCCGTTAGTTGTTGAAAGTTCTCAGCAAGAGCTGTGAAAGGCGGTTGAAGTCAGCCCCTTGTTCTTCCTAGCTTGGCTGAACTGCTATTTGTAGTTCAGCCAAGCAAGGGAGACTGAGCTGCATTCACCCCTCTCATTCTGAAGCCCTAGTGGCACTGAGCTACAGGAGGATGGAAGGGAGAAGGCTGATGTGTGTTCTCCTGCAAAGCCTCTGCCTTTTGCTTTCCTCTGCCTACTTAATATATTTTTTCGAGAGGCAGGTGAAAAAGAAAGGCATGGGGCTGTGTATTAGTACATTGAAATGTTGAGAGCATTAGGCCTATACCAGTTCATATAGGCCGCTGCTGCGCAATGGTCTTCAGTGGAACTCTCAAGATTACAACATTCAAATTAAACATAAAATCTGATTCGGATCTGGAAATACAGCCCAAGTAGAGAATACAATAAAGAGGACAGATATGCATAAGGTCTTTATTAAAAGCCTCATGTTCTGGCAATCATGATTGATGGAGTACAGATTTACATCCCAACTGCAAAGTGAAGGAGATTATATGTCGTTATGACCAGAGCTGCTGACTTAGGAACTGGAGAACAGGGTCGGACTAACCTATTGGGCAATCAGTTAGTGTCAGAAGGGCTGATATGATAAATCAGTGTGTGGACCATTTTTTGCTGTTAGTAGCCAGGTTTAAGGATTGGTGGCCGGATTTTACTGTTGATTTCCCTGATATTACTACAAACATTGCCTACCGCAAGCACAAATGCATGCAGTGCTCCATACCTTCAAAGCTGCCTCAATCTGCAAATGAGACCACTTTTTAGGTCTGCCACTAGCCAATACCTTTTCAGTTTAGTAAATATTATATATAAAATACTTGCTCTTTGGGGCTTTTAGTCATCTCTCTTAATCTACTGGTCTGTTCACGTGTCATTCATATTTTGCTTCCACTCATTATATCATGCAGCATGGGGCAATGGGTCGGCCGACAGGTCAGCCACCTTCAGCCACTGGCCCTATTCTCAGTGAGTGACAGCAATTTGCTTGTGCACATCAGCCTAAAAAGTTTGTCCAGTGCTACCTTTCTGTTGCTTCTTGTTTGGTCTCTTTGACGAGGCTTGTTTTCAAAGGTATACCGATATCATCAACAATGTTTACAGCGATTTATCAACAATACCTTTTCTTCCCTTCATGTTCAGCCTAATCAGTGAGGCACGTTTTCACTAGAGCTTTACGTCTACGGAGCCAAAATCAATGATCACATTACACCTATGCTGATCAATCTCCAAAGGTTTCCAATTGAAGCCAGGACTATTTACAAGACTGCATGCATCACCGATAAAGTTCTGCACACATCCAGTCACTTCAGCTCCAAACTTTCTCAGCCTGATGAGACTATACTCCAGCAAAGCTTCAGACTATCTTCTCTCCTGGAATCTCCCCCCTGCCAAGCTGAAGTCACACCGTCCCCAGAGCTCAATACTTAGGCGTGGTTGTTTACTTCACCCCACAAGATTCACACGCACTCTTTCCCAAGCTGTCAACCCACTTGCAAGCTACAGCACCCAATTACACCCAACCTCCTCTACTCTTACGATCACCCCAACGCCAGACAACTCCAACCAGCACAGAATTCTGATTATCTCCTCCACTCAATTCAAATACCTACCATATGCTGATTCCTGTAATAATCAAAAGTCCTGAGACC
The DNA here is from genome assembly GCF_964263255.1 of Lissotriton vulgaris. Classification (NCBI taxonomy): domain Eukaryota; kingdom Metazoa; phylum Chordata; class Amphibia; order Caudata; family Salamandridae; genus Lissotriton; species Lissotriton vulgaris. The sequence continues at coordinate 325,252,807 of NC_141685.1, forward strand.
CCCTACACCAAATTAATCACCTCTTTTCTACATGCCATGCTTCACAACTGTAGATCTACAATGAGCACAAATTGGAAATCTCCATCATCTCTCAACTCAACCTTGACCTCTTAATCCTTAAAAAGACCTGGTTAAAAGGCTCTACCCTAAACACTTTTGATCTTATATTCCTTCAAACTGCTTCATTATCAGAAAGAATGAGTAGGCAGGGCGGTGGCGGTATCACAGCCATTTGCAGATATTCACTTCAATGCAAGGAGATACCAAATGGTTTTTCTCTACTTTTCAATGCTTCCCTCTGGACCTACATGTTTAACGCAATTCTCCTTTCAGAATAAATGTAGTTTACCATCCACCATGTGATAACATGGCCTTTGTTGAGGAATGTATTGACCTCTTAACTGACCACTGACCAAACTAACCAAAGCGATAAAGTGAACTTTCTGGGAGCAGTCAATATTCACTGGGGCACAGCAAAAGACTCTGCAGTGAACTACTTTACCTCCACTCCCCACAACAATGATTTGATCCAGCATGACCCTTAACCAACTCACACTAAAGGCTCCATACTAGAGCTAATAATCTCCAAAGAAGACATGCTTTCAGTGACCTTTCCCATCTTGGTAGATGGGTCTGATCGTGCCCTTATTCACTTCACTGTGTGACTCTCACACAACTGTGATAATGGTTGAACCAAAAAGAGCAACTAGCTCTTTTTAAGACACCAATAACATACACATCAGTACCCTTAGCAACACTGCTCAGAATATACTCTCCTCCTTCTCCTCCACAGCAAATGTGAATGACTTGACCTCCCACAGCTTTAAATGCCTTTCTGATGTACTTGATGTTGTAGCTCCAATCCAAATCAAAACGAAATGACCTAAACATCAGCACGGTAGTTCAACAAGGCCTTTTATGAGGAAAGGAAAGTATTAAGAATCTTAGAGAAGAAATGGAGACAGATGTCCTCTACCAATAGCCTCACTCGCCTCAGATATGCTAGGTCCATATACAAAAAAACATGTTTTCAGAGAAATCCAAGCACTTCAGATACCTGCTGTACTCAGCCAAGACCAAACTGAAGCAAATCTTCAATCTGATCAAAACCGCCAACAGGCACGACATGCTCACATCCATCAAATTTGAAGACCCACCCTCAAAAACAGAGGAGCATCTAAAGTTCTTTGACTGCAAAGTTCAACTGCTTCTACATCATAATGTTTACCCCTCCTCTCACCTGGTGTGCATATCCAAAGAGACCTGGCAACTATTTAATACCATTACAGAGGAAGACTTAACTCAATATCATCATAAAAACAAAACCCTCCAACTACTTTCTAGACACAATCCTAGGCAACATTTGCCAAATATCTTTATATTCACACTAGCAGCCCGCCCGGCGTTGCCCGGGGCAGAAGGGGGCTGGGGGCAGCATTTAAGGCTTCTGTGCACTCCCGCCTGGGCCCCCGCCCGCCCAGACCGCCTCCCGCCCGTCTCCCTCCCGCCTGCCTCCCGCTCCCCGCATTCCGGACTTCACCGCCACTCCTCTTTTAGGCTTCTGTGCACTCCCCCCCCAGGCCCACGCCCGCCCGACATTGCCCAGACCGCCTCCCGCCTCGCCTTTGCCTTACCTGAGCCGCCGCTCCTCCCCTCGCTTCGGACTTCACCGCCACTCCTCGCCACTCGTCACTGCTCCTTCACCGCCACTCCTCGCCGCTCGTCACCGCTCCTCCCCGCCTGTCGTCATCACGCACGTCTAGGTCGCGGTCAGCGCTACGTCGCGGCCGGCGCTAGTTTTAGGGGACTACTTTGTTTTTAAATTTTACTTTTTTTATTTATGTTTTATTTTTATTTTATGTCACCTATGTCCATCTACACACCCTGAGGATTCCAACAATGTATTGGGTGTGTGGATTGGCTCTGTGGTTCCCGAGTTTACCTTGCCAAAAGGTTTCTGTTATCTCTTTATAATAGTAGTATAGATACTTCCCCACTGGACAAAAGCAGTGAATATCTCCCTCAGCCAAGGAACATTTCCCGACTTCCTCAAAACTGGAGAAGTCACCCCTCTCCTTAAATAGCCCTGTGCAGATATTTATGACTTCAACAACTATTGCCCGATCTCCAACATGCTTTCCTTTGAAATATCTTTGAACGATGTGTAGCGGAGCCACCCAACAAGCACATCAAACACATCAAAAACAGCGACTTCCTAGATGAGTTCCACTCTGTTCAATCGGGGCTTCAACACAGAAACCTGTCTGAAACCTAGACTCAGACAACTCCTTCCTCCTTGTTATTTTCAACCAGTCATCAGCCTTCGACACTGTCAACCACCACGCGCCCTTGGCTGCACTCAAAAATATAATAGACATGGATAGCATGGGCCTTAAATTGTTTGCTTCATTTAAAAAAATCTTTTTAGAGTTTTATATAGCATGAACTAGACTTGCAGATATCAGGTATCAGAGTGCTTTACATGAGAACCATTTTCATGACAGATGGATACATTCATTTTTTTGTTAGGCACAGGGAAGTTAAGTGATTTGCCCAGTATCACAGGATGTTTAGCATTGTTGCTAAGACTTGAACCTGGTTCCCCAGCTTCGATGTCGACCACTCTAGCCGTAAGGCTACAGCCTCTCCCCAATCGTCATGGGCACATTGGAGTGGGTATAAATTGATGGCTATCTCTCTTCACAATCACAGTTGAACAAGGGGTCCCACAATTTTTCTACTGGGCCAAAAGGAATGACCAAATTACATGTATGCTGATGACTCTCCAACAGTTGTCAATTGAAACCAATACTATTTGCAAGACAGCCTGCATCACCCATAAAGCTCTGCCCACATTCACGCCCCATTACCTGATGGACACACTCAAGGTATCTGGTGGCTTCAGATCATAGTGAAACGCAAAAGCAATGCTGCTAGAACCCCCTTCCTTTAAAAAGGAATGACTGATGGCACAATCCTTCTTGGATAGCTCAACTAGAATCTGGAACTCAGTGCTTCCAAATCTATGAACAACCACGTGCCTGGCGACTTTCTAAATGGACCTGAAATCCCTTCTCCTCCAACAATATTTTATTTAAGACTCTGCAATAAACTCTTGGCCAATACATCCACACTGGATCATCCTTTTTTCTGCTGTAAATACCTCATATGTTATGTTTTTTGTAATGATCTACCATGTTGTATTCTCAACCTTTGTCATTATTTATAGTAATATTTCTCATGAAAAGGGCTCGAGCACTTTTAAGTAATGTCTGCGCTATATAAAAATACATAACTTAAATAAACAGATGGACAGCACCCGTCAAAAGGGCTGGAGGTAAGCTGGCAGGAAACGACTCCTTTTACTAATTTTACTTCCATATTCTGCCTTATCAACAAGGATGGGTGCGGTCGTCTGCATGTAGGGTCATAAAAGAGGTGTCAATTATTTGTAAGTTCTTAATGATGCCCTTTTCAGCCTTTCAAATGAGCCACTAAACTAATAAGGTACAATATGAAGGAGTTCTGCACAGGGATTAAAGCCATATCCCCTTCTCCCTCTTCATTATGTGTCCATTAACATATCTTTAACCAAGGGTTGTTCTTTTTATGGGGCTTTTCTTTTTTCCTCACAGCATTGGAATGTTTATAAGACTTAGAAAAAGATAGCACCCACTAATGTGATAAGCTTTTTCTCATGAACAGTTATTTTCTGATTTATACCCTAATATATGTGTTTCGTTTTTAGGTTTATTCTGTGAGGTAGCCAAGTACTGGGTTATCTTCTCATAGATCACATTATACAAGAAGGCAGTGTTATGGTGCTTAGATTTAGGCATAAAGGTAACATCCCAAACAGCCAAACAGCATGCACTGTAGCGCCTTTAGTGCACAACCCAACCCAAACTCATTGTTTCTTGCACCAAGTGACAAATAGCCTGGTATGGTGGCTCAGTGGTCTAATGCGTCCACTTCAGGGACCTGTGTTCGACCTCATCGTCACAGGTTCAAATCCCAGAAGGCCCACTCAGCCTTCCATCCATCTGAGATAGATAAAATGAGTACCATTGAGTTGGGTAACAATAAACATCTGTTATTCACCGCCAAGATACCTCTGGGTGAACGTGTGTTTTTCAAATACACATGTCATGTTATATATATATATATATATATATATATATATATATATATATATATATATATATATATAACAGGACTAGTGTTTGGTTGCAGATTTTATTTGCTTTCTATTTTCCCACTGTGACGCAATCCCATGCATAAATGTTTTTCCAATTGTCTGTTCTAACTAGACAAGCTCTCAGTCAAGTGCACATATTTCGTGAAATTTGCATTACGTTATGTTTTATTTAACATGTTGCAATTATTTAGCTGTATTGTACTGTTATACACACTTGTATTTGTTGGGCTATGGGACGATTGGTCACACCAAAAATGTGTTTTCTATGTCCATTGCAAGGTCCAGTGGGAGGTCCAGTGGGAAGGGCTATTTAACATACACAATCAATGGCGCCAAACTAGATTGAGAAAGGCCTCTGTGAAGGCTGAAACGTTTCTTGTACCTGGGATTTGAGATGTCATCAGTGATGTCATCGTGATGTCACTGACCATGTCATGAATGATGTAATATGTGACATCATCAGCAGTGGATTGCGGGTGCGCGATATATAGTTAGTGCAACTAACTATATATGCGAATTTCAATGGTTTTGTGTGAGTAAAATAAGGTTTTGTAAATGCTAATTCCTAACTATATATGGTCTATAACCTATGGTTTATTCAGTGAATTTTCAAGGGTTTGTAAATGCTAATTCCTAACTATATATGGTCTATAACCTATGGTTTTTTCAGTGAATTTCAATGGTTTTTTAATTGCAAATATCAAAAACTGTAAAATGTATTCTTCTTTTAAAGGAAAAATATATTTTTAATGTATTTAATATAATTTTTTTATGTATATTAATGTCATTTTTTTTTTTTCGCTACCGGTCCGCGCACCGGGTAGCTTCCCGTTAGCTCAATTTGGTGCCGCGACCCGATCCGCGCACCGGGAAACGTTCCGTTAGCGCAGCTGCCGCATTCGAAAACAACAGCGTGACGCGTCACGTAAGCGCGATGTATCGCGTTGCCGCGTAATGCGTCTTATGATGCGGCGCGTTAGCGCACTCGGAAGTGCTCCGGAGCTCGACCCGAGGCGCGAAGCGCAGCACCCCGGAAGCGCACCGGGCGCGGAGTGGGACGCGTAACGTAAGCGTAACAGGTCATGTGACCTGAAAATAACACTTTTCATTGGTTTAGAACATTTTTTTTTCCCAAATGATGAAAGCCCCCACCTTTTTTCCTCACTCTGACTTTCATCTTTGTGAGAGGAAGACCTGTTTCTGCTTGTTCAGTCATGGCATCTGTAGTGGCTGCAGCTGGTGGACCCCCACCACCACCACAACCACCTAGGAAGGAAGGACCGCCTGCAAAGTTCCTTCCAAACCCAGAGGAAGAGGAAGAAGAAGAGGAAGAGGAGGTAGAGCCGAGGAAGTTCTTGCGTGAAGAGCTCCGGCAATCCGACCGCTTAGACCATTTTATATGCCAATTTTTTTCTTACCCTCGAGGGCAGAAAAAGGTCAATGCCCGGCTGGTGACATGCCTCATTGCGATGCAGTTCTGTCCCGAGGCACAGACAAAAAGTATAGTTTTGGAAACTATACTATGCACCGCCACATGCAGAGGTGGCATCCAATCAATTATAGCGTTGCTGAGGTGCATCACCTCCAGGATAACCCACCAATATTATTTTACGGTTTCCCTTGGTTTTCCCCTTGTTACGCTTTCCGGAACGCTACCCGGTGCGCGGACCGGGTGCTAACCGTGCAAACATTTGAACAAAAGGCTGTTTTTTTTTACATATATGGGCCTCCTCAGCCACCCTCAGAAAACCTAGGGGGTAAGGATATGTCTCCCGTGCCCCCTTATATCCATTCCCAACATTGTTTATCCTCCGTCTTGTGACTAAATTCGTCCGAAACACAAGATGGCGGACTCCCGTTACGCTACCGGTTCGCTACCCGGTTCGCGTACCGGGTAGCGCTTCCATCGCGAAAAATCTTTTTTTTTTTGTTTTTTTTGTTTTGCCCCGCGGGGCCCTTTAATAGCCCCCACATCAATCCTAGGGGGTCAGGAGGGGTCTACCTTGCCCCCTTTCATTCATTTCCCCCTTCGTTTATTTCCACCTCTTGTCTCTCGATCCTACCGAGAGACAAGATGGCGGCCGCTCCGGACTGTTTAGAATGTTGACAGTCACCGGAGAGCCAATCCGCTTCTCCTCGCGAAGTTCCGTTACGCGTCTGGTACGCGAACCGGGGCGCTAACCGGGACGCTGTCACAGATATATATATATATTTTTGAACGTTAATTTCTCAAAATCCACTGGAGCACATATCTTGAGACCTAGCAAAGGCACATCGGGTAAACAGTCTCTACAATTTTGCCAAGTTTCATAGAAATCCATTCAGCCGTTCGAGCTAAAAGTGAGTCAAACCGCCCTATGGAAAACTCAATGTCAAAAACACGTTTTGGGACGCCCCTTTTTTCTCGGCCCCCACTTGACGAAACCCCCCAAACTTTCAGGGGACGCTCAGAAACAGAATGTGCCATTTTCCTGAACATTTCAGCCAGTTCCGTCCATCAACGCCAAAGTTATTCAACATAGAATTTTCAAAAAATCCCTATTAAAAAAAATCCTAACTATATATACCTACTGGCGACCGCCAGTAGGTAATATATATGATCAAGGCTACTGTGTAGTCGAAACGCGTATGGCAGCGGCTAAATAAAGAAATTTTGGAAAATCTCACACGGCGTGGTCGTTCAATGGTGGTGTAAGCGGGACTCAGTCCAAGGAGTCTCATGGTGACGACGCAACTCTTGATATGGTGGAAGCAGTGAATGCTTGGATAATCGTAGCATATATATATATATATATATATATCATTTCTATGGCAAAATGAAACCCCTCATTTTGTTCCTTTTCAAATTAAATGTATTAAGTGTTACCACTTTATTCCAATCAAGATGACTTCAGGTGTGCCATACTTTTGTCATAAGTAAGACTGTTAGCGTTCTAGTTGTTCTTTAGAACACTCTGGGACATTCTGTCATTGGGCTATAATTGGGCTACATCTGGCTGATATTTGGGCTACATTTGGGCTCTTTTGTCTCTGATGGCCATCTTGGGAGACTGCATATCAGAATTGTTTTAATGAAATATAAGAGGATTTGAGAAGTCACTCAAAATGTGCCGTAATTTTTCTTTCTTCAGCAATAATCATAATTTCCATGGCAAAATGAACCCCCTCATTTTGTTCCTTTGCAAATTAAATGTTTTAAGCGTTAACACTTTATTACAATCAAGATGACTTCAAGTGTGCCATACTTTTGTCATAAGTAATACTGTTAGCGCTCTAGTTGTTCTTTAGGACACTCTGGGACATTCTGTCATTGGGCTATAGTTGGGCTACATCTGGCTGATATTTGGGCTACATTTGTTTTTTTTTGTCTCTGGTGGCCATCTTTGGGCTACATTGGGCTACATTTGGGCTCTAACATATATAATAATAAATAATAATAGGACATTAATAAAGCGGATGGCTGCACAAAACTGTGTGTATATAGCCCAATGTAGCCCAATATATATTTTTCAAAGTTAATTTTCGGAAAAACCACTGTAGCATATATCTTGAGACATAGCAAAGGCACATCGGGGTACCAGTCCCTACAATTTTGCCAAGTTTGGTGGAAATCCATTCAGCCGTTCGGGCTAAAAGTGCGTCCAACCTCCCTATGGAAAGCTCAATGTTAAAAACACGTTTTGGGACCCCCCTTTTTTCTCGGCCCCCGCTTGACGAAATCCCACCACACTTTCAGGGGACGCTCAGAAACAAAATGTGCCATGTTCCTGAAAATTTCAGCCAATTCCGTCCATCAACGCCAAAGTTATTCAACATAGAATTTTCAGAAATTCCTATTAAAAAAAATCCTAACTATATATACCTACTGGCGAATGCCAGTAGGTAATATATACATATACATATACATATATATTCCCAACACTGGGTCCCTCAATCCTCGGGACTAGTCTTCAAAAAAGAGCACTCAAAGTCGCTCCAGCATGGTAAGCCATATTTTATTACAGCATTTGCAGATAACAAGGTTACAAACGCGTTTCGGCGTTGCCGCCTTCGTCAGTGTATATATATATATGTTGTTCAACAAAATGTTCAAAGACGGCACACTTCTCGGCAGTAATTGCAAAATCTTTATTTTAGATCTCTAGATCTCCACCTACGTGTTTCAAAAACAGGGTTCTTGATCACTGTAGTTTTTGAGAGTCCCTCAACACGTTCTATTTAAGTAGTAATTCCCCACTTTACCTATTATGAGGCATTGTGGAAAATGTAGTTACTATATTTCCAAATTATCACAGAATGGCCTCACAGTTTCTGTTGTTATTACTTCCACTTTTGCACGGTTATTTAGAATTCATTTATCTGAATCATATAACCAAATGAATACATGAATTCAATATAAACAAAATATGATAATGTAATATATGTTTCAATGTTACATATAAACATTGGTTGACTAAGTGTGACATTTGATATCTATCAAAAACTTCAAGTGAACTTTGAAAAACATCAGGCAATGAGAGAGGTGATGATTTTGGGGTCACCCCTTACCGAGGGGGAGGGTAAGCAGATGCCTTGCACACAAAGAGCATATCATGCTGAACGATTTGGTGGTAATCCCATCCTCCTAGAACCACCCGAAGCAAAGGTATGGGCAAAAATACAATGCCAACCAAAGGTCCAGCAAAGCATTATGGGGCGAGATTCTAGAGTTTAGTGAATATTATAGTATTAGCTCTCAGCTGAGCCCTAGAGCCTGCCCCTGGAGGAGTGTTTTGATATTGGATACTATAATATTCACTGCACCCTAGAATATCGTCCCATAATGCTTTGCAGGGCTTTTGGCTGGGATTGTATTTTTGCCCATATCTGTGCTTGGGGTGGTCCTAGGAGGATGGGACCTCCACCCCATCATTTCAGCATTGTCGGGATTGAGAGCAGCGCAAGAATACGCAAGCACCACTAACCTTACTCTGATGGCCAGCAGAGACGATAGACGATAGTCCTTCCAACTCCGCACCACACAAACCCCAACAATGGAATATACCCACTGTTCGAGCCTGTACGGTTAGGGGCCGGGAGGAAGATTGGCATCGGGGGAATGGTACTTCTGGTATCGTCTGGTCGTTACACCATGAGGTTACTGGTACTGGGACACTGCAGGTAGAGGAGGGGACAGAGAGCAAGAGATTAATACCGCAAAGGTAACTATGTGAACCTTGAATCCCCCCCTTGGATTCCACACTCACCAGTTTATCCACCCCATGTATCCAAGAAGTAATCCAAGCATACGCACAGCACACTAGTGAAAAGGTTGCCAGAAGTACGGAGAAGTTAACTTCACTTCTCTACCTACCACAGTAGTAGGCAACAATATAGATCTGGAGGACTACTAGTACCAAGCGTTTAAGCGCCACGCTTGTAAGAACCACAATACTCCTTGTGGAACGGTGTAGCCCAAGTATCTTGTAGACTCAGCAACCACTGACAGAGAACACAGAACTTCCCCGAATATAAACAAGAAATGGCGGCAGCCTTAGTACCGCTTCAAACAGTAGAAGTCTACAAAAGAACAGGAGGCGAGCCCGCACTCCTCAGGGATACTTGCACAACAGAATCTGGCTTGTAACAAGGACTCTCCTGGATTCTTGACCACGCTGGCTCTTCATCGGCGTTGATAGCTCCAACGTCGACTGACCACGCTGGCTCTTCGTCGGCGTAGTGCAGATCAGAGGACTGACCACGCAGGCTTTTCCTCGGCGTAGTGCAGAACAGGACAAATGACCACGCAGGCTTTTCCTCAGCGTCGTCCTCAAGAATACCACTCGATCAGAGAATGCTCAACTGCTATGAGCAAATACGGAACACGATTGACAAGCCCCGTTGTGTTCCGGAGGTGGAGTTTATATAAGGTCCTCCCATTGAGCCAACCCCCAGCGCCGGATGGCCTTCTGGGATTTGTAGTATTTCCACAAGGGACTGTCAATACGGAATCTTTTACATTTGGCCGTGTCAATGGTAGCGATCGCTACAGAACCCCCTCTCTTGGACCGCCGTCCCGGCGGACGTCCTGGCTTCCCGGGAAAACACTCATGGAATTGTTCAACCAAATCGGGACAATGGAGATGGTCCACAGGCTCCCAGGTCCTGTCTTCGGGGCCAAACCCTTTCCAGTCCACCAGGTATTTTATCCTACCTCGGACCAAGCGAGAGTCCAAATGGACAGCACCTCATATTCCTCGTGTCCTTCGATTTCCACAGGACGAGGACGATCAGGCAACCTCACGCTCGGAGGACAAGGACGTAGGAGCGATACATGAAATACAGGATGAATCGCCCATGACACTGGCAACGAGAGTTTCATGGCCACAGCATTTATTACCTCACAAATGCCATAGGGACCAACATATTTAGGCTTCAACTTCGTAAGTCCCTTAATATGCAGATTACGTGTAGAAAGCCAAACCTTGTCCCCTACCTTATACTCAGGTTCAGGGGTGCGTCTCTTATCAGCGAAGTGCTTCTGTGCTGCTTGGGCTTTTTCCAAATTGTTCCGAGCCTCGATCAGAATAGCCCGAAGATGAGCATGATGTTCATGGATGGCAGGAACCAAGGATTCAGCCGGCCATTCAAAGGGAAGCATGTTCGGATGAAATCCATAAAGGCAAAAGAACGGAGAACAACCCAAGGAGGTATGTACAGCGTTATTGTAGGCGAACTCCGCCAACCACAAAAGGATGGTCCAATCAGTGGCGTTCTGTAACGTGAAACATCGCAGGTATTGTTCAAGCGTCTGATTCAGACGTTCCGTTTTACCATCCGTTTGCGGATGGTAACTAGATGAGAGACGAGCATCTATCTGCAGAATGGTACATAGAGCCTTCCAAAAACGAGAGGGGAATTGTGTTCCCCGATCCGTGATTAACACGCTCGGCAATCCGTGTGGACGGACAATGTGTTGCAGGAAGACTTTGGCTAATTCACTGGAGGAAGGCAGACCAGGTAAAGAGATAAAGTGTCCCATTTTTGTAAGATGGTCGACTACCACCAGCACGACAGTTTGTTTCTCACAAGGGGGCATTTCCACAATAAAGTCCATGGACAGGGTGTGCCACGGCTTGGGTGGAATCGGTAATGGTTGCAACAGTCCCGGTGGTTTGATATGACTGGCTTTTCCCTGGGCACAGATCGCACAGTTCTTTACATATTCTTTAGTATCAGTTCTGACACCAGGCCACCAAAAGGATCTTTCCACGTTAGCGGTTGTCTTGTGAATGCCCATGTGTCCCCCTAGAACAGAATCATGTGCCCATTCCAGGACTTTGCGTTGCAACGCAGAGGAGGGGACATACAAGGCATGGAAATGATAGGCTAGCTGATCTTTTTCGCATCGATTGTCGGGCTCTTCTCGTACCCAAGCAGTTATATCCTGGTCAGTTAGGGCGACTCTAACGTCGTCTAGAAAATCTTCAGAGGTGATTAAGGCGATAGAGTTTTCCGGATATTCGATCCCCTTAAGAATGAAAGGGGGTTCCGTGGAGACTCCCGCTTCTTCCTCACTCAACCTGGAGAGCGCATCTGCTTTTCCGTTACGGGTCCCAGGTCTATATTTGATCACAAAATCAAAGTCTGAGAAGAAGAGGGTCCACCTCAGTTGTCGAGGAGTCAAAGCCTTTGCTGTCTTTAAGAATAACAGATTGCGATGGTCTGTGATGATTTCGACAGTATGTAACGCCCCTAGGAGGTAGTGCCTCCATTCTTCACACGCTCTTTTGATAGCTAATAGCTCTTTGTCAGTGATGGTATAGTTAACCTCACACGGGGTGAGCTTCTTAGAGTAGTATGCCACAGGGTGGAGCTGACCCGTGGTAGGGTGGCGTTGGGACAAGACCCCACCCAGAGCAAACTGAGATGCGTCAGTTTCCAACACAAATGGCATCTTAGGGTCCGGATGTCGAAGAATGGGAGCTTGTGTAAACCTCTCTTTTAGAAGTTGAAATGATGTTTCGGCAGCCTCTCCCCATTTGAAAGGGACATTTTTCCTCAAAAGGGAAGTGATGGGATGAATGACTTTGGAGAAATCCTGAATGAAACGCCAATAGTAATTGGCAAAACCGAGGAAGCTCTGCACAGATTTGACGTTTCGTGGCGTTTTCCAGGTTAGGATGGCCTTAACCTTACTCATGACCATTTGAAACCCTTGAGCATCTATAACATAACCCAAGAAGGCAACTTGCTGAACATGAAAAAGGCACTTTTCCAGTTTGGCATATAGGGAGTTTTGTTGTAGCCGTTCTAACACAGTTCTTACATGAGTGATGTGGTCTAACAGAGATGCAGAATAGATTAAAATATCATCTATGTAGACCACACAAAATGACTCCAAACACCCCCTTAACACCTCGTCCATAAAGAACTGGAAGGCGGCTGGGGCGTTGCATAGGCCAAAGGGCATCACTCGATATTCATAGAGACTAAACTTAGTTCTGAACGCAGTCTTCCATTCATCCCCTTTCATGACGCGTACAAGATGGTAGGCCCAGCGGAGATCAAGTTTTGTAAAATAGCAAGCTCCTTTCAACTGATCCATCAACACCGGAATTAGGGGCAGAGGATACCGGTTCTTGATGGTCACCTTGTTAATGGCTCGATAGTCAATACAAGGTCGCAGCTCCTCACATTCCTTCTTGCATATAAAGAACATGGGTGGCGAGGCAGGGGAGGAGGAGTGTCTTATGAACCCAGACGCCAAATTGTCCTCTATATAGGTTTTTAGATACTGCGTCTCTTTTTCTGTCATGGCATACACCCTGCTGCAAGGGATGTCCGCACCCGGAATGAGGTCAATCCTACAATCGTAGGTGCGATGAGGAGGCAATTGGGTAGCCTTTTGTTTATCGAACAAGGCGTGAAAAGCACTGTATTCATCAGGTAATGCGGTGGCACAACAAAAGGAATCAACGGTACATTCGCTTGCTAAGAAAGTAGCGGGTGAGGGAACAAGGGGGAAGTCATGGTTTATCCCTTCCTGACAATGTTCCTTGCAATACTCGGACGTCATACATACTGTACGGGACGCCCAGCTCACCGAAGGATTATGCAGTGTCATCCAGGGCATGCCTAGAATGAGACGGAACTGAGGGGCATCGATAAGGTCGAACTGAATGTACTCACAGTGATCTTCACCGAATCTCATTAACAAGGCCAGTGTATGGTATGTGACAGGGCCTGAAGTCAGTACCGTACCATCCACTGTTTTAACGGTTTCAGGTATAGATTTCTTTTCACAGGGGATACCCATGCGAAAGGCATAGTTCTGGTCTATATAGTTTCCAGTTGCACCTGAGTCTAACAAGGCATTGAGTCTTAAAGGGTCTTGATTGGTTACCCATAATGAAACACTCACGTTCATATGGGCCACGGCAGGGTGGAGAGTATTGGCGACATAAGGGGAGACCGTATCATGAGGTCGTCTCAAATCAGAGGTCTCTATCTGATCCGAGACCGTCAGTTTTCCGCCGGCTCACTGGAACTAAGAGCAGCCTGCCCTCTGGGAAGGGGGTTTTTCCCTGGAACGTAAGTCCTAGCTCTGCAGTCGTTGATGAAGTGCCCACCTTTGCCACAATATAGGCAGAGTTTGAGCCTCCGTCTCCTGTCCCTTTCTTCCCTGGTGAGAGGACCACGTATTCCCCCGATTTGCATGGGTTCCGGTCCTTCTGGTGTCTTTACTTTTTCTTCACCCCCCTGCCGAGGTTTAACCAGGGGGTAAGAGTATCTATTATCCCCCCTGTTTCTATCCCCTTTCCGTTCCAGCAACCGGTGATCCAGTTGGACTGTCAAATCTATTAATTCCTCACATGAAGAAGGTAATTGCACCACCTGTGCTAATACGTCCTTCAGTTCTCCCCGGAGTCCTTGATAAAACAAGGAGATCCGTTTCTGAGCTGGCCAATCCATTTCCACGATAAGGCGGTTAAATGTGGTGATGTAGGACAACAGATCTTGGGACCCTTGTCTTAAAGTCATTAATTCATGATCTAGGGACAACATGTGGGACTTTCGATCAAACAATTTACGGAGTTCTAGGCAAAAAGTGGAAAAATTATGCAAAACAGGGTCATTACTTTCCAGTAAAGGAATAGTCCAGCTGGACGCATTCCCTCCCATATAGGACATCATGAAAGCTGTTTTGGAAGCTTCATCCTGAAAGACCATAGGTTTACATAGGAAATGTAGACGGCATTGATTCAAAAATGTCTCAAATTTTCGCGGGTCACCATAAAACCTTTCCGGGGGAGCTAGGGGTATTCCATGATTTTGGATTATATGAACAGTGGGAGTGGTCTCGGTAGAAGTGGATGGGGCTGCTAATGAACCCCCTGTTTGGAAGGAAGGAGGCGGCGGCAAGGTGGCCGGCCTAATCAATGGTTTACCCACCGACTCTTTCTGGGCAAGGTCTGACCCGTCTTTGCGTAAATCAGAGACCTCTTTATATAAAGCCTGGTTCTCAGCACGGGAGTTTTGAACCTCTTGTTGAAGTCCTGTAAAGCTCTCCAACAAGGAAGTGAGAATAGCATTAGTATCCATCGTCTAGGCTGGGCTGTACTCTTGGGCTTGTCAATCTGTCGGGATTGAGAGCAGCTCAAGAATACGCAAGCGCCACTAACCTTACTCTGATGGCCAGCAGAGACGATAGACGATAGTCCTTCCAACTCCGCACCACACAAACCCCAACAATGGAATATACCCACTGTTCGAGCCTGTACGGTTAGGGGCCGGGAGGAAGATTGGCATCGGGGGAATGGTACTTCTGGTATCGTCTGGTCGTTACACCATGAGGTTACTGGTACTGGGACACTGCAGGTAGAGGAGGGGACAGAGAGCAAGAGATTAATACCGCAAAGGTAACTATGTGAACCTTGAATCCCCCCCTTGGATTCCACACTCACCAGTTTATCCACCCCATGTATCCAAGAAGTAATCCAAGCATACGCACAGCACACTAGTGAAAAGGTTGCCAGAAGTACGGAGAAGTTAACTTCACTTCTCTACCTACCACAGTAGTAGGCAACAATATAGATCTGGAGGACTACTAGTACCAAGCGTTTAAGCGCCACGCTTGTAAGAACCACAATACTCCTTGTGGAACGGTGTAGCCCAAGTATCTTGTAGACTCAGCAACCACTGACAGAGAACACAGAACTTCCCCGAATATAAACAAGAAATGGCGGCAGCCTTAGTACCGCTTCAAACAGTAGAAGTCTACAAAAGAACAGGAGGCGAGCCCGCACTCCTCAGGGATACTTGCACGACAGAATCTGGCTTGTAACAAGGACTCTCCTGGATTCTTGACCACGCTGACTCTTCATCGGCGTTGATAGCTCCAACGTCGACTGACCACGCTGGCTCTTCGTCGGCGTAGTGCAGATCAGAGGACTGACCACGCAGGCTTTTCCTCGGCGTAGTGCAGAACAGGACAAATGACCACGCAGGCTTTTCCTCAGCGTCGTCCTCAAGAATACCACTCGATCAGAGAATGCTCAACTGCTATGAGCAAATACGGAACACGATTGACAAGCCCCGTTGTGTTCCGGAGGTGGAGTTTATATAAGGTCCTCCCATTGAGCCAACCCCCAGCGCCGGATGGCCTTCTGGGATTTGTAGTATTTACGCAAGGGACTGTCAATACGGAATCTTTTACATTTGGCCGTGTCGATGGTAGCGATCGCTACAAGCATGATGTGCTCTTTGTGTTCAAGGCATCTGCTTGGTCCTCTCCCTTGGTTAGGAAGGACATCAAAATCATCACCTCTCTCACTGCTTGCTGTTTTTTCATTTTCACTTTTGTAAGATGATTATATGCATTTTAGCACATAGAGTTATTTGTCGTTTTATCAAGGGTATGTGAGGTTTCTGTTTTGTTAATTGTGGTGAGATGGAATGGATTTGCGGAGTGGAATTCACAGATTTTTTGATCAATTCCACAGAATTCTGTGTAGTGGTACTCTGCCAACTACGCCCACCCTTAGCTGGAAGCCAATCAGAGTGATAATTCCCACAAGCAGAAGTCTGACTTCTGCAGGAGTGAGATGGCCCAATGAAAAAAGAGCTCTATGGACCAATCAGAAGGCTCCATTTTTATTTGCCACTTCCGTGAGACTCTTGTAAGACTCTGGCGGAACCAACCGCAGAGATATAGAAATATGTTGTAACCTTAATTTCTCAAAAACTACTTAACACATTTAAAGCAAATCACAAAAAGCACAATCTACCAAGATCTAGCTTCCTGCCAATGCATGGGGATGTTTTAGTTTGGGACAACCCTTTATTCTTGGCCCCCACTTGACAGATTATCCCAAAACTTTCCATGCACACACACGCCAAAGAAGAACACTTTTTATGAACGTTTTGTGATGATTCGTCAAACAGTGCCAAAGTTATTAACAACACAATAAATATTTTCCTTCAGAAACGCTGACCTAACTATAATTACTCAGTATATATTTGCTATGGCTGCTACTTTGCCTTTTTACTTCAAGTTAAGACGTTACCCATGTAAATATAGAATTATATATTCTTCTCCAATCTCAGATCTTCTTGGCATGTGCTTTTAGACAGTCGTCAAGATCCAATTACCTACCAGCAAATTACCTGAGTGACACCTGCAATCAAAGTGCATCATAGAAGTAACACCTTTAAATCCCAGCAGAGTCAAACCTACCTTTCTTGCTTAAGTCCACAATTGAGTTTTTTTGAACTAAGAAATTAATTTGAGTAACTGTAAGACTTGTCCTCAGCAGCTCTCTGTCCCATGCTCTCTCTCATCCTGTGCTGTCTCTCTTTTTGTGCTTGCTTTCAAATCCTGTGTTCTCACATTATCTTACATCATGCTCTTTTCGTCCTGCTTTGTAGTCTGTCTTATATGCTGCTTTCCCCTCTTCTATTCTTTCCCATTACCCAGCTTCTGTGATTGTATGCTCTCCCATTTAATCCTCTTCCTTTCCTGCACTCTCTTATCTTACACTCAACAAATATTTCTATCCTGTCCTTCCATCCCCTTTGTGCTTCAGGATGTAATCCCTTCCATCCTCCTGTACTGTTTTATACTGTTCTCCTCCTACTATATGTTTTGTATTGTATTGTATTGTATTGTGGCATACTTATATAGAACAACCTGTCACCACCAAGGGCATCCTGGCGCTTTGACCCGTACTCAATGAAACAGTAGCTCAGCCTATCCTGGGAAAAAGATGAGTTTTTAGAGCCTTTCTAAAAGATAAAAGATCTCCAAGGCTTCTCAAGGATATAGGTAGAGAGTTCCAGAGTTTGGCTGCCGCTACTCTAAAAGAGCGGCCTCCCATCCTCACTCTCTGGAATCGTGGAACTACCAGAAGCCTGGATGACGAAGAGCGTAAAGCTCTAGATGGACAGTACCAGGCAAACATTCGCCGCAAAGGAATGGGGCCCAGGTCATGAATAGCTCTAAACACAATACAAGCTGCTTTATAGCGCACCCGTAGATGAACTGGCAGCCAATGAAGTTCTCGCAGTGCTGCCGTAGAAGAACTGTGGTAAGGGCGAGAAAGGGCGAGTTTAGCAGCGATATTTTGCACCCTTTGCAACTTGCCCAAGAGTGTTACCGGGGCCTCCAGAAGTAGTGCGTTACAATAGTCAAGTCGACTTAGGATGGTACAACGCACTACTTCTGGTCTAGCTTGCGCAGGGAGGAGAGGAAGGACCTTACGCAGCATACGAATCAGCATCATACATGTTGAAGAGATCTTATTCACATGTAGATCCAACTGCAGGTTAGGCCCAAAAGTGACGCCTAAATTGCGCGCTGATTGTGCCGCGGACACCGTCTCTGAAAAGGACGGAGGCCAGAAGTCCACTGGGAGGTCACGAGGGACTCGATCAGTGGAGCAGTGTAGGACCTCCGTCTTTGTTCCGTTGAACTGTAGCGAGTTCAACCGGAGCCATTCCGCTGTCGCCTGCATGCACAGGTGAAAGGTCTCCAGTGTGACTGCATCCGGACCCTCCAGCGAAAAGACCAGCTGAGTATCATCCGCATAATTAAATGCGGAGATACCGAAGGTTTTAATGAGCTGGACTAGGGGGCGGAGGTAGACATTAAAGAGTATAGGGCTGATGGCCGAGCCCTGAGGTACTCCTTGTCCCACTCTCCGCTCCTCTGAACTGAAGGGGGGTAACGAAACCCGTTGCTGACGGCAGTCCAAGTAGGAGATTAACCAATCCCTGGCCTTGTCACTGACCCCGCATTCCTCCAGCCTAGAAATCAGGGTGGGATGGCTGACCGTGTCGAACGCGGCCGACATGTCGAGCAGCACCAAAAATGCTGCCCGGCCACTGTCGACTCGCGCCCGTAGGTTGTCTAACACGGTCACCAACGCGGATTCCGTCCCATGCGCTGGGCGAAAGCCGAATTGCGTCTCATCCAACCAGCTGTTCCCTTCTAGGAAACTGGACAGAGCACGGGTGACCAGCTTTTCCATTATTTTAACCGGAAAAGGGAGCAGGGAAATTGGCCGGTAGTTAGAAAGGCAGGCAGGGTCGAGCGTAGGTTTTTTCAAGAGCGGAGATACCACTGCCTTCTTCCAGCTGCTTGGAACAGTAGCTGTCTCGAATGACTGACAGCAAATGGCGTGCAGGGGCTGGAAGAGGTCCTGTTGAAACACCTTCCATAGTCTTGGAGGGAGAGGATCCAAAGGCGAACCGGAAGAAATCGTCAGGGCTAAGTCGCCGAACTCCTTCAGAGATGGAAGGGGGAAGCTACTCAGCTGGGTTTTTCTCCACCCCATGCCAAATGACATCGTCGGTCCTCTCCAGTCCTTTGCTCACATATTCTCCTCTTACCTATTTTGCGCAGTCTTCTATGCCATTTGCCAATGCCTTGAGCAGAGCCAGACTTACTGGCTTATCAAATGCTTGTTTAGATATGTGATTTTCTAATGGGGCCATTTTTATTTTGGTGCCCAGGCATGTTTTCTATATTACTCCGACCTTGCTAGAGAACCAGGTTCGAGTTGGCTCAACATCCTGTGATTCTGAGCAAATCATCTAATGACCCCGTGCCTAAAAAATATAAATCTGGCCTTGCGCAGATTCATGTAAAGTCCACAAATGCCCTTGAGCTGAATTTGTGCTATATAAAAATGCAAGAAACGTAGGTGTGGGAGCAGAAATATAAAAAAGCCCCTTCTTATATGTGTAAAGGTCACCTGCCCACCATTTTGCAATATGTGAATGGGTGAGCTGAAAATAAGCTGCGTCATCACTAGCAGTCGGCCTTCCTCGTGCCCACAGATCCGCATCATATATCAAGACACAGGGGCCCAGATTTAGTAGGAGTTTGGGGCCCATCGGGAGACAAGGAGGGGAAAGACCGACTGGAGACAATATAAGGTGTGATAAAGGCCGCTTTATGGGGAAACAGGTGCATCCTGAAAACATACCACATCCTTGGCCTTTGCCGTACAAAACTAGGCCTAACTAAATATACACATACCTGACAAAACCCCCCCCCCTAAACAGTTCCCCCGCCAACAACATAAACATAAGTACCAAGTACCCAAACGCCTGCCTCAACTGTTTAAACACCTGCCATATGTACACTCCCTCCCCCTCTACCCAGGGAAACTCATTCCTCCTTTCCTACCCCCCCCCTTTAACTAGGAACTCTAGTAACAACTTTCCAGCACCTGCTCCCAGCGACATCAAATCCCTCAAACCTAAACCAAAGAAAGCACCTGCTCCCAACAAAAACCCCTTCAACCACCGGAAAAACTCAGGACCCATGGACAGACCTCCCCTTTCCACCCATCTCACAACCTGTCTTAAAGGGAGGGCGGGCGGGACAACAATTTTTCTGCAACTCGGCTGCTGGATCACTGTCCCACGAAATGGTGCAGAGTGACCCAAGATGGCCGTTCTTATAATCCCCAGCCCAAAAAGAGCCCAAGGCAGCCCAAATCCCCCTAACCAGCCCAAACTCAGCTAGCCTAATCCTTCCCCCCACACTTCCTCCCAGGGCCCCAAATTGCCCGGGGGGCGAGCCTCCCTCCGGTCGGCCACCCCCGCAAAGCCCCATTGGGACCCATATTTTGCAATATGTGAATGGGTGAGCTGAAAATAAGCTGCGTCATCACTAGCAGTCGGCCTTCCTCGTGCCCACAGATCCGCATCATATATCAAGACACAGGGGCCCAGATTTAGTAGGAGTTTGGGGCCCATCGGGAGACGGGGAGGGGAAAGACCGACCAGAGACAATATAAGGTGTGATAAAGGCCGCTTTATTGGGAAACAGGTGCATCCTGAAAACATACCACATCCTTGGCCTTTGCCGTACAAAACTAGGCCTACCTTAATATACACATACCTGACCAAAACCCCCACCCCACCCCTAAACAGTTCCCCCGCCAACAACATAAACATAAGTACCAAATACCCAAACGCCTGCCTCAACTGTTTTCACACCTGCCATATGTACACTCCTTCCCCCTCTATCCAGGGAAACTCATTCCTCCTTTCCTACCCCCCCTTTAACTAGGAAAAAGCACAACTCGAAAGCCCCATACGGCTTTGGACCGCCCCCTAGGGCCCCTGCACCTTTAGATACCTGCGACTACTGCCTCCTTCAGCTGCACAATATAGAGCTCCATCCCATATCTTGATAAATGCACTCCATCTTCCAGGAAAAAATATATTGCCCCATATCTCAGCTCCGGATGCTCCATTCTACCCAAACCTTCCTTCTCACAAAAGGCCTGCATTTCTCTGTTAATTTTCCTCTGAGTCCTGTCAATGGTCCCTGGCCTCTCCGCCCCTCTCCAGCACCTCCTGGTAATTAATTCTGACCAAATGACATAACAACCCGCCCACTTTCTCCTAATTTCCAGCAAATCCCTCTTCATTTGTTTCACCAGTGCCAGTCCCTTACACTGCACCAAATCATTTTCACCCAAATGGATGACTACCACATCCGGACAGACCCCCCACCGCACAACATTGTTCAAAACCGGCACCAACTCGTGCCAACGCAAGTCCCCTTTTTCCCTCCAATGACACCTAAACGACTGTTCGTCCAATTCCAAATTGAGGTTCCTGTGTTTCTCCCATTCGGCCCTCTCTGCTCTTTTAACAGAGGAATGGCCCACCATGTATATGCTCATCGCTGTCGCAGTAGGCCCCGCCACCGCACCTGCAAAGATACATATGTAAGCAACGGGCCCAACATGTCAAGTCTACTCCACACCTACCCCCCGCATCCTGACGTATGTCTTATAGCAATCCGATTTCCAACGTCCCAGCCTCTTAATCTCCTCCTTCACCCAACCCTTTCGCGCCGCCTCCGTCGCCGCCCCGATGCGAAAGGAATGCGTCCCGAATTCCCTCGGGTCCTCACCCATAGACCGTAGGGCGTGCCGCAGGACCCACAACAGCTGAGCAGCCGTCACCCGACCGCCTTCTCTCCGGCCAAAGACCTCCGCACCATCCTGCACCTGCCCGTCCGCCAGCCTTCTCCCCCATTCCGCCGGACACACCGCCTCCGATCCCCCGGGACCCAACACCACCCAAGTACCCTCCCCATGCTGATCTGTCTTTGACCGTCGCAGTTGCACCGCAACCTCCCGGCCACGCAACTCCACCTCCCCCCATGTCAAACCCGGACTTCCTTTCAGGCCCACCAACTCCGACACCCGGAAGGCTCCAAAAAACATCCACGACATCAGCGTGGAAAACAACACCGTCTCCGTCCGATCCCTGCACACCCCCGGTAAGTATCGCACCAAGCCCTCCAACATCGCCTCCGTAATTGGCCGCCTCTGCCGCACCCGTGCGCCCCTCTCCCTCTCCCAACCCTCCAGAAGACGCCCCCCAGCTCTCCCGCCGAAGGTGCATAACCCCACCAGAGCTTGCCCATGAAAGCCACCCCGCCAATTTTACAACAATCGTCACCCTCGCCAGCCCTTTGTCCATCAAACCAAGCAAGAACCGCACCACCTGCTCCTCCCGACGCCACTTGCCCCGCTGCCTTACCGCTCCAAAACGTAGAAACTCCAGCCAAGCCTGCTCATAAGTCCTCCACGTGGACGCTGCCAGGGATGCCTTCACCAACTGAACGACCCGCGCTCTCCCACCAACCGAAGCTCCTCCGGCACCAAACACTTCCAGACGAAAACGCACATTAACTTCAGAACCTGAGGGTCCCTTGAGGACTGCCGATTCACCACCTGCACCACCGACATGTTGTCCACCTTGAACAATGATAATGGTAGAGCTGGCGCACAGCTGGTTCACGGAAAGTCTTGTCCTTTTCAAGGTGCTATACAAGTAACGTCAGGCGTCCCTCGACGTTAATTGTAACAGTAAAAAAAGTGTGGGGCTAGTGGACCACTGGTCCCATCCTTGTATGCACACAATTTCCCCTTCTAAAACACAAAGGGTTCACTCAGTTTTGATGATCATTTGAAGTTTTAATTTTCCATCATGATTCTTTAACTTCGATATCACTTCATATCAAATAACGTTATTCATTGTTATCCTGTGACACAATCCTTCAATCACATCCAATGCATTTCGGGGTTATCAGGCACCCCTTCATCAGGGAAAGGACTCTACAACCAAAAACATAAAAATGTAATGAGGTCTGGTGTTGCACGTATTAGATATTGTGGGTGAAAATGGTAACGATGTGAGGGTCAGGGGGTGTAGTGGATCGTATTCACCTTAAAAACGACCCTTTTTCCCTGTGAAAAGTATAGCTAGGTTTGGTAAACCGTGCTTACGTGAATCGCGAGGTTTGTAGTTTCTCGGTCTGAAAACGGAAGGTAATGGCACGTTAGTTAACTAAGATTGTGCTGAGACTACGGAGCAACTGTAATATTAATCCAGGTGCAGGCAAGATATTACTAACCTGTGTGGGTGTAACGGTTCGTCTCAGTTGAAGACGCGGGTCCCGACGAAAACGCCTCTGGCCGCGTTTCGTGCGGTTCGAATGAGCGGGTCACGTGGTGTGTTAAAGAGAACGGAAACTCCTCTCAGGGTTAAAGAGACAGTGTAATGTGCACCGGGGCTCCGATTGAGTTAAAGGGGCAGTGCGTGTTGTGGTGTTTTCCGAGTGGCACGGCTTGTGGGTGATGGTAATGATATGTATGTGTTTGTTGTAGTCAGTACGGTAGTGCAATAGTAAAAACCATATTGAAAACGAAATCATATTACAAATAAAACGATATCGTTTAAGTAACAATGTTATGGGACCTTGCAAAAATTATAATAAACATTGTTTGATTGCATGTTAGTCCAAATACACAGAAATTACTATGTCAGTCCATGAGCAACCTTACAAGTAGCAGGAAAGTTCAATCCTGTCATTCAGTCCCAGTGGCTTCTGGGTTGACAGTTTCTGGATCCACGTGTTTTCTCTTTGGAGGAGGAATTTGGTGTTATCTCTCCCTTCATATTTGGCAATTGTTTCCAGTATGATGAATTTCATTTGTGAAATGTTGTGTTTCTCCTCATGAAAATGTACTGCCAGTGCGGATTTGGTATTCTTAAGACGGATGTTGGACTTGTGTTCTGTGAGTCTCGTTTTGATTTTTCTTTCCGTCTTGCCAATGTATAGTTTTCCGCAAGGACATTTTAAAGCATAGATAACATTACTGGAGTCACATGTGGCATTAACCTGTAGTTTTATCTTGTGTCCTTTCATTGGGTGGTTGATTGTGTTTCCCCGGATAATACTATTGCAGTTTCCACAGTTGAGACAGGGCTTGGTTCCTGAGTAGACGGTAGTTACGGTGGGTTTGTATTGTACCAATTCTCCTATGTTCCGTGCTCTGGTGAATGCGAATAATGGGGGTTCCATAAAGATCTGATTAAAATCTGGTTCCAGATTCAACAGGGGCCAATGTTGATGTATAATCCGTTTGAATTTATTGGTGGCTGTTGAGAATTTCGAGACTACCACGATGCGGGTCTGTTGTCTTTTGTGACTGGGTTGCAATAGTTCTTGTCTCTCTATGTTGTTAACCTTTTGTGTGGAATCTCTGATAATATTTTCTGTATACCCTCTTTTGCGAAATTTGGTGGCAATCTCTTCAATTCTTTGTGCAGCTTTTGCTGGGTCCGATGTGATTCTTTTGGCACGTGCCATTTGGGAAAATGGTAGGTGTGTTTTCAAGTTTGGTTCATGGAAACTGGTATACTGGAGCATATTGTTCCTATCAGTCGGTTTGGTGAATAGATCTGTTTCAAATCCTTGATCCTTGATAGAAACTTTCACGTCCAGGAAGCTGACACTTTCTTCAGATATTTCCCACGTTAGTTGTATCCGTTCATCAATCTAGTTAAATGCCATGAGTCGGTTTTGGAGTTCTTCTTTGGTATTCTTCCATACGATAAAGATATCGTCTATATATCTTGTGAAGAGTAGCATGTGATCCGTCCATAGTTTATTGTTGAATATATGTGTCTCTTCAAATTGGTGCATAAAAATATTGGCATACACTGGTGCCGCTGAATTGCCCATAGCCATTCCCACAAGTTGTTGGTACCATGTATCTTGGTATCTGAAGTAGCTGTGGTATAGTGTGTAGAGCATTAGTTCCATAAGAAACGTTTGGAACGATGTCTCCATTTCCGAGGTAAGTAAAGCTTGTTCTATTGCTTCGATACCCAAGGAGTGGGGTATTGAGGTATAGAGGGATCGGACATCCGCTGTGCATAGAACTAGGTTATCCGTGGAATCAATGTTTAGGCTCTTGAGTTTAGAGATAAAGTGTGTTGTGTCCTTGGTGTAGGTTCTCATAGCCTGTACCAGTGGTTGAAGATATTTATCAAGCAATAGGCCTATCGGTTCGTGGATACTACCACATGTAGAGACTATGGGTCTCATGGGGGGGTCCCATAGGTCTTTGTGTATTTTCGGAGCCATTCTCAAGGTTGGACTCTTAGAATTGGTCTTGATGAGAAAGTTTTTAGTTTTCTCTGTTATGGTTCCAGTTTCATGAGCTTTGTCCAAGATGTGCCGTAGAGTTTGCTTGTATTCTGTTGTGGGGTTCCTGTCAAGTTTCATGTACGTTGTGGTGTCATTGATGTGATGCAGCACTTTGGATTCGTACATTTTTTTGTTCATGATAATTAGGGCGCCGCCCTTGTCTGCTTTCATGCATCTGATTTGATCATTTGATGATATCTTTTTCAGTGTATTCAAATCCTTCCGTGTGATATTTCTGGATTTTTTATTGGTGTGTTTAATTTTATGTAGGTCTTGTTTGACTCTATTTTCGAATAGGTCCAGTGTTTTATGGCTGGTTGGTGACTGGAAGGTGCTCTGTGGTCTTAGTCCAAGTAATTGGTCATCTTTATCTCTTGTTTGTGGTGGTAACACGTTGTCGAAGAAGTGGCGTAATCGAAGCTTTCGCATGAGTTTAAAAAAACTCACTTCGAGTTCCAAATTGTCAGAATTGGTCGTTGGTACAAATGAGGTTCCCTTCTGCAGTAATCGACATTCATGATCCGTGAGTTGGTAATCTCACATCGTTACCATTTTCACCCACAATATCTAATACGTGCAACACCAGACCTCATTACATTTTTATGTTTTTGGTTGTAGAGTCCTATCCCTGATGAAGGGGTGCCTGATAACCCCGAAATGCATTGGATGTGATTGAAGGATTGTGTCACAGGATAACAATGAATAACGTTATTTGATATGAAGTGATATCGAAGTTAAAGAATCATGATGGAAAATTAAAACTTCAAATGATTATCAAAACTGAGTGAACCCTTTGTGTTTTAGAAGGGGAAATTGTGTGCATACAAGGATGGGACCAGTGGTCCACTAGCCCCACACTTTTTTTACTGTCCACCTTGAACAAAACACGCTTGTGCGCCAAATCATGCGCCCACACTGTCACTGCCACCACCAACGGGAACAGCTCCAGGAACGCAATGCTCCTGCCCCCTGCTTGCCACTGATCCGGCCATTGCTCCGCGCACCATCTGCCTGCCCAGTACAGGCCGAAACCTCAGACTCACGCCGCGTCCGATGACATCGTAACGTCCCACTCCCAGTCCTCCGGGGGCTCCATGGGCACTCCATTGAAACGCCCCAGAAAAGCCAGCCACATGCTCAGGTCCTCTCTCGAGCCCGCCGATAGGCGTACGTGGTGATGCGGCAACGGCAATCCAGACAAAGCCAACCCCAGTCGACGACAAAAGGTCCGCCCTGCCCGCACCACTCGGCACGCAAAGTTCAAATGTCCCAGCAACACCTGCACTTCTCGCACCGTCACCTTCCGCCTGGCCAACATGCCCTTCACCAGGTCCATCATCACCACTCGGTTTTCCTCCGGCAGGCGTGCTTCCATGGCCGCTGAGTCGAGCTCTATCCCGAGGAATGACAGCACCATGCTGGGACCTTGAGTCTTCTCTGGCACCAAAGGAACCCCCAGGTAACCCATCAAGTCTGTAAAACTGTCCAGTCGCTGCTGGCAGTCCGCCGAACCGGGTCGACCCACCAGGAAGAAGTCATCCAGGTAATGCGTCATCGCCTCAGAGCCTGTGCGCCATGAAAAAGCCCACTGCAAGAAGGAGCTGAATCTCTCAAACAATGCACACGACACGGAGCACCCAATGGGAAGCGCTCTATCGACGAAAATGGAGCCGTCAAACTCGATCCCCAGCAACAGATGATCCGCCGGATGTACCGGCAACAACCGAAACGCCGATTTCACATCACATTTTGCCATGAGTGCACCCCGACCTGCCGTCGTCACCAACCTATTCGCGACGTCCACGGACGAGTACGACACCGATGCCAACTCCGCTGAGATATAGTCGTTCACTGACGTGCCCTCCGGCCATGATAGATGCTGAATTAGCCGAAATTGACCCGGCTCCTTTTTCGGGACCACCCCAATCGGTGAAATGATCAAGTCTGGCAATGGCGGCTCCAGAAAAGGCCCCACCATCCTCCCTTCCTGTACCTCCTTGAAAAGCTTCTCCCAGATGATACCTCTTTGCGCGTTCACGGACTTCAGGTTCTCAGCCCACCGAGCGATCCGCGGACCCTCGTAGCCCAACCGAAAACCCTCCCTGAAACCCCGACGCAGCACGGCCGCATCGTCCGCCCGCGGATAAGCTGCCAAAAGAGGTTCGAGTCTGTCTAGCCTAACCGGTGTATGAGCCTTTTCCCAAGGCACTCCCCCCCCTTCTGCCGCCCCCTCTCCCCCAACCTGGCACTGCCGCCGGCTGTTGGCTCTGTGGGGGGCCTCCCCCGAGCCCCCAGCACCGCACCACCGGGTGTCGTCTCCCGCACTTGGAGCATTCGTGCCAAAAACGGCACACCTGCCTGAGACAGGAACCCCTGTTGAAGTCCCAGCAGGCCCCGACGCTGTGTGTACTCCCGGCGTCTGCCGACCCCACCCCCCACCGGTGGGGCGGGCTGTAAAGGGGGGCGGCGCCAGCGGCAAACCACTGGCCTTGTAGATGGTGCGGCCAAACTTTGCCCCACTCATCGTCTGCTGATACAAGTCCGCATCAAACTCTCCCCACTTAGCCTCCGGATCCGACGCCATACGCGCCCGAAACTCTTCGTCGTAGTGCGTCCACGCATAACCTCCGTACGTCACTTGCGCCCACCGCACCACATCCATATATTTGAACAGAGCGACCGACCTGTCGGGGTACTTTTCACAGTACACACTGGCGTATATCAGGAAGGCGGCCAACCAATTCTCGATGGTAACCGGCACCTTAGGTCGCCTGGCTAACTCCTGCTCCTCCTCCTTCGAACCCTCTTTGGCATCAATTCCCTGTGAAGCAACTTCAAAATCTACACATACTCCCCTTTCCAGATCATCTCCATAGTTGCCAGTGACAGATGCGCCTCCAGCGGCTTCGCTACCCCCATATAAGGCAGCTTCCTGACCGGCACCTCACAACTCTCCTTCGCCCCGACGCTAGACGCCGCCGGCCCTCCGGACATCGCCGCCTCTCCGGTCCCCGTGCTCACCGACACCGCGTCGCCCGCCGCCTCAGTACACACCCCGGCATCCATCACATACCTGCCCTTCACCAACCTCACTACATCCCTCTCTCAGCATCCGTTCCCACAGACACCTGGTATCCGCCATCCGCACCCCCAGACGCCTGGTCTCCATGAGGCCCGCCCAAGCCACTCCCCAACCATGCACCTGCCTTACCTGGCGTCAAGGATGGCGTCCGCACCGAATCCCGCCGCCTAACCAGTTCCGCTGGGGGGGCCGTCACTCGCTGCACCGTCTGCCGGGGGCGTACCTGTAAAACACTGCCAACAGCATTACTCGTTTCCCCCTCCCCCTCCCGCAGCTCCCCTTCCTCCTCCGACTCCAGCTCTCCACCACCATCTCCATCCCCCCACCGCCGTGCCTAAACCCTGCTCAATCGTGCCTTGTCCCTGCACGCCTTCATCAGCGCCCCCATATCCACGCTCCCCCTCCTCCCACACTCTGCTTGGTAATCTGTGTAGCCTGCCACATTTGTACTCCATCCCCGTCCCCCGGCGGCCGGCTCGACCCATTGGGAGGGGGGCGTTGGAGACCTATGGCCCTGCCATCCGCTTTCATCACGTGCATGGTCCCTCATTGGAGCGCGACCGTCCGTACTAGGCAGAGGCGGCCCATCCTCTCGGCGGGTTGGAGCCGCATGCTGCTCACCTGAGCCCCTTGCCATCTGCTCCTGCCAAGAAAAAAGCGGGGAAGTCCAGCATGCCGAGGAAAATTCACCCCCTTCGCCCCCCAAACTCCTGGCGCGCCCCTCCCCCAAGCCACCAAATGCCCTCCCCGCCGCGCTGGTCTTCCCCCACCCCAACCCCCCTCCCCCCACCCCAACCCCAAACCCCCGCGTATCCCTGGCCTCCCCTCTCGCCCACCCCCAAACCCCCACAAGCCCTGCAACCCCCGACCCACCCCCGCTACCCCCGCCACCCCCCTCCCTCGTGACTCCACTCTCCGAAATACCCCCTCCCTCCCCCCCTCCCCCAACCCCTGTCTGCCCCCTACCCCCGTGGCATCTCCTCCCCCCTGCCCCGCCCCCCTCCCACTCCTGCCGTAACCCCCTGCCCCGCACCCCCCTCAGCCCCCGCGGCGACACCGGCCTGCTAGGACCCACCATGTCCCCTTCCCCCTCCGACGATGACCCCCAATCCAGTAAGCTGCCCCCCCCTCCTGCCCTCTCCTCCTCCTCCGATTCTTCAATCAGCAACAACAAGCCCCCTACTCCTCCACGTTGACCCCCTGGTTCCCCCTCCTCGTCCGCACCCTGGGCCGACCCACCCCCCCACTCCCCACATCCTGGCATATAGGCAACCCTGTGTTACCCCTTCCCCCCATTTCTGAATCGTTTTTGGCCACTATAGGTGTGGCAGGGTATACTCAGACATGAGTCCCTTTCTCACTGCACCATCGGGATTCAAGCAAGCCGGGCCGACGACGGCTGAAATGCCAGAAACCGGTTCCCGGTAGCTTGTATCCTTTCTGGTGAAGAATTGGCTTGGTAGTTTAGTCTGCCCTGTTCCCATGATGCACTGGGCCAGAGACAGACTGATTTGCATATAGCCAGGTTCTGAACTGGGATGGTGCAGTGAGATAAATAACGGTGATGGATCAAGCCCTGATCTTTGGACTGGGTAAGAGTAGTCTGCTTAATTCAGACACTCTGTTCATCACCCCCCCATTTCTGAATCGTTTTTGGACACTATAGGTGTGGCAGGGTATACTCGGACATGAGTCCCTTTCTCACTGCACCATCAGGATTCAGGCAAGCCGGGCCGATGACGGCAGAAATGCCAGAATCCGGTCCCCGGTAGCTTGTCTCCTTTCTGGTGAAGAATTGGCTTGGTAGTTTAGTCTGCCCTGTTCCCATGATGCACTGGGCAAGGGACAGACTGATTTGCATATAGCCAGGTTCTGAACTGGGATGGTGCAGTGAGATAAATAACCGTGATGGATCAAGCCCTGATCTTTGGACTGGGTAAGAGTGGTCTGCTTAATTCAGATACTCTGTTCATCACCACCCCCATTTCTGAATCGTTTTTGGCCACTATAGGTGTGGCAGTGTATACTCAGACATGAGTCCCTTTCTCACTGCACCATCAGGATTCAAGCAAGCCGGGCCGACGACGGCTGAAATGCCAGAAACCGGTTCCCGGTAGCTTGTCTCCTTTCTGGTGAAGAATTGGCTTGGTAGTTTAGTCTGCCCTGTTCCCATGATGCACTGGGCCAGGGACGGACTGATTTGCATATAGCCAGGTTCTGAACTGGGATGGTGCAGTGAGATAAATAACGGTGATGGATCAAGCCCTGATCTTTGGACTGGGTAAGAGTGGTCTGCTTAATTCAGACACTCTGTTCATCACCACCCCCATTTCTGAATCGTTTTTGGCCACTATAGGTGTGGCAGGGTATACTCGGACATGAGTCCCTTTCTCACTACACCATCAGGATTCAAGCAAGCCGGGCCGACGACGGCTGAAATGCCAGAAACCGGTCCCCGGTAGCTTGTCTCCTTTCTGGTGAAGGATTGGCTTGGTAGTTTAGTCTGCCCTGTTCCCATGATGCACTGGGCCAGGGACAGACTGATTTGCATATAGCCAGGTTCTGAACTGGGATGGTGCAGTGAGATAAATAACGGTGATGGATCAAGCCCTGATCTTTGGACTGGGTAAGAGTGGTATGCTTAATTCAGGCACTCTGTTCATCACCACCCCATTTCTGAATCGTTTTTGGCCACTATAGGTGTGGCAGGGTATACTCAGACATGAGTCCCTTTCTCACTGCACCATCAGGATTCAAGCAAGCCGGGCCGACGACGGCTGAAATGCCAGAAACCGGTCCCCGGTAGCTTGTCTCCTTTCTGGTGAAGAATTGGCTTGGTAGTTTAGTCTGCCCTGTTCCCATGATGCACTGGGCCAGGGACAGACTGATTTGCATATAGCCAGGTTCTGAACTGGGATGGTGCAGTGAGATAAATAACGGTGATGGATCAAGCCCTGATCTTTGGACTGGGTAAGAGTGGTCTGCTTAATTCAGACACTCTGTTCATCACCACCCCCATTTCTGAATCGTTTTTGGCCACTATAGGTGTGGCAGGGTATACTCAAACATGAGTCCCTTTCTCACTGCACCATCAGGATTCAAGCAAGCCGGGCCGACGACGGCTGAAATGCCAGAAACCGGTCCCCGGTAGCTTGTCTCCTTTCTGGTGAAGAATTGGCTTGGTAGTTTATTCTGCCCTGTTCCCATGATGCACTGGGCTAGGGACAGACTGATTTGCATATAGCCAGGTTCTGAACTGGGATGGTGCAGTGAGATAAATAACGGTGATGGATCAAGCCCTGATCTTTGGACTGGGTAAGAGTGGTCTGCTTAATTCAGACACTCTGTTCATCACCACCCCCATTTCTGAATCGTTTTTGGCCACTATAGGTGTGGCAGGGTATACTCAGACATGAGTCCCTTTCTCACTGCACCATCAGGATTCAAGCAAGCCGGGCCGACGACGGCTGAAATGCCAGAAACCGGTCCCCGGTAGCTTGTCTCCTTCCTGGTGAAGAATTGGCTTGGTAGTTTAGTCTGCCCTGTTCCCATGATGCACTGGGCCAGGGACAGACTGATTTGCATATAGCCAGGTTCTGTACTGGGATGGTGCAGTGAGATAAATAACGGTGATGGATCAAGCCCTGATCTTTGGACTGGGTAAGAGTGGTCTGCTTAATTCAGACACTCTGTTCATCACCACCCCCATTTCTGAATCGTTTTTGTCCACTATAGGTGTGGCAGGGTATACTCAGACATGAGTCCCTTTCTCACTGCACCATCAGGATTCAAGCAAGCCGGGCCGACGACGGCTGAAATGCCAGAAACCGGTCCCCGGTAGCTTGTCTCCTTTCTGGTGAAGAATTGGCTTGGTAGTTTAGTCTGCCCTGTTCCCATGATGCACTGGGCCAGGGACAGACTGATTTGCATATAGCCAGGTTCTGTACTGGGATGGTGCAGTGAGATAAATAACGGTGATGGATCAAGCCCTGATCTTTTGACTGGGTAAGAGTGGTCTGCTTAATTCAGACACTCTGTTCATCACCACACCCATTTCTGAATTGTTTTTGGCCACTATAGGTGTGGCAGGGTATACTCAGACATGAGTCCCTTTCTCACTGCACCATCAGGATTCAAGCAAGCCGGGCCGACGACGGCTGAAATGCCAGAAACCGGTCCCCGGTAGCTTGTCTCCTTTCTGGTGAAGAATTGGCTTGGTAGTTTAGTCTGCCCTGTTCCCATGATGCACTGGGCCAGGGACAGACTGATATGCATATAGCCAGGTTCTGAACTGGGATGGTGCAGTGAGATAAATAACGGTGATGGATCAAGCCCTGATCTTTGGACTTGGTAAGAGTGGTCTGCTTAATTCAGACACTCTGTTCATCACCATCCCCCATTTCTGAATCGTTTTGGCCATTATAGGTGTGGCAGGGTATACTCAGACATGAGTCCCTTTCTCACTGCACCATCAGGATTCAAGCAAGCCGGGCCGACGACGGCTGAAAAGCCAGAAACCGGTCCCCGGTAGCTTGTCTCCTTTCTGGTGAAGAATTGGCTTGGTAGTTTAGTCTGCCCTGTTCCCATGATGCACTGGGCCAGGGACAGACTGATTTGCATATAGCCAGGTTCTGAACTGGGATGGTGCAGTGAGATAAATAACGGTGATGGATCAAGCCCTGATCTTTGGACTGGGTAAGAGTGGTCTGCTTAATTCAAGTCAAGTCAAGTCAAAAGATTTGTATAGCGCGCTACATACCCAGAGGGTCTCAAGGCGCTTGAAGAAGGGTGGGGAGTTACTTGTCGAATATCCACGTTTTGAGTTGCTTTCTGAATGCTAGGTGGTTCTGAGTAAGGCGAAGGTGAGTGGGAAGTGAGTTCCAAGTTTTAGCTGCTAGGTAGGAGAAGGATCTACCTCCCATGGTGGTTTTGTTGATGCGAGGAACAGTGGCAAGGGCTTGGTTGGAGGACCCTAGCTGGCGGGAGGGGGTGTAGAAGGATAGTCGTGTGTTTAGGCATTCGGGTCCGATTTCGTAGAGTGCTTTGTGTGCGTGGGTTAGGAGCCGGATAGTGATCCTCTTATTGACGGGGAGCCAGTGTAGGTTTTTCAGGTGATCAGAGATGTGTTCTTTACGCGGAATGTCTAATATGAGCCTGGCTGAGGCGTTCTGGATGCGTTGTAGTTTTTTCTGGAGTTTTGCGGTGATGCCGGCGTAGAGGGTGTTTCCGTAGTCCAGTCGGCTCGTGACCAGAGTGTGGGTGACTGTTTTTCTAGTTTCGGTAGGGATCCAGCGAAATGTTTTTTTGAGCATGCGAAGAATGTTGAAGCAGGATGAAGAAACGGCGTTGACTTGTCTGTTCATTGAGAGTGAGGAATCCAGGATGACGCCCAGGTTCCGTGCGTGGTCCGTCGGGATGGCTGCTTTTCCAAGGGCCTCTGGCCACCAAGAGTCGTCCCAGGCGGAGGGGGAGGTACCTAAGATGAGGACTTCTGTTTTGTCTGAGTTCAGTTTCAGACGGCTGTGCTTCATCCATTCGGCTACTTCTTTCATTCCTTCATGTAGGTTGGTTTTGGCCGTGTTAGGGTCTCTGGTGAGTGATAGGATCAGTTGAGTGTCGTCGGCGTAGGAGATGATGTTGAGGTTATGTTGGCGTGCGATGGTCGCGAGGGGGCTCATGTAAACGTTGAAGAGGGTGGGACTGAGTGAGGACCCTTGAGGTACTCCGCAGATGACTTCAGTAGCCTCTGACTTGAATGGTGGAAGGCGGACTCTTTGGGTTCTTCCGGAGAGGAACGAGGTGATCCATTCCAGTGCTTTTCCTTGGATTCCGATGTTTTTGAGGCGCTGTAGAAGGGTGCTATGGCAGACTGTGTCGAAGGCTGCGGAGAGGTCGAGGAGTATGAGGGCGACTGTGTCTCCATTGTCCAGTAGAGTTCGAATGTCGTCTGTTGCTGCGATGAGGGCGGTTTCGGTGCTGTGCTTGGCACGGAAGCCGGACTGTGAGGAGTCGAGTGATTTGTTGGTTTCGAGGAATGCGGCGAGTCAGGGAGCGTGAGGGAGCGTGGGGGAGCGGCCGTTCAGGACGAGGTCCAGGCGGTCACAATCTGGCTTGGGAGGACGGGACCACTCTGTTCGTGGGTGGGAGGGGCAGCTGGGAGGCGGTCTCGGGGAGGCGTGTCAGGGGAAAGCACAACACACAAGATGGTGGTGGAGCCAAAAACGAAACTTCTAAAACAATACCAGCAAGCACAGCCAGAGTCAGCAGCGCGCTCTATAAGGGCACCAGGTGATAGCGCTAACACTTTAATAAAGCTGCGGTCACAGAGCGTTAACAACAATGCACAGTTACAAATAGCTGCAAGCTGAATAGTTATAAAATGCTCAGCGCGCAATTCCTGAAGCTACGATACCAATCTCGAGTTTGCAATGTCGGAGAGTCACGCTTTGAGATCAGCTTCAGCTGTGGGCTCTGGGCGCTGCAATTAGCAGGAGTCAGGGAGCGTGAGGGAGCGTGGGGGAGCGGCCGTTCAGGACGAGGTCCAGGCGGTCAGACACTCTGTTCATCACCACCCCCATTTCTGAATCGTTTTGACCACTATAGGTGTGGCAGGGTATACTCAGACATGGGTCCCTTTCTCACTGCACCATCAGGATTCAAGCAAGCCGGGCCGACAACGGCTGAAATGCCAGAAACCGGTCCCCGGTAGCTTGTCTCCTTTCTGGTGAAGAATTGGCTTGGTAGTTTAGTCTGCCTTGTTCCCATGATGCACTGGGCCAGGGACAGACTGATTTGCATATAGCCAGGTTCTGAACTGGGATGGTGCAGTGAGATAAATAACGGTGATGGATCAAGCCCTGATCTTTGGACTGGGTAAGAGTGGTCTGCTTAATTCAGACACTCTGTTCATCACCACCCCCATTTCTGAATCGTTTTTGGCCACTATAGGTGTGGCAGGGTATACTCAGACATGAGTCCCTTTCTCACTGCACCATCAGGATTCAAGCAAGCTTGGCCGACAACGGCTGAAATGCCAGAAACCGGTCCCCGGTAGCTTGTCTCCTTTCTGGTGAAGTATTGGCTTGGTAGTTTAGTCTGCCCTGTTCCCATGATGCACTGGGCCAGGGACAGACTGATTTGCATATAGCCAGGTTCTGAACTGGGATGGTGCAGTGAGATAAATAACGGTGATGGATCAAGCCCTGATCTTTGGACTGGGTAAGAGTGGTCTGCTTAATTCAGACACTCTGTTCATCACCACCCCCATTTCTGAATCGTTTTTGGCCACTATAGGTGTGGCAGGGTATACTCAGACATGAGTCCCTTTCTCACTGCACCATCAGGATTCAAGCAAGCCGGGCCGACGACGGCTGAAATGCCAGAAACCGGTCCCCGGTAGCTTGTCTCCTTTCTGGTGAAGAATTGGCTTGGTAGTTTAGTCTGCCCTGTTCCCATGATGCACTGGGCCAGGGACAGACTGATTTGCATATAGCCAGGTTCTGAACTGGGATGGTGCAGTGAGATAAATAACGGTGATGGATCAAGCCCTGATCTTTGGACTTGGTAAGAGTGGTCTGCTTAATTCAGACACTCTGTTCATCACCACCCCCATTTCTGAATCGTTTTGACCACTATAGGTGTGGCAGGGTATACTCAGACATGAGTCCCTTTCTCACTGCACCATCAGGATTCAAGCAAGCCGGGCCGACAACGGCTGAAATGCCAGAAACCGGTCCCCGGTAGCTTGTCTCCTTTCTGGTGAAGAATTGGCTTGGTAGTTTAGTCTGCCCTGTTCCCATGATGCACTGGGCCAGGGACAGACTGATTTGCATATAGCCAGGTTCTGAACTGGGATGGTGCAGTGAGATAAATAACGGTGATGGATCAAGCCCTGATCTTTGGACTGGGTAAGAGTGGTCTGCTTAATTCAGACACTCTGTTCATCACCACCCCCATTTCTGAATCGTTTTTGGCCACTATAGGTGTGGCAGGGTATACTCAGACATGAGTCCCTTTCTCACTGCACCATCAGGATTCAAGCAAGCCGGGCCGACGACGGCTGAAATGCCAGAAACCGGTCCCCGGTAGCTTGTCTCCTTTCTGGTGAAGTATTGGCTTGGTAGTTTAGTCTGCCCTGTTCCCATGATGCACTGGGCCAGGGACAGACTGATTTGCATATAGCCAGGTTCTGAACTGGGATGGTGCAGTGAGATAAATAACGGTGATGGATCAAGCCCTGATCTTTGGACTGGGTAAGAGTGGTCTGCTTAATTCAGACACTCTGTTCATCACCACCCCCATTTCTGAATCGTTTTTGGCCACTATAGGTGTGGCAGGGTATACTCAGACATGAGTCCCTTTCTCACTGCACCATCAGGATTCAAGCAAGCCGGGCCGACGACGGCTGAAATGCCAGAAACCGGTCCCCGGTAGCTTGTCTCCTTTCTGGTGAAGAATTGGCTTGGTAGTTTAGTCTGCCCTGTTCCCATGATGCACTGGGCCAGGGACAGACTGATTTGCATATAGCCAGGTTCTGAACTGGGATGGTGCAGTGAGATAAATAACGGTGATGGATCAAGCCCTGATCTTTGGACTTGGTAAGAGTGGTCTGCTTAATTCAGACACTCTGTTCATCACCATCCCCCATTTCTGAATCGTTTTGGCCACTATAGGTGTGGCAGGGTATACTCAGACATGAGTCCCTTTCTCACTGCACCATCAGGATTCAAGCAAGCCGGGCCGACGACGGCTGAAAAGCCAGAAACCGGTCCCCGGTAGCTTGTCTCCTTTCTGGTGAAGAATTGGCTTGGTAGTTTAGTCTGCCCTGTTCCCATGATGCACTGGGCCAGGGACAGACTGATTTGCATATAGCCAGGTTCTGAACTGGGATGGTGCAGTGAGATAAATAACGGTGATGGATCAAGCCCTGATCTTTGGACTGGGTAAGAGTGGTCTGCTTAATTCAGACACTCTGTTCATCACCACCCCCATTTCTGAATCGTTTTGGCCACTATAGGTGTGGCAGGGTACACTCAGACATGAGTCCCTTTCTCACTGCACCATCAGGATTCAAGCAAGCCGGGCCGACGACGGCTGAAATGCCAGAAACCGGCCCTCGGTAGCTTGTCTCCTTTCTGGTGAAGAATTGGCTTGGTAGTTTAGTCTGCCCTGTTCCCATGATGCACTGGGCCAGGGACAGACTGATTTGCATATAGCCAGGTTCTGAACTGGGATGGTGCAGTGAGATAAATAACGGTGATGGATCAAGCCCTGATCTTTGGACTGGGTAAGAGTGGTCTGCTTAATTCAGACACTCTGTTCATCACCACCCCATTTCTGAATCGTTTTTGGCCACTATAGGTGTGGCAGGGTATACTCAGACATGAGTCCCTTTCTCACTGCACCATCAGGATTCAAGCAAGCCGGGCCGACGACGGCTCAAATGCCAGAAACCGGTCCCCGGTAGCTTGTCTCCTTTCTGGTGAAGAATTGGCTTGGTAGTTTAGTCTGCCCTGTTCCCATGATGCACTGGGCCAGGGACAGACTGATTTGCATATAGCCAGGTTCTGAACTGGGATGGTGCAGTGAGATAAATAACGGTGATGGATCAAGCCCTGATCTTTGGACTGGGTAAGAGTGGTCTGCTTAATTCAGACACTCTGTTCATCACCACCCCCATTTCTGAATCGTTTTTGGCCACTATAGGTGTGGCAGGGTATACTCAGACATGAGTCCCTTTCTCACTGCACCATCAGGATTCAAGCAAGCCGGGCCGACGACGGCTGAAATGCCAGAAACCGGTCCCCGGTAGCTTGTCTCCTTTCTGGTGAAGTATTGGCTTGGTAGTTTAGTCTGCCCTGTTCCCATGATGCACTGGGCCAGGGACAGACTGATTTGCATATAGCCAGGTTCTGAACTGGGATGGTGCAGTGAGATAAATAACGGTGATGGATCAAGCCCTGATCTTTGGACTGGGTAAGAGTGGTCTGCTTAATTCAGACACTCTGTTCATCACCACCCCCATTTCTGAATCGTTTTTGGCCACTATAGGTGTGGCAGGGTATACTCAGACATGAGTCCCTTTCTCACTGCACCATCAGGATTCAAGCAAGCCGGGCAGACGACGGCTGAAATGCCAGAAACCGGTCCGCGGTAGCTTGTCTCCTTTCTGGTGAAGAATTGGCTTGGTAGTTTAGTCTGCCCTGTTCCCATGATGCACTGGGCCAGGGACAGACTGATTTGCATATAGCCAGGTTCTGAACTGGGATGGTGCAGTGAGATAAATAACGGTGATGGATCAAGCCCTGATCTTTGGACTTGGTAAGAGTGGTCTGCTTAATTCAGACACTCTGTTCATCACCATCCCCCATTTCTGAATCGTTTTGGCCACTATAGGTGTGGCAGGGTATACTCAGACATGAGTCCCTTTCTCACTGCACCATCAGGATTCAAGCAAGCCGGGCCGACGACGGCTGAAAAGCCAGAAACCGGTCCCCGGTAGCTTGTCTCCTTTCCGGTGAAGAATTGGCTTGGTAGTTTAGTCTGCCCTGTTCCCATGATGCACTGGGCCAGGGACAGACTGATTTGCATATAGCCAGGTTCTGAACTGGGATGGTGCAGTGAGATAAATAATGGTGATGGATCAAGCCCTGATCTTTGGACTGGGTAAGAGTGGTCTGCTTAATTCAGACACTCTGTTCATCACCACCCCCATTTCTGAATCGTTTTGGCCACTATAGGTGTGGCAGGGTATACTCAGACATGAGTCCCTTTCTCACTGCACCATCAGGATTCAAGCAAGCCAGGCCGACGACGGCTGAAATGCCAGAAACCGGTCCCCGGTAGCTTGTCTCCTTTCTGGTGAAGAATTGGCTTGGTAGTTTAGTCTGCCCTGTTCCCATGATGCACTGGGCCAGGGACAGACTGATTTGCATATAGCCAGGTTCTGAACTGGGATGGTGCAGTGAGATAAATAACGGTGATGGATCAAGCCCTGATCTTTGGACTGGGTAAGAGTGGTCTGCTTAATTCAGACACTCTGTTCATCACAACCCCCATTTCTGAATCGTTTTTGGCCACTATAGGTGTGGCAGGGTATACTCAGACATGAGTCCCTTTCTCACTGCACCATCAGGATTCAAGCAAGCCGGGCCGACGACGGCTGAAATGCCAGAAACCGGTCCCCGGTAGCTTGTCTCCTTTCTGGTGAAGAATTGGCTTGGTAGTTTAGTCTGCCCTGTTCCCATGATGCACTGGGCCAGGGACAGACTGATTTGCATATAGCCAGGTTCTGAACTGGGATGGTGCAGTGAGATAAATACCGGTGATGGATCAAGCCCTGATCTTTGGACTGGGTAAGAGTGGTCTGCTTAATTCAGACACTCTGTTCATCACCACCCCATTTCTGAATCGTTTTTGGCCACTATAGGTGTGGCAGGGTATACTCAGACATGAGTCCCTTTCTCACTGCACCATCAGGATTCAAGCAAGCCGGGCCGACGACGGCTGAAATGCCAAAAACCGGTCCCCGGTAGCTTGTCTCCTTTCTGGTGAAGAATTGGCTTGGTAGTTTAGTCTGCCCTGTTCCCATGATGCACTGGGCCAGGGACAGACTGATTTGCATATAGCCAGGTTCTGAACTGGGATGGTGCAGTGAGATAAATAACGGTGATGGATCAAGCCCTGATCTTTGGACTGGGTAAGAGTGGTCTGCTTAATTCAGACACTCTGTTCATCACCACCCCCATTTCTGAATCGTTTTTGGCCACTATAGGTGTGACAGGGTATACTCAGACATGAGTCCCTTTCTCACTGCACCATCAGGATTCAAGCAAGCCGGTCCGACGACGGCTGAAATGCCAGAAACCGGTCCCCGGTAGCTTGTCTCCTTTCTGGTGAAGAATTGGCTTGGTAGTTTAGTCTGCCCTGTTCCCATGATGCACTGGGCCAGGGACAGACTGATTTGCATATAGCCAGGTTCTGAACTGGGATGGTGCAGTGAGATAAATAGCGGTGATGGATCAAGCCCTGATCTTTGGACTGGGTAAGAGTGGTCTGCTTAATTCAGACACTCTGTTCATCACCACCCCCATTTCTGAACCCCTTCCCCCCTGGGCACCCCCCCCTTCCTGTTCTACCGGCCCATGGCCCCCCTCTCCCCCCGCCGACTCCCCCAACCTGGTACTCCTCCTCGACTTCTGGGCACCCCCCCAACCCTCTTCCCCTTGGCAGTCCCCTTCGCCCCCACTGCGCCTCCTGCTGGCATCCCGCCCGCCTCCCCGACGCTGCCCACCCCTCCCTTCCCCCCTGCCCCCTCCACAAACTGCAGCGGCGCCTTCTTCGCACCACCGCGCTTCTTCCCCGAACCCCATCCCCGCTTCGGCGACTCAGTCACCCGCTGGCCGCCACCCGCGCCGCTCCTCTACTCGCCCCCGCCCCCTCCTCTCTCTTCGCACGAGAGCGCGGCAGCTCGCAAGCCGCCACTGCGCCATCTGCAGCGCGCCACGGGGGCCTTACCCGCACGTCTCCGCGGATCAAATCCATTCTGCCCGCTTCCCTCAAGAGTCGCAGAGCCTCTATCGCACGGGGGTCCGCCATCGCCTCCGCCGCCATGCTGCAACCAGTGGATGCCTCTCCAACCGACTGCACCGCCGCACCAGGTCCTATAAACTCCAGACGCACACTACTACCGCCCCAATCTCTTACACTGCCACAAAGACTCCACCAATAACCTGGCTAACCACAATTATCTAACAATTATGCACAACAATTTTTCTGCTACTCGGCTGCTGGGTCACTGTCACACGAAATGGTGCACAGTGACCCAAGATGGCCGTTCTTATAATCCCCAGCCCAAAAAGAGCCTAAGGCAGCCCAAATCCCCCTAAGCAGCCCAACCTCAGCTTCCTGTCCCCTAGACTAATCCTTCCCCCCACCCTTCCTCCCGGGGCCCCAAATTCCCCGGGGGGGCGAGCCTCCCTCCGGTCGGCCACCCCCGCAAAGCCCCATTGCGATGGGGTTGCTCCACTTTTGATTCACAGCCCCAATCGAAGTTTGGGATTTAGCAAGTCACTCAAATCAAGATTTGCATGGCTTTGCTTGGGATTTTATCCCAACAGAAACGCAAGGCAGCGCACTGTACTTTCTTGTGCTACCTTGCACCAGGGATGCGTTATGTTGTGACTTGATTGACACCGTGGCTCTGCTCCGCGCGCCACGGTAGAATGTTGACATTCCGGAAGTTCTAAGCTGAGCGCCGCCGCACGCTGACCTGTCAGTTCAGACCAGCTGGCTGAAGGCGGCGGGCGCGCTGATGTCTTGTTGCGATGAGGTTATGTTAAATAAAGAGCTTGAACCTGGACAGAGTCTCCGCCTCATGTTGTTGTTACAACATGTTCTTGGCGACGAGGGTGGGAGTCACAACACGTTACATCGGTGGAGCATGGGCATTCCCGTCCATCCATCCATCTATTTTGATGCAAACCCAGATTTACTAAAAACAATAAACATGGATTTACTCCACAGTGAAGCATCTAACCAAGGCTAGCGTAACGAGGAAAAATATATTTTATTTCTCCTTGTTACGCCTCTGCGTGAGTGCAGGAATCAGCAGCGCACATAGAAAGAGGAATACACCTCCAAGAATTGTTTTTGTGCAGAAAGGCTATTCTGTTCACAACACAGGCGCCATGGCGTCATGGCTTAAGGGGGTGCCTGTGTTGGCGCTAAGCAGCCAGAGGTGCACCAGCGCTACCGGAGAGCAGAAATGTGCCATATCTTAATAATAATATCTCTCTCTTCGACGCAACGCAGCGCATCAACTTCCCTTGCTGCTTTGCCTCAAGTGTAATAAATCTGCCCCGGGGTGGGGAAACTGCGTGCATGCATGTAGGAAGTGCTAAATGCCCCCCCCCCCCACTGATGTGGAGGTAGAGGGATGGGGTGTGGGCTCCTCTCAATCAACATTCCTATTGATATCAGGGAACCCCTTGGGTACCAAAGCTCTCTATAAAATTAATAAACTTGATTTGGGGAGAGTGGTGGGTTTCACATCTGTATGTGTACATTAAATAAGAAATATCATGAAAGCGAAGCAAACAAACAGCTTGTAACTTGTGTCAAACAGAGATGAATGTGTTAAATGTTTTTTTCTTTCGGCCCTGCCTTCCCGGTTGAATACTAGATGGGACATGCAGCATTCTCCTTTCCTTGCCTGACTGCTGCAGGGCATGCAAAGGCAAGCTTTAGCGCCCAGAAGCATTGACCTTTAAATATTTCCTTATCAGCTAAATGTGAAGTGTCAGATAAAGGACACGGAAAAAGAAGCCTAAAAAAGAATGCTATTTTTCATCATGTAATACTAGTACTTTCCACTGTTCTCGGTCAAATGAGGTAATATAGTGTGCTCGTGCCGTCTTAAGAAGACGGACACAATATTACTATAGTCATAAAAGTATTTTAAAAAATGAGTTAACCTTCCGTGCAATCTAAAAGAAGTAGGCAGAAACCAATGCAATATTTGTTTCTAGGGATAAAAATAGCCGCCACATTTTTTGTTGGTGTGCATATTCTGGCTTTACCAAGATGAGCGCAAGTAAACCTTCACCTCTGTTATGTTTACTCTTAGGCAGTCGTACTTTATGTATGGACAACAGCTGCTACTTAGGCTTTGTAAGCGCTTGTGGTGCTTTGGGGTGCACTGTGGGATTTGCAGTTTGAGAGTGTGAATTTGTATGGTGACATGCATGTGAGATATTTGGGCTATGCGCTCTGCCCTTACTTCCCCTGGCCTCAGGTTTCACGAAAGCAGCAGCAGGAACCTTCTGTACTTGTCACCCTTTGCCCTCTCTCTTCTGTCAGAGAACACTAAGCTAGTACTTTGGATCGACAGCACATGAAACAGGACTGCCCAAGTCAATGCCGTCACTCCCTCATTCTTCCATACCCTGAAGATGATGAGAAAGATTTTCAAATAGATCCCCATCAGCACCCTGGAATCCGTCATCCATGCCCTGGTCATGAGCAAGCTGGACTACGAAAACTGACCAAAAGGCTGCAGACCATTCAGAACTTGGCAGCCATAACCACTCTCAGCCACCCACACCGCACTCACATCATACCACACCCGAAGGAGATCCACTGGCTCAGCATCCACAAGCAAGCACAATTCAAACTCATCACCCACACTTTGAAGGCACTACATAATACTGACCCAGCATGCCTCAACATTAGCAACTACAAACATTCCAGACACCTCAACTTGTCCAGACCCCTCCTTACATAAATCCCACCCATATGGAAAACCAGATCTCAAGGTTGAGCCTTCTCCTACATTGCTACTAAAGCGTGGAATGACCTGCCATCACACATAAGAGCCTCCTCCTCTATTCTTAAATTCCGCAAGAAGCTGAAGACCTTGCTTTCCAAGTTGTCCCACTAGGTGCTAGGTTTGCGTAGGCTCACACTAGCTCAGCACCAGAATACCCTCCCAGGTGATAGTGCACTCTATAAATCTCCAAAACATAACTTAACAGGAGCAATGTTGTATAATGTTTTGTTATGTTATGTTTAAATGAAGATTGAGCAACTCACGA
Organism: Lissotriton vulgaris; assembly: GCF_964263255.1. Taxonomy (NCBI): domain Eukaryota; kingdom Metazoa; phylum Chordata; class Amphibia; order Caudata; family Salamandridae; genus Lissotriton; species Lissotriton vulgaris. Next base: position 325,296,693 of record NC_141685.1, read on the forward strand.
GTGTGAGTATCCAGGCGCTGGAGATAAGAGGGTGGGATGGGCTAGACAGGGGCCTAAAGAAATAGCCAGGTTTTCAATATTTTGCAGAAGTCAAATACTGAGGTGGTGGCTCTATTGTGCAGGGGGAGGATTTCCAAGCCTTTTGAGCCAGGTATGAGAAATTAAGCCCACCGGATCTGACTCTGCGGATTTTGGGGATGTGGGTGAGCAGTCATCCGGCCTAGGGGAGGTTTCTGGCTGGGGTGTGGAAATTAATTCGGATATTGAGTTAAGAGGTGCCTAGATTATGTGGGCTTAGCATGTGTATGAGGAGCTGAAGGGAGCACTTTTGTGGATGGGGAGCCAGTGGAGTCTTTAAGATGAGAGGTGATGTGTATATGGGATGGGAGTCTGAGTGATTCTTGCTTCTGTGTTTTTCATGACCTGTAGTCTTGTAGTGCGCCGGGTAGTGACATAAACATGGAGTGCATTGCCATAGTCCAATTCGCTGGTGATAAGAGCCTGAGGGTCAGTTCTGTATGTTGTGCACTCTTCTCTCACTGCCTCCTCCTGGAGAAAGAGGAATAAGATATGAGAGAAAATACTGACACTGGATATTGCTACTCTGACCAGCATCTCTGTTGGGTGCTGCCATTTGCAAGGCAAAGGGAGTATATAAAGGCAATAGGAAATATCTTATTAGCCTGCCTTCAATGTTCTATATCCATACTTTTTTTTAAACACAATCTTTCAAAAACGTCTATGCATCATGCATAATATACAGCATAGATGGAAAACAACAGCATAATATGGTAACGCTGTGTGGCATATACATTGTTTCCAGCCTGTTCGGATAGTGATCCTACAAAAGGGCACAGGACCACCTTGTTTCATTCTTTAATTTGCCAGGGTTCTGCTTACAGAATCAGCTAATCAATCAAATTTCGATGTTTCTGTCTCCCGTATCATCTTCATCATGATCTCAGTGTAGGAGGTATGGTTACAAAGGCAACCAAATATCCTTGCTTGTACCGTGGTTATCTGACACTTTATTACCGTAGGTGAGGTCCTGGTTCCAATCACTTGCAGTCAGGAGGGGGGCTCTATTCCATCTCATCATGGGTAATCTTTTTGCCAATAGAAGTTCCAGTGCCGTCTATGTTCTGGCAGGTGCTGGTACCTCTACATGGATGTATGACGGTACAACGCATACCGTTACAACGCATCCCTTTACGGCGCAGTTTTAACAACGCAAGTCGTTACAACGACTTGCGTTTGGCGCTGATAGTGAATAGTTTAATTTACTATTCCAACACCAGTCCCCGTGGATAGTAGGGAAGGTGTTGGATAGTAAATTAAACTATCCCCTATCCTAGAGCGCCCTCCAGCGAAAGTCGTTGTAACGACTTTCGTTGTTAAAGCTGAGTCGTAACGGTACCGCGTTGTACCAGTTACGTTGTAAAGGATGTTTCCCCTTTCACATAACACGATAAGGCCGCCAAAGGGTCGGGTTTGACCCTTTGCTCGAACATTTTGCCCAGCTGAAGAAATACACTGTGCCAGTAAGCTTGTGTCCTGGAGTACCACCAAGCTAAGTTTGTAAAATCTGCCGCCTCAGCGTGACATCTATGCCATCTAGTAATATAATTGTAACCATATAGCAGTGCCAGTCTATAGCATAATGTTAAAATTATCCAAACATTGTAAATCATACTGGGATTGGCTGACGTTTGCCATAGCTGCTGGGCAATTCGCTGGTTGTTGTTTGTTTGTTTTTGCATGGTTAGTGTACAGTTTGATAAGGAGATATGTGCGCCTAAAGTTCCTATTACAGAAGGTAAAAAGATTCCTCCTGAAGATTCCCCTGCATATGAGACAGAAGACGTGGGCTTTTTTATGTGCACGTTGCTCAAAGATTGGCATGAGGTCACATCTTGTGACAAGAACATGCAACTTCCTTTAGAGGATACCTTTAAGCTCCTTATGGATATGAGAGGAAGACCCATTACCACGCTCAGAGACTTTTTTGCCTGTGGTATGCTAATGTCCTTTCAAGCTCCAGGACCTCTGCGGCTAGACAGCCTGACTTGCATGACATATGGACCACTCAAAGCGACACTACAACAGAACTGGAATGTCCGGGTACCGGAACCAGCCCAGTACCCATTACAAGATGCTCTGCCCTCGCTGGGACATGGTAGGTGTCTGGTGACAGGGTTATATCAGGCCTTCGCACTGGACCTTGTGACCACACTAACACATCTGCCGACCTCTTGGGAAGATTCCTTGGGTCAAGTACTCCATGACTCAGACTGACTCAAGATGCTAGAATACCCCAGCAGGGTCTCCTGGAATGCCCACTTTAAATGCATACAACTCTGAATCCTACATAGGTGTTACTTAATCCCTGATGCCCTGGTTACTGGTGAGGGTCACTAGATCTGCTCCACATGTTCTGGATGTGTGGAGCATTGAGGACTTTCGGGAGGATGGTATTGTTGTACATCTCCTTGGCCACGGGCCGGGAGAGACTTGATACAGCATAACACTGCCAATTCGGCCTGTTCCCCCGCCCCAAAAACAAAAAGGCTACGACCTACTCCATGGATCTTGCTATGCTCCTGTCCAAAATGGTGGTAGAGCTGAAATAGAAATCAACACTACCCCCGCTCATCCCACACTGGCGTGCAGAGGTAATCTGATGGGCACAAGCAGAGAAACAAAGACTACGGAAATACCCCCTGGCAACAAAGTGGGACATGATCCTACAAGACTTTATGGCAGAAGCTAGAAGCAAAACCCTACCACCTTTGCTCCTCAACATCAGCCCACGTCCCTTGAGACATATGCGTCACCCACTTTATGATCTCCCTGCCTCTTTCCCCTACCGACCTCCAGGACTAGTAACACTGAGGTTGGGGAGTGACTTTAGTACTTTTCTTTATTTTTCTTGATGTTTCAGGAAAGTATATCATTTTATGCACAGCACCAAAAGGAAAAATACATTTCTTGCCATGCACCCCTATATTCAAACCTGGCATACTGGCCAGAAACTGAGTCCCTCTACTCATGTTCACTGTCTTCAACATGTGCCAATCATTCTTTTCACATTCAGATTCCTCAAAGAAGTCCCAGTGTGGTGTTATATCCCATAAGGGTATACAAAACCCCTCACTTTTTAGTCAGATCCTAAAGAAAGATTTGGAAAATCAGCAGCTGGCATATAACTCAGCGATGGTGCAGTTGTTGGACAAACTGATACTCACTTCAAAGACAAAAAAGGATTACAACAATTGGACTCTTAAGTCATCTTGCTGACAATGGGCATAGTTCCGATATATTACATATTGACCTACTAAAACGCAGGACTGTTTGAAAGAATTGATCTGTCTTGGCCATCGTATTGAGAAAGGGGTGAGAAAAGTCTGAAAAGAAAATTTTCTGCAATCCTAAAAATGACTCCTCCAACTACCCAGTTGGAAGTAAGGATGTTGGGTATCTACTGTCGTCAGTGGATTTTAAACTGATTTCAAAGCCTTTAATTAAGGCTTGCTGATTATGGCATAGTGGATCCGGTCTCATTCGATGATGAATGCATGAGATTCTTTCAAGAAATCAGCATAATCTCTGCAGCACACCTACTATAGGAATGCCAGATCATGTGCTGTCAGGAAAGAGAAGTGTGTGTACTCTTAATTCTAGTCCGTAAGTGTGAGAAATGGGGGTCCTAGTTGGCAATGATATACACCTTTACAAGAAGGTTTTGGAATTAGAACCCATCAATTAGAAATTTCAATAAAGTTTGGTAAGACATCAGAATATCCATGATGATTTGTAGAAAAAGCAGGTCCAAAATTGTTCTTATAGTTAGAAGGACTGTTGTTTATTGATAAATATATTCAGTTGTTAAAATCCAATGGTCCCAAAATTCATTTACCTGCTTTTTCTACAAATCATCACGGATATTCTGATGTCTTAACAAACTTTATTGAAATTTCTAATTGATGGGTGCTAATTCCAAAACCTTCTTCTGATTGTATTTGGGTTGTACCCAATAGGAAGTGGAGAGGGGTGCACTTCCTGGTCTCTAGCACCATCGCTATACTTTTAAGCCATTTGAGGTAACAGGTGCCGGATTTTGCCTCAACCCTCTTTGTTCTTTGCTGCTTGCTATACACCTTTGTCCAAATAGGGACCCTTGCTTCTAGTCCGGGAAAGGGGGATACACTCCTGAATAACCCCTGTCCACCCCCTTGGTAGCTTAGCACAAGCAGACAGGCTTTACTCAGAGGCAGTGTGTAAAGCATTTGTGAACACTGATGGAGCAAGGTTCTGTATGTAAAGTGACTTGCTTTGACTCAGCCCTCTCAAAATAAACTGTAATACACCAATAAACATGTTTCGTCTTATTAACAATGCAAAACACAACATTTCTAGTATCTAGGGGAAGCTTTCCTATGTGCTTTTACTAACCGTTACCCGATTAACCTAAAATGGCCGCCGCAATCCGGGAACTTTTCTGCGCATGCATCTGTCACACTCACGTGACATGACGTATTCTCTCTGCTTGGTGGGAATTTCTCGCTTCTGCGCACTAGAACTAATATGGCTACTCTGTATGTTAATGTGCTAACGCTTGCACTATTGCTTTTACTAAGTTGTTCGTTCTGCTTAATTCTTTACGCTGTAGTCAAAATAAAGTAATGGGAATAGAGTAGAGATAAGTGGTATACAGTACATTCATTTATTTCTTGTTCTGAAACTGTTTCTTTTCTACTTTTTCATGTATCGTATTTTGGGCCTGACATGTACTTCTGAACTTCATCTTTGGAGGAACTGTGCCTGTGCAGAGAAGCTCAAATTCCTGAAGCACTGACATTGAAACCCGGCCAATTCCAGACATGCTAGATGTTCCTGGGAACCTTGCCTCTTGACTCTTGGAGAGGAAGCTGGACCGAATTGTTATATTACATTGTAGTTCTTATTGATACATTCACTGCCGGGTGGAATAAAAGTGCATGAGAAAATAAAATGATTGGGCGGGAACATACATCTGAATATTAAGGAGCATGACCTCATAACTGGTACGGTGTGATGACCTCTCCTCGTCTTTTGACCAATACAATTGAGGGAATTCACACATTTGCAATATTGGGGGGTGGTTCACTGCCCTGGAAAATGGTATATCTAAGGTAGGCTAATAGCTGACCTGTCACTGACCCAATGCACTGAATAGGCGATCGAGAACAGAGGTGCTGGCGGAGCACTCTGTCTAGAAGATTCGAGAGCAGAGGTGCTGGCGGAGCACTTTGTTAGAAGATTCGATAACCCAATCGGGGTTCTGGGAAGGAGTTCGATAACCCAATCGGGGTTCCTTAGGGAGAAGATTCGCTAACCCAATCGGGGTCCGACTGTTAGCTGCAGAGAGGGGTGTGACGCTGGTGTTGCACTTTAGATGTGGGTGCCGGTCCTGAAATGCAGTGGTTCTGTCCTGATCCAATTTGTTCCGTACTTATCCTGACTTCTGGTTTACACCTGTTCTATCCTGTTGGCACCTGCACATCGGGGGTCCTATCCTTTATCTCAGCCCGGGCTAGGGTTGGTCTTCACACCATTCTAGGTAAATATAAAAGTTGTAAGGGTATGTCATTGTGCTGTTTCCCTTTTCTTACCCTTCCTATATTTCAATGCTTAAAGAACGTTTCATGATACTTTCACATCATCTTGCTTTGATTTTATTCTTAACTAGCTTACCCGTCGCGCGTTGCTGCGATTTCAGAGAAAGGAAATTCAAGGAAACTTGTTATGATAACATTAAATTTACATTGTGTCATTGTTATTGAAACTTATTCATTTAATTTTTGAAAACATTTCTAAGTGTAGCTTGAGCAGTGCGCCCTCGATTGGCTTCCAATCTTGACTCTGGTTGCTCTCCTGTTTCATTCGAGCGGGCTTGAGCAGTGCGTAATTGATCGATTTCCAATCTTGATTCTAGTTGCTCTCCTGTTTCATTCGAGCGGGCTTGAGCAGTGCGTAATCGATCTGTTTCCAATCTTGATTCTCCATGCTTGTTTGTTTGAGAAGAACGGGGTTGAGCAATGCGTACTCGATCGGCTTCCGATCTTGATTCTCTATGCTCGTTCGTTTGAGAATTACGAGCTTGAGCAATTTGTATTCAAACAGCATTACGGGCTTGAGCAGTTTGTATTCGAACAGCTTCTAATCTTGCTTCCCATTGCTCGTCTGTTTCTGAAGCTTGTAATGCCTTTTTCATTTGTGCTTCTGAGGTAGATTGACCAATCGATTTCCAGTTGGGGGTCATAACTGTCGACAATTCTCGCAAATTCACTGTCTATTTCAGTATTCGAAAGATCATGAGGGCCCTGGGGGCGATTTAAATTTTTTTTTTTTACAGAAACGTTCGTGGGAGTGTACTCAACAACTTCCAAAAGTTTCATGGCGATCGGATGAATGGTGTAGTAATGCATAAAGGACAAACAGACAGACAGACATACTTTCGTTTTTATATATATAGACTAGCTTAACCTTCGCGCGTTGCCGCGATCTCAGAAGAAAGGAAACTTGTTATGATAACATTCAATTTACATTGTGTCATTTTTATTTAAACTTTTTCATTTTAATATGGAAAACATTTTAAAGTGTTGTTTTAATTCTGGTTATTTATTCGAGTTCTTGTGGATACACTGTATTTTTTGTTTTTCCGTCTGGTGCGTACACAAATAAATCAGAAGGTTTTCCGACGCGTGAGCTGGCCACATACAGTTGTCCCTGTGAGAAGCACGGATTGTCCAAATCTAGTCCACACACTTGCAGCGATTGTCCTTGTGCTTTGTTGATGGTCATTGCAAAAGCGAGTCGCACCGTAAACTGCAAAAGTTCAGTATTGGAAAGATTATGAGGGCCCGGGGGTCCGATATTTAACAATTATTTTTTTTTTGCCAGAAACCTTCGCGGTAGTGTACTCAACAACTTTTAACACAATATTTTTTTAATGTTTTTTTTGCCAGAAACCTTCGCAGGAGTGAACTCAACAACTTCCCAAAGTTTCATGCCGATCGGATGAATGGTGTAGTAATGCATAAAGGACAAACAGACAGACATACATTCATTTTTATATATATATAGATAGATTGATCAAGCCCTGATTAACCTAGTATGGACATTGACATTTAAAGAATTTATTTAGATAAAGCACCTTTCCCGAGTCTGTGGTTATTTTATGAGTGCAAATGATTATATACTGCCTATTATTCTAACTCCTTTGATCCCTTAGGACTCTAGGTACCTTCCGACGCTGTTACTGACTCTGGGGCTCTCTGTTGACGCTTGCTGTGCCCGTTGTTTCCTGTCCTGCGGCCGGGCTTGGCTCCGCCCCCCAGCATCACGAACGACCGGCCGGGCTCTGCTCCGCCGGTCCGACGACTGCCTACAATTCCCAGGATCCCTTGGGGCAAACGCCCACGCTACCACTGATTGCGCCAGGAGGTGCATAAAGCTGCGTCAGGTTCCTCGTCCCGCGAGGACGCGCCGGGCTAAGCCCGGGCAAAGGGAGGGCCCTCTGGCCAGAAGAGGCTGGGCTGGGCCATACTATTGTCATCTGCCTCCCGTGAATATCAATGCCACTGCAATCCAGAACTCTGGACTGAACTGCAACTACCCGTATGTTTTTTAACATCTTCATATAATTTCTTGTTTGCTTCTCATTAGCGACCACGAACAATGCCTCCAAAGGGCGCAAAGGCAGATAAGGGTAGGATATACCTAGAGGGAGGGTCTTTAAGGGGCACGATTTAGCAGTACCTTACAAAAGCTGCTTCAGCGCTTGGTCAAGAGATTGAAATGGCGGAGCGCCGTCTATCCACAGAGCTCCAGAATAGACGCTCTTCGCTAGGTCCAATCGAACTAGCCACAACCCCTAATTTGAATAGTACGAAGACTACACCTGCCAATAATGACATCAGTATTCCCTCTATCTTTTGCGACGCTACCACACTATCGGAGACTAGTACCCCTTATAGCAAAAGGAATTCCAGCATAGATCCCTCACTAGAAATTATCCCTGAGGAATCTCTGATACTTCATCCCCTAATGTCTGTTCCAAAGTCTAATCTGCAACCTACATCCTTACCACGGACCAATAAGCCCACATTAAAGAGAAAGAGGGGGGAAACACCCATAGGGGGAGGCAGGCAAAATTACCTAATATTGCCCGGAATCCCCCTATGATGAGGAAGATAGGAACTGAGAACATAATCCCATCCCAGAAACTGGCTCACCGTTCCCCATATCGAGACTTATTGGGGAGCATAGAGCTCCTGGTAGGATCCTTAGTATTACCCCTTGTGAAAAGATCTAAACGGCTAGCTACTCAGCTGCAGTCCTTAGAAGTAGCCATTACCTCAAATACAATTCTATTAAAAGGGTTACTAGCAGGTAATAGTAATAAATCCGGAATAGATAATCTAAGTAAAGTGAGCAATATCCCTAAATCGACACCTTCAAGCAAATGGAATAAAATTGTAAAACCAACACCCCAGGTATCAGGAAAAACACAGGCCCCCAATAAAACTAACATAGAGCTACAAGCATCCAAAACACCCAGGGTGAAGGAATTCGAAGCATCCCCAAGCAAAACAACAGATGTGTGTGGAGATGGTAGTGGAAGGATATCAGTCCCCAGGAATCCCAAAGGCTCGAATGTTCAGATTGACTTGCCCCCAGAAGCGGCCCCATACGTGGCAATATTGACAAGGGTCCCAGAATTAAAACCAGGGACAAAGGAAGGGTACACTGACCTAAAAAACAAAGTGATTCATTGGCTAGTGAATAATAGACCTCTACCTCCCAATATCAACGGGGAACTTAAATGTGAGAAGGCTTGGGTCGGTAGGCCAGAGGCCGAAAGACACGCAGGCAGACGCAGTAATCATTAACTTCAGGGACCGAAGGGTCGTCTCATAACTAAATGATTGGTACCAGGTGTCGGGGACCGGTGGAGAAGATCTTATTATTGCCAATTCCCCAATGAAGATTAGCTGGCTGAAAAAACTTAGGGACCTGGCGATCAATTTGGGACTAAGGGAAGAGTGGACCTCTCAGTTACCACCCCCGAAGGAAACCATCAAGAAACTCTACTGGGAGTGGATTCAAGATAGAGACAGGAAAAATCCAAAGGGGGGCCACTTAACTTTTCAATGTGGCTCTTGTAGCGCATGTGCTCAGACATACAAAGCTGACCAAGTAGACATAGGTACAGGTAATCCATGGCTACTCCACAAAAATACCAACTGTAACACCGAAGGAGTTATTTACATGATTACCTGTCCGTGTTCTCTTCAGTATATTGGCCATACCACGCGTAAAATGAAGGTTCGCATCAGCGAACATAAAAGTACAATTCGTTGTCACAAGCAATCCACTTGTCTTACCAATCACTTTTTGACTATGAATCATCGAGCAGAGGACTTGAAGTGGGTGATCTTAGAACACTCATATATTCCACCTCATATCAGTGACAAAACCAGATTCCTATTTGTCAAGGAGCAAAAATGGATCTTTAAGCTCCATAGTGACATTAAGGGATTAAACGATTCTATCCCGTGGGTCTCGATTTGAATGTCTGACATCTGTCTTAACATGACTCGCTGACACAACTGTAACGTCTCTATGTTGAGATTCTACATATTTTTACACACATAATTACATGAGAAAGAATATATATAGTGGCCCCTTGCAGTGTCCCGGCCATTTTATATATATATATATACATATAATGAAGGATTTATTCTTTCTACCAGTTGGTTATGCCTCAGTATCCCTATGACCATAAGACATAGGTAAAATCTTCCCCCTTTCTTTACATCGTTCACCAGTAGAGGTATGACTCCCTGGAATCTATGTTCTGTTAAAATACATCAAGACGTTTTTATGAAAATGCATTGGACTGTAATGACCTCTCCTGCCCTCGCCGAATCAGCGGCGATTTCTGCCCATGCCAGTTCATCCTTTTTGTAAACATCAGTGTTACCAATTAAGTCCTCAGTTGGGCTCATTTAATAAAGAGGTTGCTTTGTTTACTAGTATGACAGCGTGACGACTGCCTCGTCATGCTCATGCGCGAACGATTAGCGTATAACTATAAACACCAGCCACTACACATGCCAAACTGCCAATTTGACAAATTGACCGGTCGATTGTTTGTTTGTTTACATGCCACCATAAGCAATATACTGTTTATTTGTACTCAGCGCTATCGCCAAAGCGATATACTCTGGCAGCTGCGCGAGGCATTAGTGTGGTAGTTTTCCCTCATACGCATGCGTGGCTGACTCACGCATGACGTATGATGCTTGTACCATCGCACGCATGCGCGGTCGATTAGTGTACATCCCCGCATTAATTTAACAATCTGTTTCAGACAAGGCTCATGCGCATTAGACAAGCGCTGTGATTTACCAATTACTCTGTTTTTTGGCGGGTAATCTGCGGCATAATTAATCACTTTACCAATTGGCTGCAGTATAAATAGAAGGAGCCTGGTCCTAGTCGGTACCTCCACTTCCTCTCGGACGACAGAGAGAGGTACCGACGGACAGGTAAGGCAGCCTCCCAGCTAGATCATAGGCAAAAGTGCTTCTGATGGTCTTTTTAATCTTTAGAGTTTAGAATACCTAGCATGGTGTGCATTTTGTCACTGGCCTAGACCTAAGGGGTCTTCTCAGGTTCTGATGGCACTGTCTGCATTTAGAGAGTTAGATATAAGGATGCTATAGCTATAAAGCCTGGGGCATTTAAATTTCAGTACTTATGCCCTTCTTTTTCATGCACCTTAGAGCGGGGCCTCATATTCCCGAGCGGATGCCGGGTGAGGTGAGGTCATTTCCCACGCAGAGCGCGGTGAGTAGTCACAGTTTAAGTTACTCCCCTTTTTCTGTGAATAAGTGAGTCCACTGTTTGAATAAACAGAGTACAATTGACTTCTGTTTGATATGTTGTCTGTACAGGTTCTTGTGAATATTTGGTTATACATGCGAAAATTAATTTCTCATGTGTTTTTTTCTTTTTAGGATTAAAGTAGAATGCATTTCTTTCTTGTGAACATTGGGGCTCCAAGTTCTGGATAGATATAAGTATTCCCTTATATATTTTGGCACTTAATTTCTTTTCACTTAAGCACTTTCACTACTATCTTGCTGCAGTAGCTTAGTTACCAGGTCCTGACGAAAGTCGGATAAATACCTCCAATTTGGCAGAAACATGTTGACTGTCCTGCACAGTGCCACAGTGTAGTTATATATTCAGACTGCCTGGCGTGATTTTAACCTTGACACTCAGACAAATCCTATTAAAAATTCTTTTCATGTCTGAGTCGTTAACTTTAAGTTTTCACCACAGCACAGCACTGCACACCTTGAGCACTACCCTTTGAGTAACAGTTTGGCTAGAGTTTCTATTCCATATCCATATCTGCACCGTCATCTGATGGTTTGGGCGGCTGATTGGATAAAATACAAACATCCCATATGATGAGACTCCGCCAAAGGGTGGTCTGATGGGAATATTTCAGCCAGCTGTAACTCTCTACTATTTTGCATGATTCCTCTGTTTCTCAGGTTCTAGTACAGCAACATATACTAGACCGGTAATTTCCTTTTTGTGTAAAATGTCTAGGTTTGGGGAAATTAAATGACAGGTCGTTAAATATATCCCCTTGACCCCTTTCAAATTTGTTTTTTTTGGGCCTCTTAACTGACCAGTTCTTGGACCATAAGCCTGGAAGGAAGCTAGAACCCTTTCTTGATTTCATTAGTAATCCGAGAGACAGAACATTGTTTTTGAATTTTAGATATGGAACCCTACCCTTGAATACCTTTACTAGAAGCTGGAGAGGATCCTCTCACCATCAAGTTACCTGTCCGGGGTGTGCAAATCCCACTGAGACTCTTGCTCACTTCTTGTTTGCCTGCAGGGCGTACAGGGGCCCCAGGAAAAGATGGTTAAGACCAGTTTGTAGAGAATTGGGAACATGGCATTGTTCAGTGGCCCTCCGCATTTTAACAACAGATACCACATCCATGATGGTAATTTGCGGAGTTGCAAAATTTCTGGGGAAAGCATGGCAAATACATACAAAGCTTGCTCAACTGAGTATGGGGTAGGACACCAAGTGGTATAATTGTGTCGTCATATTAACTAGCATTTTTAGCATCTCTCTTAAACAAACTAGACTTGACCTGTTTTTATCATTGACGTGTATTTTAATTGCTTTTTAAAACCTGCTTTTTCGCTTTTATATTCTGTAACTTGTTTTTATCTAATTTGTATCTTGTGTGATGAATTTGTATTTACTTTTATGACACTCTGTTATCGAATATAGTATTACAACAACAGCATGGTTAAGTAAAAATGGAAGCCTGATTAGGGAATTCTTCTGTATAAATGTGTGAATAAATGATAGCAAAGGAGTTCGCTGGTGAAACTTTGGCCTTATATCACCTACAAAGGATAAGCCCAAGGGAGTAACAGGTTCTCTAATGCTTGTGTGAAGAGTAGGCAGAAGGGATCTACTCGCTGTGTATGAAGAGTAAGCGGAAGGGATTTACTTGCAGTAAAATAAATCATCTTTCCTTTGAATTTAGTCTTTTAGGCACAGTGGCGAATGTTTTTACGTTGTTAATTAATGAATATTATATTTTAAAGTGAAAAGAAAAAAGTTCTCGTATTACCTTGCAAAGGAGGGAGTCAGTTGCGGAGCTGCGCTGACGTCACTCTGAGCCGCGCTGTTATTGGTTGAGACCATTAAGAAAATGGGGCAGCCCATAAGGCATGGACCTGGGTATATATTGATATAAACAGACAGTGGTCCTGAACCTATAGATTATAGCAATTGACTTAATCAATAATGAATCAATACTTATACTTCGAGCAACAGTATCCCGTCTGCTCTACAGTACTCCAATACTTTTATACTGAGAAAAACCTAACACCACGGTTAAAGAAAAATATTTATTCTATTTCATTTTTAAATTTCATTTTCATGCTCATATTGTTACAGTATATTTTTTCAAAAGTAGGTAAAAACACAGACAGGTTGCCCCAAGGGGAGCGTGCAAAGAAAAAGATGTGATCAGAAAATGAAACAAGTGAGAGGAGAAGAATTACACAGTGGTGGACAAGAAATTATTCACATTATTTTACAACCAATATCGGACATATAATTTGACGTATTGAATACCTGGCCAAGATTTTGTTTATATTATTGCAATCACAACATTGTAATACATAAACCTATATATCCTATATTTTGCACTATTAACAATGGTGTTGCACAATTGGTCCAATGTTATGTAAAGAAGATGTCGACGTTTCGACTCGACCTAACCCAACGGTGATTTAAACCTGGGGATTGTGAGTCTTCATCAGGACTGTAGGAACGGACTGGGGCAACCAAGGGATATTTTTAATAACCCTAAAAGAAAAGAATTAGGGAGTTACTAAACCGTGGTGGAGATTAAAAAACCTATAACCCACACAGTGGGAAGGTGGTATTTCTTACCCTTCAGAATAGAGCAAGCGATGGGAGGAGATCCGAATCAACACTTCCCAACAGATGTCCTGTAGACACAAATAAAAATCTAGAATGCATCTAGATCAGATGCTAGACTATTCGCTTGACATTATCAGAAAAAGAAATGGTGGTGGTCTATTTACCTTGAGCCCATGTCCTCATCCATGTAGAGATGGCGATACTTCATTCGCATGAACTGGCGAAATGATACCTACAATTAATTTAGGTGGCATCAATATACCTTAACTATAGGCGGTATGAATACTTCCAAATCATTCACAGTAGGGGTTGTTTACCTTGATATAAATTTCTTGAACAAGATCAAGCGTTCTCGTTGATGATTTCAGGTTGCTTGTGATACACTGCACCAAAATGAGAGGGTCCTAATTTCCGGACTCCTACTCCTGGATTCAAATGACTCCTACTCCTGGATTCAAATGACTCTAAACCTTTTTAACATGTCGACAACATATAACCATCAATTGAATAATGCATATTATCAGAGTCATACATGTGCAATTAGCAAAATACTGACATAGCTCGATAAATGGCTGTTACAATTCATTGATTATGTACACAAATTATACAATCTGTTTCTCAAAAAACATTTATGTAATTATACAGTATATTGCAAAGCAACCAACCACATAGTATAGTGTATTCATATTCCCAACAGTGCCACTTGTTTGTTCATTTCCTCAAGCTCGTTGAGACCCTTGTTAACCGTATTCAGAGTATATATCCATTTACACTCTCTTCTATTCAGGATATTATGTAGGTCACCTCCTCGAGGGTTGGCTGTTATTTTTTCAATGACCCACCACCTCAGGCTGTTCTCGGGGTGTTCGAATCTACTGAAATGATCCACCAAAGGGGCACCCTGGACTTTACACCTTATGCGGCTCATATGTTGCAGTATCCGACATTTAATTTTTTGTGTGGTCTGACCCACATACAAAAAACCGCAGGGACATATGACCGCATAAATTACCCATGAGGTGTAGCAGTTGGTGTGTTGGGTAAGTTTATATGTCCGATCATTATGGTCAAAACTATTGCACTCTGTTGTGAGGGGACAGGCCTTACACATTCCACATTTTCTGTGACCGTCTACTGAAGGTGCACCCCAGATGGTTGGCTGACTTAAAGATTGTTTCTTTGGTAACATTGATTTTACTAGGAGGTCCCGAATGTTCCTCCCTTTACGGAATGCATGTAATGGTGGTGGGATCCCCCCCAGTTCCCCACTTATCAAATGCCAATGACGATTCACACATTTCTTGATGGCATTACTTTTGGTGTTAAATGTCGTCACACAGACCAATCTTTCTTCCTTTGATTTTTGGGTGCTTTGAAGTAGGATCTCGCGGTGGTTATGCCAGGCTCGTTTTCTAGCTTTTTTGAGAAGCCTAACGGGATAACCACGCTCACTCAATCTCGACATCAAAGTCGCAGATTCCTCTAGGTAGTCATCCTTTTTAAAACAATTCCGACGCACCCTCAGGAATTGCTCAAAGGGCAAGTTATCCCTGAGATTGCGTGGGTGATGGCTGGTATACCTGAGGAGGGTGTTTCGTTCACTACTTTTTCTGTACAGGGTAGTGTACAATTTTCCATCTGCATGCTTAATTTTTAAATCCAAAAAGTTAATAGACATTGGATCAGATTCCAAAGTGAATTGGATGTTATTTGAGCAGGTATTAATCCAATTATGAAAGTCCTTAAGTTCAGAATGCCCACCCTGCCAAATCAAGAGAACGCCGTCAATATACCTTACCCACAATAAAATATTATTAAGGTAAGGATTATATTGATTTTGGATGAATCTACTTTCATATTCACTCATGTAAATGATAGCAAGATTTGGGGCAAAGCTCGCCCCCATGGCTACTCCGCTTGTTTGAATATAATATTCATTTTGGAATACAAAGAATTTTTTTGTCATTGCAATCTCCAACAGGCGAATAATGAAATCTGTAGGTACTCTATGTGGGGCAGTTCTCGTGTTGAGAGCACGTTCTACACAGGTCAAAGCTTCATTCTGAGGGATGTTCGTGTATAAGGATGCGATATCCATCGCAGCCAATATACACGTATTGCAATCATAATTGAACCCTTCCACCAGCTGGATAGTGTGTGTGGTATCACGTACATATGTTGGAGTAGCAATGGCTAAGGGCTTTAAAAACACATCCACATACTTACACAAAGGTTCCAAAAGTGACCCGCAACCCGAAATTATGGGTCTTCCCGGGGGGTCTTCTAATCCTTTGTGAACCTTTGGGAGGGTGTATATTGTAGGTGTTCTTGGGTATTTGTTGTTTAAAAACTCATACTCGTGCTTATTAATGATTCCCTGTTCAAAAGCCCCTTTGGTCAATTTCTGAATTAATTCACTGATGGTTTTTGTGGGATCTTTTCTCAAATGTACATAATTACCTGGTCTTCCCAATTGAGAAAGAATTTCAGAAGTATAATTCTCCAGGTTCTGTACGACAATAGCTCCGCCTTTATCGGCGGGCTTTATAACGATGTTGCTGTTATTTTTTAAGGATTGTAGTGCAATCTTTTCATCCCGACTTATGTTATATGGAACATATTGTCTTGCAGTCAAAGTCTCATTTACATCCCTTAACACCACCTGTTCATAGGCCAATATCTTACTGTCAATTGAGTGTGTGGGGGGATTGAACCTAGAGGGTGGTCGCAGTCCACTACCTGAAAATACTGGATTGAACGGGATCTTTTGAAAATAATGCTTAAGCCGGATTTTTCGAAAGAATTGTTGTAGTTCAATTCTAATATTGAAGTCATTAGGCATGTTGGTAGGGACAAAAGACTTGTTGTTCTATTGGGGATAGACTATAATCAGATATATTGATTATAGGGTTATCTGGTTCATTTCTCACCATTTGTATTGTTGCCGTCTCGTGTTGATTTCCCCGTGGGAGTTCTGTTGGAAGTGGGTTTGTTTTCTCCCCCGTCCCGATCCCCTGTTCCAAGGGCGAGATCTCGAGCCCCTGGGCCTCCCCCAGGGGCGGCCTCTTGTAAATGAACCCCACCATTTGTCTTCCTCTAAAAAAGGCTGTTGTTCTGGATAGTTTTGATTTTGAGGGGGGTTGGTCGTTGAACCAGTACTCGTGCTAGGGCATTCTGAGCCACTGTCTGAACCACTGCCCACTGATGAACCAGAGAAGGTATTATACCTCCTGTATCCACCTCTACCCCTACTAGACCAACCTCCTCGTTGGTCTTTTTCAAAGTATCCCTCCTGGAGGTAAGGGTACGTGGTCTTTTTATCGTAAGCTTTTATGTCTTTCGTCACTTTTTCCAACTTAATACCTTGTGTATAGATTTCAAATTCCTTTATTGTTTTCTCTAGCCTTTCTAAGGCTTCCTTGGCATTAACAAGGGCTTTATCATCAATGATCTCTTTCCGTAGATCTGCTATTTCCCTTGTGAGTCTCTCAACTTCTTCTACAGCAGTCTCTATGCCCAACACCATCCAGTGTCTGGAACACGTGTTGGACACAAAGCTGAAGTTCTCCTTGAATTTGGGATTTTCCAGGAAAATGGCAGGTTCGTTTCTTACCTGGAGACCTATAGGTATTACGTTTGAACGTAGATATTTGGCCAGAGTATGACCATGTAGCCTAGTTCTTATTAGCTTTTTTTCAAGTCTCTCTAATTTTGAGATTTTTTCATTTAGAGACAGGTCATTAGTAACTGTGCTACCAGCTATAAGAGTACCTCCTCCCTCTTCTTCCAAGAGTTTGTTAATGTAATCTTCACTGTATGTGAGGGTTTCCTTCTCAGACATAGTCTGGTCAGTGTACTGATGTATTAAACTTATAACAAAGTACTAATGGCTGATTACAAACATTTAACAAAAACAACAAAGACAAAAACAACCCTCGCAGTCATGCTGCACAAAGGTGACCATTAAGAAAATGGGGCAGCCCATAAGGAATGGACCTGGGTATATATTGATATAAACAGACAGTGGTCCTGAACCTATAGATTATAGCAATTGACTTAATCAATAATGAATCAATACTTATACTTCCAGCAACAGTATCCCGTCTGCTCTACAGTACTCCAATACTTATTATACTGAGAAAAACCTAACACCACGGTTAAAGAAAAATATTTATTCTATTTCATTTTTAAATTTCATTTTCATGCTCATATTGTTACAGTATATTTTTTCAAAAGTAGGTAAAAACAAACAGGTTGCCCCAAGGGGAGCGTGCAAAGAAAAAGATGTGATCAGAAAATTGAAACAAGTGAGAGGAGAAGAATTACACAGTGGTGGACAAGAAATTATTCACATTATTTTACAACCAATATCGGACATATAATTTGCCGTATTGAATACCTGGCCAAGATTTTGTTTATATTATTGCAATCACAACATTGTAATACATAAACCTATATATCCTATATTTTGCACTATTAACAATGGTGTTGCACAATTGGTCCAAGGTTATGTAAAGAAGATGTCGACGTTTCGACTCGACTTAACCCAACGGTGATTTAAACCTGGGGATTGCGAGTCTTCATCAGGACTGTAGGAACAGACTGGGGCAACCAAGGGATATTTTTAATAACCCTAAAAGAAAAGAATTAGGGAGTAACTAAACCGTGGTGGAGATTAAAAAACCTATAACCCACACAGTGGGAAGGTGGTATTTCTTACCCTTCAGAATAGAGCAAGTGATGGGAGGAGATCCGAATCAACACTTCCCAACAGATGTCCTGTAGAATTGTAGAATTTATGCGGTCATATGTCCCTGCGGTTTTTTGTATGTGGGTCAGACCACACAAAAAATTAAATGTCGGATACTGCAACATATGAGCCCCATAAGGTGTAAAGTCCAGGGTGCCCCTTTGGTGGATCATTTCAGTAGATTCGAACACCCCGAGAACAGCCTGAGGTGGTGGGTCATTGAAAAAATAACAGCCAACCCTCGAGGAGGTGACCTACATAATATCCTGAATAGAAGAGAGTAATTTGAATTAAAATCACTGATTGGTTCTTGAAAATAAGAAACACACTGGTATTGGTGAAGCATTTAGTAAACAAATTGAGTGTAGCTGCATATTAAGGTTATTGCGTAAAGTATATGTGGCATTTAGACCCAACAGTTATAGGAAACAGACCCGATAGGAGGTACTTAGGTTTTGAGTACGAGCAAGAGATAAGGGGAAGAACTCATATCATGTACGGAGGAGAGAGGAAAATGTTGCTATTTAAAAAGATTAAGAATTTCTTTAAAAAGGACAAAATGAGTAAAACTAGATAAGGGATTATTATTCCTCCACCAAATACGCCAGCATCATACATGATGGTAGAAAGGGGCTTTCACACCTGTGTGTGGTTAGAAAATTGGACAGAGTACACAAAAGATGATGGTGTTTTGGTGTTTCCAGAACATGGTACCTTTAATGGTAGAGTTTTGCACAATTTGAGAACACGCATGAATGAATTGGATCCTAGACCTAGATAAACTCAGTACGAAGCATTAGAGGAATGGGAAACTGAGGCTTTTGAGCGAGATAGACCCAGAAGCGACAGGAATTGGAGTACATTTTCTCCCAGATATTCAAAAGAGACAAGAGATAAACAAATGAAGAAATGGAGACAGTCTATGTTGGTAGAAGGATTATATCTTGTACGAACTTTAGAGGTAGGATCAGGAAGAAAATGCACAGAGAAAATTAAAGATTTGATTACTTGTGGTGAGTCAGATGATGACTACTTGGAAGATGTATTAATGAAAAGTCTGCCATCTTACCATGAGGAAGCAAATAGAGTTAACCCTAGCGCCCCGTTCTTAAACTCACCTTTGGTTCCGCAAGTAGTGCATGAAACCTTGTTAGAAAAAGTGTTACATTAAAGGGAACGAGAAGCCATAAATAAACAGAGAAGTGAATTAATTCAGAACATTTCACAGTTAAATATGAGTCCTGAAGCCTTGACCATTCCGGTAACCTTAGGTCCCGTTGTTACATTATATGGAGAGAAACAGTCCTGTCCTAAACCTCCTGTTCTGACTACACCTGGAGTGCAACCTAGAAAAGAACCCTTGATAATTGATGATCAAGCAAGTGAATGCGAGTCAGTGATTTCCCTGATGGATTTACCTATAAGGTGGGTGATTCCGTCAGGAAAACACTCCTGGAACTACTAGAGAGGTACGGATGGAAACATCCTCAGGTACAAAAAGTGCTACTGTAGTAACCCCAGAACAAATAGAGATATGGCCCAGAGAAATAGAAAAGTCAAAATCCCAGCCAAAGGTATTGGATATTTTTAAATTAAGAGTTGAATTAAAGGAACTGATGGCTGGAAATGTGGGATTAGACAGGTTAATTTCTCTCAGTGAGGATGAATTGTTGTTTATATGTCGAAGTGTCACTCGAAATACAAAAACATTTCATGAAAAGTTAATGAGTTTGGCTTCTACAATGGGAATGTATATTGGAAAATCTTAAGTCTTACAGAAACCTTAACAAGCTGAATTTTCTGACAAAGATTTAGAAAACATGAATGTGTCAGGACGTAAAGTGCAGATCAAGGAGATACTATCATTGTTGCAGAAGTGGGGTGATTTAGACAAATGGAAAGCTAGATGGGCAAAGCGAAAACTTCTGCAAATGAATATTTATTAAAAGAACCTGAAAAGGTGGAAAGGTTGTACCCGATGAGAGAAGTACCAGGAAGAGGTTATGTGCATGTCCCATGGTCCCGACAGGATATTTTATCATTTACGAATGATTTCCCGAAACTCAGAGAGAAACCTGTAGAGTTGTGCAGACAAGTCCAGAGATTTGTAAAAGTTTCAAAAGTACTGCTAAAAGATTTAGATGGGTTATTTGAAATTGCGGTTCCTGTGGATCTATGGACAGAATGTAAGATAGCGGGAGATTGGCCTAATGATGAGTACCCTAGAGACCCGAAGACAGGAGCCCCATCAGATGAGGTTATGAAGAAATATAATAAAGTAATACTATACTTGAAAGGAAAGGTACCCCCAAAGGAAACTAACTGGACAAGAATAGACAGAACTACACAAAATAAAAATGAATTTAGAAGAAAAGGTAATGGGGGCACAAGTAAAATTAGCAGAGCAACAGGAACTTCAGTTAAGACAATTGAAAAATAATCAGAATCAAGGAGATGGAAATGGGAGTAAACCAAAAGGTAGAATGAACGGAGAGGAGGCCAAGAAGAAATTTCCTTGTCATGGGTGCGGAAAAATGGGACATTGGAGAAACAAGTGTAAGGCTGTATTGAATAACCCTGTACAAAACGATAATTTGAATCCACAGACGCAGAATGGGGTGTCAAGGAAGCCACAGCAACAGGTAATACAGAGCCAGTTACCACTTGCAACTATGCCAGATTCTGGGAGCCAAGCAAATTACAAGGTGAATACCACAAATTGGGAGGGAAGTGGAAGGAGAGACTCAGACTCAATAACTTCACAATTTCTTTTGAGTGACACATTTATTGAGGAAGATAGTTATTGACGGTGCCTGAGAGGGGAGGACAAGGAGTGCGTGCTTGGCGCATCCTTGCCGGTAGATCAGTCAGGTCCATACATTGAAGGAAAAGTTGAGGGAAATGATGTTACCTTTTTGTTGGATACTGGTGCTACCCGTTCTACTGTAAGAACAGCGGACGTTCCAAACCTCCCCCTCTAGGGAGAAGCGATCCAAGTAGTGGGCGTTTCTAATAATCAATCAATCAATCAATCAACGCATTTATATAGCGCACTACTCACCCGGAGGGTCTCAAGGCACTAGGGGAGGGGAATCCGCTACTGCTCGAACAGCCAGGTTTTGAGCTGCTTTCTGAAGGCGAGGTGGTCCTGGGTCAGGCGTAGGTGGGTCGGGAGGGAGTTCCATGTCTTGGCGACGAGGTAGGAGAAGGACTGTCCCCCTGTGGTGGTTCTTCGGATTCGGGGGGCGGCGGCGAGGGCGTGGCCAGTCGAGCGAAGCTGGCGTTTGGGAGCGTAGAAGTTGAGGCGGCTGTTGAGGTATCCTGGTCCTTGGTTGTGTAGGGCTTTGTGAGCGTGGGTGAGGAGACGGAAGGTGATTCTCTTGTTGACCGGGAGCCAGTGCAGGTCTCTCAGGTGTTCGGAGATGTGGCTGCGACGGGGGATGTCCAGGATGAGTCGTGCAGAGGCGTTCTGGATCCGCTGAAGTCTCTTCTGGAGTTTGGCGGTGGTTCCTGCGTAGAGGGAGTTGCGGTAGTCCAGACGGCTGGTGGCGAGGGCCTGGGTGACCGTCTTCCTGGTCTCGTTGGGGATCCACCGGAAGATCTTATGTAGCATGTGCAGGATGTTGAAGCACAACGAGGAGACGGCGTTGACTTGTCTGGTCATGGAGAGGGAGGAATCCAGGATGAAGCCTAGGTTGCGTGCATGGTCTGTTGGTTTGGGTGCGCTGCCTAGGGCGGGGGGCCACCAGGAGTCGTCCCAGGCGGAGGGTGAGGATCCCAGGATGAGGACTTCCGTCTTGTCCGAGTTCAGTTTCAGGCGACTGTTCTGCATCCATTCGGCTACCTCTTTCATCCCTTCATGGAGGTTGGCTCTGGCGGTGGCGGGGTCGTTGGTGAGGGAGAGGATCAGCTCGGTGTCGTCGGCGTAGGAGATGATGTTGAGGTTGTGCTGGCGTGCGATGTCTGCGAGGGGGCTCATGTAGACGTTGAAGAGGGTTGGACTGAGCGAGGAGCCTTGAGGAACGCCGCAGATGACTTCGGTGGCTTCAGATCTGAACGGTGGGAGGCGGACTCTCTGTGTCCTTCCGGCGAGGAAGGAGATGATCCACTCCAGTGCCTTCTCCTGGATTCCGACGTTGCTGAGTCGCTTCACTAGTGTGCGGTGGCAGACAGTGTCGAAGGCCGCGGAGAGGTCTAGGAGGATGAGGGCTGCTGTTTCTCCGTTGTCAAGCAGGGCTCGGATGTCATCGGTGGCTGCGATCAGGGTGGTCTAGGTGCTGTGGTTGGCCCGGAAGCCAGACTGCGAGAGGTCGAGGGATCCGTTTGTCTCAAGGCTGTTGACGGTCTTCTCGATGACTTTTGCAGGGAACGGGAGCAGCGAGATGGGGCAGTAGTTCTTGAGGTCGGTGGGGTCGGCTGATGGCTTCTTCAGTAGAGCGCTGAGTTCGACTTGCTTCCAGCTCTCCGGGAAGGTAGCAGTGTCGAAGGAGGTGTTGATGATGTCCCGCAGGTGGGGTGCGATGACAGCATCGGCTTTGTTGAAGACGTGGTGAGGGCAGGGGTCGGTCGGAGATCCGGAGTGGATGGAGTTCATCGTGCGGACAGTGTCTTCGGTGCTGATCTGGGTCCAGGTTCGGAGGATGGTGGTGGGGGGCAATGGTTCGGTCGTGACGTGCGTCGGTAGAGTGCTGAAGCTGTTGTGTATGTCCGCAATCTTGTTGTTGAAGTAGGAGGCGAGGGAGTTGCAGAGGTCTTGCGAAGGGGTGATGTCGTTGTTTCCGGCGTTGGGGTTGGAGAGCTCTTTTACGATGTTGAAGAGTTCCTTGCTGTTGTGTGCGTTGTTGTCGAGTCGTTCCTTGAATGCGGTTTTCTTGGTTGCGTGAATGAGTTGGTGGTGTTTTTGGGTGGCGAGCTTGAGGGCAGTCATGTTGTCCGGTGTTGGGTCTCTGCGCCAGGTTCTCTCGAGGGCTCGGCAGATCTTCTTGGAGCTCTTGAGTTCTTCGGTGAACCATGGGGCTTTCTTGCTGCCGGGTCTGCTGGGCGGGGTCCTCGGGGGGGGTGAGGTCGTCAGCGCAGTCGCTGATCCACTTCGTGAGGTTGGTCGCCGCTTGGCTGGGGTTCGCTGCGCTGGTGGGTGGGTTCTTGCTCAGGGAAGTCGCGAGCTGGTCGGCTGTGATTTTGTTCCAGCTTCTGCGTGCAACCTGTTGTTGGTGGTGGTGGATCGTGGTCCTTCTGAAGCTGAAGTGGACGCAGCTGTGGTCCGTCCAGTGGAGTCCGGTGGCGTGGCTGAAGGCGATGTCCTTGCTGGATGAGAAGACTGGGTCGAGTGTGTGTCCAGCGTAGTGGGTGGGGGTGTTCACCAGTTGCTTGAGTCCGAGGTTAGCTAGGTTGTCCAGCAGGGTGGTGGTGTTGCGGTTGTTGTTGTTCTCCAGGTGGAAGTTGAGGTCCCCGAGAAGGATGTAGTCAGCGGAGAGGAGGGCGTGCGGGCTGATGAAGTCGGCGATGTCTTCGCTGAATTGTGTGCGTTGTCCCGGGGGTCTGTAGATGAGGGTGCCTCTGAGGGTGGTCTTGGGGTTGATGTGGACCTGGAAGTGAAGGTGTTCGGCGGTAGTCAGGATGTCGTCGGTGTTGGTCGTGATGCGGATGGTGTTCCTGTGGATGATGGCGATGCCTCCTCCGGTTTGGTTGATGCGGTCCCTTCGGATGATCTTGTAGCCGTCGGGGATGGCGATGGCGATGGCGGGCGCTGAAGAGGCGTTCATCCAGGTTTACGTGAGGGAGGCGACGTCTGGTGAAGTGGTGTCGAGCAGGTTCCAGAGCTCCAAGGAGTGTCTGTGGACGGAGCGGGTGTTGAGTAGGATGCACTTGATGTGGCTGCTGTTGTTGCTCGTCTTGGTCTTGGTATGTGCGGGTGTAGTGCAGGTCCGGATGCAGGTGAACTCGCAGGAGCGGCAGCCGAAGGGTCCGTGGGTGAGTCTCAGGGTGGCTGGGTAGTATCCCGGGAATCGGCCGGTGTTGAGTGCGTTGAGGGTGGCGGCGTCGTACGTCCGGCGGGTGGGCTGGGGTCTGCGAGGGCCAGGGGTCCTGGCACTGGGCGTGGTCCAGGAGCGGATGGGCGTAGACGAACTTGCTTTGGCGCGCTTTCGGTGCACAATCGGCGCGCCCGCTACGCGTGAACGCTGCGCTTCTGCACGGTCGCCATATATGGCGAAGTGTCAGGGAGGGAGGAGCTGGGAGGCGGGGAGCGGGGCGGGTGCACAAAGGAAAGGGGGCGTGGCCACTGGCACGGCGGCGGGAAGCGGGGCGGGGGGCACAGGGGAACACGGGGAAACAAGAGTACAACCAAATAAACACAGGCTCAGGGGGAGAAAATACGGACCAAAAATAAACACAGGATCAGGGGGAGAAAATACAGACCAAATATAAACACAGGCTCAGGGGGAGAAAATATGGACCAAAAATAAACACAGGATCAGGGGGAGAAAATACGGACCAAATATAAACACAGGCTCAGTGGGAGAAAATACGGACAGATGCAAAACAGTGGTGAAAAGTCACAGGAAAGCGCGGTAGCCCACCGGCAGGGAGAGCGATCCCGATGGGGCAGCGGGGGCGGGGAAGAGGCGGCAGGCTCAGCGAGGCTGAGAGCAGCAGTCGGGCAGGGGGGCACACGCAGCAGCTGGTGGCCGTGCAGTGCGGGGGTGTCCGGCGAGCAGGTCACACTCACCTGCACTGCACAGTCGCCATATATGGCCAAGTGTCAGGGAGGGAGGAGCTGGGAGGCGGGGAGCGGGGAGGGTGCACAAAGGAAAGGGGGCGTGGCCGCTAGCACGGCAGCGGGAAGCGGGGCGGGGGGCACAGGGGAACACGGGGAAACAAGAGTACAACACAGGCTCAGGGGGAGAAAATACGGACCAAAAATAAACACAGGATCAGGGGGAGAAAATACGGACCAAATATAAACACAGGCTCAGGGGGAGAAAATACGGACAGATGCAAAAGAGTGGCGAAAAGTCACAGGAAAGCGCGGTAGCCCACCGGCAGGGAGAGCGATCCCTCTGGGGCAGCGGGGGCGGGGAAGAGGTGACAGGCTCAGCGAGGCTGAGAGCGGCAGTCGGGCAGGGGGGCACACGCAGCAGCTGGTGGCCGTGCGGTGCGGGGGTGTCCTGCGAGCAGGTCACACTCACCTGCACTGCACGGTCGCCATATATGGCCAAGTTTCAGGGAGGGAGGAGCTGGGAGGCGGGGAGCGGGGAGGGTGCACAAAGGAAAGGGTGCGTGGCCGCTGGCACGGCGGTGGGAAGCGGGGCGGGGGGCACAGGGGAACACGGGGAAACAAGAGTACAACCAAATAAACACAGGCTCAGGGGGAGAAAATACGGACCAAAAATAAACACAGGATCAGGGGGAGAAAATACGGACCAAATATAAACACAGGCTCAGGGGGAGAAAATACGGACCAAAAATAAACACAGGATCAGAGGGAGAAAATACGGACCAAATATAAACACAGGCTCAGGGGGAGAAAATACGAACAGATGCAAAACAGTGGCGAAAAGTCACAGGAAAGCGCGGTAGCCCACCGGCAGGGAGAGCGATCCCGCCAATTAGTACCCCTGTTACAAAACCTATGGAGATCAGAATAGGGAATTTTAAAGAAATGCACAAGTTTGTGGTGTGCGATTACAGTCCAGTGAACCTATTAGGTAGGGACGTGCTGTGCAAAATGAATTGCACAATCTAATGCACCACACGTGGTGTTGAAATTCAAACCCCAGATGAGGATGGAGTTTATAAATTAATGTTGGCCAAATAAGAAACTGAAAATAAAAAGATGCTAGTGGAAGACCTCCCAAAAGAGTTGCAGCATACGGTGAATTCTGAAGTGTGGGAATTTCACTGGAAAAGATGTAGGATTAATGGCAAATGTTGACCCAGTAAAAGTGACAGTAATAGAAGGTGCAATTTACCCAAACATTCGGCAATACCAAATGAGCCCAGAAATAAAAGCAGGTGTTGCGGTAAAAATAAAACGATTGGTTGAGCTAGGCATTTTACAGGAAATAATGAGCAGTCCCTGTAATTCTCCCATAATTGGCATAAAGAAACGAGCGGCAAATATAGGGTTGTACAAAACCTCCGCAAGGTTAATAAAATTGTCGTCCCATGTTGTCCAGTTGTGCCAAATCCTTCAGTGATTCTGTATCAGATACCGTGGGGAGCCGGATGGTTCACGGTAATAGATCTGTGCCATGCACTCTTTTCCATACATTACATCCAGATAGCAAATATCTTTTTTCGTTCAAATTCGACGACCATGTCTACGTTTGGAACCATGTTCCTCAGGGCTACTCAGAAAGTCCATCGATTTTCAATCAGATTTTGAAAAAGTGCCTTGAATCTCTGGTCTTGCCCGGACAGTCTGTTCTGGTGCAATATATAGACGACCTGTTGGTGGCGCCTAGACTCAGAATGACTGTGTTGTTGATACCATTGCATTGCTGAATTATTTGGCAGAGGGAGGGCATAAAGTGTCACCTGAGAAGTTGCAATTCTGCATCACATCGGTAAAGTATCTGTGGCACCAGATAGAAAGAGGTGTCAGACGAGTTACCTCTGAAAGAATCAAAACAATCAGAAACATAAATCTACCTCAGACACAGAAAGAAATCAGAATGTTTCTTGGAGTTGTAGGTTACTGCAGACAGTGCATTGTGGGATTTTCAGTCCTAGCTAAACCTCTGATACAAATGACAACGAAAAGAGCAAAAGACCCAGTAGAGTGGGATGACGAAAGTGTGACTGCCTTCTTGAAGCTGCAAGACTGTCTCTGCTCAGCTCCAGCCTTAGGGATGCCTGACTGTTCGAAAGAATTTGCATTATTCTGTGATGCACGCAACACTTGTGCATTGTCTGTTCTGACCCAAACTCATGGTTTAATGAGACGTCATGTGGCATATTTTTCATCCACACTAGATCCAGTGGCATCTGCATTGCCAGGATCTCTGAAAGCAGTAGCTGCAACCTGCATGAGTCTCAAGCAAAGTGAATCTATCTTTATGGGACACCATGTAACTGTGTATGTTCCACACTTAGTGGTGATTCTGTTAACCAGAACACGTACTCAGTATTTGACTCCTAGTCGGCTGACTAAGTATGAGCGAATTCTTCTAGGTGCAGGAAATGTAACCATTGTCAGATGCAGTGTCTCAAATCCAGCTACACTGTTACCTGAATCACACTTCGCAGAAGTGAAAGGGGAAGTCGAGCATGATTGCATCGACCTCACAGAATACAGTACAAAGCCCCGACCAGAAATAAGAAAAGAGCCGTTGTTGACATTTGAATATGAGCTGTTCGTGATGGCTCATGCATGAGACATGAGGAAGGAGGATTAAGTGGTGCTTATGCTGTGTGTACTCTCTGGGGTCCAGTGGAAGCATCCTATTTACCTGGAGTCAAGTCTGCACAAGTAGCCAAATTAGTTGCAATGACAAGAGCCTGCAAATTTGGAAAATTTCTGAAAGTAGCCATATATACTGACAGTCAGTATGGTTACAGGGTTGTGCATGACTTTGGCCAACTTTGAATGCAAAGGGAGTCTCTGACTTTTTCAGGTACTCCTATTAAGAATGGACATTATGTAAAAGACTTACAAGAAGCAATTCAATTACCAAAAGAAGTGACTGTAGTCAAGTGTGCTGCTCACCAATCTGGAAATGACAAAGTGACAGCAGGTAACCAATATGCTGACCAACTAATCTATGCCGCTTGAATTCTGGCGACTGACTGAACTTAACACCAAGGTCTCAACCCCCCTGCCTGACCTCAAGTTGGCAGCCTCAGTTGGTCTCTCCACGATGCTCTAACGTGCCCGGACAATAGAACTGGTCAGCGTCCTGAGCTTAACCACATCCCTCACCTGACCTTAAACCTGCTCTCCCTCCTGGACATGTACTCTGAACCTTCCCTCGATTATATAGACCCTGCTATTTGTCCGATGTCCAATGGAGCTACCTGTTAGCTGAAGAGGAGATGGGTTGTGGATTCCCCCTCGGCCGTCACCTACCCAGCCAGATTTTGGGCAGACTTTCCTTTGTCTCTCTGTCGTTTCCCCCTCCTACCCTTCCACCTCGCCCCTTCTATGCTCCTTTCTTCTTCTCACCCTCTTCCCCTTTAATGTTTTTCTGTTGAGACCTAGTCATTTGACCGATTCCCGGTGGACCTACCTGATAGCTGAGGAGGAGATGGGCTGAGGATTCTCCCTCAGCCGTCACCTAACCAGCCGGACTTTGTACAAAGTTTCCCTTAGTCTCTCCGCTGTATCTATACACTACCCTTTTTGCCCTCACTCCCTTTCCATTCCTCACCCCATTTTCCTTTTCTTCTATGCTCCTAAATAGTTTTTTTCTGGTATCTTTTGTAACTATTTTCCCCTCGTCTCTACGTCCTGTCTTCCCCATACTCCTTTACCCTATCCCCTTACCCTTCCTGCTCCATTCTCCTTGTCCCCTATGTTCTTTAAATGCTTTTCTTGATACTCATGTAACGTTTAACTGATGTAATTTGCAACATTATTGTCCCTCATGTAAAGCACTCTGATTCCATCGGGTCTAGCCAACGCTATATAATAACTCTTTAATTAATTTGTTCACATTTGGTACTCTTTCTCCCTTTGTCTACCTCCCCAGCTCCTAGCTCCTATCCTCTCTCCCCTGATTCTCTCACCTTGCCTGCTAGTCTGCCTAGCCCCCTGCCCTTTGTGCCCTTTGACTAGGCACTCCTTCTCCCCTTGTTGGGGAAAGACCTGGCCAGAGCACTCCCTTTCCCTTTTTGGAGAAGGATCCGGTATGTAGGCCTTGGAGTCTCAGAGACCCCTCTGAGAGAGTCTGCTGCGTAAAGGGAGCCTCCCGCAACAGAGATAGGGAAGTGATACCACTTCCCCTGGGATCACAGCTTACAGGACTTTGGACGTAAATTTGACTTGTCTACCGGTTTGTGTCCCCGTCGCCCTTTCCCTCCTCTTTCCATGCGATGTCCTTCACCCCCCTCCTCTTTCCTGTCTTCATTACCTGTCTACATGGGCGTCCGCAGAATT
The DNA here is from genome assembly GCF_964263255.1 of Lissotriton vulgaris. Taxonomy (NCBI): domain Eukaryota; kingdom Metazoa; phylum Chordata; class Amphibia; order Caudata; family Salamandridae; genus Lissotriton; species Lissotriton vulgaris. The sequence goes on from NC_141685.1 coordinate 325,326,087, forward strand.
TTTTCCAGTGGGGGCAAAATGTTAACGCCATTACCATCCTCCGACATGATGTGTGCCAGGTGGGGCACAAGAAAAACTGGGGCGCAGGAGGAGCCATGGGGGGCAGGAAGCAGGCCACATATGATCTCATACACCATAGGGTTATTGTGCTACAGCCATCTCTTTCTTTTGTGGCCTTTGGTAGATATCATTCACTTCTATATGGAACCGCTCTCCAAGCTACTCAGAAAAGCCAACATCCGCTTCCACCTCTATGTGGATGGTACACAGATCTATCTGGAAAATTCCTCTCTCAATGACATCCAAAGACTAAATGATGTCCTGAAAGATGTTCAAGAATGGCTGACAAACAATCACTTGAAACTAAATCCAGACAAGACCGAGACACTCCTCATCTCAAACAAGGAAGACAACCCGCAAATCACCGAATGGCTAAAGGCAATCGATGCGCTCAAAGGGAATCTTACTCTAGCAGACTCTGTTAAATCTCTTGGCGTCACCTTAGACTCTAAACTAAACATGATAAAACACATTAAGAACTCGGCCAAAAGTGCATTCTTTAACCTCAGACTTCTGAACAAAATCGAACTCTACATTCCTAACAAGGATCTCAAACTGGCCACTAAATCTCGGTACTGTCAGGACTGGACTATGGGAACGCAATCCTATCAGGTATTCCTAAATCGCACTTGGCACCGATCAAAACAACATTACATGTGGCAGCCAGAATGATCACCAGCATCAAAAAATCTGATCACATCTCCCCGGCACTAGAAGAACTCAAATGGCTCCAAGTAGAAATGCGAAGTAACTTCAGAACGGCCTGCCTAACCCACAAAGCCCTCCATACCGGCAAACCCGAATACTTGGCAAAAAAAAATCAAAAAAGCAGGCGAAGCCAGGAATCTGAGAAGCTCTAACTCCTTCCTGCTCATCCTACCTAAAACGAGAAAGAAAAGAACAGCAGACTGCTCTTTCACAGGAAACGCCCCCAAAATCTGGAACTCCATCCCCCCGCACATCAGAACCATACCGTCCTTTGTGGAATTCAAAAGTCAACTCAAATCCCTGTTCCTTATCCGTTCCCTTGGTTGTGGATAACTCGGAACAGACAGCAACCCCTGAACTATGCGACTGCACTGAAACCAAAGAAGTTCTGCATTACAACTATGCACCTCTCACTTTGTCACTCGTTGATTGCTAATACCTTTCATATGTCATGCTTCTGTTGATTATATGCTTTTCTCTTACTGTAAAGCGCTCTGTTACCCTCAGGGCTATAGAAAACTTTCTAAATAAAATAAAATAAATAAACCTTCTAGAAGCTGGCAAAGAAAAAAGCAGAGCTCAGCTACAGACAAGAGCGGCTCTTAGCCAAAAGTAAAAAAGCACAGGAATGCAAAGGGTTTAGAAACCTGATGCAAAGGCTTAATGGAAGGATCAAGCTGCCATTGTCTGATTAGCAATTTCTAATCTGTTTTTATGTCACCACTATTGAAAACACCACATTATTCATATACACATGACCAAGGCAGTGAAGACACTATAACTGCATTATAAAAAAAAACATGTAGAGTCAGTCTGCATTTGCTGTTAACGTGCACAAACGAATGAGAATTAAAATGTATGACAAATGTATTTATTTTGGAAATGTATTAACTTAAATAACTTAAAATAAATCAATCAAATATATTACCATAAATAAAATAACAGCTGTTCTCTTCCAAATTGGAAAATAAAACATATAAACTTAACCTGGATAACTGTTGCAGGAATTGCAAACATGTACAGTCTTGCTGAAATTTAACAGTCAAATTTTTCAATGACCAGTTTATACAGTTTTTGTTCACTGGTTAGTTTACTGATCCCGAAAAAGGAACTGTAAACGTCTGTAGTCTTGTGCAAATTTATCAATTACTTTGTCAATCAGCTGTTGTTTGTTTTCATCAATTATTGCTCGATGTATGCTCCTTATGCACAAACCCGATAAGCGTTCATCTGCCATTGTCGATCTCAACCAGGTTTTCACCTTTCTCATTGTGCTGAAAGACCTTTCCACTGTGCAAGTGGTCTCTGGTAATGTGAGAGCAATGAGAATTGCTTGCTGGACTGATGGAAATAAATCTGTGTGGTTTAGCAAATCCAGAAATACATTGTCAAACTGCTCATCCTTCGTTGACCAGATCTGAAACCATTTGACTGCTTCGGTTTCCAGGTTTTCAATGTCGTAAATTTCTCTTATGTTTGCAATATGGCATTTGTATTGCTCAAGTGTCATTTTGCCATATGTTTTGGGTACAGTGAAAATAAACTCACATTTTTCTTGTTTTCATTGCCAAACAGGCTTTCTAATGATGCGATGATAGAGTCCATGTATGGCACATAGATGGGCTGGCGATAGTATTCTTCCACAGAAGAGGAACCAAAATTAGAACAAAATACTTGCCGGCCACACTGTCTGGGAACACAGAGTTTGATGTTCAGTTTTTTTGCCAGTGTTTGAACCTTTGTAAAAATGTCCTTAAATTGCTCTTCTGCTTTTTGTCTGTGATCATGGAACACAGTCAGAAGGTCTTGCACGTGATTACACACCTTGAGGATATCAAGCTGAACAGCTTGGAGAGCCTGGCTTACAGATTCCAATCTTGATGAGTAATCTGAAATTATGGACAAGCTAAAGAGAAAAATCACTGTGCTGGAGGAACATTGCAATTGATGTGTATCCTGACACGTTTTTTTCTGATGCTCTAGAGCCCAATAAGCTTAATTGCTTGACACTCTCTTCAAAGTGTGAGCTAAAACTTCGAATGCTCTTGTATTTTCCTGTCCATCGTGTTTCACTCAGCAATAACAGATTAGGAATAAGAGATCTTCTTTTTGGACTCTCACGGAAAAACTTGATGATGGCTTTCACTGTGCCAATAGAATTCCGTATATCAGGAACAGCATTCAGGTCATTAACAACCAAATTAAGTTTATGTGCAGCGCAGTGAGCAAAAGCAGCTTTAGGATATTTTCTCTGGCTTGAACGCCACCTTCCTTTCCTGCCATTGTAGAGCAACCATCATATCCTTGGCCATGGAGTTTTTCTAAGTTTAATCCAAATTTAGAACATGTATCCATAATCATATTTGCAATTGAGATAGCATCCATTTCATTTAGGGTTGCAAATCCAAGGAATTCTTCTCTGATGACAGCTACAGTGCTACTTGTCGTGTCTACAAAACGTACTCCAAGTGACATCTGTTCTTTTCCGGATATGTCAACACTTTCATCAGCAATGATTGAAAATCCATTTCAACTATTGACTAAGGATACTAGATCTTCTCTTAATGTTTCTTCACATAATGTAATCAGTTCATGTTCAACTCGAACAGATGCATAACGTGCATTAACTGGTGCATTTTCCAGATGGTTCTTTAGGATGACATCTCCTTCTTCAATGCGAAATTGGTACAGACTTTGCACGTTTCCGGATGTACTTTTTTTCCCACTTAAAGCAATGTCATGTGTGCCACAAAATAAGATAGTAGACAAAATTGGAAATAACTTTTTCTGATTTTCTTCAACATGCCTTTTCACAGCGTTATCTATTTGACAAACAATACTTGTTTCCGGTTTCTTTCTGATCTCCAAAAAGTGAGTTGCATCCACTTGTGCGTTTTTATGCCAAGACGTTAAGACATGCTTGCGTGCACTTTCATGGACGTCTTTATATAGTGAAAGGCATAGTTATGAATGCTCCTTGTATCCCACGATGAACTGGCTGTGGAAAAACTGTGCAGAACTTGCAAATTGCAGCTTTCAGTTGGGGAGAGTAGCTAAGCCATGGAGAATATTGATTAATCCACACATGACGGAAACAGCGTGTTCCATCTGAATCTTTCTTGAAGTCATACATTTCTGGTGGAGTATACGTATTTATCAGAAGATTGTATTTTACATCATCTGGTACTTTTTTTGCTAAATTAAAATACAATCCAATATCATTCACAGGAGTATCAACATCATGGCTACATTCTGTTGGAGCTGAAAGTGAACCTGCAGAACTGCTTGTGCTTGGCTCTTCTGTCTTCTCCTGTTCATCATGTCTAGATTCATTTCTTGCTTCCGCAATATCAGATTCTTCATCATCCAATTTTCATTTTGAAAAGAATTTTCAGATGTCCATTTCTAAAAAGAAATGAGAATCATTGAATACTCTGCTCATCACCAGGCTGGCTGTATTGAATAAACCGAGTTGTAGATGAGCTACAGGGAGTTGAAAATTCCCTTTGAATTTCTCCGGCAAGGAGAACCAGGTTGCCTTGCATAATTATATAGGTAAGATGAGATTTGTGAACATTAAATAACTCACCTAAAATGCACTATTTATTGAATACATACAACCCTGTATGCCGAAACAAAGTTGAAAAACGAAAGTGTGTGTAGATATATGTACACACACTGATGCACACACACATTATAAAGACAATGGCAGCAGATTTTAAGAGACGCACACACAAATATATGTCCATACATGCTTGGACATGTATGGTTATGTATGCCGGCCTCCTTCTGCACACGCTCACACACAGACACACACACAACCCAAATGCATGTATTAACTTATTTATGCAAACTCATAAAAGCCACTTCTAAATTGTAAATATATTTCCCATCTTCCTAGACTCAGCCAGGTCTGACATCTTTGTAGATATTGCTAGCTGTGTGCCACTGAAAAAGACTGTAGCACAAGGCACACTAAAGTAGATTCTAATGAACCAAGTTAAAAAATGGAAGCTTGAGGGAGGTCGGAGGAAACACACAACTCGTGTCTGCTCCCCCCCCCCCCCTCCACCCCAAGGCGGGCAGGCACTCCTATACCATACAGACAAAAGTGGCAAAAGAAAAACATCACTTCAGACATTTTCCTGTCAGGCAGCGCCTCTATTTGCTTCCTGCATAAGCATTTTGTATTGTACTGTAGAACGTACCCAGAGACTGATAATACGAGTTTCAGAGGGTATGATCTTTTACTCCTTGTCCATAGAGTCTTTCCTATTCCAACACACTCATGCCCACCCCTCTGCAATAGGTCAGAATTGTTACACACACGATGGGACAGGCCTTATCATCCTCAAAAGGAAGAATGCAAGTGGTGAGTGTGACCCACTGGAGTTTGAATGCGATATGTAACTGACACTAATGTCTTTGTGGTATGACCATTAATACACTCCGTTCTATATATTAGAGACAGAAACTGCTAGACTGCATTGCGCGCACACACAAAATGTGGTTGCACAAACCTAAATCACAGCCAAAGCTCAACGCTTACCCCAAAAATATCCCATAGAAGGTTGCATTTGAACCAAAGCTTCACTTAGTTTCACAAAGCACAGAAAGCAGCCTGCTGGATTCTGTCCTCCGGCAGCAGATAACCTCCAATTCTCTCAGTCCAACACCCTCTGCAAGCATGGATGACCTAGCTCCTAGAGGCGATCCACATTAAAAGTGTATGACACACGAAAATGCACCCTGCCACTTTGTGCAGCTGCGTCCCTGCATAGAGAACACTAGCTGCTAAATAACCAAACATATAATAAAAAATAATAACCCTTGAAGTTCTCTTGGCGGAAGGACAGTGCATTGGGAAGTTAGGCTTTCAGGACATGTATGTCACTGCAGAAGTGTCCAGGCGATTACCAAGTATCTACTACGGATGACGTACCTATATCTGGCTGTCTGTGGAGCACTGCACCTCCCTCTGGCACTATTTGCTGAAACGAAACACAATACGATCAGGCTCTACACTCTGTCGGACCGAAGAGTATTCTCAGTGGTCAAAGTGGGGGGAAATAAAATGTAGGGGAACTTTGGACGCAGAATCAGAGTGCATGAATAAGCAGAAAATTGGGTCAGTGGGCATAGTCAGAAGTGTGGCTGGAAAAAGCAAAACATCCCAATTATTAGTATTTGTTCGGCATTTCACTGACCAGTTACAGCTTATTAAGTTATTTGACTTAACCATTGGATACACATGTTTATTTAAAGTTTAATATGAGTTCTTGACACTACAATACATTCACATTGTGGGATATGTTCCCAATCACAGACTTTTCCAAATACGCTTAAAAGTGGAATCACAAGCCATTTGTCATCAGCACTTCTCCCTTTTTCCACAAGAACAGTTCTTACATGAATGCCAAAATATTATAGTTTGCAAATGTTTTCCACATAATTATGGTTTCTGCCATACTTGCCCCATAATACATCATCTGTTGCATAATCTGACAATTCTGTCTAAAAATTGTTTGTAGCTCAAATGCTTAAGAAATTACTAAAAAATGTGACTTCAGTTGCTGCGAAGTGGAGACCCTTTGCAAAGGTTGACTGGTCACCTTTCATCTTTGCAAAGACAGTTCGTATGTGTAAGAATGTCAAACTAATAAAGCATCAGAAAATGTACTGCATTATGCTGCAGCCCTTTTTTGGCTGCATAATTTAGTTAACACTAGAACATAATTTTGTCCTCCATTGCTGCATAATTGTGTGGCCCCAAAGCAGACAGAGCATGTTAAAGGTGCTTGTGTATAAAGCAGAAAGGCCCTAAAGCTTGCAAACTTAGTTTGGTGTGCGTGGAAATCCTTCATTGCCGATCCCTGGTGAGTTGCACTACTTCTGCAGAAACAAGGTCAAAGAAGGTACCAATGGGTGAGGCGAACTAGCCTCAGGGTCCTGTGACCTCTGTGACAGAGTCACTATTGCACTAGGGTGTGCTGCTTCGTTGGCCTGCCCATAAGACTAAAGGTGAACTTCGGTATGGATTAAGGTGCACAGGATTTCAAGATTAACCCACATTTGACACTGCTACGGTCCACCTGCTTTTGCTAAGACACCAGGGCTTCTAAGGTCTAGCAGGGCCTTCTAAGGTCTAGAATGGGACTGTGATCCCTTAGGAGAGAAGGCTGAACCTGGTTCCCCAGTTTCAAATTCGGCAGCACTGGCCATAGTGCCACATCTTCTCCCCCACTGAACACCATACTCATCCACTAAAAGAGACTCGCACTGCCTTTAGATGCAATCCAATTGTGTCCTGCTATAAACACCTGGAAGCAACTCAATTCCAATTATGCACTAGACAAGAGTAATATTCTGTCTGAAAATACAGTAAGAACCTCCTTCAAAAAAGCAAACACTCACAGAAAATGCACGACTAAGTAAGGTATGTGAAATGTAAGCAGGAACAACATGCTTACCTTAATGTTTTTGGGTGAGTGGGTGAATGGATTATTGAATAAGTGAGACAGGGGAATGGGCAGGTTCACATGTGCTTGAAAATGCTCATTTACAACAGCTGAAAGCTATTCTCTGAAATAAAACGCATTCATACAGAAAAGAACACTGAAACAGCCATTTTGGAGCACTTTGAGGATCATGGATAATGTGGCACTTCAACCCAACAGTCGGTTGCAACTTGCTCCATTATATGCAGATTCTGTACACAGCATATTTCGGCAAAAGTATACACTTTGTGATCTATAATTGCAACTTCGAGCGCACTTACTAGCAAATTTGCATGTTCACTTAATTCATGACTGATAAACCTAGCTGAGAAGAGAGACGGAGGTGAGCAGTCCAATGGGTTCAAACAATCCTCGCTGCAAAATCAGCTATTTATAGCCCGCAAGGACATGCTATCTTTATGACTTACTTCAACTGTCTTCAAGCTGTGGGAGCAGGCAAGCCCGGGCCTTCAATCTCTGTAATCGTGCCGGTCAGCAGCCTTTTTCCCAAATTTCTGCTCCTAATATTGACAGTGTCACGGCCTCGGGCCCTGGAAAAAAATCTCCACTGTTGTGGGGGCTGTGTGACCTTACGCATGGGCGCGGTACTGTGCAGCGTAGGATAGGTGGCGCAGCACTCTCCGTCATGATGTCATAGGGATTTGGTGCTGCTGCCTGCAGGCTGCTGGCCTCAAATTATACAATGAAGAGGCCTGCACACAAAATAAAAGTTCTGATTATCATCCATTCTATTTCTAACAATGGAAATAAAAATGGAAAATAAATGCCACACTGACTTAACAATTACATTTTAAAACACCCCAACGCCAAAGCACCAGACATTGCAGGCCGGGTGATCCAAGGGGGGCAAGTGTCCCTCCTTATCCCCCCTGCGGACGCCCATGCCTGTCTACTTCCCAAGTTCCTTCCCCCCTCCCCTGAATATTTCCCCTTGCTTGCTTTTCCCCTTTCATATTTGTGCTTATTGTTTATCTTGACCTTACTAGTAACTATGTTGCCATTATCTAATAACTGTGTAACCTTTGTAATGATGTAACCTGTAACTATGATCTGATGCTCATGCAAAGCGCTCCGATACCTCCGGGTCTAGCCAGCGCTAAATAAAACCTTTAAAATAAAATGTTGCTTGGAAGCGTGAAAACATGGAAAGAAGTGAAAGATTTACAAAATGAGGCAGAAATTAAAGAAAAAGAAGAGTGGGAGAAAATAGGATGTCGGAGAAGAGCTGAGGATGGTGTTATTGTTTACCTTGATGGGAAACCTGTGTTACCAGATTGTATGCTTGCTCCTATGGCTAGGATGTATCATGGAAGTACACAAGTAGGTAGAGACGCTATGATTAGACAGTTCAGACAGAGTTGGTTCAATGCCAGATTCAGGAATGTAGCAGAGAGTAATGAAGGACCGCTCTCAAATAGTATTTTCAAGTATGTTTATTGGAAGGCAAGCAGCTACACCTTATCCTGTCCAGCTTTACTCAATAACCGACTCAGTCCCCCCATTCTAGAGTCTAGCTGCAGTGCATCTACCATCACCATGGTACCAGTAGAATGCACTACACCAAGACACCACATCACCCCTCTTTACTTTAATAACAAAATTAAAGTAAAACACTCTACATAAGTTAACAATTCAAAACAATTCATAAACAATTCAAAACAAATTAGTAATCACTACACAATGGTAGACCCAAATCTTCCCCCTCAAATCAACTACCACAAAAAAATTAGCAAAACAGCAAAACAATAATTTTTAGAATACACATTCAATTTGTATTACACCATACCTGAGACGAGCAGGAATTTTCATCTATTAATAAGCACAAGTGGCATTTAGATAAGACTAGAGGAGAAGCAATTTCGCAATTTAATAATACAGCTATGGTGCCAATATCATTGTCACTAACAAGGAAGAAAGAACACAATTCCAACAAATGGACGGAAGCATACAATATGTCTAGTGTATGGAAGCTTACAATATGTCTTTACCCATCTATGTTTATGCTATGTTTCGGTATCATTGAATCACCACATTGAAAATTAGTATCTTAGATGACAGTATGTTACCCAACCATTAACATACGCACAACTCAGAATAGTGGTCCAACGGGAGACAAGTTGGAAGCAACACCAAAACTATACAATAAATCTTGCATTTAAATTTTCCCACATCCTATTCCTAATAAGATGTAAAGTTTGGAAGCAACACCAAAACTATACAATTAAATCTTGCATTTAAATTTTCCCACTTCCTATTCCTAATAAGATGTAACACATGACTATTCGTATCATTCTCATGTGAGATGAATACGTCAAATCTCATAATACGTGTCCAAAGTCATAATTTAGACTCTTTTTCCCATTTATAACAATCCCCAAATTGCTTTGGTCAACTCTACCTAAGATTGAGTGGCCACTCAAGGAAACATATAGTTTTCCAAAACACTTCTTATCTTGAAATTCAAAAATCATCTCTATGAACCCAACCATTGGAATCCTTTCCCCAGAAAAGCTAAAAAGTTGAATATCAGGAGGTAGCAACTCTTTCCTTAAGGTATCAGCAAAAAGTTCCTTCCAAACCTCAATATTGATAATTGAGTATGGTGTGCCAGAATCAAGTATAAAGTTAACCTCGACTCCCCCTATAACAATGGCAGAACAGGGCCCCATCTTTGTTCTAGGATTTACATTAGATGCCAAATCATCGCAAGGGGAATCAGAGTTAATAACGTTAGCAACATTAGATCCTTCAATATATTTAACAGATTCTACTCCAACACTACAACAATATTTGCATATAGCTTTTAAGGATGGACATTTCCTATAATTCGCACAATGCCCACTGTGCTCACATCTATTACAAATAGGAATTTTATCAGACATATTAATAGAGGACACTAGCAAAAATTATTTGATAAATAACGCAACATCACTCAACACTCTTAGGTGATTTTTTTTTTTTTTTTTAAAGCTCGAAGAATTACAGTTGAGGTATGAACATCACTGTGTTAAAAATACATCACTGTGTTAAAAAAAACATTTAAAAGAAAGAATTTTATCCCCAACATGTGTTAACCTATTTAAAAAAAATGATAACAACATCTATTTTTAAGGTGTGCACAACACTGTGTTAAAGTGCGCCAAAATGGATAATTAAATCCAGGTACTTTGTTAAACTGTAAAATATAGTAACAATCAGAAATTTTTAAAGTAAGCACATTACTGTGTAAACATGCATTGAAATGAATGAATTATATCCGCCTCACTGAGTTAAACAATTTTAAAGTATGCATATCACTGTTGTCAACAGTTCGATGGTTGTTAAAATAACAGACTAAAAACAAATAAATAAGTATCATTGAGTCGACATTAAATTGCTAATCTTTCACGCTTCCACTAAGAACCATATCATATAGAGTAAAGTAAGTGAATAAGATAAAATCCACTTCAATTGACTTACGAACTGATACCACACGATATGCAACAATCTAAAGTGGCAAGTCAGTGCAGATGTGTAACATATCCACATTTATAACAGATAGAATCTTATCTAGCGTATTTTAATAGGATACAACAACAACAACAACAAAAATAATCCCTGATAAATATCACAGTATTACTCTCATAACATCAACTCCTAGTGAAAATATGCAATTTTTAAGGTGTGTCCACCACTGTGTCAGGAAGTTCTATTCTAAAATCGCACACAATGTCAAACTATACAAAACAAGAACGACCTTTAATTTTAAAAATGTGCACCACACTGTGCCAAATGCATTTAAGATGGAGAACACTACTAAGTTAACTATTCAAACTATAATATTCTCAGATGACTACACAAAAATGTGCACGTCATTTTAAAAATGTGCATCACACCGTGTCAAACGACCTCCAACTTTTAAAGTGTGTACCTCACAGTGCTAAATGTTTTTAAATGGAGACATTCCATCCGCACTACCATGTTAACTATTCAGACTAAAATATTCTTAAATGAACTACTGAAAAATTTGCACATCACCATGTTAAAATGTATAAAATGGAAGAATTTATCCGCACCACGTGTTAAACTATTTAAAATGTAACAATGACTTGTAATTTAAAGTGTGCACTTCACCGTGTCAAATCCATCAAAATGGAAGAATCTCATCTAAACCACCATGTTAACTATTTAAAATGTAATAATCTTAAATGAACTACTCAAAGAGTAAATAAGTACAGTACCATGTGATTCCTTGATGTAACACTCTACTATAAATAGTGTGTTTCAAGAAAAATTTACAGTGGCAAAACAACTGCACTAGAATATTAACTCTTCATAGGTGTGCCAAGTAAATGGTGAGCACTATTCCAAAGAACCACCATGAGTACAATACAATATAAACAAGAATTGGTATGTAAATCAGTTACAGAGTGCACATCACCTTGATAATTCTAAGGTTGAGCAGAACAAGGCTAAGAATGAGGTTATATTGTATAGTTAAATTGTGAAATAACTCAATACATTGTCAAAATAAACCCTCTTTATAAAACTATAACAAGTACTTATTCAAGAATGTACTCTTAATGTGTGGTATACTTACATAAAGCCGGGACTATAAAAATGTTGCTTTTAATGTATTACATTCAGATATAAACATCAATAAAGTAGTCTAACGTCACCGTGGATGAACATTATCACAATTGATACTCTCAAACAAATGACAAAGATGTATAGAATTATGGTGTGTACATCATCAATGATCTTTTGATAAGTGAAAATCACGATGTGCTACATATGGTGTGCACACCACCGACAAACTTTTGATAGTAAATGTCAGGATGAAGAAACCACGGCATAGTATGAATGTTCCTGCTGGAGAATTCCAAGATCCACAATCACTTTGCTTGTTAACGTTTTAGCACTTAAAGCACCATTAAAACGGTTATTCAAAATAAAACAACCTGTAATTTTAAAGTATGCACATCACTGTTGTCGTGCACATCACCCAAGTTGAATCCGTTGACTGACGATGAAAGCTGAAAGTGAAGAATTGCTGGCGCAATGAAATTGACAAGTCTTTAAAACGGTTATTCAAAATAAAACGACCTGTAATTTTAAAGTGTGCACATAACTGTTGTCGTGCACATCACCCAAGTTGAATCCGTTGACTGACGATGAAAGCCGAAAGTCAAGAATTGCTGGCGCAATGAAATTGACAAGTCTTTTCCAGGTGTGCACGTCACCGAAGAAATTGATGAATAAACCTAGAAAAAAAATCAAAATGGCAGCACGAAGCGTGACCTCCATCACGTGATGACGTATAGCGTAGTGTGCGCAAGGACGTAGAGTGCAGGATCAATGAGCTTAACTCTCCAGTGTTCGCAGAAGAAAGACGTCACTAAAGGAACACAAAGCTTCTTGTAAGGAGGTGTCTCTCGCTCAAAGAACGCCCATCACGTTTGAACGATGCACAGCCGACGGTTGAACAGGTACCGTTACAGTGCGTTGTTAATTCCCAAATAGTAACGCGTCAAGTCTCACTTAAAGCACAAGTTTTTTTCTTTTAAATAAATCTCAATACTTTGTAAATACTGGTTCCATCCACACGCACAATTCTTGCAGGAAACCAATTCGAATTTCTTTCAACAGTGCATCAAAAATGAAGCTTAAGGGGGATGTCTTTTACTTCTTAATATGAACTCCGCTTCAAATCACACGTCTCAAAGCCAAGTAGACCGATATTAAATTACAGACAAGCTTCTCAGATGACAGGTGTGAATCTTTATGAAGGAATGTTCACCACGTTCAGATGATGTAGAGAAAATAACCGTGAAAAGTGCAGAAACTGTTGATAAAGTACACATGAGATTTGAGGAAAGAGAGTAAATCTTTATCCAAATCGAAAAGTTCAGAAACAGGTACATATATTTCCGTTTGTGGTGTATGTAAAATTCTCAGTATTTAAATTGCATATTTGATCTCTCATTCAGATCTTAGATTACTTCCGATGCCTCAGCCTTGAGGTTAGTAGATGCTACTGGATGCACAATATTTTCAGAACAGTATGACATTCACTGCAACAGTCTCGTAATTATTCCTCCGAGTAGGCTTATTAAGTTTCTCGCACTTCACGTTCTATCAATGCTTCTCACAACCGTTAATAGGGAACGAATGAAGGAAAAGTAATTGTCTTTTACTCACGAAAACTGTGTCATGCAGATGTTCTTTCAGTAATGGTAATTAATAAACTTCTTTTCAAAACCAGGAAAGGCGTTAACATCAAAATTTTTAGAGAAAAAGAAAGAAAAATCTCTGCGTGGGTTCTTCAATCTTCCTGCTTGCCGCTGTTCAATCCCATCCTCTGTCGCCAAAATGTAATGAAGGACCGCTCTCAAATAGTATTTCCAAGTATGTTTATTGGAAGGCAAGCAGGTACACCTTATCCTGTCCAGCTGTACTCAATAACCGACTCAGTCCCCCCATTCTAGAGTCTAGCTGCAGTGCATCTACCATCACCATGGTACCAGTAGCATGCACTACACCAAGACACCACACAGAGAGTCTTTGCCAGAGGTGTATAACATGCCAAATAATTAATCCTGGTAAAAGAACTGTAGTGTTGCCAGGAAAGATTGGAAAAGCAGAAGGTCCCTTCTTACGACTCCAGATTGATTTAATCCAATTACCCCCTTGACGAGGGCTGAAGTACGTCCTAGTCATTGTCTACCTGTTTTCAAAATGGGTCGAAGCATACCCTACACGCAGAATTGATAGCATCACGGTAGCTAAGTTACTACTGAGGGAACTCATACCACGTTTCAGTTTTCCAGTAACGATTGAATCAGACCGAGGGTCTCATTTTAATAATGAAATAATTTGTCTGATATGTGAAGCATTCCAAATTGAGCAAAAGCTGCACTGTGCATACCGCCCAGAGGCTTCTGGAGTGGTAGAACAACTGAATGGCACAATCAAGTCACAATTGGGAAAGATGTATGAACAAACCTGATTGGAGTGGCCTGATGCTTTACCTCTTGTTCTGATGGGACTCAGAAGCATTCCAGACAGAAACACAGGCTTGAGTCCCCATGAAATACTCATGGGAAGAGCAAGGAGGCAGGCATGGGTACCAGGACATAGGCTAATAAATATTTCTGATGATTTGGTACTCGAATACTGCAAAGAACTGGCTGACCAAGTGCGTTCTATCTCTCACCAGGTTGGGGAAGATGCTGTCGCCAGACAATCAACTCCATCACATGACCTGCGCGTTTTATTTTCAGCGCGTTTTAAAAGCAAAATTCATTTCTGGCTTTGCTGCAATTAGGGGGCTTCTTAGGACATACCTGCATCTAAAATTGGTTGTAATCTGCACCGCTGTTTGGCGGCCCGTTAGCTGGACTGGGGGCTAGGCGCCATATTGGGAGGGGAAGTGCCGGCAAGAGACGCCATCTTTGTTTGCGCTCTAGCAGCTGCTCCAGACATAGCACGATTGGGTGCTATTTAAGTCGACTGAAACAGGCGCTCGCTCTGTTCAGGTAAGCGCCAGTGTAGGCGAAGCATCCTTTGACTCCCTGCTGCTACGCTTGCTATTTTATTTACCTGCTTATTATTAATTCCATTCGTGGATCTTGAAATTGATTTTTAAATTGTACCACATACTCGGCGCTTGAAGCGCGGTTCTGCGCGTTTTATTTTCAGCGCGTTTTAAAAGAAAAACTCATTTCTGGCTTGGCTGCAATTAGGGGGCTTCTTAGGACATACCTGCATCTAAAATTGGTTGTAATCTGCACCGCTGTTTGGCGGCCCGTTAGCTGGACTGGGGGTTAGGCGCCAAATTGGGAGGGGAAGTGCCGGCAAGAGACGCCATCTTTGTTTGCGCTCTAGCTGCTGCTGCAGACATAGCACGATTGGGTGCTATTTAAACGCCCCCATGATGACGCGCAGCGGTGACGCGCAGCGGGCGCGCCTTAGGCGCGCCGGAGGCGAGCCCATCTTTGCCCATCAGTGACCATCCGGGACCCGGGGCCAGAACCCCTGGTCAAAATTTGCCCTACTCCAGAGGTGAACTATTGGAGCTTAATATGGGTAAGTCCCATCTTGATCAGGATTGTATACATCTGCTAGCCCGGGAGGGCCTGCTGATTTCACCCAAGAGCAGAAGCGCGTGGCAGCACGACTCTAATACTCATACTCTAAACTATGGCCTGCTGAATACGCGTTCTCTGCAGGGCCATAAGTTGGAGGTCTTTTCACTTCTGGAAGACGGGGAGCTAGATGCCCTTGCGCTCACCGAAACATGGCTGGAAGATTGCTCGGCGCCGGACCTAGTGGCGGCCCTACCAGATAACTATCTGGCACTCCATTTCAACAGGGAGGGAGCTAAGAAAGGAGGTGGAGTAGCGCTTCTCTACCAGGCTCGTCTCCGCGCCGAAAGGTTTCTTTCCGAAATCCTAGGGGGAGCAGAGGTTATGGGGGTTAAGCTCAGGCGGGGGGCGGTATGTGTGGTGTTCTTGGTGGTATACCGACCGCCCTGGGCGTCGCCAGATTTTCCGGCTCTGTTTACTAGATTGGTTCAGGATCTGCGCTCGAGATACGACAAAATGGTTGTCGTTGGGGACTTCAACTACCACTGGGAAAAATACCCCAAAGAGGGACAAGCACTACAGATTGAGGAGGCTATCTCCTCCTTGGATTTCACCCAACAGGTGAAGGGACCGACACACGAGAAGGGACATGTGCTTGATTTAGTCTGGACTACCATGCCAGCCCAGGGTGTTACAGAGATCTTGCCTTGCGCCTGGTCTGACCACTTTTTAATAAAGGGCAGAATTTTACTGAATGGCCATCTGTCCAAGCCTGGGGAAGGTTGGAAAAGGGCCCGGAAGTGGAGAAACTTTGATGGGAAAAAAATGGTCTACCTCCTGGAACAGTCTCCTTCAGTAAAGGAGCAGGATGTTAACATTGATGCCCTCTGTGGTCACCTTCAGCATAAACTGGGGAGCGCTATTGATTTGGTGGCACCCCTTCGTAGGGTGAAGAAGGTGGAGAGAGGAGCTGGGGCCCCCTGGTACAATGATTCCCTACGGGATATGAAACGTGGGGTGAGGAAGAAAGAACGGGCATGGCGAAAAGAGTATGACGCCATTGCCAAGAAAGAATACATTTCTTCCTTAGCGAATTACAAACTAGCCATCCAAACTAGGAAGGCTGCTTTCTTCGAGGAAAGAATAGTTGCAGCTAGAGATCCACAGAAGGAAATCTTTCGGGTCCTGGCGGAGCTCAGGATAAATAAAGAGCAAAGTACTGAGTTCACCCAGGAGGATTGCCAGAGGTTCCAGGATTTCTTCGTGAATAAGATCTCCGATATTCTGGGAGAAATTGCTGCAACTACACCCCTCGAATGTCCGTGCACACCGGACCTCACTGCCCCGCCAGATATCTCACCACTAGTTGAGTTCTCCCCAATTTCAAAGCAGGAACTATTTAAGATCACGGACCGAGTCAAATCGGGTTCCCTGGTGGATCCATGCCCTCCTGATGTGTTCAAGTTGGCACTGCCAGGAATTGAGGAAGAGGTTTTGCATTTGCTGAATACCTCCCTTCACACAGGACAGGTCCCTCTAGCTTTTAAAGAGGCTCGCCTGATTCCTCTACTAAAGAAACCCGGATCGGACACGAAGTGTTTGAAAAACTTCCGACCCATCTCCCAGTTGCCTTTCCTGGCTAAGGTGATCGAGCAGCAAGTGTTAGTACTACTCTCAGGTCATCTAGAGAGCAACAACCTGCTGGAGTCCAATCAGGCAGGGTTCCGTGCTAACCATAGCACGGAATTAGTCATGTTATCAATCCTGGATGAACTAAGAACTCGGGCTGATGTAAAAACACCGAGCGCCCTGGTACTACTGGATCTCTCCGCGGCTTTTGATACCGTGTGTCATGAACAGCTCTTGTCGCGGTTGAGATCTTTTGGTATCAGGGGAACAGCACTTGCATGGCTTACATCATTCCTGCAGGGCAGGACACAAAGAGTACAGTTGGGAGATTTACTTTCCACCTCTGCTCCCATCACCTGCGGGGTTCCACAGGGATCTGCCCTGTCACCCCTACTCTTTAATATCTACCTGCAGCCATTAATCGCACTCCTGAATAGGATGGATTGCCTAGTATACAACTACGCCGATGATACCCAGATAATCATCCGGCTGGATGATGGCCCGGGAGCGTCCACCAGGTTGCAGGATATACTTAAAGCCACGGTCAACTGGATGTCCGAGAACTCCTTAAAAATCAACCCGGATAAGACGGAAGTGTTGCCCATTTCCATCTCGGGCAACCCCTGGAGCGAGAAATTTTGGCCTGTGAAGCTGGGTGCGCCACCGAAACCGGCGACTGCAGTCAAAAGTCTAGGCCTATATGTGGATGACAAACTATCCATGAAAAAGCAAGTCACTACGGTAGTGGGTACTTGTATAGGCCTGATACGACAATTAAGGAAGATCTCTGCATTACTCTCATTCTCTACTTTGAGACACGTGGTCTCAGCCACAATCCTGGCTAGGCTGGACTACGGGAACTCCCTGTATATAGGTTTACCCCAGCGGCTGCTGGATAAACTACAGGGGGTTATGAATGATGCAGCCAGGTTGATCTATAAGAAACCCAGGACGGCCCACTCTTCCCCCCTGATGCAGGAGCTACATTGGCTTCCGATTCGGCAGAGGGTTGTATTTAAAGGCCTGTGCATCGTACACAAGGCGCTGTATGGTAAAGCACCAAGATATTTGAAATCCCGCCTATTCCCATACATACCGGGCAGGACTTTGCGCTCGTCGGACGCTATCCTCCTGTCCCAATCCCATTTCAAACTGGCCACGGTGGGGGGACGTGCTTTCTCCAACACACTCCCAGCTTTGTGGAACAAACTGGCCCCAGAACTTAGGAAGGAAAGCAATTTGCTATCCTTCAGGAAAAAATTAAAAACTGCACTTTTTAAGCAAGCATGGAGCAGACCCTAGGCGCTCTACTGGGATCAAGTGAATGCCATACCTCACTACGTAATCTGGACAAAACAGCGCTTAGAGACCCCGGTGGTTATAACGCACTATATAAGTTAAATAAATAAATGACCTGAATCCAGGTGGCTGGGTAGTGATAAAGGAACATACTCAAGAATCCTGCCTAGCACTAAGGAGGGGAGAGCCACATCAAGTGATATTGGTTACTACCACAGCTGTAAAGTGCAGGGGAATTCCAAACTGGATCCATGCGAGTCACACCAAAAGGGTGACTGAACCTGATGATGTAGGAGCTGAAGGTTGTGCAGTGAGGGGTCTCAAGAAGTTGATCTCGAAGTAGTTGATGAGGAACAACCGAGCACCAGTCAGGATGAATGGATTCCAGTAGTTGACATACCTGCAGACTTTGTGAGAACCAGAAGTCAAACCTATCTAGATAGACAAAGTGATAGTGAGTATGAGACAGGAATAGAAGAAAGTACTCAGATCATAGAAATCCAAATCAAAAGTTATTCTGAGGAGGACCAGACAGGGAAAGGTTGGTGTACTCAGACATTTGAAAATCCAGCCAGTATTACAGAGTCTGAGGAGGGAAAGATAGGTATTAGGGCGAAAGCTCGGCAGAAGACAATCAAGATTGCAGAAGACCTGAGCAGGATCTGATAGTGGTATAAAAACGTGTTCAGGAAGAAGGCGAACAAAATCAAAGCCAAAATCCAATACAGCAAACTCCTGAACAGGGCCAGATTCGTATCCAGGCAGAAGAAACCAAAGTAAGCCCTGGACCTAGTCAGATAGAGAGGAATTCAGAGGCTGACAGAGAACAAGTAGTGCGTGTATCAAGAGGGAGAGAGAGGACCAGATAGCTAGTCCAGATCCCCGGTTTATATGTCAATTAATCAAAAAGGGACTAGCTTGGAATGAGGTAGGTATGATATTATATTATAATCATCATGGTGACTCAGTATTGTTTTGTCAAATGGTGGTGGCACCTGCTGGGTGTCTTTTGAAAGCCCTCACCCACCAACCTAGTTGGTGGCATGCTTCATCATCGGGCCCACCCAGTGACACCTAGTGTGTCCCGGGTGTGCTACGACGCCTGATTACAGCGGAGCAGGTATGTCACTGTGTGTGCGGTGAAGGGTGTTAAGTAAGTGAGTTTAAAGCGGCTTGGTGGGGGTCCCAGTACCCAGAGGGTAAGGACACTTTATTAAATGGGCCTCCGCCAGCGGTTAAAAATAAGGCTGTGGGACGTTAGAGGAGAGTTACGACCTCCTACGTCCTTTGATGTGTCAACATGTTTCAGCCAGTGCCTTATCAGTAATCTGGCTTTCTTCAGGACAGATAAAGGTGTGTGTAAATAAAATTAGGGGTTGTGTAGTGCAGGCTATGTGTCTACACGCCCTAAAGTGTATCTAACTGTGAGAGGGGGGATTCCCTTCTCAAGATCACCTGTACGAATAACATAAAGGGACAAAGACAAAACATACAGTGGAGAAAAGAGTCACTAG
Source organism: Lissotriton vulgaris (assembly GCF_964263255.1). Lineage (NCBI taxonomy): Eukaryota > Metazoa > Chordata > Amphibia > Caudata > Salamandridae > Lissotriton > Lissotriton vulgaris. The sequence continues at coordinate 325,345,881 of NC_141685.1, forward strand.
GAGATGTTTATCATTGGTTATGACAGCCGGCTTAATAGCGATGGGGTGCAGGCTATTGGCGGCTCAAGTGTAATGGTACTGGTGGTACCATTATGGTGAAAGATCGCACTAGAACTTCGATGGTGAAGTGGTTTAGCCAATCAGCCTCAGTATATAACCGACGGAACCAGCCACTACTTACCGGTTCTGCCAAGGAGGCACAACAGGTCCCACACCGGCACTGACCAGAAATCCTGTGAGTATGCTGATCTACCACCTCTACGTTGGGTAAGCGCTACCACCCTTTTTCCCTACAGGTCTCCTAACCCCAGTGGTCCTACCTTTGTCTCCCATATAGGGTCAACCCTTTGCCACTTCAATAACCTTGAAGCTAAATCAACCTAAAACTAGCGTAAGCCATAGACCTTACGCCTCATTTTTTCACCTTCTTCACCACTGTTGAACAATTTCGTTTTTTTAAACCACTTTAGGAGGTGCCACCACCATTTGACAAAACAATACTGAGTCACCATGATGATTATAATATAATATCATACCTACCTCATTCCAAGCTATTCCCTTTTTGATTAATTGAGAGAACAAGTAGTGCCACAAGTAAATGAAAATAAAAGAGCATATGAAGAAAGTCAAAGCACAGTGCCAGCTAAAAGACTCAGACAGGGAGATAAGTGGCCTGATTTTGTCAAAAGACTGAAATTTTGCCTTAAAACAATAAATGAAGAACCAGAGCAAGTAAACGAATATCAAGCCAAGCTGGACCGTCCACAGAGCAACCGAGAAGGAAAAGTCCACGTTTGAAAAGACTAAATAACAAATTTAAAGGACCTGAGTGGACATACGCCATACTTGAAGATTTCAAAAATCTAGAGTTGAGTGATGACAAACTGATTGTTGATCAGACTAACGAAGAAGTGGGACCAACTTGAGAAAAGAATCACAGGTTAATAGTCTGTGAAAAGTTATAAAGAGGGGATAAAATCTCCTTAGTCGAAAATGGCTGATTATAATGTCACCGGTAGACTGAAAAGAAATTGTTTAAAGACATGCTGAAGAATATGTACATGTAGTATAGTAATGTTAAAGTATGGTTAGGATTGACATTAGCTATACCTTACCTAATAAGCAAAGAAATGCAAAATAACACTAACATACATGAGCAAGTAGATTCATCTGAAACAGTAGATACACATATACATGAGAAAGCAGTTAGTCTTAGGCAACCTGGAGTAGATTTAGAAGCATCAGATGAGGGAGAATTACATTATAGAAGAGCTAGAAATAGAACTCATTTAAATGTGTTTGCTAATTTGTTAGTAAATTATGTAGAAGCTATGGAAATTAGTGATTGCTACGTGTGCATGAAGTTGCCCACATCAGTAGCTGAAGAGGTCACTTACCATCATTTACCTCTGACATATGGTATTTCATGTAGTATTGTAGCTAGTTTATTTTATAGAACTGGAAAATTACAAATTATCATTCTAATTTTGATGAAAGTCTTTTCTGATGTTCCTTTACATAGCAATTTAAATCATATTTCTAGTACTAGAGACTCTACACACTATATGGGAGATTATTTTCTAACAGTAGGATCAATAGATATAGCTAAGGCTTACAAAGAAAATCTAAAATGCACATTACAAGATAAAGAAAATATGTTTTTAGATTTAGTCGAGAAAAGGAGACAGGATTTCCATAGAAAAGCCACTGAACATAAACAAAAGATTCCTAAATGGGCTGAAAATAAAGAGTTTACCTCTAATGGCAAGACTCAAGCTGCTATGTTGCTGTATTTCACAAAGAAAGGGAAACTCTGTCTCCATCGTGAGAAAACAGATTATTATATCAATATATTAATTGGTTCCAGTGAATGTGAACACAATTTCAAAGTTATTGGGGGTTGGTGTTTCAAAGATGGATTTGAACCAGTATTCCCTGGAATTTATTACATTTGTGGGAACAAAGCCTATTTTAAATTGACTGATCAATGGTACGGGAGTTGCTATTTTGGAATAGTATTCCTAAAAGTGTACCACATAGAGAAAATCACTGGAAGCAATGAAGAAACTAATGGACTAACTCGTAGTAAAAGAGCATCATTTGCTGAAATTAAAGGTGACATATTTAGTGCAATAATACCTTCAGTGGGAGTGGTTCTTAACACTCAAAGAATTTGCAAATTGTCAACAGAGGTGGATCGCTTATCGAATGACACTGCTAGTGGATTCTTGATGATCAATAACGAACTAGTTGCTGTAAGATCAAGGGTTATACAACATCGACTTGCTCTTGACATATTATTGGCAAAAGAGGGTGGAGTCTGTAGAATGCTGAAGACGCAACATTGTTGCAGTTACATTCCAGACGAAAGTGTGGAAATTAAAAGGTACACAAGAAATATTACTAATTTGAGAGAAGAACTGAAACCATTGGAGGCTGACAGTGCATGGAAGAGACTAATTAGTGGTCTCTCTTCAGTAGGTAGTTGGTTCACTAAGGTCGGAAAAAGTTTTGTAGGTAAAATACTGATGCCAATGGTGGGAGTAGCCCTTCTGATTTTAGGGATAATAATTTGTTGCAAATGTCGCAAACACAAGAAAACATATAAAGTAAATTAGAAAGGAAAGAAAAGAAACTTGAGTGAAATTGAGCTTGAAGAATTAAATGGGGATTTGTATAAGAAAATGAAAAACTTCCACATGAATAATGGGGAAAAGCCTAAAAGAGTGTTTGACGAAATAAAAATGAGTAAATGTTGAAAAGTTGGCATCTGTTTTTGTAATATGTGATGATATAAAATATCATCAAAGAGGGGATTGATGGAGCAAGGTTCTAAAGTAAAGTGACTTGCTTGTACTCAGCCCTCTCGAAATAAACTGTAATACACTAATAAACATGTTTCGTCTTATTAACGATGCAAAACACAACATTTCTAGTATCTAGGGGAAGCTTTCCTATGTGCTTTTACTAACCGTAAATCGATTAACCTAAAATGGCCGCCGCAACGCGGGAACTTTTCTGCGCATGCGTCTGTCACACTCACGTGACATGACGTATTCTCTCTGCTTGGTGGGAATTTCTTGCTTCTGCGCACTAGAACTAATATAGCTACTCTGTGTGTTAACGTGCTAACGCTTGCACTATTGCTTTTACTAAGTTGTTCGTTCTGCTCAATTCCTAACGCTGTAGTTAAAATAAAGTAATGGGAATAGAGTAGAGATAGGTGGTATACAGTACATTCATTTATTTCTTGTTCTGAAACGGTTTCTTTTCTACTTTTGCATGTATCGTATTTTGGGCCTGACATGTACTTCTGAACTCCATCTTTGGAGGCACTGGGCCTGTGCAGAGGAGCACAAATTTCTGAAGCACTGACATTGAAACCCGGCCAAATCCGGACATGCTAGAAGATGTTCCTGTGAACCTTGCCTCTTGACCCTTGGAGAGGAAGCTGAACCGAATTGTTATATTACATTGTAGTTCTTATTGATACATTCACTGCAGGATGGAATAAAAGTACATGGGAAATAAAAATTTTGGGCGGGAACATAAATCTGAATATTAAGGAGCATGACTTCATAACTGGTATAGCGTGATGACCTCTCCTCGTCTTCTGACCAATAAAATTGAGGGAATTCACACATTTGCAACATTTGGGGGTGGTACACTGCCCTGGAAATGGTATATCCAAGGTAGGCTTAGCTAGTTAGATTGTCCGACTTGTCCGAATAGCTGACGTGTGGCTCAATGATTAGAGCGGCAGACCCTTATGCAGAGGTCTAGCTCCAGACCAGGGTTCAATTCCCCGCCTCTGCGGGTCTTGGGCTCAAAAATACCACGCACCTGATAATTCTCACCTCGGTGCCTATTCCAATCATGGAGTCCCACTCTGCAACTCTGGGCAATAGCTTGCTTAATCTCCCCAACGGCCCCCACAACACTAAGGCTGCCTGGCCTCCACCTTGGGGGTGCCCAGTAGTGGACGCCACACAGGGAAAGCCAGGATGGGTTCCACAGCGGTATTCGTACAAGCGCCTTGAGACCCTTGCGGGTGAGTAGTGCGCTATACAAGTATACGTTTACATTTACCTGTCACTGACCCAACGCACTCAATAGGCGATCGAGAACAGAGGTGCTGGCGGAGCACTCTGTCAGAAGATTCAATAACCCAATCGGGGTTCTGGGAAGGTGTTTGATAACCCAATCGGGGTTCCTGAGGGAGAAGATTCGCTAACCCAATCGGGGTCCGACTGTTAGCTGCAGAGAGGGGTATGACGTTGGTGTTGCACTTTAGATGTGGGTGCCGGTCCTGTCCTGCGGTGGTCCTGTCCTGATCCAATATGGTCCGTACTTATCCTGACTTCTGGTCTACACCTGTTTTATCCTGTTGGCACCTGCACATCGGGGATCCTATCCTTTATCCCAGCCCGTGGCCAGGGTTGGTCTTCACACCATTCTAGGTAAATATAAAAGTTGTAAGGGTATGTCATTGTGCTGTTTCCCTTTTCTTACCCTTCATATATTTAAATGCTTAAAGAACGTTTCATGATACTTTCACATTATCTTGCTTTGATTTTATTCTTAATTAATCAAGCCCTGATTAATCTAGTATGGACATTGACATTTGGAGAATTTATTTAGATAAAGCGTTTAAACCTTTCCAGAGTCTGTGGTTATATTATGAGTGCAAATGATTATATTCTGCCTATTATTCTAACTCCCTTGATCCCTTAGGACTCTAGGTACCGGTGACTAGGATTGGTAAGTCAAGGTATAGGTCCTAAAGTAATTACTACTGGTTTAAAGTGTAGGTTTACCTGTTCAAAGTGTGTATGTGTTTAATGGGCCCAGGTGAGTATAGTAAAATCCTGAGCAGGTGAACCCGCGCTCTATCAACACATACAGTAATACAGTGTAAACATTACAAATGGACACAGTTTGGAAAAATAAGTAATCTTTACTAGACTTAACACAAGACTAAAAAACATAAATCCACAATACTGTAATAATAATATGACTTTGGAAAGGTAGAAATTGCTTAGTTCAATGTAGATGGTAAATGCAACACTTTACTCTCAAAATACCTTGGATGCGTCACGTAATACAAACAAAAGGGTCGCAGGGAAGGTGATGCGTCGGTTCCATGCTTCGAGGGAAGTTATGCGTCAGTTCCTTACTGCAGCGCAGGGGAGGTGATGCATCGGTTCCTTACCGGAGAGAAGGTTTTGCGTTGGATACTTACTGCATTCCAGTTACGATGCGACAAGATGGCACGTACGATGATCCGGTGCGATGCGAAAAAATTGTACCTTTGATGCAATGCGACAACGTGGAGGCGATGTGTGCATGCCGGATGGCCGTGCGGCAAAGTCGATGATCTTTGGAGCTGCGACAGGCCCTGCGACACGCTCCTCCGGTGAAGTGGCGGTGACCTCTGCGGCGGCACGCTTCTTCTGTGATGCAACACGATTTGTCTGTGATGGGAAGGCAAACAGCTGTTGCGGCGGGTCGCTTCTTCGGCGATGCAACGGCAACTACTCGGGCGGTGACATGCTTCTCCTTGTTGAGTCGGGCTTCCAGCTCCCAGTAGCACGCAGTCTCTCAGAGGGCCCATACAACAGCAGGCACATCACAGCAGGTAGAATTCCCAGCAAGGGAGTTCAGGGGGAGCTGGTGGTGAAGTATTTGTGTCCCTGAGACTTCAGACAGGAGGGAAGCTCAGTTCAAGCCCTTGGAGATCTTCCTCAAGATTACAAAGCAAACAACAAAGTCCTTTTCTCCTTTCCTTGGCAACAAGTAACCACTGCAGGCCAACCCCAGACAGCAAACAGCACAGGGGCAGTAATCCTCCTTCAGCTTCTCCGGTTTCTTCTCCTGGCAAAGGTTCTACTTGATTTCCCAGAAGTGATCTAAAGATCAGGGGTTTTCAGCTCTCATATTTGTTCTCTATGTGTGAGGGGTCCTGGACCCAGTCCAACCCAGTTCTGGGTGGACTCTGCCAGTGCTCAACTTCTTCCTTTGTTTGTGTGGGCCAGGGTCTTCAGGGTCATCAGACGCACCACAGGAGGTGGAGCCTGCATTGTGGAAGGCAGGCACAGCCCTATTCAGGCCCAGATGGTTGGGAGCCTATCCAACGTGGAGATGTGACAGCATTCTGTGGTCAAATTACTATTAAGGGAGTTGAACCCTAGATTTGGTATGTCTTCTTCTTTTGAGATAGATAGAGGAACTAATTTTAAAAATGAGATCTTACAACTGTAAAAGTACAGCTTTGAAAATTGAACAAAAATTCCATTGCAGTTATGGACCAGAATGGGTGGTTGTGAAAATGGATGGGGCTATCAAATCTCACCTAGGTACAGCATGTGCCTCGACAAACTTGAAATGGCCTGATGTATTAATGAACATTAGAAGCACTCCAAATGAAAAAGCTGGCCATTCTCCACATTTATGAGAGCTATGAGAACCCCTTGGGTATCTTCAGCAGCACTTATAACCATCAATGATGACATTGTGTTGGATGTCTGCAAAGGTCGTTCTGATGTGGTGAAATTGGTCTCTTATCCGGTGAATTTGGAAACACCATCAACAAAAGACGTTCTGTTTCATCCACTGCAACCTGGTGACTGGGTTCTAGTGAAGAAGTGCGTTCACACAAGCTGTTTGGAGCCACAGTGAGAAGCTCCCACCTGGTAATTCTTGTGGCTAACACTGCTGTGAAGTGTGCTGGTATCCCATCGTGGATCTATGCAGGTCACAAAAAGAGAGTGAAGAACGCAGATTAAGAAGTTATGACAACAGCCACTGATTCACAGTGTCAAGTTCAAGTTCCCTGCGTGGATCCTTAGGGGGAAGAAGAATAAGTGTTTTGGGCTGCAGCTGTGCTTGCAGACTGTATCTATGTTTCAAAATGCAGATATTTCTGGGGATTGTAAGATGCCTGTGGAATTGGATCAGTTGGGATCTGGCTCCCAGCTGCCTGGTTTATGGTATGTACCATGCATTTTGTACTCTGCATCACAACCACATTAAAGGCTGAAGAAATCACTTTGATGTAATTATGTTTTTTTTCGAATACACGTTTTAATGATGGCGACAAGTGGAACCTGTAAATCTAGTTGTGGACCATGAACTCAAGGTGTTTGCTCTTAAATTCTTTGTGAGCCTTGAGCTACTTTACCAGCATTTGTGACTGCACATTACTACCTGCTCTTTAAAGATCCTTTGTCTGCTATTAATATATTGCTGCTGTGAGTATCTGAATTGAAATATGCAAGAGGAACAATTTTGCAACTATTAAAGTGCATGTTTCATAGTCTAGAAGTATCATCTTAAGGACTCTGGATGCTGTAAATTAATTCTTTATTCTACAACTTTTGAAAGATGGAGCTTCCTACGTTTTTGTACTTGTGAGCAAACTGTATAGGAAGCATATGGAACGTCCCCTCCTTGATACACTCCACTGGCTTCCAGTACGACAACGTATCAAGTTTAAGATTTACTGTACAATTTTTAAATGTCTCTCTGGCTCTGGACCAAAATACCTGACAGAAATATTTATCCCCTATAGGCCTGAACGCATCCTACGCTCCAGCAACCAAATGCTCCTTCAGGTACCACGCGTAAGGAAAGTAAGACAGGGAGGTCGAGCTCTGTCCTACAAGGGACCCATGCTATGGAACTCACTCCCCTTTACTCTGAGACAGGGCACCAACTTCCAGAGTTTCAAGAAATCCCTCAAAACCCATCTTTTCCCATCCATGTAATCACGGCACACCTCCCTGCGCAAGATTAGGTAACATAGCCTTGGCATAAGCGCGGAGATACCCTCTAGGGGGTCAATTCCTGCGCTATACAAGAAAATAAATTTAAAAAATTAAATAAATAAAAACTTACTTTCTGATGCACAAAAGCAATTTGTGTTCATTTGAATTGTGCAGCATTGTTTCATACGGTCAGGAACTTTCTATGATGTCCTGGAAATTTGCACCAATGACTGCGATCTGCCTTACTGCTGCATACCTGTGTCAACAACGTTGACAAAGCCAACAGTCTCGGTCTGAATCATCGCCACCTGCGTCATCAGTGTCGATATCATCGCTTTGGAGAATGTCATTGCATTGGACGATGCTGACAGCACAACATGTAGCGCCATTTTTGATCGGGTTCACTGACATTCATATTGTGTCTCATTGCCTTCTCGCCAATAATATATCTCAGAACCTTCATTGCTCAATTGTGTTGAGGAGAACACGTGGAACATTACTATTTATTTTTGCATTTACTGTACTGTGCCAATAATTTACTGGAAAAAAGGAAGAACAAGCAGCTTCTACCAACAGTATTCTAAGTTCTAACCAAGTGAATTTTATGATAACTTTACTATGTTACTTACCACTCTGTGTGGTTGTTATAATATTTTTTTTATTAATTTTTCATTGCTATTTGTTTTTGTCGCATACTCTAACATTACGTCTTTCATTTGTTGTGATCTGTGGAAATTTCATTGTGGCTATAGCAAACATTTCTCAATCACCTGTTATTTTTCCCAGAAAAGAGGGATCCAACATTTCTTTGAAAACAATGGAAGAGAGCTATTTGATTACCATTTGGTGGCTAAATTGGGTTAGAATTTTTCAGTGACACCGAAATAAGTCATTTTTCTACACAGCTTAGGTTTGGAGGATAGGAACATATATGACATTCTAAATTAGCTGACCATAGGCTTAGCTGTTAAAAAGCACAGGGCCGCTTACAAAACGTCAGTAAGGGTGCTTGAAAAATATTTTGATACTAAGATAAATATTGTTCTTTATTGGCACACTTTTTTTTCTAGAACTCAAGGTAAAATGGAGAAAGTTGCTGATTATGTGTCTTCCTTAAAAGCTTTAGCACGCACATGGGAATTTGATACACTCACTGACGCTTTCGTCAGGGACCAATGAGTGAGAAGCACCAATAATTATAAGGTACAAGAAAGATCCTAACCAAGGAGGGAATTGCTATAGTGGAAGCCATGGAGAACACATCTACATGGATCTGAGAATTTTCTGACAATCAAAATACGGCTATCGTGAATTTGGTTACAGCGGACGGAAGGGGAATCTGGCAGTGATAGTAATGAATTGATGGTGAGGAAAGTGAAGAATGAAACTAGAATTTCACAAGAGAATTGTGATAATAAATAGGGGTGTTTTTAATGCTATAGATGTGGTAGTAGTGGGCATCTCACTAATAGCCAGGGATGTTACAACAGGAATGCTATCTGCAAGATAGCGCATGTACTTTCACAAGAGTGAAAAAGTACATGCAATAGATTAAGTATCAAACAACTCAAAAAAGTGATTGTGACTGTAATAGAAAACGGAGAAGTTGACACTGATCCTTTGATGACGCCTGAGGGTGAATTACTAGTACATGGTAAGAAATAACAGTTTTTATGGATTCTAGTTCTCCATACTCCGTGGTTGGGATCAACATTAGAACAGATGTTTTTCTGGGGACAACATTAAGTTATAGCCTTCTGATTTCAATCCAGTGGGGTATGGTGGAGCAATTATTGATGCTTTGAGGGTCCAATATAACAATAAACTGTGGACATTGTCTATTTTGCTAGGCATGGAGACAATTTATTAGGGTGGGCCACCAAAGGGACATGAACATCACCCTCAAACCAAATTTCCATGGGCCTGTTCTATTGGTGTCTAACAATGGTGGTGATAGTGATGTAGTTCACACATTTCTAGAGATGTTTAAGAGAACTGGGATGGCAGGATGGGTCTGAAGATAAAATAAAATAAAATAAAAATGCTGTTCTGTGTGTATTCAAAGTTAGGAAGACGCACATTTTGATGATAGACCTCCTGAGAATGGAACTTCAAAAGTTGTTAGATTCAGGGATCATAGAGGAGATTGAAACCTCTGAGTGGTTGGCTCCAGTGGTTCTTGTACCCAAGGATGGTAGTAAAAATGTAAGTATGGGGGTGGACCATTGGAGTCTTAATAAGCATATTTGGGTGGATCAGCAACCTCCTCCAAATATCACAGAAACTTTTATTACGCAGCACGTAAGGGAGATAAGTTTGTTTAGCATCATGGATTTAGCTACAAAGCATCACCAAGTGCCCGCCATGCTGATTCTATGCACCACACCGATAGGTGAGCATAGGTTTTTGAGACATCAATCCAGGATTGACTATATTTTGATTAGTCAGTCACTGAAAAGTGTGGTTAAAAATATCACTGAAAAGTGTGGTTAAAAATATCACTTACCTCCATTCACATCTGTCTGACCATTCAGCGATATTATTGGTAATGGCAGGCTTCCTCCAAGTAGTTCCGAGAAGTTGGTCGTTCGATCGTTCTTTGCTTTCAAGACAAGATGCAATCTCATTTTTGATAGAGAAAAGTAAATGTTTTATGGATCGTAACATTGGCACGGCCACTTCAGGTTGTGTATGGGATTCCTTTAAGTCCTTCCTTAGGGGCCAAATTACCAGCAGGGTTTCTCATATGAGGAAGATATACAGAGAGGAGGTATTCTCAAGTGAAGCAGAAATAGGCAGGCTCCAAAGGGAAGTTGATATACAATCATCTGCCTCGCCTAGTTTATTGCAAGAACTACAAAACAAACTGGTCAGAGCCAAGGGGGATTTGGACTCCGTGCTGAAGGCACATGTATTACAAAGATGGGAAACTAGCAAAATCGCCCATTTCCAGTATGGTGAAGGTTCAGGGAAACTTCTTTCCTGGAAGTCTAGGACCGATCAGGTCTGCAACAACATATGCTCGATTACCCACGAAAATGTGGTGTACAATTCAGATAAGTGTATTAACCAGGATTCGATTGTTGATTGGCTAAATAGGATATCTATGCCAACATTGACCACCGATCAATCTGCGTCTCTAGATCAGACAATTACTCAGGACAAGGTCAAGAAAGCTATCATGAATAGTAAGTCTGGAAAGGCGGCGGGTCCTGATGGCCTTCCATCTGAGATCTATAGGCTTCTAGAGCAGGCTATTGTACCATTTTTGACCTCCTTATTCAATCAGATTCTTCAGGAAGGGATATCACCACCAACTTCCTGGGATAAAGCGTCAATAACTTTAATCTTAAAACCTGGCAAATCAGCATCTTCTTGTTGGTCATACCGTCCAATTTCCATCTTAAATGTGGACTATAAAATCTTTGCTTCAATTTTGGTCAACAGGCTGGGCATGGTTGCTGGTGACATTCTACATCATGACCAGAGGGGATTCATTAGGGGTCGACAACTCTTTAAGTTGACTTACAACCTAATAGGTGCAATTGACATCGCATCATCCGCTAGGCTGCCTTTTGCTGTGCTCACGTTGGATGCGACCAAGGCCTTCGACCGGGAAAAATTGGTCATACCTGTCACAGGTCTTGGGTAAGTTCATGGTGGGAGCAGGATTTCGCCGAGCGGTAGGCCTACTTTATCAAAATCCTTCAGCCTGCCTCTTGGTTAATGGATCCTTGACTGACCCTTTTAATATCACTAGGGGAACACGTCAGGGCTGCCCTCTCTCCCCCCTCCTGTTCGACCTATAAATCGAAACCTTCGCCCAACGGTTGCGGGAGGATATTATCAAGCCTTTTAGATATGGGGGATGGGAGAAGAGGGTGGCCCTATATGCGGACGACATTTTGATCTTTTCCTCATATTTAAGTACATCACTCCCCTCTGTTATTGAATTGGCCCTGGATTTCGCAGCAATCTCGGGATACGAGGTTAACGCCTCTAAAACCGAGATTATGACCTGGAACCACGTTGACCTAGATGTAGGGGTTCAGTCCAGCTTAAAAATGCGTTACTTGGGTATAGAAATCGTCCAAGGCATCAGCAAAATTGTCGAGACCAACTTCTCTGCTAAAGCGAAAGAATGTCGAAGACTTATGAGTTCCTGGTCATCACTGCCTCTCTCTATTTTGGGAAGGGTTAACCTTGTAAAGATGACCATATTAAAGAAGATCACCTTTTTATTTAACACAATACCTCTTTATTTTGAACCGTCACTTTTAGTCAAATTACAAAGTGACATTAACTAATTTATTTGGGCCCAGCGCAACCCCAGAATTGCCTGGAAAAAACGGAGGCATCAAAGGCAGAAGGGGGGGCTAGCAGCCCCAGATTTTCAACTGTACGCATGGGCATTTCAACTTACCCATTCCCGTGTGTTACTGAAAACACCTACCAACTTCGGGATTGGTTGTATGTTTAGCCCCATGCTAAGTGGGGCAAGGTTATCACAGGATGGGTTTCTTTTTAAATTTGGGGACCCCAAATTCTTTAAAAAAATAAAACTGAAGGTCTTGCAGGGCATGGCTAGAACATGGACTAAGGTCAGCAGTGCCATGAAACTAGGATACTTTTCAAGTAAGGCACCTTTGTGGGATTTACCTGGGGGCACTAGTTGGCTCAATGGTAGCCTTGCTCTACCTCTGAGAGAGGGTGGTTTGAAAGTCTGGGGTGATTTATTTGTCGATGGGGTACTCGGACCATGGGAATCATTAGGTATTAGAACAGGCTCTAATCTGTCAAGGTTCAAGTACCTACAGATAGCAAGTTGGGCCCATGTGTAAGCTACCATTAAGTTTAGACCCCCACTAGGGCGTGGTAACCATTTATAGTCTCAACTACTAGACAAAACCCCGGCAAAAAAGGAGATATCCTTTTGGTATCACTCAATGTTGGAGGAGATTGAAGGCGAATTTCAACTACCCGATAAAATCTGGGGGAGTTCTTTTCCAGACCTTGATGTTTAAAGTATATGGCTTAATTCTTTTCAGATATTATGAGAAATAGTTAAACCAGCGTGGCTCAGAAGAAACCATCTTTTTTTCCCACATAGGGCTTACTATTCGCCTCAAAGGCTTTCAAAATTCTCTATAGATCGACCTGTTGCCTGCGCAAGGTGTGGGGCTATAGCGGCTTCGGACTCACACATGTTTTATGAATGTCCTGTACTATCTCAATTTTGGGACTCTTTAAGCATTTCACTTTCAACCTCCCTGGGTCGCCAGATCATAATAAAATCCTGCACTGGTAATCTTTAGAGTTATGGAGGGGGTGACGGGCCCTCCCAAATCTCTCCTCTTCTACTCTATGCTCCTGGCCAGAAGAGAAATCTGTAAAAAATGGAAGGACTCCACACCACTATCTTTTTCCGATTGGCAGTCATCGATGTTACAGATGTCAAAACTCGATCTATTGAGAGCAGGGAACTTAAATAAGAGAGCCTTTTGGCATCTTCTGAAGTGGAACCAACTCTGAATCATACGTTTTTTTTTCCCCCCGTTTGGTCCAATGATTATGCTGCCTTCAGAATCCTTCTTTTCTCTCATTGCTGGCATACCATGACCTGTTGATCTCGAATTAAGGGCAGGTATACCTGTGCAGCAAAACAATGCCCTAACGGCTGCGGACTGCGGGTCCTTGAGATTGCGAACACACTGATTAGGTGACCCTGTTATAATACTGGTCTACCTATCCAGTTATCTGAGGCAGTGTGTCGCTCTCTATTTGACTTTATCGGTGCAGCCAGGGTAGACAATGAGGACCAAAAAAAAAAAGAGAATGTCTCTCTGGTCGGCTTCCGCTGCCACATGTTTTCAGAGAGTGTACTGGACGGGATATCTCAAGTTCTTTTCTTTCAATGCGACATATTAGTGAAGGATAAAGTGTAGCAAGCATCCACCTTGGGCACTTTCTTGTGGTCATTTGGCCCTCTTACATTCCACGTGAGTAACGTAAGTGGAATCCTATTATTGTTAGATATCACGCCCTTGCCTGTTCGCATAGAAAATTCTGTCCATATCATTGTAACATGCCTGAGTGCCCATAAAATCATCTTTAGCAAAAAGGTGCCCCTATTCATTAACATGTTTAATTTCCCTACCTCTCCCACCCAAATTGCAGACCTCAACTTTTGAGAAATTCATGTCTCCCCTACCACATCCTCATTACCCCAAAAACAGCGAACCAAAAGAGTGGAGCTTGCATGGGGCAGACTTGCGTCATGGTTGATGTGAACTGTAGAATGCAGTGGTGGTCACAGTAGGTCATCTAGTCAGGGCAACCACCAATCAGTTCAGCCTAATCCCCAATGGTATAGTATAGGGGGTATCGATCTCCCCTAGAGCAGTCCCTATGTCTGCAAGTGTCCCTGGATTTATATGTCATCTTCAACTATTAAACTGTGTGTGATGCATGTAAAGCAAAATTTAAGCTTAACAGGAATACTTTCATTTGTTCATGAATACCTACAGAACAGTCTCTAAGCAGGTTTTAAGAAATACTGAATTTCAAACAATAAACCTACATTTCAACTTAGAATCTATGGTGCAGTTGACAATAGAAGACAGTCATATGTAATGGATTCTATCATTATTGTTTAGTGTGGTCTTTAATCTATCAACCTCAGTGTTATATTTTTTAGAATTGTGATCTACTACTACATGGCATGCCAAAATCCCCAGGGCAATATTGGTCAGACTCTCTAACACTCTATCTCTCGAGAGCTATTGTTATTCAGGGTTACTCAGTGTACACACTCTGGTTGTATTTTGATGAGAACTACAGCTGATCCTGGGTCGTACTAAATCTAGTTATGTGCATCAAGGGAGTACCATATTCTTTGCTCGCGCACGCCAATCTATCAAGTCACTCTGCAGTGTGAGGGATAGGGAATCACAGGGGTAGTGTCCTTGTTCATTTTTATAGCCCTTTGTGTTTCTCCCACTCTGACAAGAGAGGTAAGTTCGAACTACTGCACATCTCCGCACCTTCAGTCCACCCACTTGTAGGGACCGTTCCCGAGTACAGGGGGACCAGCCACACCTCCTGCAGGCTTTTTCCCACCACTGGTGAGAGGCTAATCACCTTCTCATCAGGCCAAAGTAGGATTACCAGCTGGTTAATAGGCCATGGGCGCCATCATGTCTCATGCGGTGCTGAACGCTTCGAGTCCTAATCCGAGGGCATCTCATCTAAGGAGTGTCTTCTCTGTCCGCGTGCACTCCCCCTTGCTGCTGCATCACTATGGACATCGATATCTGCTCCAATGGGACACTGCCACTTGCAGGATAATGTGGTATCCGTTACAAGGTGGCCATCTTCGAGCCCAGCTAGCACCGATCTCTATATTTAGTAGTGGAAATGATATACTTTTACTGTATCTATATAAAAGCAGCTCTCTTTTTTTGGTTTGAAGCTGCAAAGTCTGCATCGGTGGAGCTGTGTGGTGGGTGCCTCGGCGGAGCTGTGTGGTGGGTGCATCGGCGGAGCTGTGTGGTGGGTGCATCGGTGGAGCTGTGTGGTGGGTGCTTCGGTGGAGCTGTGTCGGTGGAGCTGTGTGGTGGGTGCATCGGTGGAGCTGGATGGTGGGTGCATTGGTGGAGCTGTGTCGGTGGAGCTGTGTGGTGGGTGCATCTGTGGAGCTGTGTGGTGGGTGCATCTGTGGAGCTGTGTGGTAGGTGCATCTGTGGAGCTGTGTGGTGGGTGCATCTGTGGAGCTGTGTGGTAGGTGCATCTGTGGAGCTGTGTGGTGGGTGCCTTGGTGGAGCTGTATGGTGGGTGCCTCGGTGGAGCTGTGTGGTGGGTGCATCAGTGGAGCTGTGTGGTGGGTGCATCGGTGGAGCTGTGTGGTGGGTGCATCGGTGGAGCTATGTCGGTGGAGCTGTAGGGTGGGTGCATCGGTGGAGCTGGGTTGTGGGTGCATCGGTGGAGCTGTGTCGGTGGAGCTGTGTGGTGGCTGCATCGGTGGAGCTGTGCATCGGTGGAGCTGTGTGGTGGGTGCATCGGTGGAGCTGTGTGGTGGGTGCCTCGGTGGAGCTGTGTGGTGGGTGCCTCGGTGGAGCTGTGTGGTGGGTGCATCGGTGGAGCTGTGTGGTTGGTGCATCGGTGGAGCTGTGTGGTGGGTGCATCGGTGGAGCTGTGTAGGTGGAGCTGTGTGGTGGGTGGATCAGTGGAGCTGTGTGGTGGGTGCATCGGTGGAGCTGTGTCGGTGGAGCTGTGTGGTGGGTTCATCGGTGGAGCTGGGTGGTGGGTGCATCGGTGGAGCTGTATCGGTGGAGCTGTGTGGTGGCTGAATCGGTGGAGCTGTGTGGTGGCTGAATCGGTGGAGCTGTGTGGTGGGTGCATCGGTGGAGCTGTGTGGTGGGTGCATCGGTGGAGCTGTGTGGTGGGTGCATCGGTGGAGCTGTGTCGGTGGAGCTGTGTGGTGGGTGCATCGGTGGAGCTGGGTGGTGGGTGCATCGGTGGAGCTGTGTGGTGGGTGCATCGGTGGAGCTGTGTGGTGGGTGCATCGGTAGGGCTGTGTGGCGGGTGCCTCGGAGCTGTGTGGTGGGTGCCTCGGTGTAGCTGTGTGGTGGGTGCATCAGTGGAGCTGTGTCGGTGGAGCTGTGTGGTGGGTGCATCGGTGGAGCTGTGTGGTTGGTGCATCTGTAAAAAACGTCCAAAAAACATAAAGAAAATAAGCACATGCCCATCTCGCATGTGCATGTATTTGGCGTCACCATCTCACATATGCATGTATCTGTCAAGACGCTCCAGTGACACCAGTGTGATGACGTGTACGTCTTGATGCAGTAGCCATTTAAAAAACAAGATGTTGAGCTGACCCCGAAATGCGGATTTGGTTCCCCAGCACTAAAGTCAGCGGCTTTGGCTATTATGCCACATCCTCTACTTCAATTTCCATAACAGCAAATTGTAAACATATTTTTAAAATAAATAAATACATTTATTAAATGCATCAAAGCAAGCAAAAAAAAACATAAAGCATCTCCATTTTGTCAAAAGATGTTTTAGATTATCACAAAGGGTAAAATTGCCTTAAAGCTAATTGTAATGTATTCACGCTTTTTTTATCAGAAAAAAGAAGGCAGCCAAGCAGTCTGGGCGAGTATGTTAAAGTTGAACAGTTTCTCAAAGTGTTGGGAAAGGAGGCAGCGATGGGATAATAAAGTGCAACTTAGGCTCATAGCAAAGATTGTTATCTTTAATGCAGTGGCATATGTGGAACACACAGTTGCCATAAACACGAGGGTCTCAAACTTCCCACAAAGAGTATAACTTGCTTCCTAAACCGGCGAGCTGTGTAAAGAGCACAGTGAACGTAATGAAGCCAAGGGGAAACAAAATGTAGTTTGTTTTTTTAAGTCCACAGCAGTAGGGATGAAGAAGGCCAGTAAACGAAAAGTGCCTGAAGCCACTAACCAGCAGAGGCGCAGGGTGGTTGGTGAGTGAACACATCTGGTGCTGCTTCCGTCTCCATGACCTGCTGTGATTTCACAAGCTGCACAAGTGGGACACAATTAGAGAACTGAAAAAAAGGATAGACTTGGTAGAAGCTTGTTGTGCACGCTGCACTAAAAGAACAAATATTTAAAACATGTTTATGTGGTGGTGTTACTTGGACCCCGTGGCGGCCAGGCAACGTTGCAATGGGTTTGGAATTCCAGAGCATTTGTGTGAACTGTGCATGATGTAATTACTAAATTAATCTACTGGCCACCTCTGCTTTGGAAAGAATGCGTCGGGAATGTGGCAGAAGGCTTTTTGAAGTAAAGAATATTTTCCTGATCAGTTTCTTGTTTCCCAATCAGCTGAGTGAGCGAAGACCCAATAACAAGCTTTTAGCCTGCATTGTCGGCCCTACCATCACAACGGGAAGAAAGGGGCACCGAGCGCAGCGTTGCGCTCACTTCGAGCTCGTGGTGCATATGGGAGGTGGCTTTGCCTGCATTGGCTTGCCAGCTGTCGTTGCCAGTGGCTGGGTGCCACTCTGAGAGGGCTTGTCGAGGGGCAGGCATTGGAAAACAACGCACAGCTGTACATTAGCCAAGGCAGGAAACAATAACGAGTGCTGCCACGTTTTAAGGAATGCAGCTGCCATCGTGCCCGCCTCTGCCCTCAAAAGTGAAATAACAAGTATACCCTAGTCTGTAAACCTTTCTGCCCACCCGTCATCGGTAACAAAAAACAAGCATTGGCGCCGCACGGCTGTAAAAGTGAAGCCGCGCGGCAATAAAAACAAGCAATGTCCTGAGCAAATGGTGAGGCCTGAAGCAGTGGAGTGGGAGAGGTGAGGAGGGAGTTACGGGGAGATGAAGGGACAGAAGGCAAGCAGATGAAGCGACAGGGGCACGGCCTGGCAGCCGTGAATTGCAGGCGGGGGCGGGGAGCAGAGCCTTTGAAGAGCCAGAGTCACGGCCAAGTGAAGTGAATCATTAGGGGAGGAAAACTGGCAGGCTGATAGGCAGAAGGCTCAGGCAAGCTCGTGCACGAGGTGTGCACTTCCCAAAATCCGCTTTTGGGGAGAGCACTTGGCCTGGGGAGAGCCCTTGACCTTAAGTAGTGGTTTAGCTGCATTAGGGCTCTTTTTCCTATTCCTGCGGAATAGGAAAGGCGAGCCCTAAAAATGGATTGATATATAATACTGGTAGTCCTAATAAGATACATGTATTACCAGGAAGTTTGAACAATAAAAATTGAAATATAATTCACTGTTCCTTTTAACACCGTATTGATCACATAATCACAGCAATAGGAGACGGGGCCATATGGTGACTAGGGTTTGTTCACAGAAGCAGCCATCTTATAGATAGAAGTTAATGAGAGAGTGTGGATTACCAGGTAGGGTAAGATCATCTAAAGAGCTCATATAGGGAGCAGTCTTGTGTATATGTATACATTCAAAGAATTTATAAGAAGATTACTTGTTGGTGTGTACTTTCATAAAGTTGTGATAACACCACCACAAATAAGTCAACATGTTATATACATCAAATTTGTCAAAAGTCTACTTCTGTTAAGGCCTCAAATCCACTCGATTTAACGAGAGGCTTGAAAACCCGGGAGGCACCATTCGATAAACCCAATGAGAGATGGATAGTATGTAATCTATTGGGAAAAGTAGAGAGAGCAACACAGATAAGTAGACCAGAGTGCTGATATTCAGTATACGATTATGATTGAGTCATACATTTCTCCCATGACCATGACACTTAGTGTATCGCAGTTAGCATTCTGAAATTGATTGACACTGATATCATATACGTTTCTTCAAATTGAGGTCAGACACACAGAATCCACAAGGTCATTACAAGATACATTCCTATGCAAGTGTGGGCTTCTAGTTGTTCCATATTCAATATATCTGACATGGTCTCAATTGTTACTCTAAATTGGCACTCTTGTGTCCTACGGTTTACTTCAATCACGAAGGAACACATGTAACTCATGGTCGGTGTTGAGCCCCATATCTACTGCCTTGAGTTTTATGAGCCACTTTGCTTCTGTCTTTCTAAGTGCAGCAATTCTGTCACCATCCCGTGGATTCGCATCCACCGAAATGATACTCTGAAATTTCATCGCTAAGATTTCCATCCCAGCATGAGTCGTATTATAGTGTACTGCAAGCGGAGTTAGTGTTGTGGTTTCTGATCGTTCTTACATGCTCTTGAATCCTCTCTTTGAAAGGTTGTATCGTACTTCCCTCGTAGATTTGATTGCATTGACAAATAATGCAATAAAGTACGTATTTTGTATTTCAGTTGATAAAGTTTGTTTGGTGTTATAACAAAACATTTTTTTCCTGTCTTCAGCAAATTGGCATACGTTGCACTTAGTGCACTTGTAGAAACCCTCCGGTTTCTGTGGTAGCCAAGTGTTAGGGTTAGAGATGGCCGGTCCTATGGCATTAGAAGGACTTCTCAGATTACGTAAAGTCGTCCTCCTTTTGTAAATGACACAGGGCTTGTTGGCAGTATAGGTATCGTGATCAAGTTTTAACAAATGCCACTGCTTCTTCAAGATTCCATATATTTGTGAACTGTTAGAGTTGTATTGAGTGATGAATGCAACTCTATCACTTTCTGTTTTTTTGGTCTTATAGTATTTTCTTTTTAACAGTTTTGATTTTGCTGTTTTGTTGATCTTGGTATGTGCCTTGTTGAGTAGAACCTGATCATATCCCCTAACCCAGAATCTGTTCTTTAGTGTTCGATTTCTTGCTGAAATTTGCGTACATAAGTCTCTCTTAGAAATAGAAAATTCCTTGAACAAAAGGGTCCCAAATTTCTTCCCCTCGTGACGTGGGAGCCTCCTAAGATAATTTATAGAGAAAAGTCTTGTTCATGATACAGCGATCAGGGATCGATAATTTTTCACTAACAAAGGCACATTTACACTACCCAACTGATCCCTTCACGCTGGATGCACGTTTATACCCAATTTACCAATTAAATTAATAAAACCTGCATTTCTCTTTGCAATATGTATTATTTGTGGCAACAGACCTATAGTTGAGAAGTTGATGACAATAATTATTGCCAAACTAATCAACAATTAACCGTCCTCTGCCGCCTAAACTGATACAGTGATCAGGGATCGATCATTTTTCACTAACGAAGGCCCATTTACACTACCCAACTGATCCCTTCGCGCTGGGTGTCTGTGTGATGCAAGTTTATACCCAACTTACCAATTACAAGAATAAAACCTGCATTTCTCTTTCCAATATGTATTATTTGTGGCAACAGTCTTATAGTTGAGAAGTTGATGACAATGATTGTGTTCCTATCAATAACGACCATCAATAACTACTAAATAATAATCAACAGACTCAGTGTACATTTTATAATATTTATCATAAATAATATGAAACAAAATGCTCTTCAAGTACAGTTGCACAAATGCAAATCATAGATTATCACGGAGAGAAAACATTAGCAATGTATAGAACCAAACTCATAACGAATAAACAGTGCATTGATGGAGTGGATAGGCGAAGAGAGAAAAGTTTCAGAGACAAAAATACATTTGCAAATGATTATATAAATTCAGGAGATTATCTATATTAACCCAAGTAAGAATCAGGGAAATCTACCCTCAGGCCTAAGGGCAGTAGGCCACTAGAAAAGAGTCAAGCGGCAAAGATGAAGTCAGGAATCAGGAACAGGTAGGTCTCTATCTGAAAACAGCAAACAGATGACACCGACAATCTCCTGCTAGCTAACACCAGCCGACCCTTTAAACCACACCACCAGGGCACCTCAAATATACCCTAAAACTAAAATTTTCAACTCACATTTGTTTCGATATCTGTAAAAACTCTGACACTCATTGGCTAAGAACAAGGGTATTCTGTCACACCACTGTCTGTGTGATCTCTTTATTAAATGTCCCATTGTCTTGAACATTCAGTATTATGACAGATTCTACCCAGGAAACAATTTTTGAACACAAACACAGCACATATTTCCTGAAGAGTATTACATGTATCAAATGTATCAAGTCTTTCACGCTTTCTTTCTTTGTCTCTGCCATCTCTTGAGGAAGTTGCATCGCTTTCACTTGCTTATCAAAAAATGTCTTCCGAAGCTTGGCAGTCAGTCAGCACACCATGAAGGTTGGTTTCATGCTTTTGCGTTCTCTCCTCATTCAAAACCCATTTATATTCTTTTATTTTTCTTCTAGCAAAGTTAACCTCAAACTGGCATGCAGGAAATTAGGCCCGTGCTTGTACTTTCTACAAGAATCAAACAAAACATGTATTATTTTCATGAAATGTAATTTCATTGCGCACCATCCCAGCATTGCACTAACCCATGCACAACCCGTATTATTCCTAGCAGAATATTATTAACGAGCACAAAAGCAGCATTAGTCTTTTTATTATTTTCTCAAAGCCATAAGCAACTGCAGCCTAGTTTTCACACATTAGTTTTACCCATGCGCAATAGCATTTTCCCTTATTTTAGCATTTATTATAAAAATCTTCACTGCACTCTGTTAATATATGTTACTGAGGGTTCAATCCGAGCAGGTTTTATTTACGCAAAACCCTTCTCCATCATTCAAAATGTTCTACAATTTAAAAAAATTAAATGTTTTGATCTTAATTAACGTGTTAATTAAAGTCGAGTTTTCTCTGGAAAACTCTTTTCATCGTCTGTGTTTTTGTATGCATTTTGAACCTAGACTATCCTCGGTTTCCCGTTTTCCGTTTTGTTAACTACTTTTAACCCCAATCAAGAGGAAGCATCAAAGGTGCAAATAAAAGGCTGCATTTTCTTTTTTTTTTTACTTTCCAGAGATTTCATTAATTGCACCACTACTAGTGGCATGGTAATAGACTGAACGATAGTAGTAGCATCAGCCATAGGGGTGTAGTTACAACAGTAGGAGCAGAACCAGTAAACTAATTCAGAGCTTTAATAGGGGCAGGGGAGTGCCTGATTTAGGCATAAGAATAAAAGCATTGGGATATTTTGGGTTATTGTAGGTCATTGTCAAATCTGACCAGGGGCAATATTATACAATGCGGCTCATTTTCTTTGTAAGCACCGGGTACACCTTTCAAAAGGTGCGCTAACAAGGAGGGCGCTGTTGTCGTGGCAGTTGCAAAGTCGTGCTGCCTTGGGGCACATTCAAGTGAAGTATGGAGCGTCTTTGAAGCAACCGCTCCATTTTCGGAGCGAGTGGGAACTTGCTGTTGTTCGCCCATAGTACTAAGTAGTAGTGAGATGGGGAGGGGGTGGGGAGGGTGGCTCCGGAGGAGGGAAATGAAGGAGGAGGGGGGGCTGTTCGTCCTGTTTGTCATGTATGTCTTGACCGTAGTGTACGTCCTGTCCTTGTCTTCGCCGCTGCCAATACAAATACACTAGATAGACCTCCAACAACACTGAGAACAACAGATCCTATACATGCAGCTAGCCCGCAGCACAGAACTGTCAGGGATAGGTTACCCACTGCCAGAACAGGCTTAGCCCACTGCAGTATTAAAAATGACACAGTCTAATAACAAGACACTGTCAACGGACCTTAAGATCATCTCCCTCAACGTTTAAGGTCTTAACCACCCTATCAAGAGGAAAAAGGTATTAGACTACTTAGCCAAGACTAAGGGGGACATTATCTTGCTGCAAGAAACCAAACTCTCCACAGTTGAAGCAGGCAAGCTCAGAGCCAGATGAATAGGTCAGGTCGCCTGCTCACCGGCGGTGGGTAAAAAGAGAGGGGTCATTACCCTGACCAATAGTAAATCAAACATAACCATTGAGAATGTGCAGCAAGACAACGAAGGCAGACTACTGATCACGCAGCTGAAAAGAGGAGAGGAGACAATACTAGTGACAAACATTTATGCAGACACAGACGGCACACCATTCTGGGAGGGGGTAGCTAAGGAACTAGAGACCAACAGTTCACACAATATGACGGTTGTGGCGGGTGACTTCAACATGGTGCTAGACCAAACCCTGGATAGGCAATCAAAAACACAAGCACGTACCCCGACGTCCCACAAGACGTTAACGAACTTAGGCAACAGATTCAACTTAGTGGACCCGTCGCAACTACAGCACCCCAATACCAGAGACTACACCTTCTATTCGAACCCACACAACTCATACAGCAGAATAGACTACATTCTCATCTCACGAACCCACACGCACCTAATAGAACACACAGACATCACTGCCAGTACAATATCGGACCACGCCTGCATTAGCCTACACCTCACAGTGAGCCACAATGAACACATGACCCGAAGATGGCGACTCAACTTCACTACCATTGCCAAACAAGATGATAAGAGTAGAATCCAGAAAGCCATCGATGACTACATGAAGGACAATGATACACCAGACGAAGACCCCAAAACTCTGTGGGAGGCCCTCAATGCAACCATCAGAGGTGTACTAATAGAAATCAAGGCCAGGAGGGACAGGGAGGCGAAGGCTCAGCTGTCACCGCTAGAAAAAGACATCAAACTACTAGAAACACGACACATCGGAGACACCACAAACCAACACATACTGACAGAACTCACAAAGAGAAAATACGAATTCAACAGAATCCTTAGTGAACAGGCGGGCTATGGATAAAAAAATATAAACAAATCAACCTATGCGAAGCCAACAAAGCTGGGAAAATCCTAGCGTCATACCTCAAACACAAGCAAAGGCAACACTACATCACATCAATCACAGACACTAGCAGCAAAACACACACCCGTCACAAGGACATCCTACACACTCTCATGGAATTCTACAAGGAGCTCTACAACAAAGACATTAACCTAGATACAGAGGGGACAAAGACCTACCTTGAGAACCTAAACTTACCTAAGATATCGACAGAAGAAGCACTAGCGCTAGGCAAAGACATCAAGACTCTCGAAGTTAGGACAGCCATTAAGGCCCAAAAAGACAACAAGGCCCCAGGACCAGACGGATACACAGCACTATACTACAAATCCTTCCAAGACCAACTAGCACCGATCTTAGCGAAAGTTTTTAATCATTGCGGGGAAGAAGGGGTAGTAACAGAGACGATGTCACAGGCCAACATCATAGTCATCCACAAGGAAGGTAAAAACGCACAATGGCCGAAAAACTACCGGCCAATATCACTCATAAACCTAGACTGCAAAATATAGCCAAAATCCTAGCAACAAGACTCAACAGAATGCTCCCACAGCTAATAGGGAACACACAGGTAGGATACATGAAAACTCGAATGTCAAGTGGCAAAACAAGACTCCTCGGTCAAGTCATTGAACACTGTTCGAATTCATACAACCCGGCAGTCACAATCACACTTGATACAGAAAAGGCATTCGACAGAGTCTCCTGGCACTTACTAGAGAAATGCATGCAGGCATACAACCTGGGGGACGATTTCACGAAGAAGTTCATGGCCCTTTACAAAAATCCCAAAGCACAGATTGCCATCAACAGAACGACTTCGACCCTTTTAACTTCTAAAAAGAGACTAGACAAGGCTGCCCACTATTCCCACTGTTGTTCCTACTAGCACTAGAGCCACTGATCAGGGACATCCTAGCAAATAAGAACATAGCAGGCATAACCATCAACAACGCAACAGCTAAACTAGCCGCCAATGCGGATGACTTACTAATTACAACAGAAGATCCTGCCAAGTCCATACCGGCTCTCATGCACACCATCGACACCTACGCATCTCACTCAGGTTACAAACTAAACAGAGATAAATCAGAGTGCATGCCAATGAATATACACACAACTAAAGAGGTACTGGGAGACTCAGGGCTAGCTTGGCAAACGAGATCTGTCAAATACCTAGGAATCACCTTCAGGAGGAGCCTAAGAATCACCCTCGAACAAAACGAGAATAACACCCTAGACAAGATGAAAGGGCTGCTGGAAAATTGGTCGCCCAAGTTTATCACCTGGTGGGGAAGAATAGAAACAGTTAAAATGATCACCCCAATAGTTAACTACCTAGTCAGCATGCTTTCCCTAGCACTAACAGATGACTTCCACAAGAAAATAGACCAAATACTTAACAAATTCATCTGGAGAGACAAAAAGCCGAGAATAGGCCTCCGAAACTGAGATTGATGAAAGAGCAAGGGGGCCTCAACGAAGCAGACCTGAGAACCTTACAGACTGCCTTTGTGGCCAAGCAGGGGATGCAATGGGTACTCCAAAATCAGCAATACAATCCTACCTGGCTATTACTAGAGAGAGCCATCCATGACAATACTGACCCACTAACCCTCCTCACCGCCAACAAACAGTCACTGAAAGGGAACCCGATATTCAAGATAACGAAACAGGCCCTTCTTAAGGTAGACCAAAAGTTAGAGATAAGCATCAAAAACTCACTGTGGGTAGCACTCTGGGCAAACCCCAAAATCAAATACAGAGGCAGACCCCTAGACAAAACAGCATGGAAACAATTAGGCCTCTCGCACCCAGCGCAGCTGGATGAGAAGGGCATGCCCCTCACGTTCAACAACATGAGGGAAAAGCACGCCCCCCTAAACTTAGAGCTATACAATTTCCTGGCTATTAAATTGGCCATCACAAAAGCGAAACTAATCAGGCTGACCCCCTCAATATTCCAATACATGGAAAAGATAAATAAGACCGGTCACCAAGTATCTCACCTGTACAAACTCCTCCGCCCAGCATCCTCACCCTCAAAGCTCAACACTAAAAGCACAGACAACTGGGAAACACAGGTTGGCTCGAAAGTCACAGAACAAGAATTACATACCATGTGGAGGTCCCCAACACGTAACATGATATCACTGGTACTAGCCTAAACAACATTCTGGCTGCTGCATCAAGTATATTGGACACCAGAGAGACTAGAGAAATTAGGTCTGAGAGAGAATAACAGCTGCTGGAACTGTGAGAAAGAAAAAGGGGACCTAGCCCACCTCATCTTCTATTGCAGCAAGGTCAGCAAATTCTGGAGGAAGGGGTTCGACTTTACTAACAAGGTCCTAGGCTGCACCCGGAAACAAGAATTCGGCACTATAACCACAGCACACTTCAATACAGACGTTACCTCACAACAAGACAGAAACCTTCTCGACTTCCTCCTAACTAGTGCAACAAAAACAGTGCTAGCCAAGTGGAAAGACACCACCAAGGCCACTTTCAAAGGGTGGCTGAATTGGGTGCCGTACCTAAGAGGAGCCAACACCACTGCACTAAGATACACACCATGGAGAAAGCCCAACAGAGAGATGTGGTCATCTTTAGATAGCTTCCTAGACCCGTACAAACCATCCTAGACAGCTGCGAGAAAGCAAAACAGCAAGACCCATCCACAGTGTTCGACGGTTGATCCACAACCAGCTGCCAAACGCCTGTATGTTATATGTTTTTACGTTATATGTTAAAACTAGGCACAGGACCGAAAGATAAGGGGTCCTTTGGAAAAGAGCCATAAAGGCCGCCAGCCCATCGGGACATTCGAACAACCACTCAACAAACACCTACCCAATGCGTTTATGTAATTCATGTATGCCAAATTAAACAGCAAATTGTTCTAATTGTTATATGTATATGTGTATCTTGTCAAAGAAAAACAATAAAAAACATATTTCAGGACCCCCTTTCATCCCTACAGATGGCTGCTATCAGGTGGCTTATTGACAGTGTGCAAACTTTTAGGCCGTGCACTATCAGTGCACCACTGAGAGCTTCATTGCTTCTGTGCCTGCACCTATAATACAGCACAGGCACAGAGGCAAGAGAGGAGAGAAGGCACTGAAACTCGCTAACAAGGTACACGTACAAATATACTACAATACAGGATGGTCATATTGAGTGTACCAACAGCCAAGCAGCATCACACCAAGAAGAAAAATGAGAAGTAATTAGGAGGAGAAATATTTATGTATACAATCCAAACGTCCATGTGTTTCCCCCTCTATGGCCGGAGTAAGGGGTTCAATTCAGCAGTTGTCTAATAATCCTGGGTGGAGCTGGTCTGCCTGAGAGGCCCATAGACAAACCAGCTATGCCTGCCCTTTACAGCCTTGAGTCAAATACTCATGTGGAACAGGGTTGCCCTGGTTGGGGAGGGACAGCAGGAAGGTACACAGAAATGCAAAGTACGCAGGGATCAAGACAAGAAGTTCACAAGCCCCAGGTAGCACAGCTGATATGGGCAGAACAGAAAGGGGCGATATGAGGAAGCAAGGAATAAGAGAAAGAAGCAAGTGTACAAGAAAAGGTGGGAGATAGTGAAACCCTTTAGCCCTTTAAGGTAAACTTGTTTTCCCTTCGGAGTTCAAGGTAAACAACAAGGATTTCTTTACATTTTAAATAATACTGTGCTTGAGCTGTAAAGCCACCATGTCATGGTCAGATTACTTGTTTCTGGAGGGCCTGTCTCTGCCTGGCAGCTGGCATAGCAGCTTGGTTTGGCCAGATTGGGAGAAGGAAGTGTTCCCTGAGATCTCAGGGCAGGTACAGCGGCAGCTGAGAGACCTGCAGTGTGCCCGCCTCTCACCTCAGAACAAGGCGTCCTGTGGCAGAGACAGCATCAAGCAGCCCGGAGGCAGGGGTTAAGCACACGAGGGGAGAAATTACACCCTGTCCCAAGCATAGGCAGATCACAACTACTCCGAATTACAGGAACAGGCAGTAACACTCTCAAAGATGTGCAGATGACCTTTACAGCCCCTCTACAACTATTTTACCCCTGTAAAAAAACATTAGAAGAGTAAGTGAAGGACAGAAAACATCAAAGATGCTGACATGAGAAGGAAAAACAAAATAAAGGCGCATGTGCATAGGCTCCCAGGGCCGAGGCTTTACATACATGAGGCCTTGCTGCGCCAATGACCAGCTGTTCTGAAAAAATAAAAACTGCACAATGGTGAAACATGAAAGTGGGTACCATGTTGATTAAAGAAAGGCAAAAGCTGGGTGTCAAACACAGCGTGTGCTAAAGCACACGTCATGTTTGAGACTCTGTTTTTCTTTTCTTAACAGTGCACAACTGCGGGGCTGATTTTGGTCCTTTGAGTTAGTATTCATATTAACTGCAGCGCCCATGTGCGCTGCAATTAACATGAATACTAACTCAAAGGACTCAAAACAACAGTGGTCTCATACATAAGGAATATTCAAAAGCAATAAATATAGACACATTCGATTCTATATTAGTTTAGACATGTCCAGCCGGACAGGGGTCTCAATCTTTACTGAATAAGAAATGCACAAGAAGAATTCCTTCAACAAATCACCTTAGTAGGGCACAATCCTGTAACCTTGCACTTACAGATCAATACAGTGAAGAAAACAAAACAAAACAGGGCTTTTTAGGCAAAAGCTGCAGATTTCTGTAGTTTTACAAATACACAGAAAATTCAAGCTCATCAAGGCATGAATCCCACTTGGTCTGGGTGTATCAAAATGGCATGACTTTGATCAAGCGATCTGCCATCACCGTAGCCATAATCATGACCTCTGTATTGTGAAGTGATATGGGCCTGTTGAAAGAGCATATGTCTGGGGGCTTTCCAGGCTGTGAGATTACTACTATTTTGGCCCTACGAACGTTGAGGGGAAGTTTGCCATGCTTGGCTGTGTCCTTGATCATTCTTGCACACTTTTGACTATCTACCTGACTGATAGCCCTTGACATCCAGGGAAAATTGTAAACTTTTCGAGATATTCTAAATACAGAATGATTTGCTTCTCTTCAACTGTCTAGTTCTCTCCTCTCTTATCCACATGTCTTCTTTCACTTCTTCATAACAGATCCTACATTTCACCTTGGTTGTTACTCCTTTTGTGGATATCCTGGGACCTTTTTCTGGTTTCAACTTCATTTGCATTCTTTATCTACCCTTGATATTTCTCTCCAAATGTTTCTATCTTATTATCTTTATCTCTACCTTGCTGTCATTAGGCAGAGGAAACCACTGAACTACCTGCTGTCCTTGCTATTAGTGGGTTTGGGCACTCTATGGTTTACGGCAGCAGCCAATGCATGGTAACTATTATTCTTCTTTTAGTGTGCTTTGTTGGAAAGAAGGCTGATCCCACATAGTTAGCCATGATGGCTTGAGAGAAAGCATCCAGCATCCACCGGTGGTGTAACCATGAGCTCTACAAATGAAATAAATAAATAAATAGGATGTTGCTACAGTCTCTGAGAGGTAGGAGGGGCTGCAGCCCCGTAGTTGGTCTACTTCTGCTGCCCAGGTCATTGGTGATGTGAAGTGGAAGTTAACTGGGGTATGATCAGAACAAGAGGAAGGCATGCAGTCAGATATATAGAGGACTAGTTTTCACCACATGGGAGAATGTTTCCTTGGAGTGATTTTACAATAATTGTCCATATATATAGTTGTCTGGGTCGCCAATGTATTTGGAAGGATTGCCAGGTATGCAAACCGGTTGCGAATGTAACAATCTGCACACTGCATGTCCCTTCATTGTGTAATGTTGCTTCTTGCTTTGGGTTTTGATGACAGTTCACAAAATAGTGGGCCACCGACGCAAAAAAAATCTTATAATCTGGCAGAAGCTAAAAAAATAAGAGTAAGGTATGACGTTACACTGTCTAGGAAAGCAACTCTGGACACATGGTTTATTTGTCATTTCCACAGTCAAAACATTTATTTCATCAGTTAAAACTTTGGCCCAACTTGATAAAGTTTCACCAAAACTTCCAAAATAAGTATATATGTAGATAGGTTTCATCCTTGAAACTTTCCATTCATATTGGCTGGGTAAAGGGCTGGGTTACAGGGCGGAAACCCAAAGGTTTCCCATTCCAGTACCTATTGGAATATTCAATACTTTCCACAGGAGAAACAATTGGACAGATTGACACCAATAATTACAAGGAAGCAGCCAGCACAGAAAGCCTACATTAAAGTTATTTTTGGAACAAGTGCAAATCCACCCAGTGGCTTTTTAAAATTGTCCTCAATAACGAGGTTAAGATACATTTGTAGACATCTGTATTTTGGGTTCACATGTTGCTCTGTGAACTGAAATGTTACTGTTAGTTTGAAATCCGAGCCAAATGTGCATGGCCACTAGCCAAATGCAGTCTCCTCTGTTCCTAAGGTCAGCCTGCGCCTAGACCCATCCCACCAAACCAACAGTTCTTGGCATCTAACTGTGCACAGGGAAAACTGTATGCAGGCCAGGACATGGACCAGACCCTGCACCTTCATCTATCCAAAGCAACCTTGCTGTGCACACTCTTCAGCCATGCGCTGCGGGTTCTGACATTATGCCCCACCCCACATGAGTATGGCCTTTGACCTTCCACAGACAGCTCCAGGTGCCAGGTCTGCACTATTCACCTCATCAACTAAAAGGAGGCTTGCCCGTACCAGGCTATGTATATTCTTTGACAACAAACATATGCTACTTCTGTTACTTCTGTCACTGTCTCACTCTCTCAAGATTTGTCTTCTTTTCCTATTTTGTGTGTGCAGCTGTGTCTCCAGGTGCTGTGCATATTAATACTTTCTTCCTTGAAGAGGGCCTAATCTGTTGGTCTAAGACACAATTTCTCCAGTAGCTGCAGACCGTGCAGAAAGCAAAGGCCAGCCTGCTCTCCAGGTGCTTCCGCAGGGTGCAAATACATCAAATGCTGACAGGTCACCAGTATTAATGTAGGGTCACATGGGGAGACAGCCTCAGCCAGAGCTGTAGAGAAGTGTGTGAAACAATCTGTTGTTCAGGAGCACAGATATGACTTTATGGGAGATAGGAGGACAGCCTGCACTAGCTGGGCTGGAAAAAAGGATTGCACACTAGAATTTTACATGTTCTTAGCTGTATTACTTGCAAAACAAAATTACAGAACATGTAATCACATAAATAAGGCCACAAATTTATAGCATATGTATAACACATCTCTAATACAATTACATAATTCAGTGCATCTACTCTGAATTTAGCAGTCACTGGAACTTACTTAAAAAACTTGATAAATAAATAACAAATATTAAAGCAACTGCTATGGTCCGTACTTAAGGTCACACTCACTTTACAACTGAAAACTGTGAACTGTGCAAACGCAAAAACACAGAAAGGAGGTCCTGTGAAAACTAAAATCCTGTACCTGCTGCTAAAAGTATTTTCAGCAAATACAATGATTCCTCAACAAAATAAAGAAGTTGATAATGGAGAGTGATACACGCATTAAGGAAACAGGCCATACTATTGATGACAACATCTTCCCCAAAACTAACAGGGAACTACCGCTATTTGTAGGACCATGACAACAGCATGTAACACACACATACCAACACACCCACCAAAAGATAATGGGTCTGATTTAGAGTTTGGAGGATGGGTTAATCCCCCCCAAATGTGACGGATATCCCGTTTCAGTATTACAAGAGCCCCATGACTTTTTAATATGGCGGACGGGATATGCTTCACATTAGTGACTGAGTATTCTATCTGCCAAACTTCAAGTCAGGCCCAAAGTTTCACCAAGTGTGATTTACAACAAAACATTAAACACACATAAACATAAGTGAATATTTAACTTCTGCTCAGTGCTAGACAACACAGAAAGCCATTAATACTGAACAAAACCACATGATCATGGCGAGCCCCATTATACACAACTACTGGTACCGACTCCTGGGGTCTTCTCAGGTGTACTGGGAAGTCTTAGTGACTGTTCTCTAAGGATCAGACTCCTGGGCCTGCTGGAGGACTTGGGGGGTGAGGGTGGGGGGTTGGGGGGAGGAGCGGGGAGGTGGGGGGGTGGTAGGCGCTATGAAAGATATCTTGTGGAGATGGGATCATTTCTTGGGAAAAGGGATATCGCCCAGACCTGGAACTCGAAAGCTGCCCGGAATTATTGGCTTGACAACGGCTGATGGATTGGTGTTGCAAAATGGAGAAGCCATTGTACACAGCCCGGAGATGCCCACACAAACATTATAGGCTATAGGGTCCTTGCTGGGAATATTTTGGGCTCCGAAACATGTAATGTTTATTTTTATTTGCTCCGTGGTCAGGATGTCACAGCCGTATGTTTTCTTTTGCCTATTTTGTTAATTGCGCTTGTTGACTACTTGTAAAAACTCAATAATTACAATTTCTAAAAAAAAATACTACTGAGAAAAAGAAAACAGGAATCAAAGGGTCAAACTCAAGCTGAATGGGACTCAACTAGAACACCATCTGCGCATAAATAATCGTTATCAAACTCAAGAACATGCCTCCTACCATGACTGTAGAGACAAAGTTCCTATAAAAACTACTATGCTATGAGACTCTGGGCCGGATTTTGAGTTTGGTGGACAGGTTACTCCACCGAAAGCAGGATGGATATCGCATCTGCCATATTATTATAGGTGTATTACGGGGGTCAAGATATCTGACATGTTTGTGACAGTGTAAACCCTCCAGCAAACTTTAAATTAGGCCCCCTGTCTCTAGAGACAGTCACTAGACACACAGTTAGAATCTTATAATATTGTTCTGCAAGTCTGTGTGGAAAGTCACTCGTGCACCCAAACTACATTACTGTGTGCGACACAGAATATATGATGAGTACAAAGGCATTTCTATGACACCAGAAGCGCCACTTCCCTTACGTTAACGTAAAGAACACATCTAACTATTTTTCCAGTTAAAATGTGATGCAGTCGATACTTCACTTCATACTCAACACACTTCCTGGTTGCATGACATCCTAGAAGCCAGGTGAACCTCAGTAAAAATGTATTGGCCAAGTTATGGCAAATTTTCCTGACTAAATAGGAAAGAGCATTCTATACCTTACTTCAGCCAATTATTGCTCCCAGTTAACCACTAAAGGTATAAAGTTATTGGGCCTGATTACCAGTTTAGGTGTTATTTATCACACATGATAAATAATGATACTAAGGGATACGTTATTTATTAGGTGCAATAAATAACACCTATCATGAGTTTGTGGGGAATAACATGGATTTTAGTGTTTAGCGCACCAAATTCCACATGGTAGGGTAAACACCGTACAATTTCCCCCGTTAAATTTCGGCAGATTTAAACTGAAAAAATTTAACAATAGCTGAGGTATTTAACACATCTGGTAATTATCGGATATGTTAAATACAGCCAAACTCGTAAAAGGGTTAACGCACGGGTCGGAATTTACTTGCCCACTCATAATCAGGCCCATAGTCCCTAATGGCTTGGTTGATGGAACCTTATTACCAACAGGAAACCAGGAACAAAAGAGGTACCAGCAGGACACATCTAAACAAGATGCAGCACTGAGTAGACCGCTGAAGTGTTCAAACAATGTTTACTTTTTCTGTATCAGGGAATTCATGGAAATGAAGTGCAGCCATTGAGCTGGCAACTGGCTTGCAGGTCTGCAAATTGGGTGGACAGCTCGTGGGGGTAAGACCTTGAGTTAATGTTATACTCCCCTTCATTCCCCAAGTTGCTTTTGCTTCTGGGAGGGGAGAGGAGAGGCGTTAGGCATTGAAGAGGTATGTACCTTAGGATGCTGGAGGGCCTGCTTTGGCACACACCAAACTTCAGGTGGCCTGGTTTAAGCCACCAGAATGTAGGGAATTTCCCTAGGTGGCTGTTCTAGTAAAATCCCGAATTTCTTGGTCAAATGATGGGTCTCCAGGAAATCTCTAATTCTATTAAATTTACTCTGGATCAGGGTACCAACACTGCTTTGATATTACTGGGTCTGTCAGCGGGATTCAATAAAGTCTCTCACACCATTCTTCTACGACGTTTGTCTGAGACTGGTATGAGAGGTCTGGCATAGGATTGCGTCCATTCTTTCTTTGATCACACAAAACAGGTAGTTTGTATTGCTCCTTATTCATCTGATACTAAGATTATCAGACAGGGTATACTTCAGGGGTCGTCGTTGAGCCCAATGTTGTTTAATATCTCTATGTCCTCTTTGGTAGTGTTAGCCAAAGACAATCTGCTACGCTGATGACCCTCAGCTTCTTCTCTCATACAATAGCAGCTCTTTCATTATGTGTGGGTGCCATAATCAGTAGGATGAGCTCCAATACTTTGCAAGGTAATCCAAATAAAACAGAAGTTCTATTATTTAGGTTTTTCTCCCAATGGCTGGTGGGGTAGTTGTTGGCCTAGTGAAATGCCTCTGCCTCCAACTCCTGTGGCAGTGATCAGGAATCTGGACAATCACTTTGACCATAAACTCTCTTTTCATTCTTAGATTTCCATGGTAGTTGGATCCTGTTTGGCAATTATGAGGGTGCTAAAAATATTTTTACATTTACTACCTTTTGAGTCCCAGAGATCAGTTTGTGTATGCCTTAGTTATGTCTAGGCTGGATTACACCAATGCACTTTATCCTGGCCTTCCAGGCTATCTTATCAAGTGCCTGCAAGTGGTTCAGAATGCTGCTGCATGCCTTCTAGTTAGACTACCTCAGGGTGAGTCTATTTCCCTTCATTTAGCACAACTACATTGACTGCCTGTTAGGCAGAGAATTTTGTTTAAAGCTATGTTATTAGGCCATTAAGCTTTCTCTAAAACCAGCACTCAGTACCTTTTAGAGAGGTTCCTTCCCTACTGACTGGTAACAGTACTTCAGCCCACCTAGGCTCTTGTGGTAGTACATTTTTATTTGTATTGCTTTATAGTTTTATATAGCACGGAAAAGACTAGAGGGGGTATCAGAGCGCTTTACAGAAAGTTATTTGCAAGGGTTCAAGAAATATAAACAACATTAGCACAGGAAGGCCTGGAAAAGGACATCATCAGTCACAACAGTTAAACATTTCAAAAGGAGGGAAGAGCAAAAGAGTGAACCCTGGGGTGAGACCTAAGGACTGACCAAAGAATTCTTTCAGCAGAATGCTTTGACTTTTTTAATAAGGAAGCAAAAGTTAACACCACAACTGAACAGGAGAGGACAAAACTAAATGACAATAACAATCATTGCAGTACACTAGAAACAAGGGTAATGCAGCACCTTCTCAGGTGCGCTGCGGGACTAGCCCAGAAATGTCTTCATCAGAATCAGTTTGACTTCCCTTTTGAAGGAAGCTGTGGGATTATTCAGTCTTAATTCTCGTTGTAAGGAGTTCTACTTTCTGGGTGCAATACCTGAGAATGCTCAATTGTACGTTTTCATTTTATGAAATTTCTATGGTTTAAGTAGTAAGGTGCTGGAGCCTTCTGAGAGCTCAAGTTTATGTGCTAGATATAGTGGGATGTTGAAGTGTAGAGCTCTGTGAGTCATGCAGGCAATTTTGAGATGTATCCTTGCTTCATACGGGAGCCAATTAAGAGCTTTTAGCTCAGGCGAGATGTGATGATAACGTTGGGGCCTGTGATGAGCCCTTGCAGCATAATTGAGAGAGGCCTTAAGTGGAGCCATCCTCACTCTCGGAAGTCCTCAGCAGGTTGCGCTTCCATAATCCAGCTTAGAGATCACTAATGCTTGCTCTGCGGTTTTCAGGTTGTTGTGGAAAAGGAACGGTTTTATTTTCCTTAGGATGTTTAAATGGAAGTTTGCTCCTTTGGTGAGAGCACTAATGTGATTCTGCCTGTTCAGATATCTGTCAAGTATTAATCCGAGTGAGTTCGTAGAGTCAATGATGTTTGGAGTGCAGTTGAGGGCTGTCAGTTGGTGCATCCATTTTGCAATGACTGGGGACTGTTTGTCAGGGGGGATGAGGAGGAATTCAGTTTTGAGTGCATTCAATATCAGATGATTGAGTGTCAGCCAACGGTGCGTTTCCTGAAGAACTGGGGAGGAGATTTTCAGGTACAGTTGTGTATTATCGGTACATATGATAATGGACGTTGGACACTTTCAGGATTTCTGTTAGAGGTTCCATGAACAGGTTGAAGAGAGTGAGTGAGAGAGTTGACCCCTGCTGTACTCCCAGAGTGAGCGGAGAGGGGTTGGACAGGGACTGATTAACCTTCAGACTTTGGGATCTATTTTGTAGAAAATAAGAAAAACAGTTAAGCACCATCCCTGATAGCACCACCCTGTGCCTCAGTAGACCGATGAGGGTATCATGTTTGACTGTAGCAAACACAGATGAAAGGTCAAGTAGGATCAAAAGGCATGAGTCATTTTGGTCCAGCATACGTATTTCATCATTCCCAATATGAATAAGAGCAGATTCCATGCTATGTCTCTGCCTGAAGCCGGATTGTAATTTGACAAGAACTTGGAATTGTTCTACATGTCTACAAAGTTGGGTGTGAACGCATTTCTCCAAGAGTTTTTCCAGTGCAGGTAAGGTGGAGATTGGACAAAATGGTGAAGATTGGCCTGTCATCTGTTCTTTTGTTGGTACAATGGTGACCTGCTCAGTCTTTAGGCTGTTCAGGATTGACCCTTGAAGCAGACAGGCATTAACTATCTTCGTCCAGAGAGGGAGTATGGATGAGCTGATCTCCTTGAAGAGGTTCTGAGGTACGGGGTCACTGAAATGGTTGGAAGGTTTCAAAGTAGCCAGAGATTTTCAAATGATGCTCTCATCAACGGTTTGGAATAGACTCCAAGAAGCATTGTCTTTGGGCGGAAGAACTAGAAGTTAAAGGGGCCCAACCATCCCAGAGGATACAAATTGGCAGGTAGATTATCATGGACTGCCCATAGATCCTGTTCAATTTTTGTTGTTGTATCACCGAAGAAGAAAGCAAACTCCTCACAGTTTGGCTGCTAGCATGGCCCTGCGGAGGGCAGAATAAGTGGGTTGTTAGATTGAAGCTTGACTGCTTTTCTGGATGATTTCTTGCTTTGTCTAGTTGTTCTCTGAAGGAGCTGGCTTTAGAGCTTCTGATACGTTTGTTATATAAGTTTCTGAGAGATTATCTGCCTAAGATGGTACACGGAGGGCGAGGATCTCCATGTACATTCTGCTAGATTTCTTCTCTCAATATTGGGCCGGGATGCCCGCCACCCCCCTCAACACCAATTCCCCATGGGAGGAGACAGACACAGATTTGAACTTTTGGAAGGCGGGGGGGCCTCACGACCCCCCCGGCCGTATTTATTAAAATATGAAACAAAATTTAAAACTTTAAATTAAAAACGTTTCATGAATCATGTACAAATTCAACTTTAATTACATCTTGATGAAGACCGGTTTTCCAGGCTAACCTTAACAAATCTCTAATACAAAGATTTCCTAGCCGAGTCTAGCATCCTGATAAATACATTACATTTTTGAATTTGTACAACCTAACATTAAGGGCCAACGGCAAGGTCTTAACCGGTGTCAGATGCCTATCACCAACTTCCTGCCCTCACGGTGTGAGTGGCGCATGCGCAGAGGACTTTACCCTCGCAGCCAACTGTAACTTCCCTTGTCGTGGGGGCCCCCTTTCACTCGACGCCATCTTAAGGTCGTCTGAGTTCGTGTGCGAGGTATCCATAAGAAGGACAGCGTGGACTCCCCCCTTCCCCACACTCTCTTCCGCCGGAGCGGATATCCGGCCCCCGGGAAATTTGTGGGAGGGGCATATAGCCGACTCCCCCTGGGAGGGGCCTATGGCCGTCTCCCCCTGGGTGACCCATCCGTAGTGGGTGCCGCCCCCCCGTGGGAGGGGCCAATGGCCGCCTCCCCCTGGGCGCTCCCATCCATAATGGGTGGCGCCCCCCCTAGGGACCTTGAAATCACTGCTCACCGATCATGACCTTACCGCCCGACTAAAGTATAAATACGACAATCGTTTTACCTACTAAGGAAAGAAAACTATGCCTAAATGTGCCACAGTTTAATAATTCACCGACTTCACATTGCTACAAAGAGAAAAAGGTCCTAAAGAAAAACACAAACTATATTGAATCCATTCCTTTACATCTCTACAAAGGAAAAAATGTCCTATAAGCAAGTATCCAATTGCATGCATACCTCGTCATACGATCATGATGCAAGAAATGACTGTCATACATTTTTCTTACATCAAATAACACCAACGATATTTCTTTATTTCACAACTCTGCAACAAGGGGCTGGTGGGTGGGTCAAAAAGTGCAGCTTGTTCCCTTGAGGGCACAGGAGCGACGAGTGGTGCAGCCTTCAGAGCACAGGAACAAGAGGAAGCTTTGTTGGATTCCCGCACTATTTATCCAGCTGCGGGAGGGCGGGGCCCCGCCTCAAGCACGCCCATCAGGGCACGGACTTCCGGGCGGCTGTTTAGGACAACCCCTTTTGAGCGGGAGGAGCGTGTTTCGGCCACGCCGCTTCTGGCATACCAGCCGGGACCCGCCCCCCGCCCACAATGGTTTCCCGGGGGATCGGGGCACCCATCCATACGTTCGGGGGGACCGAGTGGTCTCCCCTTTCCATATGGGCCGGGATGCCCGCCACCCCTCTCAACACCAATTCC
Organism: Lissotriton vulgaris; assembly: GCF_964263255.1. NCBI lineage: Eukaryota > Metazoa > Chordata > Amphibia > Caudata > Salamandridae > Lissotriton > Lissotriton vulgaris. The sequence goes on from NC_141685.1 coordinate 325,384,541, forward strand.
CCATGGGAGGAGACAGACACAGATTTGAACTTTTGGAAGGCGGGGGGGCCTCACGACCCCCCCGGCCGTATTTATTAAAATATGAAACAAAATGTAAAACTTTAAATTAAAAACGTTTCATGAATCATGTACATATTCAACTTTAATTACATCTTGATGAAGACAGGTTTTCCAGGCTAACCTTAACAAATCTCTAATACAAAGATTTCCTAGCCAAGTGTAGAATCCTGATAAATACATTACATTTTTGAATTTGTACAACCTAACATTAAGGGCCAACGGCAAGGTCTTAACCGGTGTCAGATCCCTATCACCAACTTCCCGCCCTCACGGTGTGAGTGGCGCATGCGCAAAGGACTTTACCCTCGCAGCCAACTGTAACTTCCCTTGTCGTGGGGGCCCCCTTTCACTCGACGCCATCTTATGGTCGTCTGAGTTCGTGTGCGAGGTATCCGTAAGAAGGACAGCGTGGACTCCCCCCTTCCCCACACTCTCTTCCGCCGGAGCAGATATCCGGCCCCCGGGAAATTTGTGGGAGGGGCATATAGCTGACTCCCCCTGGGAGGGGCCTATGGCCGTCTCCCCCTGGGCGACCCATCCGTAGTGGGTGCCGCCCCCCCGTGGGAGGGGCCAATGGCTGCCTCCCCCCGGGCGCTCCCATCCATAATGGGTTGGGCCCCCCCTAGGGACCTTGAAATCACTGCTCACCGATCATGACCTTACCGCCACAGGCCAGATAGTTGACCGACTATCTGGCCCCCCCCATACTTCCTACAGGTCATGTCTCCTCAAACCCACTAGCCAAGCTACGAAGTCTCCTATCAGTAAGTCATTCCCAGCCCTGGACAGATGCACCCCATCATTCAAATAACAGTGATCGCCCCTGATACACCCATGCGAAATGCTTTGGAGATGAGCTGAGCGAAACAGTTTCTCTATTTTGTTGTTGACCCTCTTTACCGAGTGGTTCAACGCTGTCATAGACAAACCCCCCCGCCATATCCTCCTGGGAATCATGTGGGACCAGGCTATCGTACACCCCGGGAGCCTTTTGGCTAACCAGCTAACTACAGACAGTATGCACTCAACTAACACCCGTCTTCCCAGTCTCACTAAATCATTGCCCCCCACGTGCACTATGACTACAGATGGCGGTGACCTGTGCCGCCCTAAGAGTTCCTCCACAAAATTTTGCAATCGGTCAATACAGAGGCCGCCTTTCCCATGGAAGGTCACTCTGAACCCATATTCCTCAGATGTGTGGATCGCATCACCTGCCTTGAATATGTCCCCAGCACGCCTCAGGTATGAGTGGCCCACGACCCAGACCACTTGATCTCCAGTCGATGATCCCTTCCCGCCGGTCAGCTGATGCTGGGCCGGTCCCAATTTCCGCCCCGCATCACAGGCTCGCAAAACTGTAATCCAAACAAAAGACAACAAGCGTGAGTGCATTTCTTCATCAGTCTTTTACAACATGTGCAGTCGCACATATCTCTTGAAACAATTCGAGGACCAACGGCCTAATTGTTTCACCTCGTCCGCCTGCAGACCCCGAGCCGTAGCTTCCGTAGCGGCCCCTATTCTAAATGAATGGGTCCCAAAATCACACGGGTTCAAGCCCGCTGCGGCAATCGTACTTGCCAGCACCCTCTGAAATTGAAATCTAGTCATAGGGGTGCCGTCCATATGTCTAAGCAGGGCCCCCCCCCCCTGTTGTCAACCTCTGCTTCAGGTAGGCCTCCACATGCCTCACTGGACAACCGGGATTCCCCCGAGCGCGCTGCAACACTACACTATTCCCCATGGCCTCCTGGTCCGTCTTTGACCTGGCTATCGAGATCAGCAGAGAATCCCCCCTTACTTGGACGTGATCCCTGCGTAGACCTCCTTCCACATCTTTCCTATTTCTTGCCACAAGTTCACTCACCCGGAGGGCCCCATAGAATGCGAATGCGAAAGCTGCTCGGAATAGTATTACCTCGCTGGGTGAGGAGCATGTCTCGTCCAGTTTCGCCAGTAAGGTGGTCAATCTATCAAACCCAATTGGGTGCCTGTTATCCTGTTTGCGACCATCCAGGCGCCGCCAGCCGCGGAGGGCTTTCCTGACTAAGAAGGAGTCCGTCGGGTCCCTTAACCCGTGGAGCTGTGCCATGAATTATATGGCAGCCTTGTACCTATTGGCGGTTGCCGCCGACCGGCCTTCCTTCTGAAGTGCCACCAAAAACTGGAGCAAGGACTCCTCCCGCCCCCATCTATGCTCCCCTACCGGCCCCAGAAAGGTGCAGTACGAACGGAACGCCCCTTCATAAGCTTTCCTCGTCCTGGGCGCTAAACTGGCTGCCATGAGGTTTTGTAGTCCGGGGCACCGATCTGCCATAGTGCTTCGGGGAAAGGTGCGCTCCGCTGTGGGTAGATAATCTCTGAAAGCCTGCATTTTTGAACGAGAGAGTGCATCAGCTGCATTATTCAGTACAACCGGCACATGTTTTGCCCTGAACTGTACGTTCAATCTCATGCATCGCAATACAATCTCTTTCAACAGTCGTAAGATCCATTTGCAGCGTGCTGCCTGCTGATTAATGCATTCGACCACTGTCATGTTATCTGACCAAAACACCACTGAGAGGTCCCTAAAGTCTTCTGGCCATGCCACCAAAGCCACCCAGATGGGGAACAATTCCAAGAAACCAATGGTACCTGTTAGGCCGCTTGTTCACCACCACGCCGGCCATGTTTGTGCCGACCACCGGTTTCCGAAGATCGCGCCAAACCCCACGCTCCCTGCTGAGTCGGTCCATAAGCCGAGTTCCACCGACGAGGCTGGGGATTTGCTCAATACCACTCGACCGTTGAAGTCCGCCAGAAATGCCAGCCAAATGAGCATATCCTGGCGAACCTCTGCCGACAGTCTTGTGCGGTGGTGCCCTTCCCTAAGGCCCACCATGGATTGCGCTATGGATCGAGAGAAAGGGCGAGCCATCGGTATCACCCTCAATGCAAAGTTCAGCTGACCCACTGTCTGTTGCAACTGGTGCAGGGTCACTTTCTCCATTCGGAGACACAGTAACAGGGAAGCCCTAAACTTGGCAACCTTTTCCAACGGTAAACGGAAACACCCCTCTTCCGAGTCTAGTTCTATACCCAGAAACTCGATTGAGGTAGCCGGCCCTACCGTCTTACCCGGTGCCAACGAGACCCCGAAACCCCGCATGAGCACGCAGAAGTCCTGCAATGCCCGCGCGCAGTCCCGAGTGCCCGGTGGGCCAAGAAAGAGGAAATCATCCAGATAATGCATCACGTGCTTGTGCCCTGTGGCCTTCATGAACACCCACGCCAAAAATGAGCTAGACATTTCAAAATAGGCACATGAAATCGAACACCCCATAGGCATGCACATATCCATGTAATATTTCCCCTGAAACGTGAAACCCAGCAGGCGCTGGTCTTGAGGATGTACTGGGAGCAATCTGAATGCAGATTCAATGTCTGACTTAGCTAACAGTGCCCCGGGGCCCAGGCGATTCAACATTACCACAGCGTCATCGAACAATGCATACTTCACTGAGCATATTTCGGGGTCAATCGCCTCGTTCACCGAAGCCCGCCTCGGGGCCGACAGATTGTGAATGAGCCTATACTCCCCCGGGTCCTTCTTCGGGACCACTCCCAATGGGGAACACACAAAATCAGCCACTGGTGGGTCGCTAAATGGTCCTGCCACCCGCCCCAGGCTAACCTCTTTTGCGATCTTTTTGGTGGCAACTGTTGGGTTGTGTTGAATCGACAACTGATTTCTACAGGAAGAGCTCACCCGAAAATTGCCCGCCGGGATCCTGAAGCCGTATGAGAAGCCATTCCTCAGAGTCCCGGCAGACGCATGATCAGGGTATTCGTTTAGCCAGGGGGTCAAAGCCAAGATATCTATGGGCGAAGATGTTTGTTTCCGAGGCACCACATCAATCCTGCTTGGGACCCCCTTTTCCTCCTGCGCCATTGGCCTTTGATCGGCAACTGGTTTCCGGGTGTGAGGAATTCCCACAGCCCGCGCACGCATGCCGGAACCTACACGTTCCATGGGGCCTGCTACATGTTCCTTTGTTAACGCCCCAACACACCCCTCGCTTGCTTCCGTTCCCGCCCAACTTAGGTTGGGCCTCCCCCCCAGAGCTCGCCCGAAAGGGCTGTGACTGCCTCTGAGGGAATACCCCTGAGCCGCTCGCGCTGGCCCCTGTAGCACTCGCCGGTCCCGGCAAGAGCTGCGCATGCCAGGACACTGTATCTAAACAATCCCATGTCAAGGCCGCATTAAATTCCTTCGCCTTTCTAAAGGCAATATCATAGCCTTTCCATTCATCACCCCCATACTTCGCATGGAAACTCGTTATTCTACTCTGATAACATGCCAAATCAGTCAACACCTCTGGTGTTCGCTCTCCTATAATCGATACAAAGATGGAGAAGGCCCTGATCCAGTTCATCATCGTCTCATCGACCCTGAATTCCACCATCTTGGCCCACCATACACTGGGGTGCCACAAATCTTTCTGGGTCTTTGCATACTCTAATTCACGATGATCAGTCAACAGTGAAAACATGTTAACATACTTATTTGCCCACACCATCTCTTTCGTAGCCATGGGAACATGTTGGGCTAAACTTTCCCGCCTTGAGGGTACTGCACCCTCCCCCACCATCGGTAATGATCCCTTACCAGCTTCTGCCGCGCTTCCAGCCGAGTCCTTTGTTTTCTCCTGGTTGTCCGCCGCGACCACCTTCGCAACCTGCGGGGAAATAGAAGGTACATTCGCCGTCCCGGCATCCCTTGCCTGCCACAACTGCTCGATAATTATTCTGGCTTCTTCGGACGGGTCTCCCGCAGCCGCTGATCCCCCTGCTCCCTTCTTTAGCCATGGTAACACCGCTGCTAACTGAAGCGCTAATTCCGGGGGCATCTGGTCATCCCCCAGTGGCGTGATAACCACGGGAATAGGCAACCCCCCATCCGGTCCCGGGCTGGCCGCTGGCGCGACTGGAATCGGTGGCGTTACTACTGGAGCTGAGGCCTCGCTAGGACCCGCCTTCCCCTTCCTCTTCTTACCCTTATCCCCTGGGGTGACATTCGGCAAGGCCGGTCCTATGACCCTCTTAGGCCGCCCCGAGGGGGCATTCTGGGCCTCCACCTGTTTCCTGATGGCCGCTAAGCCCCGATCTAGTCGGTCAACTTTACCCAATTTTCGGTCCATCACTGCCACTTGGTTCACCAACGTGCGCAGCATCCTTTCCATCTCGGAGCTCCTTCCGGATTTCTTGCCAGGCATGTCCTTGATCGATCCGTCCGACCTGATTTAAAAAGGTGACTCGATCTCCAACCAACCTTGATAACTGAAAGAGAAAGACAAAGATTACCAGTTCTCAAAAAGTGCAGCTTGTTCCCTTGAGGGCTCAGGAGCGACGAGTGGTGCAGCCTTCAGAGCACAGGAACAAGAGGAAGCTTTGTTGGATTCCCGCACTATTTATCCAGCTGCGGGAGGGCGGGGCCCCGCCTCAAGCACGCCCATCAGGGCACGGACTTCCGGGCGGGTGTTTAGGACAACCCCTTTTGAGCGGGAGGAGCGTGTTCCGGCCACGCCGCTTCGGGCATAGCAGCCGGGAAACGCCCCCGCCCACAATGGTTTCCCGGGGGATCGGGGCACCCATCCATACGTTCGGGGGGACCGAGTGGTCTCCCCTTTCCATCTGATGTGTTTGTTATATAAGTTTCTGAGAGATTAACTGCCTAAGATGGTACACGGAGGGCGAGTATCTCCATGTACATTCTGCTAGATTTCTTCTCTCAATATTGAGGTTCCCATTTTGGAGGGTATTCATTTCAGTTGTAGTTGTGCCATAGCGTCTAGTATGTTGGACATCAAGTGATCGTAATGACCTGTGAGGTCATCGACAGAAAACATGTCCGGGGCAGGAGGCAAGATGCTATCTGTGCGGGTGGACAGATCAGGTAGGTGTCACGATGAACAGGCTCCTCAGGATCAGGATGATGCTCAAAGGGGTCCACCTCCTGATTTCCCCGTACTCTAGCTGACTTTTAAGTATACAGAGTACAAAAGTAATCAAGCGAGGGATAGGATAGGGTAGGAACAGCAGTGGAAAAGGGATACCTGTAACAAAAGAAACCACACATTAATACATGCAATCTCCTTACTACTCTCATGTATTTTTTCACTTGATGCGATGCAGTACCTGGTAATTAGTCAGGAGATGAACCGTTTAATTCCTTTCCTCTTGCCGAGATAAAGTCTCTCGCCGCAAGATAGAACCCACCTATGGTTCAAAGAACACTCTGTTAACCTTGTTGGACCCCTTTCACTCTTCATATATGTATCTCAAACATGTACATACATACCAGCCATCCTTCACCCTAGAACTAAAATCAAAATCTTCTCCAGCAAAAGCAAACAGGGGATTAAGTCACCCACTTGGCAATACGGTGCTTCAAATGAAAGAAAAGAGAAAACAATAACTGGCAATCCAAACAGTCACTGCTGTACCGCCCAATGTACTAATTCAGCAACAAAGGAAAAAAAGGCAACCAGTTCTGACTCAAGGTATCCTCTTTTGCAATATCCGTTCTTACCGGTCATCAGCACCATGCCAAGTACTCTCAGAAGCGCTTCGGAACTCCAATACAGCTCCGGTAATCACTCTGCAAAAAAGGCTGAAGAAAAACAAACAGACATTCCGTTTCTCAGCCAAGAATCGAAAGGAAAACAAGGGTAGTGTTGTACACTCCCACTCCGCCGAGCAGGATGTAGAATCATATGTTTCGGCCAGACACAGGAGGGGGCAAATCCAGCGGCTCCCGGTCCACCAAAGGGCAAGGCAATACTGAAGCAACAGGCATTTTCCACGTCGGGCAAAAGAGGGGGCAATCCAGTGTCTCCCTGCCCGCCGATGGGAAAAATACAATAGCACCAAATGAACAGTGTATTCTCGCTCAGCCGAGCAGAACGCGAACGAGGCACAAACTCCACACAGCAGCCGCTGTGTATCAAATGGGAAATCAGAGAATCCGAACGGCTCCGCGGGAACAGGGCGTCCGCTAAACTGCTACCTCCACAGGACGAGAATCACGTACGAGGCACCCCTGTGTCGCACGTGATTAAAAGCATTTCCAGATCCTCCCAGAAGGATGGCCTTCTGGGAGATGTAGTTCAAAGTACCCTGAAGTGAGGCAGGCACGTATGTCAGACCCTGATAATTATTTCTCAGATTTCTTTGACAGATTCTAGGTTTCTTCATCTGGGATTTAAAGGTTCTCGCCAGTACTGAGACTATGAAGGTGATCTGTCCAGTCACATGAGACGATAGATTCAAGTTGAGTGGAGCTGCTCTTGCCAATAACCAGATCTAAGGTAGCTCCCTTGTTATGCGCAGGGCTGCCCATATTTGAGGAAGGTTGAGGTCTGATACGAAGGATTTGAGGCTATTGATGGACAAGTCATTTAAGTCATTCCAATGCAGGTTAAAGTCCCCCAGAAAGATCTGGGTGCCAGAACAATACACATTTGTTGAAATGATTTCTGTGACCTGTTCTATAAAACGGGATTGTCTCTTGGAGAATGGTAGAGTGCGTGGAATTTGCAGGCCTGCTTGTTGTTGCATGAGACCTCGAAGCACATGTATTCGCAAAAAGCCAGGGAATCAGAGTGAAGTTGTCTAACTGATAGATTGATACGATGAATGCAAGTGATGCTGTCACCTAGCCGACCCAGTCTATCAAGTCTGATGATGTTATAGTTGGAGAGCACTAAAATATTGTCCAGCAGATTTGTTAAGTCAAGTTTCTGTCAGCACTTAAATGTCAGGATCATTTGCAAGGATGAGGTCAGCGATGTCTGCATCGTGGCAAACTCCATATCAGTGTTCAAAGCAGATGATGTGTCATAAGAGAACAGAAAGGCTCTAATATACGAGTCTTGGAGTGGTTCTTTAGTTCTGCAAGGCCGAGAGGGGTCTTTAGGGAAGGGTAGTGTTTCCCAACTTTGGAGAGTTGGAGCCCTTAGACGTTAGGTCATAGTTAGTGTGGGATATACTTGCACTCTAGCCCTGGACGTCAAAGGCTGACTGTAGCTGAGTGGCACAGTCTTTGAGAACCCACTAAATTCTTATTAACCAATTGCTCCGATGTGAGGAGAAAGAGGCTATGTACAGCTTCCTTGAGTTGTTGGTGGGTAAGTGATAGAGCATCCAGCCTGGATTCCAGTCCAGTGTGGAAGCAGGTTCTTGGCCCTTGTGGACAGGGCCTGAGGGCGGGAGCCAAGTAAACTATAGGAGTGAGTAAGGAGGATGGGGAAGTAAGAGGAGGAGTGGTTTGCCTAATGGGGTTCTGAGTTTCAGCCCCAATGCGCTTAGGTGATTGGGGAGCCTGTAGGCAAGTAGGGAGGAGAGAGGTGTGATCAAACCTGTCTATATTCTTGGGAGGGTTGCTATTTAGTATGCCAGACCCTATATCGGAGCTATGTCGGGGAGGGGGGGGTCTCTATTAGGACTGTGAAAAATCACCGACTGAGGATTAAGGGTGTTGCCAGCGGGGGGAGGAGGATCTTGGGAGGATGAAGGATTGTACTTAGATAAAGTGTTCTTGAAGATGGGGACGATGTTGTCGAAGATGCCCAGGTTGTGGTCAGAAGATTGTGTGAGTATGGTCCCATTGTTGTAGAGGGAGATGGTGGCTTTGATTTTATAGGAGGGGGAGGGGAAACTGAAAATCAGAGCCCATGAGGGGTCTTCTTGGAGGTGATAATTTTGAGTTAATATAAACACACAAAGAGGGGTGGGGAGAACAAAATACATGTGTAAGAACACGACACAGACAAAACAAATCTGTTTTGAAAACTGCCCTCACTCATACACATAAGTGTGTTACATGCTTCCTCATCGGGTCTGTTTACAAAACGCTCCGGCGTAGCCACGCTCAGGGCGGAGCATAGGGGAGGGGGAATTTTTTTTTTTTTTTTTACAATGACGAGACACAACATAAATATAATAAACACAGTGATCAATCAGTGGATATCACCCAGTGACTGGGAATAGTGATAGAACAGGGTGCAGTGTTGGAAAGTGCTTTAAAACTGGCTTGTGGATACCAACAGAACCTTTATTGATAGGCGCCACAGTCAGGATTAAAACAAATATGGATGGGTCATGTTAGGAGAGAAATTATGCTCTCAAAACGCCCCTCCTGGTACTGATTGTGTCAACATGTTTTGACCTACTAACTGTGCCACAAAGGTCACCCCGGTCTTTTTCAGGACGTCTATCTCTCCCAGTCCTGATTTCCGCCCAACCGTATTTAGGTCAAGAAGGCATAAAGATTTCTCTAGTTCAGAATTGGATCATTACGTGTGGAGGAAAATCCCAACAACATGGGAAGCAACATATGAGTTTACCAGTAGTTAAAACTCGAAATGGGACCCGGAAGGAAGATCTCCAAAGAACACAACTGTTCCGCAGGGGGATCTAGCCATAACAGCCTGTTCTCGGGTCGCCGTGAAGACCTCTTCATGGCGACCCAAGAACAGGCTGTTATGGCTAGATCTATATGCCTTATTGACCAAAATACGGTTGGGCTGAAATCAGGACTGGAAGAGAGTCCTGAAGAAGACCGGGGTGACCTTTGTGGCACACTAAGTCTGTCGAAATATGTTGACACAAGAACTACCAGGAGGGGTGTTCTGAGAACATAATTTCTCTCCTAACACAACCCATCCATATGTCTTTTAATCCTGACTGTGGCGCCTATCCATAAAGGTTCTGTTGGTATCCACAAACCAGTTTTAAAGCACTTTCCAACACTGCACCCTGTTCTATCACTATTCCCAGTCACTGGGTGATATCCGCTGATTTATCACTGTGTTTATTACATTTATGTTGTGTCTCGTCATTGTAAAACATTTTTTTAATTTTTTTCCCCCTCCCATATGCTCTGCCCTGAGCGTGGCTATGCCGGGGCGTTTTGTAAGAAACCCGATGATGAAGCATGTCACACACTTATGTGTGTGAGTGAGGGCAGTTTTCAAAACAGATTTGTTTTGTCTGTGTCGTGTTCTTACACGTGTATTTTGTTCTCCCCACCCATCTTTGTGTGTTTATATTGCCTCAGGGGGTTCGGGGAGGTGGAGCGATATTTGTTGCCCCTCTCCCCTTATTTGTGAGTAGTGATAATTTTGAGTTCCCTATTTTCAGCGTTAAAGGAGGGGTAGCTCTCCTTCTCTTTTTTGGCTTCACAGTACTGACACAGACTCCCTGTCAAGCTCCGAGACATTCAGAATGAAGCCCAGTTTTGGAAAGCTCTGAAAATGTTTATGTTTGCCCTACATTAAGTATTTTGACTGTTGTTACTACCCTTTCTGCTTAGTGCCATGACACTCATTGAGTAGCTGTGTGGTTTATAAACTCAATCATTCATTTGTTTGTTTCCCTGATGACGCTTGGATACATTGATGTATGCAATGCACATACCCCAGCCTGTTTGGTTCTAAAATGGTATTGTCTTTTATTGCAAGAGAAGAAAGATAAGATCTGTTACGTTAGATGAGAGAATGAGTTTAGGGCACGATACATATCTGACAGTGTCTCCCTCAGGATTTCATTGTTGCAACCTTAACCAAAAGGAGCATGAGACAATTCAATGTCTAAAGAGAACCAGACGATAATTGTCCTATGAAAATGCATAAATGACCGCTACTATCCTCAATACAGACATCCAATGGCTCAAGGTGCATCGATCTCATATCCAGGCTCTGTGTGTTTAGTCTATACATTCAGAATGGATATTTGGACATTGAATTGTCTCATGGTCCGTTTGGGTCAGGTTTCTACTATTCTCTCCTGAGGAAGACACGGTCAAATAATGGTTATGGGTTGAAACGTCAACTTTTATATCTTAGCAAAATTTGCATTGATTGCCGGACTTTGAGAAACTGATTTAATCAATTTATTGTTGTAAAGGGTTTTACCCTGAAACTTATGTCCTGTTGATTTGAAATACTATTTTGTTATGCACAATAAATGTTTTTCGCACATTCTTCCCTTATTTCACTTTCACTGCACCATCACATGTAGCACCTTTCCACGTATTGAAATTGTCACCTTATTCATGCAATGCATGGAATGATAAAATTAAACAATCCTTTACAATCTTTTGTTGTCAGAACACGTTTTGAATGTTATAATCCCTTATTAAAAAATTTTAAATATTTTTATTGAAGGGTTTTCCCCCCTTTTTTCCCCCCCTAAGATGTGGACAGGGCACAATAACATTCATTACAGCGCAGAATCATATATACATTGGGAAATTATACAAAGCATAAAAACAAGTGTAAAATCAAATCATACATAGTTTTTCCAAAACAAATCATATATACAATAGGTACATAAACTTCTATACACTACGTTCTCGATTTCCTCCCCCCCCCTAGTAAAACAGTAATCAATAATCGGGACCTTGTTTCCATCGAACAAGAGGTTCCCATATTTGCAGACCAAGTTTCTTGCCATTTCTCCCCCTCCTCGCATAAATAGCTGATTCTAACTTTTGAATAGATAGTATCTTCCCCAACCATTGATGATATGTAGGAGGGTTAGGATCCGACCATGCCGAAGCAACTGATAATCTGAGAATAGCCAATGCTACAAATAGAAACTTTTCATTATCCACATGTGTCTCAGGGTTGACTCCTAGTAACATTACAACTGGATTTAATTCTATTGTAATTGCTAATACATTCTGTAAGAATTGCTCAATATCCCGTTTTATGCTATTTAAATGTGGGCAAAGTGAAAAAATATGTATTAAGTCCGCCCCCGGACTACCACATCTGAAACAGGTGGTTCCCGAGGTAACCCCCATTGAGCAATTTTCCCAGGCGTATAATACAGATGGAATAGGGTCTTATAGTGTTGAGCCTGTAATGATGATGAGCACAACAATTTTCTTCCCATCTCTAATGAATCTGAGAAAATATCACTATTTATATCCAAATCTACAGACCACCTGTTGATCCATTTCTCCATATCATCTTTCTTTAATATTGTCATCTCAGAATAGAATCTCTTTATGGTGCAATCCGAGCCTAGTTCTGTAATATCCATCAATATATTTCTATCGAACCCCAAAGGCCCTCCTTTCCTATTTATTAAACAGCTCCTTATTTGAAGATATTTAAAAAAATGTTTTGTATCTAAGGTATATCGAGCCTGTAGCTCAACAAATTGTAAAATGCCTTGGGGTCCCTGAATATCTCCAATCTTTCTTATCCCCCGCCTCTCCCAGTCTTGGAATACAGCTCCCGAAAAAACCATACTAGGGAGTGAAGGGTTGTTTTTGAACCTAGTGTAGAAATTATATTTCCCAATTCCTATCTTTTTTGATATTCCCTTCCAGACATTGTGCGCAGCCATTAGGGTCTTAAACCGTGTTCTTTTATAATAACTTTCCTCAGTGAATCTCAAAAAAATATTTTCCGCATTTTTACCTAAAACCAAACCATAAATTGCAAGTGAACCGACATTGTCCCAATCATCTATATCTGCCCCCCCCTACCAATCCCAACATGTTTTGGAATGCAGCGGCCCAATAATACACTTTTAAATCTGGTAAAGACCAGCCCCCACGCTCCCGCGGTAGAGACATATATCTCAGTGCCCTACGTGTTTTTCCTTTAGCCCAAATAAAGCGATTGATCATTTGTTCACATATTTTAAACCACTTGTTTTCAAATAAAAGTGGGATGGCCCTAAATATATACAAAAATGTTGGCAATATCATCATTTTAATGATATTGACCCGGCCTACTAATGATAAGTGTAGATTTTCGTACCGGTCCAGGTCCTTCTTTGTTTTGCTTATTATTGGAGCAATATTATTTTCTACCAAATTATTCAGATCAGCTGATATTTTTATTCCAAGATAGGTCCCCGCCTGAACCACACGATTATCATCACACGTAGTCGCTGAGTTTTTGATAATCTGGGTCTTGGGGGCATTTAGGGCATACCCGGATATCCGTCCAAATCTGCGGGCCTCCTCTTCTATATAGACAGTTGCCTCTGTGGGGTTTGGTGTTATCACCGCCACGTCATCAGCATAAGCCAATATCTTACACGGTCCCAGCAATGTTGGCAGCGAAGTTATCTCTGGGCAAAGCTCTAGTTTACGAATCAATGGATCCATATACATGGCAAACAGTAATGGGGAACATGGGCACCCCTGCCGTGTACCCCTTTTAATTAAGAATTGACCTGTAGTGCCCCTATTAACTCTTAAAGCCGCAGCCGGTTCTTTATATAGAGTTTGTAATGCTTTTATAAATCCACCCCTAAGTCCAGCTCTAGCCAAAGTATACCACAAATAGTCCCAGGAGACCCGATCAAACGCTTTTTCAGCGTCCAGCAGCATTACTGCCATTGGGTCTCCTGTGACCTCGGTGGCATCCAATAATGTTATAACCTTCCTAGTATGGTGAATCGTTCCTCTACCAGGAATGAAGCCATGTTGAGTATAACAAACTAATGAGCTTATCACTTCTGCAAATCTCATTGCCAACATTTTTGAATATATTTTGGTATCATTATTCATTAATGTGATGGGACGATAAGACCCAGGCTCATCATCCGGCTTGTTCTTTTTAAGAATCAGGACAATGTCTGCACCCCCCCACGACTTTGGTATAGACTGTCCGAGCTGTGCAGATTGAATCACTCTAGTTAGCTCTTGAGAGAGCACTCCCCAGAAAGTTTTATAGAATTCTAGAGGTATCTGGTCGGGACCAGCAGCCTTACCTGAGGGAAGTTTACCCATGGCTTCCTTAACCTCTTCCATCTCTAGCCGGGTTTCTAATCTATCTGCTTCTTCATCCGAGACCCTCTCAGTTGTTATATTCTCCAAGTAATCGCTAATCTCTTCATTACTACAGGGGTGTTGATAATCATAGAGGGTCTGGTAAAATTTCCTGAATACTTCTCTAATCTCTTCAGGGCCAGTTTGTATATTACCGTTTTCATCTCTAATTTGCCTGACCGTCCCTGCTGCCGCTATCTGCCTAGTGCGCATAGCTAGTACATGCCCAACTTTTTCATTATATTCGTAACACTTCTCCCTTCGGATTGTATAGTGTGCTGCCGCTTTTTTTGCCAGATCCCCTTCAGCCTCGCTTTTAACTTTTACTAGATCTATCAGATATTGTTCAACTGGCTCCCCTCTAATAACACCGTTATTAAGTTGTTCTTCTGCTTCTGAGACGGCTCTCTCTAACTCCCTTTGCAGTACCCCTTCCATTTTGCGTTTATGAATGCTGTAACTACATGTTTCTCCACGGACACCCGCCTTGAAAGCATCCCATATGACTCCCACCGATGCAGTTCCTTTATTATATTCAAAAAACTCAGTGATCCATTTCGACATATGTAGTACATAATCCTCTTCTAACAGAAGTCTTCTTTCAAAAGTCCATACCCGATTAGGTATTTTTCCTCCTTCTAACTTTAGTTCCAAAATTAAAGGGTTATGATCACTTAAGATTCTTGGCAATCTATCAATCTTGACCCTTGACATTAAATTGTTAGTAATCATAAAATAGTCGAGCCTAACACAAACTTGGTGTGGCGCGGAGTAGAAAGTATATCCTTTCTGTTGTGGTCTAATTGTGCCCCAGACATCATTCAGGTTATTATTACACAGGAGATCTACAAGTGCCATATGGACTCTCTTCTTACGGCCTTTATAACATCTATTTTGTCCAGTTCCTAACCCTTCAGCCCCATTAATATTCAAATCTCCTCCTATAATAACCTGTGGGGGCCAAGCAGCTAACTCAGAATCTAGAGACTGTAATACCTCCGGGTCGTCCTGCGTGGATCCGTAAACTGACACCATCGTTGTCCAAACCCCATCTATCTCTATCTCTACCATGGCCCATCTTCCCCATTTGTCCTCTAATTTTCTCCCTATTATCAAATTCTTACTCCTTGACAAAATGGCAACTCCTCTATTTTTAGCACCTTGTTTAGAACTGGCTATGAGCTGATAGCCCAGCTGATTCAAACAAAACTCCTGGGTACTCATTATATGCGTCTCTTGCAAAAAAATAAAATCTACATTCATCTGGCGTAATCGAGCACCTATCTTATACCTCTTTTGGACATCATTTAAGCCGCACACATTCCATGTTACAAACCTAAGTGTCATTGCTGATTTTCCCGGAACCATTGACTGCCTGTTCACTTGTCATTATTTTAACAAAATTCATCTTCAACACAGCTGATACAAACAATGCGTAGATATTGGTTTCAATACTCCCTTCCTTGACACTCTGCCACTGAATCACTTTTTCCATCGTGTGCCCATCATGAACCCTACAGATTTCAATACCTTTGTGCCCTGTCCCTAAGTTCTCCCTCCCCCCCCCCAGAAGACCCACCCTCAGAATCCCTACCCCCCTACGGGCAAATAGGTCCATAAGACCTATGTCTGGCCGACGTTTGCCACCGGGTTATCTCACCCCCCCTCCCTGATTTTCCTTGACTATATACATCGTTCAGAATGCTCCCTAGCATAGAAACAAAGCTAACCATATATGCTATCTCTCAAAATTTTTGTCAACAACTGTTACCCATTAGGCAATGGTTTTGCACTTTAAACAGGCATATCAAACAATTTGGACAACATTAGAAGATTAAACATACCAAAAAATCTCGAGAATAAATATAGGCAAAAAAAAAGGGACAGATAAAGCAGTTAGCAGCACTACTGTACAGTCGACCTTCAATTAAAAGTTTATAAAGATATAGTTAGAGATCTGACTACTCCTGCTACCCTGCTTTTCTTTTTTTTTGTTTTCTTGTATAGTTTGTTACTTTTTACGGGGTATGTTTTTGACAGGGCCAGCTTGTATGTCTAGAACCTCCAGAGTACTACGTGGAGACTTTTGACGGCCCCTGTTCTCTCTCAAGTAGGTGAGATATTCTTGCGCTATAATTTCAGAATAAGAAACTCTGAAATTACCCTCTAGTCCAACTTTCAGACGTGCCGGAAACAAAAGGAAAGCCTCATAGTCTATGTTTTGAAACGGAGTAATGAGCTGCCTCATCCGCCACCTTCTTTCCACGGTGGCGTGGCAGAAATCAGGACGGGCAAAGAACTCAGTTTCCTTATAGGAACGTTTAGACTGTGGTTTTGCCTTATTGATTATTTCTTCGCGCAAAAGAAAGTTACCAACATAAAGCAGTATTGCACGGGGCTTGCCCTGCGATTCCTTACGTACCAACGGGAATCGATGCGCTCTTTGAATCTCATGTTCCCAGTCCCATGAGGCCAAATCAGGAAATGCACCTTTCAACAAATCAATAACAAAAGCTCGTACATCCCCCCCTCTTTCCCCTCTTGAATTCCAATTAATCTGACATTATTCCGCCTTTGTCTGTTTTCGAAGTCCTCTAGCTTCCAAAGCATGTCAGCAGTTGACTTATCCTTGTCATCACCAGCATCTTTCATCTTAACAAAATCATCTTCCAATTTACTTGTTCTAACCTCTAGCTCAGATACTCTCCCAACCATGTCCAATCTGAACGCAAACTCAAATCCCTTCAGTAAAAACAAAGCCTCTTCAATATTATCATGTAAAGAAATCCAATGCCGAAACGTATCCAGTTTAACTCGCATAAGAGTATTTTCCCAAAGTGGTATGAGACCCACTCCCCCTGCCTCAGTCATTTTGCCCTTGCCAAGTTCATCCTTGACCTCTTGCACCCCGGGAGCTCCTGACTGCAGACCACGCTGCATAACTGTGTATTTACCACTGAACTTGGAAAATTCAAGCTTGAAATGACAAAGCGCTATTTTGCAGATCCCTTTATTATAGGAGGTACACCTTGATCCACTCTGCACTTTTCCTGTACAACCCACCTGTCTCTGAGTTATAAACTAAACGCCACCCAATAGACATTCATGTTGTTGGCCCTGGCTGAGCCAGACCCATTGTTTGCAAAAACAGTCCATCGTCCAAATCCCTCTGCATTCTCTGCTAATTGGGCCCAAAGCTTCTCATCATAGCAGACCCAGACCCACCCCCCTAATAAAAGTTGAGCCTTACTCACTACATCAATGTTCCTAAAGAGAACCACACAGCACTCCAGAAATGTTCACAGTAAACACTGGCATACATGAGGAAAGGTGTGGTTGAATTTTCAATGGAAACTGGGGCCATCGGCCTCCTGAAAAGCTCATACTCTTCTTTAGAACCCCCCCTTTGCCTTTACTCCCTTATGTAGGAGTTTGAATACTGAAATATTCTTCCATTTTCATATCAGTTCTTTGGTCAACACTTTCTGGTGCACTCTGAAGGGATTTGTAATGCCCATGTAGAGCACCTTTTTGTGTTTAACCTATTTACTCTTCTTTATCTTACCTTCATCCTTCTCTGTCACCTCTAGCTTATCCCCCGCCCTATGTCCTTCTTCTTAGGGGGTTTGTTAAGGGGGTCCTCCTCAGTATCTTCTTGAGGGCCTATGACATGGTCCTAGGCATGTGTCCCCTTCACCACTCTTACTCCGTTACTTTTTTTAAAACATCACCGCAACCCACTATGATTGATTGCACCAAAGGCTTTGTACCACTTTTCCCCATCATCAAACTTGTGTCTTAAGCTGGCCTCAAGATTGGAGCTTACACAAAAGCTTGCTGCCCTGATACCGGCTGAGAATCTGCCACTACCACTCTCCAGTCACGTTGTCCAGTCACTGCCTCTTGCAAAACACCAACTCCTCTTTTTTTGTTATTTGACTTGCACATGTGAATCAAATCACTAGTTATATCCCACCTTTCCTTCTCTCTGTCCTCCAGTTCATATTTCTCTAGCAGCCACGGTCCGTGCACCGAACAGCGATGGGGCTGTGGGGCCGCGTGGGGGGGATTTTGAGGGACGATGCAGAGGGAAAATTAAATAAGTAATTTTCCCTCTGCATCGTCCCTCAAAATCCCCCCCCCCCCACATAGCCCCACTGCCCCACCACTGTTACCTGCATGGTCCGCGGCTGATCTCTGCTTCCTCCAATCCAATTCTTCCTTATCATAGTATAACCTCAAATTATACATCTGTGCAATCCATGTTGCACTTAAAATCCCAACATTTGAACTCAGGACCTCACCATCCCCCTAGACCAAAACCAGCAAATTCTGCCTCATATATATTTCTGCATATAGGTCCTTTAATTGGGAGTAGAAATAACCTTCCTCTCTCTACTGCACGCTAGTCCAACACTGTCCCAGAGACAGCCACGCCAATACATGTTCTGACTTCAAAGTGAGGTATCTGAGTCGTACTAGACTCTCCCATCTGACGTGCAACACCTCTTCTCTTCGCTTAATGTGAGTGCCCCAGCCCTGCCTGCCCAACTATATGCTTTGAAGTCCCACATTTTGCCTCCTCCCATTGCACTCCTCAACCAACATCCTTTTGGTTGTGCTGTGCAGCCTGGACTCTCCTGTGGCCATGCCAAATCTACTTCTGCAGACACCTGAACCACCCTAATCCCTTCACCGTCATCATTGCCCTGTAATACAATACTTCCAGTTCTCTGCTATTGCCTACCAAGAATGATGCTCCCCAGCCTGACCTCAAATGAATGGGAAAGCACGGCGCTAACCCCATCACCGGACCTCAAAACCCCCCCCCCATCCCACCCCACCCACATCCACCCTGCTTACCAGTCCTGTTTCTGTGTCTATGGCTTGGGGCTCCCCATGTGTTCTAGACAACTCAAGCAGCAGGCCTGCATCAGTGTGCACCACCTGGGGGCCTCTAGCAGCGCCGCTCATTCCAAAGGACCAAAGCCTGGCTTGGAATCCACCGAGGACAGTACCTCAGCAGGTACAGGTACCAGTTCTGCCACTTTTTGCTTCAGCTTGGCTGCCATTAGAGACCAGGGGAGCATGTCAGCCCTCGCATGCCGCTCCATCAAGATCCTTGACCCTTCCTCCTCTCCTGCACCCACGCTTAACCCCCTACCCAGCGAATTAACTTTAGACTTGTGGGTTAACTTTAGTCTTGGGGGTTAAATAGGCCAAAATGGCCACTGCTGCACCCCTACGGGCACCCAAGCCTGGGCTTGAACCCCAGACTTCGGTATGTTTGTCTTCCCCCTTCTTCGAGGGCCAAGAGTGCCTCAATTACCATTTTGCTCTGTCTCGCCATCATTACACAGAATGCAACCCTTTCAAAAGCCAAGGGCCCGATGTAGGTAAATCCCATTTACCGATTTTGAAATACCGAATTTTACCGATTCGGTATTTCAAAATCGGTAAATGGGATGTAGGTCCCAACATCTGGATTCGTTATCGAATCCTTAACAATTCATTATTTACCGATTCGGTAAATACCGAATCGGTAATGCCCATTCATTCCTATGGGCTTTGAAGCCCATAGGAATGATTAGGCATTACCGATTCGGTATTTACCGAATCGGTAATTAATGAATTCACAAGGGAGCAGGGGGTGTCACTTTGACACCCTCTAGCACCCCCAAAACGGGCATGTGTGCAATGTGGCACACAGACATGCCCTAAGGGCACGTCTGTCTGTCACATGGCACATGTGTACATGCATAGATGTGCATGTACACAGGAATCGGTATTTTACCATGGATTTGTATTCCATGGTAAAATACCGATTCTGTAAGCCATGTGCCAATGGAAAATTGGCTACCCACATAGCATTTTTGGTAATTTTACCGAATCGGTAATAATAACGATTCGGTAAAATTACCGAATATGTGCACCTACATCTCCCTAGCCCTTTACCGATCGGAAACGGCCAAAAATCGGTATTTTCGGCCGATTCCGATCGGTAAAGGGCTACCTACATCTGGCCCTAAGTGCACTACCATTCCAAATTACCAACAAATGGTAAAGTCCTAAGCGCAATATTTCAACCTAAGCTGCACCTCTCTGATGAGCAATAACCAGGGTGATAACAGCTTACAGTGGCTTGTGTTGTGGTCTAAAAGAGACCTGGCCTGGAAGTTTGAGTTTGATTCTTCCTATTAGAATAGGACCTCGTCTGATTTAAATATGGTGATTTATGTCTGGAGTGACATAGTAGTTAAACACTAATGGGCTGCAATGCCATTAGATTGCAGGTACATTGCAAAACATCACGGTACAAGCAAAAAAGAAACTGAGACACACCAGAAAAACAACATGAACCTTGAACTAATAGTTGTTCTGAGGGAGCAGACCCCTATGATGAGGCTCAATGACATCCAAGCCCCCTTATAACTTACTGTCAACAACGTCATGATAGAGTGTAGGTGTTCTAGAACTATAAGGGCAAACGTTCTCAAAATCCTGTAGAGGTATGTTATCCCGCCATCTTCCCTTTGTCCACAAGATTCCAAATGTGTTTGATTTTGGCAACAGTTTCTGGACCCCTGATCATAAGAGACCCACTAAACAGCAAGGTGATGATTCTTCTAAGAGTAACCCTCTTGTTGTACTTTTAAAAAGTGAGACCCTAAATTGTCCTTCCTAGTCTGCAGTCTCAGGTGGGTCACTGTTCTGCACTCCCTCTGCACTTGCCTGTAAATAATGGATGCTTATTGATAATTTTTTGAGAGCCTCATTGTACCGTGGGAGCTGCCCACTAGATTCCCCATTTAAATTAAGTCATGAGACTACAGATATTCAGTAGTCCTTTCATATTGCATATTTTTTTTTTTTTATGATCATTCTCGGCATAAAATGTGCGATATTGATCACAAGCATGGTGCTGATCATATATAACAAACCTACCTTTATGCCTGTGGTAAGGTTTACACATTGCTTATAGCAGACATTTACTTTTATAATAGAATGATGGTTGCAAGATGGAGGATGAATGCTGACCACATATGTTCTGCTTTCCCTTTCGCTAGTCTTTGTTCCCCAGGATGTCTGAAGAAAGCACATAGGGTCTCCTGCATGAACCCTCAGCTAGAAGGTACACCTGGTTACCTGCGCTTGGCAGTGACCCCAAATCTGCATTGTGAGCAGAAGACCATCCTAAACTTCTCTGTGGGTGAGAAGCAGAACTTCAGTCTGATTGGCAGCACACTTTGAATCTGGAGGATGAACTGACTCTATTTAGCATCGAGACTTACTCAACTACCTGACTACAGACATGTTCCCTCCCCCTTTTGGACATGGGTGTGCATGGGCCTGTTGTTCTTGGTGATTCTGGAATCTGGAGGTGAGTGTTTCCCATTTCTTCCTGGCCAGCACACACTTGAAGGTCCATGCTGAAGCTCTGCTGGTCTACCTAGCTACCACTGACCTTGTCTGTGTGGAAGGCCCCAACCCCATGAGCCCACCTTGAAGATCATTATATGCCTTGCCAGAGAGTGAGGAAACAGACTAATCTGAATTCCAGGTGGAACATGAGCAATGAACTCTTCTGTACTTCTCCATGTCCATGTCCAACCATGTACAACAGGAATATTATGGTTAGCACTAGACTTGGGATAAAAGGAAATGAACTAGCAGAGAAAATAGAGGTTCCGAATAGATATCCACACTGAATCATCACTCAACCATTCACTGATGTTTGTTAGGTCATAGTGGATATCTAAAAACAAAATTCACATCTTTGATGCTTTATCTCTGTAAAGAATCATCAAACACTTTAACAAAGGATATCCCTTCAGAATATCTCAGTGTCCCAGACTCCCATGGTTTTTGGTGGAACTCTGGCACTTCAGGAACTGAAACATTAACAATATCTTTGTACTTGATATCACCAGGTTTTAAAGACAATGATTTCCTGATTTATGAGTACACACTTTATGGTTCGGATATACATTCAATGTTGTTCTCTTACTCAAATATAAGCAATATTACAGACTAATAAATATTATATAACAATAATAATCAAATATACACCAGAATTATATATCTCACAGTTATACCAATGAACCATTTCCTAAGCACTTACTACTACCTTTAATACAGTCCACAAATTGTGAAATGTCAGCAGTCTTTAAAGGTGAAGAGGATCCTTTCTGTTTACTTATGAAGCTTTAGAGTAAACATTTTGCGCAACAAAAGATAGTTGTATACTCAGTCAAGTGTATTGATGAACCAGTCCTTCGGCTGTTTTAGGTTTGCATCAAATATACAGCATCATTTAAAAAAAAAAATGTCTCTCTGTTCAGTTTTGAATTCTAATCACGCTTTTCAAAGGAAAATGAACAATATCCAGAGTTTTTTCAAAACTAGGAAAAAAATCCTGGCTTCAGCAAAAAGCGTCTCAATTGTCTACCAAGGACACTCTGGACCACGAGGAAACTTATGCTGGATATCTTAAAAATAGCCGCAGCATTTTTAAACCATGAGTGTCTGTAGCTTCAATAGAAATGTAGTGTCTGAATGTGCTGTTTAGGCGTCCATGTGTAGTGTGCCCCCAAAGACATGAAGCCTTTTGCCACATGCCAGGTGCCATATTTCGAGTGCATTTCCAACGTTTTCTCTATTTGAATAAGTGTTACTCTTTGTAGCTCTGAATATTACACTCTGTGGCGTGTAAACATTGAAAGGCGAGTCTTTGCCACAGATCATAACAAAGATCTGCTCAGGAATCGATATTTAAAGGTGCTGGCGAACTGAGTGGTGTCTCTGTCTGGTAAAGACATTCCACTTCTGCACCACTTTTTCTTATTTTTTTGCCTACTGAGTGACCTCGATATTATGGATTACCATCACCTAGCTGTTTTGAAATTTTGAGGACTCGTTAGAGATCTTGATTGACTGAGAGAATCACTTTGTGTTTTGAGTTCCAACACAGACGACGGAAAGAGGGAGGGGGGGGGGGTGGACTCTGCAAACTGACCAATAAGAAGCAAGCAAAAATGAGTGACAATTGTAAACAATGGGCGTTCTCCAAATACACTTATAGAAACCAAAATGACTCCAAAAGACACTATTGTCTAGGCAAGACCTAAACCTCAACGTTTACTTTTGAAGCTTTGTTCTATTGTTATTGTGGGGGGCGGAGGGTGGGGGGTATAATACGTTTTCGATTTCTATTGAAGAAAGCAATGGAGCTGTATATTGCCCAAGGACTCAGAGGTTTATAAGCATTAGAACTTCTGAGTCCTGGCAGATCATTGATTCTTTGGTAAGGGGAAGAGTATATAAATGGAAACACAGACATGCACATGCATATATGTGTATATAAGATATATTCATTGTAGGAAATGTGGTTACTGGTTGAGGGGAGTGAAACCCTTCTCAAGCACCAACCACAATTCTTGTCAGGTTGAAACAAAAGGAAACCCCAATTAACCTATGCTTATCCCTCTGTTAATTTGGCACTAAAGCAGTCCGGCTTAACTTAGAGGCAATATGTAAGGTATTTATGCAGAACTTCAAAGAGTAATGAAGTAAAAACACAACACAAAGAAAATCCCACATCAACTTAGAATAATAGAGAAAACTTTAATAAATGATTTGAGACCAAAAAGACAAAAATCCAATTAGATGTACCAGGGATATACAATATTAAAGTTTTTTAAAAATCTAGCACTGAGAAGCAGAAAGCGCCACCCCCTGTTTTCCGGTCACAATTAAATTAATTAATGTTTGAGCTTGTAAAGCGCACTGCTAGCCGTAGGTTTCCTGGCACTGTATAACGCTGGGGAACCCGTCCTGGCTTTCCCTGTGGGATGGTCCCTGCTGGGAATCCCCAAGGTGGAGCCAAGCATCCCCGGCGTTGATGGGGCCGTTGTGGAGATTAGGCAAGCTAATGCCGAGAGTTGCCGAGTGGGACCCCTGATTACAGTAGGCACAGAAGCGAGAATTATCGAGTCCGCTGACCCAAGTCCACGACCCTGCCGCGTCGGGAATTGAACCCTGGTCCGGCCGACTTCTCCTCCCGGGTCTGCCGCCTCTAACCAGTGAGCCACACCACTCCACTGACAATAGGCAAGGTCCAAATCATAAGTTCAGACCAACCATGATGGATTGCTGGTGGATACAGGACTGAGTTCAGTCTTCTGAAAAAGTAACTTTTGGACATTGGCTCCGAGATGCAAAGTCCTTTTTGCCATACTGAGCAGGCCAGTGACAAGGACCATCGACGGGGACTCGGACTGCAAGGTCCAGCAACAAGATCTGTTGCACAATAAGTATATAAAACAGTGATGGATGGAATGTTTGAATTAATCTCAGCCACTGGTAATCACTTGGGCCGCATCCCAATCCATGGTTATTTTGCACAGCATGCTACCTCAATTTACACCCAGCTCTATGCTAATCATTCTTCACCCCGCTACAATCAGAACAGTCCAGCCCAAACTGCCTAGCCAGGTACTCCCTGAACCGGAACACAAGCAACCAAGGACTGGTATCGCCTTAGTTATGGGCTCATCAGCTGGGTACAGTTTGGTTCCTGTGACACAGTGTGCATGTGACCCAATTTCTTGGCATACAGATGGTGACACAATAAGTATACAAAACAGTGAGTGATTTCTTGCTTGAATCAATCCTAGCGAGTGGTAGTCACTCGGAGCTACATTCCATTCCATCATTATTTTGCACACCATGCTACCTCAGTTTGGACCCAGCTATATGCAAATCAGTCTTGACCTTGCTCCAATCAGAACAGTCCAGCCTGAACTGCTAAGCCCTTTCCTCCCTGAGCAGTAACACAGGACAGGTTTTGTCCTTGTTATGGGCTTATCAGCAGGGAACAGCTTGGTTTCAGTGACAAAGTGTGAATGGGACTCACATCTGGGTATGCACGTCCCACCTAGGGCAACACAATAAGTAAAAAAGAAGAAAAGAGATGTCCGGTCAGAGAAAAGCGTGTGCTGCACTGTAAACTAAATACAAAATGAGATCAAGGAATAATCAATTGGAAAAACACTAGGCTGAGAAACTCCCATCAGCCCACCCATATGCGGAGTATCATCATGTGGGATACAGATAGTAAATCCAAACCTCGCCCAACCCATCAGTTGATGGTGCAGAGATGGATTTCTGAGGTAGAACTCTAGCCAGAGTGTAGTTCAATTGATGCTGATGGTGTGCAGTGCTGTGAATAAGTGTGTGAGATATTACAATTGACTACTGGGACAAAAATAAATTTAATAAGCAATGTCGCAGTGTCAAAACATAAAATGACACCCAATAGTTTGAAAGTATAACTATGTTAAGGCGCTGTGCAGTGAGGCCAACATGTTTCAGCCGAGCGGAACAACTGTCCGGCTGTCTTCAGGACCTAGAATGGATAGCTACTACATTAAAGTGCAAGTGAAAAAATTAAAGAAAATCGTCAATGTGTTATACATATTCAATTACTCCTACCAGGAACTTGGATCCCCAATGTATACTGGAGGGATTGAATAAGTTATCCTTTCCTATATGGGAAAAAAGGAAAACAGAACACATAATCTATATAATATAGGGTTATATACATACATCCCAATGTGACATTTAGGAGACAGTGCAGGCATCACACACATTAAAGAGAAGATATCCCTTCACAGAACAGAAAGCTTCAGTCTTTCTATTTGACTAATACTCTTTGAAATATTAATTTTACAAAATTCATTACTCACCCAGCATTATGTGGGAGAAAACCTCACCTCACCCGGCATCCGCTCGGGAAAATGAGGCACCGCTCTATTGTGTAAAGATAAAAAGTAGAGGGCACAATCAAAATCATGTTTGTTGTGTCCAAAAGACTTTGTAATCATATCTTTACTTCTAAAAACCCAGTTGTCATGTCATCAACATCCCACCTAATGAGCAAAGCTAGAACTCAACAGTACTTAGCGCAAGATGTAACCTTCCTAGTACTAATAGAGACTAGCTTAATACTGGAAGCATAGATGGATGATTCAAAGCTCACTAAATAAGAATGTATTTTATTGGTGAGTTAGATATGTAAAAATTACCCATTCCGAGAGGAAGTGGAGGTACCGATCGAGGCAGTCTCGCGCTTTTTATAGTGCGCTTGATTGGTCAATTAGGACCAATTATTGACTGGATTGCCAAAATAGCCCGCCGCTATTGCGCGCTACTCCTGTCACTATCCTAAGTGCGTATGCGCTATTGCCTCAACCATCGGCGCATGCGCAAGCTTGTAGTGCGGGGGAACGGTGTCGCGTACCTACGCTCCTCATGATGCTCTCCTTATCGCGCATGCGTTACTGCTTTGACCAAAGGCGCATGTGCGAGCGTATAGTGCCAGGAGCCCGGTGTCGCGTAATCATGGGGAAATGGCACGGCGCATGCGCTAGATTGTCTCCGCTGGAGCACTAGGCTTACGCTAGTACCCTGTGCGTGACAAAAATGAAAACAGGACGTCTCCAGCAAAAATATATCTTTTTCTCTGTTGCTTAATTATATCCATCGAAACTTTAAAGGACATGTGATGTACCATTACGTTTCTTTATCAAGGTAGCCAGAGGGTAACACAGCACAACTAGAGATGACTTAATTGCACAATATCTTACGTATAGCTTGTCCAGTGCCTCAAATTTATATTTATTAAATAGGGGCTGTTATTGAAAAGTCGGGCCCTAAGGATTTAAGATGATATTAACCTTGTGTTAAAAGCTCTGAAGTAGCTAGTCTATGTTTTAAAGAGGCACAGTCAGAGAAGACATTGTGACCCAAGATAAACAGGTCCACAATAGTTTTATGAAAACTCCATGCAATAATACAGCATGCAGTCAAAAGGGGCCAGTGGGACAAGTGAAGGTGCCCATTGATGTCGAGTTATAATGGATAATAATGTTACGTGCTCCTCATCCATTAGTGTGCACATGTGTGATTGCGCACATCATAAGGGAAGCTGTCATTACTCCAGCAGCAGTCAGAAACATACCCTGCATAATTCATAAAGTGGTATCAGAGAGGAACTAGAACTGAAATGTCTCTACAATGAAACCCAGGGTATGTCATCATTGAGGCCTCTGGTGTCACTCCTCAACTTAAAAATCCATTTCTGCTCCTTAACAAACAGGAATCTTGACACATCACTTATATGGGACGGAATGAATGGATGTTCTAAGATCACCCACTTCATATCTTCTGCCGTGTGCTTAAGAGACAGAAAGTGGATATGAGGTGGGTGATCTTAGAACATCCATTCATTCCTTCCCATATAAGTGATGTGTCAAGATTCCTGTTTGTTAAGGAGCCATATGGGTGGGCTGATGGGAGTTTCTCAGCCTAGTGTTATTCCAATTGGTTATTGCTTGATCTCATTTTGTATTTAGTTTTCAGTGCAGCACACGCTTTTCTATGACTGGACATCTCTTTTCTTCTTTTTTTCATTGAGCTGGGGCCTGGGATGTTAAGGTCGTTAAATTTAACCCCTTTAGACCCTTCCTTACTTCCCCTTTGTTTCAACACAATAAGTATACAAACTAGTGATGGATAGAAGGCTTGAATTAATCTTATCCACTGGTAATCACTCAAGCCGTATCCCAATGCATCATTATTTTGCATACCATGTGACCTCATTTAGACCCAGCTGTAGGCAAATTAGTCTTGACCCTGCTCCAAGCAAAACAGTCCAGCCCAAACAGCCAAGCCAGGTCCTTCCTGAACCGGAAGACAAGCAACCTCGGAGCGGTTGCACCCTAGTTATGGTCTCATCAGCCAGGTACAGGTTGGTTCCAATGGCACAGTGTGCAGTGCACCCATGTTTAGGCAGACCCATCCCACTTAGGGTGACACAATAAGTATGCAAAACAGAGATCGATGGAATTTTGTAATTAATCTCAACCACCTCGGCCACATTCCAATCCATTTTTATTTTGCACATCATGTCACCTCAGGTTGGACACAGCTATGTGCAAATCAGTCTTGACCCTGGTCTAATCAGAACAGTCCAGCCCGAACTGCCAAGCCAGTTCCTCTCTGTACCAGGACACAAGCAATCCAGGACTGGTTATACCTTAGTAAGTGCAACACACTAGAAAGGAGACCAATGCGTTTTAGCTGATGCCTTCAACAGGGTCATAGAGTTTCATTGTGTAGACAACATTTTAAAGGGAAAACTACCTCCAAAATCACCACCTAGATTTAAAAGGACACACACATTTTTAGGTTTTTTTAAACAATTTTTTACTATACACAGACGACTCTTTTCACCTATGTTTAGTTGTGGGTTACCTAACCGCACATACTTTATCACAGAGCCAAAGTGTAAAATAACATTGTATTAAAGCAGTTCTAAATAATTCATAATTTGCTTAGTTTATCCTGGCACTTTCATTATCTGTCTATCTATCTATCTATCTATCTATCTATCTATCTATCTATCTATCTATCTATCTATCTATCTATCTATATCTATCTATCTATCTATCTATGCATCTATCTATCTATCTACCTATCTATCTATCTAGATATACACACACTGAAAAAAACAAGGTTACAGGGAAGTTATAGTTAGGTGCAGATTTCAGATGCACAAACCATATAAATTCAGCAGCTATAGTTACCTGAGCTAACTATAACTTAAGTCCTCTGAATGTACTTTTTATGACTTCACAAATTACATCACTCATGACATTGTCATTGACATCACTGATACCATCTCAAATGACATGGCACAGCCCATCCCCCTTCAATTTACATGGCCAGGCCTTGTGGGGTGGCTGTCCCCAGGGCTGAAATCAGCCATGGAGTGGGGCCGCATGCCTCTTCCACTTTATATGAGGTCCAGGCCCCAGGGCTGAGGACCCTGGGCAAAAATTAGCCTGGGAGTGGGGCCGCCCCCCTTTTATCATTCACCCAGGCCCCAGGGGATAGTGTCCTCAGGGCAGGAATTGCCTGGGAAGGGGCTGGCCACATGCTACACCCCTCCACCAAATTGTAATTGTAATAATCCCCCGTGGGACTGGCCCACCCAGGTGGCATTATCAAAAACAAGCGCTGGAGCATGCGCTTGTTTTATTTTGTAACTATACCACAGATTCACAGAACTGCTGTAAAATAAAACTTACTTACTATATAATAATACGTTATTACATGTGAGGTATGTACCTTCCCCACCCTACTATGCATACTGCTGAGTCTGGAGAAAGGTGTAAGTGTAGAGACAGTATCTCTTCATACCCTACTCTACGTACTAGTTACCTGCATGCAAGGTCTCACTGGAGAGGCCAGTCTCCCCCCATAGTTTATTATATACAGTTGTTAGGCTGTAGAGAGGTGTGAGTGAGATCTCAGTGTCTATTTACACCCTACTGTGCACTATTGTTATACTGTGAAAAGGTCTCATTTGAGAGTCTACTTTCTCCCCACACCCCACTAATGAGAACTATAAGGCATAAGTACTGTAGTAAAGGAAAGTGTAAATTCTTCCTCTAAAAAAAGTTCAGGATCTTGCGAGACTCTGGTGGGATCATAAAAAAAGTAGTGGTTGAACTTCTAACAATAGTAAATGGACCGAAAGTAAACAAGCATTTGCAATACAATCGGTCCTGCCTTTGGGACCTTTTGAGTATTTAGCCATATAGAAAGTATACCAATTTGGTGATTAAATAGTTTGTGCACAGATGGAACTAATGTTAAAGCTTATTCAAAACCCCATACCCTGCCAGCTCAAAGTAATGTTATGAAAGATGTTAATGTAGCATGATATATGATGTCATTGATGATGTAAATGTAGGGGTACTTGTAAAGCGCACTGCGACTCCATGGAGTATCCTGGCGCTGAAGACCGCTGGGGAACCCGTCCTGGTTTTCCCTGTGAGATGGTCCCTTTCTGGGTATCTCCAAGGTGAAACCAGGCATCCCCGGCGGGGCCGTTGTAGAGATGAGGCAAGCTTAATGCCCAGAGTTGCCGAGTGTGTTCCCTGGTTAGAGTAGGCACCGAGGCGAGAATTATCGAGTCCGTTTTGACCCTGGTCCACGACCCTGCCGCGCCGGGAATTGAACCCTGGTC
Organism: Lissotriton vulgaris; assembly: GCF_964263255.1. Taxonomy (NCBI): domain Eukaryota; kingdom Metazoa; phylum Chordata; class Amphibia; order Caudata; family Salamandridae; genus Lissotriton; species Lissotriton vulgaris. The sequence continues at coordinate 325,414,540 of NC_141685.1, forward strand.
CCGGGCCATTCTCTGCTTACGGGTCTGCCGCCTCTAACCAGTGAGCCACACCACTCCATGATGTAACTTATGTCATCATGTGTGAAGCAATGACCAGTGCTTTGGGGTAAACAATAGGTGTGCATATGCTTATATGTGGTGGTGGTGGTGAGGCCTCGCTCTTCATAGTGCATATAGTAAGGAACTGGACGAGGAATGAATGAGTATGTAAGCTCCCTTTACTGTAAAACCCGACTTGCTCCAATTTTATGTCATTTCCGGTTAAATGCAATTCACAAAAGGCGGAAGTTGGAACATTGGCAGAAACTGCGCAACATTATGAAGTGTGATTACCCTGATCTGCGTGTACGTAAATTACTCTGCGTGAGCCTAGCTTCTGCATCCACCGATTAATGTACAACAATCGCAGGCCGTACGTATACTTGAGAGCGACCGGGTTGGAAGTACACAATACCCTAATTTACCTATGCAAAAGATGAGTGATCAAGGAGTGGCTAAAGCCATGCAATGCAAATGTGGGTGGCACCCACAGAGAAGCAGTACCAGGAGGATTTCCCCGATCCGCCCCAAAAAAGCGAATTAATTGCTCCTTTTACCTCGTCTGACCAGTGGTACACGATAAATTGGGATCAGAAAAAAAGAAAAAAGTTTCTAATGATAATAATTATCTCAGACACTAGAAGTCTTTAAAAAAAACCTCAAGTGTTCGTGGTTTTGTGAGCCCCAGGGCCAACACTTTTTCGCTGCATACAACTCCGACCAGTTACAAAAAAAGGAGGTATAAATAGAGCAAACACGTGTACGCTTGTCGCGTTTTTTTCCCGAAAACAGACTTTGGTTTAGGGCATTCATTACCTGAGCGCTCATCCTAGCAATTTAAAGGTCTGCCAGGTTCAACTCTGCTTTTCATCTTTCCAAGGTTGATAAAAATGACGTTCACGTTGCGACTTCTTGGAAGACGCCCAACTCTCTGGCGCTGAACCCCCGTTGGAGGCCTCGTGCCCTCTCCTCCCCGCCCCCACCTTATCAATCATCTGTCACTCAGTGCAGCTGCCGCATCGACAGCAGAGCTCTGCCAGGCTCGCCGCTCCTCTTCCCCTCACTTCACTGATGCCATCTCCTCTGCCAGCGGCCAGAAGCCGACCTCCGGCTCACTCCAGAAACACATTCATTTGACACAGACATCAATCCCCCACATTCATTACCATGGAGCACACATTAAAGCATGGCGAGGAACCACAATGAATACTTTGTAATGTATATTCAAGCAGCCCCATGAGGCACATGCACTCCTGCATATGGGGAATTGTGAGACAGGAGATATGGGGGTAGGGGGGGGGCAACATGTGCTAAAGGGCGTGTTTGTGATGAAGAGTTCCAGGGAGTGGGCAACGGTACCCACAGCTGCATCCATTATCATCTCCCGGAGCCTAAAGTGTCTGACCAAAGGCTGATATGGCGCATCTCGGGCACACAAAAGCTACGCAGACGCAGCAAACAAGTGGCTCATGGCGCCCCTCATCTTCATTTCAGGAGCAAACCATGCCTCATTCCTTTAAAGTTTGTCACACACACAACTTTTCCCGAAAAGCACCTGTTGCTAGTCTCTCTGCTTTACATCCATTGCTGCCGCATGGGAAAAACAGGAAAACAACCTGTCCACTGGAGACTCTTTAAATGAATTGAAGCATGTGGGACGTGCACAGTGCGTATCCACTCTGTAATGGCAGCCGAAAGAGACCCAGGAATGTGACCTTTTGGCGATCATGCGTACAATATAACTACCGACCGGGTATCGCGTGCATGTAAAATTTAAATGACTGTGCATGCTTCTGCACAGACACTCTACCATCCTGTGCCAGCTCTCTACTCCTCCAAGTATGCTCAGACGTGAGCCCCTTGCTTACTTTGCCACTGGATTCAAGCAAGCCGGGCTGAAGACGGCTGGAATGCCAGAAACCGGTCCTCGGAAGCTTCTTTCCGGTCCAGGGAAGACATAGCTTGGCAGTTCGGGCTGGACTGTTCCCTAGAGGCACAGGGTCAGACTGATTTGCATATAGCCATGTCTGAACTGGGGTGGCAGAGTGGGCTAAAGAACGGTGATGGATTAAACCCAGATCTTTTGACTGGGTGTGAGTGTTTGATTGATTCAGAGGCTCCGTCCATCACCACCCCCTTTTGTTCCGCTTTTGGCCACCATAAGTGTGGCAGGGTATGCTCAGACGTGAGTCCCTTGCTCACTTTGCCACTGGATTCAAGCAAGCCGGGCTGAGCTTGTTTCCGGTCCAGGGAAGACATGGCTTGGCAGTTCGGGCTGGACTGTTCCCTAGAGGCACTGGGTCAGACTGATTTGCATATAGCCATGTCTGAACTGGGGTGGCAGAGTGGGCTAAAGAACGGTGATGGATTAAACCCAGATCTTTTGACTGGGTGTGAGTGTTTGATTGATTCAGAAGCTCCGTCCATCACCACCCCCTTTTGTACCGCTTTTGGCCACCATAAGTGTGGCAGGGTATGCTCAGACGTGAGTCCCTTGCTCATTTTGCCACTGGATTCAAGCAAGCCGGGCTGAAGACGGCTGGAATGCCAGAAACCGGTCCTCAGAAGCTTGTTTCCGGTCCAGGGAAGACATGGCTTGGTAGTTCGGGCTGGACTGTTCCCTAGAGGCACAGGGTCAGACTGATTTGCATATAGCCATGTCTGAACTGGGGTGGCAGAGTGGGCTAAAGAACGGTGATGGATTAAACCCAGATCTTTTGACTGGGTGTGAGTGTTTGATTGATTCAGAGGCTCCGTCCATCACCACCCCCTTTTGTACCGCTCTACTCCTCCTCAGCATAAACTACTTTAAAAACAAGCCTTTACAATTTAATAGGAATCACATGTACGTGAGACCTATTGCATTTGAAACTGGAGTGCGTGAGGGCAAAAAGGCGCGAACGGGAGTGCGGGGGTGGTTGTGGGCCGAGAAGTCACGGACTGCGGAAGGGGAGGGGGGAGGCACAGGAATAAAATAGTATTGAAAGTAAAGGAGCCAGTAGCCATGGAAGGCTACAAATGACAACATGGCCGCCTGGAGGACTAACAAGTTAAAACCAATGGGAAGGCAGCATTTAAGACCTAAGCCAATAAAAAAGATGGACCGAGAGTGGGAGGAGCTTACACCGAGCTCCCACGCCATACTCAATACTGCATGCCTCGCAAAGCGAGCAGCGCATGCGCTGCAATGCTAGGGTCAACCTAATAACGGAGTATCAATGTGTACTATGTGCCAATGATCATCTCATGCAGATGAAACATGGGTTTTTTCCTAAATATTAAGTGGTTTATTTTTCCCCACATTTATATAATGAATTGCATTTCATGAAACTAAATACATTGTTACTATTCTGATGTATATAAATTATAGATACTACGTCAGGATATATTAAGTGTAAATGCAAAGTCCATCATAAAAAGTACGACCTTGTGAGAGGCACTCAAGATAAAAACAGGAAGCCAAATATGTCAACTCTCCCCAAAAAGCCAATTGTGAAATAAAGCAAAACAGATGGATTCTTTTTCTTGATAAAAATATCCATATGAACCAATTGCAATCCTTCCTTAGGGTGTGGTACCTCTCCCGGATCTCTCGTGAGATACCGGCGAGCGTCTTGCAAGATTGTAAAAATATTATTGCTTTATATAGTTCATATAATAATTCATAATACATTTTTTAAAGCTAAACAGCTCCAAAGTATTAATTTGTTCAGAATTACAAGAAACCACTGTTATTAACTTAATTGCAAATTCACAATTTTATGGGTAGATTGCGGGAGGTGAACAGGAAGTACAGCACATTTGGAGTTCATGCAGAGGATTGTGTGTTTGACTCCCAAGAGCCTCTTGCAAAACGATCAAAATATTATTGCTGCATACATACAATGGAATAAATGATAACCATTTTCAATATGCTCAGAATTACAGGAAACAAATTCTCAACTTAATCCCAAATGTATGATCTCGCAAGTGGGCCAGCCTGAGTCGACCAGGAAGTGAATCCCCTTCAGACCATAGGCAGAAGACTGCATGTTCAACTCCCCGAACGTCTTGCGAGATCGGAAATAATATTATTGCTTTATACATTTTCAATTTTACTGATATAATAAATTTATGTAATCTATTACTTTGTTCAGAATTACAAGAAAATACTGTTATTAACTTAGTCTCAAATGTACAATCTCACAAGAGGGCAGCGAGACCCAGCCAGGCAATGCATCCACCTCAGAGTTCACAGAGGGGATTGGGTGTTGTCTCCTGCAAGTGTCTTGCGGGAGACACCACCTTTTAAAAAAATTAATTAATACTACAACTATATTTTAATGACTCTCTTTTTACAGATTAGCATTAAATCATAACTGAACACATGAAAAAGAGCTCTAAACAGTAGATTAAAACAAAATATAGAACTCTAGTTAGTAATCACACACTCCAAAAACTAGATTTATATAATGAAACTTAATACTATGCAATATTCAAACAAGCATTGGAAATGCAATAGGTCTCGCAGCATTAGAGTTAGTGCTTTTAGAATTGTTTATGGTTTTTTTTGTAAATCTTTAGCATTTTTGTTTCCTGTAGCCAATGCTAAAGAATTAAAAAAAAAAAGCCATAAACATTTCTAAAAGCTCTAACTCAAATGCTCCGAGACCTATTGCACTGTGTGAGGGTGAGGGGTTGAGGGTGAGTGAGGGTGAGGGTGAGTGAGGGTGAGTGAGGGGTTGAGGGTGAGTGAGGGTGAGGGGTTGAGGGTGAGTGAGAGTGAGGGTGAGTGAGGGTGAGAGTGAGGGTGAGTGAGGGTGAGTGAGGGTGAGGGTGAGTGAGGGTGAGGATGAGTGAGGGTGAGTGAGGGTGAGGGTGAGTGAGGGTGAGTGAGGGTGAGGGGTTGATGTTGAGGGTGAGGGGTTGAGGGTGAGTGAGGGTGAGTGAGGGGTTGAGGGTGAGTGAGGAGGAGTGAGAGTGCAAGAAAGTTGCAGTTTGGCTTTGAAACGGATCTGAGAGGTGTCTGCGTGATAAATGAATGATGCATAGGAATGGACAGAATGGGAATGTGTTTCGAGGACGTGCTCGGGGTGTGCATACTGGAAGCAGGGTGATGGATTCGAGGCTATGAGCGAGGGTGATGCCAAGCTCACCTCAAGGAGAGGGTGAGGGGCCAGGGCAGAAAGTAGGTGCAACAGAAGGAGCTGTGTAGCAAGAAACGCTGAGGAACGTGACACTGGTACTGCATAATGTGAAGTGTATTCCCCGCAGTGCTCAACGTTCACGGGATTTAATAAACCAAAATACACTGTCAGCAACAGCAGGGACTGGTTATTTGATGTTCCGACAAACATCGGTCTAGTCTGTGCTTAACCGCGATTAGCCGCCAGGGGGTAATGCAAGAAAATCTATCTGCAGGTTTGCTTTTCACTCCGTAAAACATGTTTATTGGAGCAAGTCCAGTGCTGTGCCTACCTGAAAGTCTTTTGTAATCTCTTTTAGATGTTCTAATGTGGCAAGTGCGGATATACACGAGGTGTTGTATTCCTGCTGATGCCACACTGTTAACTGGAGCGAGAGCTAGCTCCTAGGATCCTTATAACGAATAATTGGGGAATGGCTGAGGGAGAGGATGAAGCGTGGGTGCTTCTGCAGGAATAGCTCACAGCGATGCGTCATGTAACTGTCAAAAAAGTTGGAGAAAGGAACGTTTCAGGTGAGGATGACCCTGCAAAAAGTCTGCAAAGTTATTGTTTGTGACGTCAGGGGGGAAGTGGGGATTTAAAAAAAAATGCGACACGGCGGGCAGGTGAGGGGGCGGAGCGGGTAAAATAAACAAACAAGACGGAGGGAAGAGAGGGGAGGGGGGAGGAGAAATGCGACACGGCGGGAAGGGGAGGGGGCGGAGCGGGTAAAATGAACAAACAAGACGGAGGGAAGAGAGGGGAGGGGGGAGGAGAAATGCGACACGGCGGGAAGGGGAGGGGGCGGAGCGAGTAAAACAAGACGGACGTGCACGCGCTTTTAGGCTCAATGCGCATGCGCATTGAGCTTAAAAGTCACAGGCACTGCAAGGAATCGCCACGATTCCTTGCAGTGGATAAAGAGTGGATAAGCCCCCATAGTCTCGCTTGCTCGATGCGCATGCGCATCGACAGGCGAGACCTAAAAAGGGATTATTCTCTGAAATATAATTATGGCTTTAATGTAAAAACCCATACAAAGGGTATGAAAAGTATGCTTTTACAAAATTAACGAATTTGCTGGTAAAACGCCTCAATATGCGAGTCAGAAGAACTGAGAAGATAGAAAATCTCAACTCAGATATTTTTGTAATACTTTGTTTTGTACTCAAACATCATTTTTAGAAATATTTTGCAAAGTGTGAACCGTTTCCTGTTAAATTACAATATGAAAGACATTCTCTTTCAGAATGTCTGCACACAGGATATATTATTCGGATATTCTACCATGCATGCGCTTAAAAAAAAAGAATTTACTTGAAAAAAAATAGAAATTCACTGATAAAAACAAAGGTTAAAGTAGTAGTGTGATAAAAAGATCTCTTTTCGTTTAAAAAAAAAAGCTTCGAAGTTTACTGAAAGAATTAAAGTTTAAAGTAACTTTATAGTTAGAGAAATTTATCACTGACAACATTAATGTTTTGAACTAAAAAAACACAGAAATTCACCAGTTATAGGAAGCAGCACTGACTATCACTTGGACCCCCACCATGCACTGCTTATTACCTCACATATGACATAATCTATGGCATCATTTATGACAGAACTGATGCCACCTCAAATGACCTCATATATGACATCTCTGATTACATCACTGATCGCATCATCCAAACTTCACTATCAAACATATTGATCTATAAAGTAGTTTAAAATTACTTTCTTTATATACTTCATTTCGTTTTTAAAAATCACAAAAGTCAGCACAGTATATATAAAAATACAGAATACAAAATTGGGGGATTAATCAGAGAGCATTACATTACACTATTCCAATACACAAGACTGTGAGCAGAGTCCCGAAATAAATCATTTAAAACTATAAATATTATAAGACATAAATAAAAACCTTCCTTTTCTGTAGACCAGAAGCAGTTCATAGATAGAAATACATCAAGAGATTAAAACGACAATTGAAAATAAGTACAAACCCGAATAGACACATAATAAAGATTACAGGGACTTTCCTTAAACCCAACGAGTGACCCACACTCGGCCCAGGAACTTGGCTAAGGCGACCACATAGGGGCCGTCCACAGCAGATTTAAATAGTCTATATGCCTCACTGTGATCCCTATTCCCCATCGAGATGCAGATAGGTTTAATCCAATAGCGTCTCGAATTGTGGTAAACTGGGCATGCAAATAAAATGTGGGCCACCGTTTCTACCTTATCTGGGCAGAATGGGCATTGACTATTGCTATTAGAAGACCCGAGCCATTTGGAACTAAAGGCCTTGGTTGGTAGGCTGCAAACTCTGAATTGGTGAAAAAGCTTGCGGTCACGAGTAGAAGTAAATTAGGCCCCAATATTGCTCGAAACGAGGTTCCGACTTTAAATATAAGAAGGTGCTAGTGAGAGTGGGGCTACTGATAGCTGCAAACTGGCAAGTATAGATCCAGTTCCAGTATAACGTCTTGAACTCTTTTATTTTGTGGGAAATACACTTCCCTCAGGGTGGGACCACAGCTGAACCAAACCCAGCTCAGTAAGGGTAGATTTGATGCCCCTAAACCACTCAATTTTGTTATACACATCCAAATCATGAATCTCCTGGGCCGCCAATGCATAGGAGATTAATTCCGGGGTCAGCCAAAGTCTTCTCCAATATAAGATTGATCTAAGTCCGGCGATATCTCTTAATATATGACAACCCAGGTCAAAATAAAGCGGGATTAGGGGGGTAGATTGCGGCAAACCAGTTACAGATTTTAGGAATTTTTTTGGGTTACTACTAGTGCGTCTAAGTTCACATGGGCCCACAACTCTGAACCATACAAAATGGCCGCACTAACATTAGAGTTATATATCTGGAGAACTGGAGCCACCGGTTTGGGAAAGATTAAATTCCCTAATCCCCTAATCAATGACCCCAAAAGTTGGGCGTGTTTAACCAATAAACAATCCATTTGGTGTTTCCAGCTCATCTTTTTATCTAGTGTTCCTCCAAGGTATGTAAATGTCTCCGTTAGTTCCGGTGGACCTTCCCGCATCCTTACTGCGCCGGTAGTTTTTGAAGAGTTTTGGAGGACCATAAACTTGGTTTTGTCAACATTGACCACAAGGTCATGGTCCTCACAGAACACCTCAAAGCGAGACAGGGCACGTTGGAGACCCTGTCTTGTTTTTGATACAATAAGAGTATCGTCGGCAAACATCAGGAGAGGTATCTTTTTCCCACCTAAACTTGGGGCGTCCGTTGGATAATCTTCATAATATTTCAAAACCCCGTTTATGTAAATGGAGAATAGGGTGGGTGCAAGGACACACCCCTGCCTACCCCCTTTTTCAACAGAGAATTTGTCTGTAGTATGACCGGCCGAATCCCACCTAACCTGAGCGTAGGTATCAGTATGTAGTTTAATTATAAACGACAAGATTTCAAGGGGTCTACCCAGCTTTAATAGACTATGCCACATTTTGGGGCGAGGAACTAGGTTGAAAGCGGATCTTAGAGCCACAGATTAGATTTGCACCATTGCACCATTCCCCAGAGTAACAGTGCGCCAGTAGATAAGAATAAACCTTAGCACCTGGTCCACTGTACTAATACTTTGTCTGGAACCAGCTTGAAGGTCTGATAAGATATGACAGTCATCCAACCATGTCTGTAATTGCCCCAGTATCACTCTAGCTACCACTTTTTGGATACAATCAATCAAGTTGATCGGTCTATATTTACATAGTAATTACAAAATAGCACGCGAGAAAATCACCCATTACTACTGCCAACACACAAACCACTCACTTGTGTTGAAAAGAAGCATTATATTCAACATTGAGCCTTTATCATAGACTTTTACAGAAGTATGGATCAAATTAACGATCGACCACAGATATACGAGAAACACTCATTGATTGCAGTGTTCAATATCTATGGAATTGTTGACAGAAAGCCAACAATTCTGTTGACACTCGTCAAACCTACATTGAGAAATGAAGTTGATATGCACTGAAAAGCAGTTACTATGAACAGTTTTTTTGCTAAGGAAAGCGTTTATTTTGTATCACACTGTTTGCAGACAGTAACACTCATGAAAAATGCACCAAATAGTATTTAAAAACCCGCTAAGAACACTGTACACTCTATGCAAGGAGGTTCTTTCCCTGACTCATGGAGGGGCGCTGAGGTCGTCCCTATTTTCAAGAAAGGCTGTAGGGACGACCCAGCAAATTATCGCCCAATCAGTTTGCTGGACTCAACCCAAAAGGTAGCGGGCAAAGTGGTATTGGGCAGGATTATCCAGTGGGCAGCTGAAAATCAGATCCTGTCAGATTTTCAAGCAGGCTTTAGAACAGGGACAGGTACCATCGAGCAGACATTTCGCCTTCTAATGATTTATTGGAAAGTGGTGGTGCTGGGAGGGGGCAGTTTATATTTAGTCTTTATAGACTTGCGAACAGCCTTCGACCTGGTACCACGAGCATTACTGTGGAATGTCCTCGATGGGTTAGGTCTACCCTCATATTTGCTGGCCTTGCTTAAAAAATTTCATGATAGTAATTTTGCCCAAATTAGATGGGGTGTCCAGGGGGAAAAAACACCTCGTATCCCTGTAGATAGGGGCGTCCGCCAGGGGTGTGTGCTTGCCCCCACTCTGTTCTCTCTCTACGTTAACGGAGTGGTGGAGCACCTCCTCCAACATCCATCAGACGCACCTTCCCTGGCTGGAAGGAAAATTCCGACGCTCCTATTTGCGGACGACACCCTTCTAATTTCGAAATCACCTGCGGGCATCCAATCATTGCTCTCTAGTTTCAAGGCCTTCTGCGACACTAAGGGTCTGGCTATAAATATAGGTAAGACCAAATTCCTTGTCCTCAACCCCCCCAAGAAATCTGTTGCTCCCCCCGTTCTAGATTCTGTTCCACTCGAAAGAGTCAAAGAATTTGACTATTTGGGCATACGCCTTAGCGACACTATGAGTTGGAAGGCACACCACCAAAAGGTGTTTCTGATTCATAAGAGGGTTGCAGGTGCCCTGCTCAAAGAACAGCGTGCCTCATCTTTAAAACCAATTGGGGCACTCCTAGACATTTATAGGGCAAGGGTTGTGAGTGCAGCACTGTACGGCGCTTAACTGTGGGGCATCCAGAGAGTTGACACCCTGGCCCACCTTGAAAACAAGTTTCACAAAGATCTTATGAGGCTACCCCACAGTACTCCCACAATCCCCCTTTTGCTAGATGCAGGCACCCGCCCAATATGTGAGCAAGCCAAATTACGCCCCCTTTTATTATGGTCCAGAATCTGGAATGTCCCTGAACTCCGCAGCTATGCAGATGCCCTAAATGATCTTTTGTCCCTTCCGGGTTGTCATAAGGTTACTTGGCTTAGGGAGGTCAAGAGGCTTCTTTATAATCTGGGTTTAGGAGATGCTTGGGACAATAAATCAGCACCCTCAAAACAACTACTAAAGAAGGCTTATTGGTCATGGGTGGACAACGAGAGAGTATGCAATACAAACCATTGTAAATCTGTCGCCCAATTTTTGTTAGTTAAGGAGATCCCTTATAGGGAACCCTATCTGGATTTAATCCATAGCTCAGGCGACAGATCACTGTACTTCAAATTCAGGGTGGGGGTACTCCCTTTATGCCAGTTTACCTCCACCTGGAAACCGCCCTTACAAACTGTACCTTATTGCCCCTTCTGTGACTTAAGGGTAGAGTCTGTTGCTCACTTGCTGTTTGAGTGCAGCGCTTACGCGGCGCCTAGACGGAGGTGGTTGAAGCCCCTTTGTAGGAGCTTGGGAACCCGTTCACATCTGGAAGCCTTACGCATATTGCGTACAGATGCAAGACCCTTTTTTGCCTCTTGTATGGCAAAATTCCTAGGCTGGGCTTGGCGTATAAGAACGGCGAAAAAATTGCTGATCCAGTAATGTGTTCCCCCCCTATCTTTGCCATTTTTAAAGATGTTTTTTAATTCTCAATGACGATCACGTAGGATATTTTGTACTGATTGTTGTTAAACTGTTTTTACTGATGTAACGTGTTGCTTTTATGATATGTTCTTATATCGAAATAAAGCTTATTTACTTACTCTATGCAAAAGTTGTAAATAAAAACACTATCTGCTAAAAAAAACACAACCTGAAGGTGCTAAAGAACGTACTAGCTGCTCCTTTCACTCTGTGGTGAAAACTTTACAGATAGCTCATCTATTCCAGCAAAACTAGCACACATGCATGTCTTAGTTCCTGGCACACACAGTCTACTTTTTTAAGTGTAAATGATGATGCTGAGAAGATCTTCTCTAATAACTCAAGGCAGCTTACAGAAGTTAGAATCTACTAGAATCTTTCTCCTGTAGAAAACATTTTCTGTAGAACCAAAAAACGTGTCTGAAGCATAAGAAACACAAGTTAACTGTCACCGGCGCACAGAGTTCAAAATGAATACTGTGCTCAATACCTCTACACAGCTATAGTGCATTAGGAACACATGTATTTTTTAAACACTTACATGCATTCGCTATATGCAAGCTGTACAAAATTAGATAGAACAGTAATATGACAGCTACACACCTCTATGTAAACTATAAAACAAACTTATTATTTCATTGGTTGATGTCATCACTGATGTTACCAATGATGTCATGTGAGACATCATCAGTGATGTCATAAATGATTTCATAGAACATTTCATAAGTGATATATTTGAGGTCATAAGCAGTGCATGACGGGGGAACAAGTTATAGTTAGTACTGCTAACTATAACTTCAGAATTTCAGTGTTTTCTTTTAGTTTAAAATGTTAATGTTGTCACTGAGAAATTCACTTGACTTTAACGTCACTTTAACCTTTTTTGTTTTCAGTGAATTTCTAAGGAATTTTTAAAAACAATAAGATCTATTTATCACTACTAAATATAAAGCTTTTTTAAGTTTTGTTTTTTTCAGTGAATTTCTAGTTTTTTTTAAAGTAAGTTAATTATTTTTGTGAGTGTATGTATGGTAAAATGACTTTATATTATAAGTTGTGTACAGACATTAAGAGTAAAAGAATGTTTCTTTTTTATTCTAAGAAAACAGTATATGGTTAACAGTTTGTTAAAGCTTTGTAAAATGTGTGGGAGTATTAGACAGATAAATATTCAATAGAAATAGTTTATTTGCTCAGTAATTGTAGCTCTGTTATCAAGAAATGTCACCAGCAATATTTTTTGAGGTGTCATTACTCTTGTGAGATGATCACAAGATGCTTACGGGACACTTGTAACATCGTAAAGTTCTAAATTTCATTGGAATCTATTGTATATGTTTTTTTCTCATGTTTTTAGTTATTATATAATGCTAATCTATAATTGAGTAGTGAATAAAAGATAAGAGTATATATATTTTTTTAAGTGATGCCTCGCTGGAGCACACAAACCCCTACTTCCACACAAAAAACTTGTGCAAGTCTCACAAGAGTATCGCAAGCTCAAAAACGTAGGAAATGTCTCATGGATAACAGCGCTATATTCATGGGTGTGGGTAAAAGAGTTTGCAACACATATGCCTCTCTGCTAAGACTTTCTCTCCGGACAGATTTTCTCTGCCCCTCCCTACTTTTTTACTATTCCGCAAGAGTCTAGTGAGATCGCAAATGTTTGGGAGAATAGATTTCACATTTTCTTTCGTTACAGAAAAGATACTTTATAGTTGCCACCACTAGGGTAGGGAGAGAAAGTGGCCTCTCCACTCAGGGCTTTCCAAACTATAGAAGGAGTGATTAATAGGGTGCTTCTCCTCTGACACCTCTCCTTGGAAGGACCAGTATGCATAGAAGTGTTTAAGAGGGACTGACCTGTTTCCTGACACTTGTCTCTAAGATATTGGGTGACTACAGTATGGTGTGTCTAATTACTGGCCTCCCTGCTAAGGCCACTCTCTTTGATGATGGATGTGTGAGAGAGGGTGTGGGAAGGGACTGGCCTCTCTGCTGAGACCTCTCTCTATAATGATGGCTGTGCATAGTAGGATTTGGGAAAAGGACTAGGCTCTCTTTTCAGATCTCTCTCTCAGAAGGTGGGTGTGGGTAGTGGGTATTTGGAGGGACTGGCTTCTCTGGTGAGATCTCTCTCCATAATGATGTGTGTGCATAGCAGGGTTTTGGGAGGGGCTGGGCTCTCCTTTGACACTTCTCTTTCACATTATGGGTGTGCATAGTAGGGTGTGTGGATGGACTGCCCTCTCCTTTCAGACCTCTCTCTCAAAGGTCAGCTGTGCATTGTAGTGAGTGTGGTGGAACTGGCATCTCCTTTCAGACAATTCCCTCAGATTATGGGTGTACGTAGTAGATTGTGTGGATGATCTGGACTTTCCATTCAGACCCCCATCTCAAATGACAGGTGTGTGTAGTAGGGTATGGGGAGAGACTGGCCTCTCCTTTCATACCCCTATCTCAGGTGACTGGTGTGCATAATAGAGTGCAGAGAGGGACTGACCTGTCTGCTCAGACCTCTTTCTTGGATGATGGGTGTGTGTGTAGTTTGTTACAGAGATGGACTAGGTTCACCTTTCAGACCTCTCCCTCAGATGATGGGTGTGCACAGTAGGGTGTGTGGAGGGACTGGCCTCTCTCCTGAGACCTCTCGCTAAATTAATGCGTGTGCGTAGCAGGGTTTGGGGAGGGACTGGGCTTTCCTTTCAGACCTCTCTCTCAAATGATGAGTGTGTGTAGAAGGGTGTGAGGAAGGACTAGCCTCTCCTTTCAGACCTCTATCTCAGATGATGGGTGTGCGTAGTAGGATGTGTGGAGGGACTGACCTCTCTGCTGTGACTTCTCTGAAATGATGAGAGGGCATAATAGAGTTTGGGGAGGGACTGGGGTGTCTTTCAGACCTCTCTCTTAGATGATGGGTATGCGTAGTAGGGCGTGGGAAGGGACTAGCCTCTTCTTTCAGACCTCTATCTCAGATAATGGGTGTGCATAGAAGGGTGTTGGAAGAGCTTTAACTTTACTCATGACTCTTTCCAAGACAATAAGCTTAAATAGTAGACTTTGATAAACACCAACTCCAGTAAGACTCCTTCCTACAATAACAAGTGTGTTCCTACTTTTCAAAAAACTTGCGAGAGCGTGGTTCCTTACATTTAAAAAAAAAATAGCATTGACTTCTACTCATCACTATACGTATGTCTTACATACTTTCTCTCAATAACAACAGCCATAAAATGCAATTCTACTAATTGAGTGTATTGAGAACTCATCTACTCCTTTTTACTATTCACTATCCCAGGAGAGTCCTGCTAGATTGTAAAAATTTGTTAAAAACAATATACATTTATTTTCTTCACAGTAGGTAACCCTTAGACAGATCCTCTCTAAATCTAAGGGGATTAGCATACCTTTCTGCTACCCCCTTATATAGCTTTTATGACTTTATTTCCACAGCACCACAAATGTTTCACAGTAAACAGTAATGGTGACTATTTAATTTTTAACATTCAATAGCCAGCCAATCAGAGTGCTTGCTCTCATGGGACTTGCGGGAGCCTCTTGCAAGAGCGTAGATGCTCACAGAAAAATCCTGCTTCTTGAACAATCACAGAGCTCCATTTATGATTTTGCGCTCCTGTGGAAGGCTCGCAGGTCTCTTGAAAGCCCAACTGCCAAAATACACAATAATTTCCACACTTAATTTCTCAAAAGCTACTGAACAAATTTGCATTAAATTGCAAAAAGCACCACCTAAGGACCAATATCTAGCTTACTGATGTACTTGGTCTAATTCCGTTCAGCAGTTCATGCAGTAGCCCTGCCTAAAGAAGTCTATGGAAAATGCATGCAGATTTTATGTTTTGGGCCCCCCCTTTTTTCTCAGCTCCCGCTTGATGGATCACCTCGAAACTTTCCAAGAAAAAGCTGAGGTGGATGAACTTTTTGGGGGGAAAGATTCGTTAAGATTCGTCAAACGAGGCCAAAGTCATTAGCAAACCAAAAAACACTCTGTTTATGGAAAAGCAGACCTAACTATAACTACCTACTGCTGACCGCCATTAAGTAATATATATATTCAATGAGAAAATAAAGGTTAAAGTGACTTTCTGGTTGAGTGTTGAAATAAGGCAAAACCTAATGTAAAAATACCCCAAAACCAGTAAAATACACCAGTTAGAGTCTAGTTAATTAAATATAACTTGTAACCCATTCATGCACTGCTTGTGACCTCAAATATTACCTTAAGGACCATGGATCTTATTGGTAATTTGAACAATATTGTTCTTTAAATCTAGTGTATCATTGTCATCAATGATGTCATTTAACTTGTCATGAGTGATTAAATATGTGAGGTCATAAGCAGTGCATGATAACATGATAAAGTCTGAGAGTACCTGATGTGGGTTGCAGAGGTATGTTTGAAAGTATGTTGAGGTATAAAGTAAGTTGAGGTGTAAAGCCAAGCCAAAGCCCATTGCAAATACCAAAAAAACTGTGAGAAAGGCCAAATCTGCGATGATCCACAAGTGGGCGGGTGTCTATGCTGAAAAGATGTAATACAGTGCTATAGACAAACTCTGTGTAGTGAGGATATTTATAAGGTTTGGATGTGTATTTGCAGAACTTTGCTGAAGATTTTGTGGTATTACAAAATGTTGAATAATGTAGAATGTAGGGGTTTCCCACATAAAGGTAGTTTATCCCACCACATAGTCATCACACACTCATCATCAGACTACACACAGTAGGAATACAAGGACCAGCTCTCAAATGGATAGCTTTCTTCCTCTGCAGAAGAACACGGCGAGTTAGATTCTCACAGGTCACATTAGAACCCAAGGACCTTATCTGCAGAGTTCCAAAGGGATCACCACTCAGCACCATACTTTTCAAAATATATATTACTCTTCTGGTAAACATCATCAGATCCCAGGGAATCAACATCATCTCCAATGCCGACTACACCCAGCTCATTAGTTCCCTCTCAGACTACTCTGCCACCACCAAAACAAATTTCAAACAAAGCATGACCAGGGTGGCCAATTGAATGAAAGAAAAGTTGATCAAGCTCAACACTTACAACATTGAAATGCTTATCTTCAAGAATAAGAGCTCAACTTGGGACTCCACCTGGTGGACCACCGATCTTCACCTATCGGTCAACCATGCACTCATCTTCAGCAGACTAGACTATGACAACGCACTCTACGCCAACATCACCCAGAAACTCCTCAGGAAACTACAGAACGTTCAAAATGCCACAGCCAGACGGGTCCCAGCATCCCTCGCTGCAGCCACATCTCCGAACACCTGCGAGAAACTCCACTGGCTTCCAGTCAACTAAAGATTCACAATCAAGTTCCTCACACACGCATACAAAGCTCTCTATGATGTCAGGCCAGCATACCGGGCCCACCCCCTCTCATTCGAAGTATCCACCAGACACCTCCACTCTGTCGAACTGGCCCTTGCCACAGTCTCTCGGATACGCAAGACCAGGGCCGGGGAAGATCCTCGATGCCGAAAACCTGGAACACCCTGCCTCTCCACCTCAGGATATCCCCATCGCTGACCCAATTCAGGAAGGATCTCAGTGCCTGGCTCTCCGACTAAACTTCAGCGCCCAGCGAGACCTGAAGCCCCCACCTCCCCCAGCGCCTTTAGACCCTCCTGAGTGAGTAAGCATTCTTAACAAACACTGGTTGACTGATTGATCTTGGAACCACATCCACCCCAAATGACCATCCTAAGAAAGTAAGCCTCATCCTAGACACCTACCCATGAAGTCCCAGGTCAACTCCGTCACCTCCTAATTCTTCCACATCCTCCGCATGTTATGTAAAATCTTCGAATGGCTCCCACTGGACACCAGACGTACTATCACGCAGGCCCTAATCACAAGCAGATTGGACTACGGCAACACACTCTACGCTGGCATCCCAACCCATCTCCTTCACAGACTTCAAACCATCCAAAACACCACAGCCTGACTTGTTCTTGACCTTCCTTGCTGAACCCAGACCACACCGCTCCTCAGAGAGCTCCACTGGCTCCAATCCAGAAACACTGCCTGTTCAGACTATTCACACGCTCACTCAAGTCACTACACAAAACGGGATCTACATGCCTCACCGGCTTCACTTGCATTAACCGACAAGAAAGCTTCACTCAGCATCGCTCTCACTCACACACACACCCTTCATAATTCTCCTACTGAGCCGCCAAATCCTGGAATGACTTCCACTAACAAATTAGGGCCTCCCCCTCACTTCTTCATTTCCACAATTGGCTATTACAATTAGTCGTCTTGCAGAGCCAGTGAGACAGCCTGTATTTAGGCCCAGCCTCACGACATGCCTACACAGTGCTTGGATACCCCCACCGGTGACAAGCAGTGCACTACAATCCAACTTACATCACATTATCTCACTCTGGTGTTGTAGGCATGGCTCTAAGGTTGTATGCTATTGTGAAAACCTCAGGAAAACGTGTAGTGTAGTTTACTAAACTATGGAGGGTTGTCCATAGGACCTGATAGAATCGTGGCAAATATTTACCTGTCAACCTGTTATCTTAATGTGGGTTATGTGAAGTCTTAAAGAAGATAATCCCACTAAGGTGTATAGAAAATTATCCACAGCTCTAGCGTGTTGAATTACTTCAAGCCCACAAACTCTAAAGGACGAAGACACAATGAACGTTTGATGTCATCAGTGACGTCAGTTATGTCATTTGAGTTGGCATCAGTGATGCCATCAATAATGTCATGTACCATGTCATGAGAGATGCAATGTGTAAGACCCTGAGCAGTGCATGGTGGGGCGCAAGTTATAGTGAGCTTAGTAGCAATAACTGGTGAATTTCAGGTTTTTTATATTTTAAAATTGCATTCTCTGAGTTGTTTTTTAAGCTCCATGGGTGGGTAGCATTTATTATAGTCCTGCTTTTTGTTAATAAATGCTTCCTGGTTATGCAATGTTTCTGAGTTGTCAGGATTTCATGGAAAAGGAAGTTTGAAGGCACTAGATTGACTCGACATTTATGATACAGTTATGCAGAGCAACGACCGTGACAGACTGGCTTGTGGTGGCTGGATCATCAGAGCAGGCGGTAGTATGTGATTCGGCATCTAGGCCAAGGGTGACGGCCTTCCAGGTCAACTTAGGCAGAGAAGCATTTAGGTCCAGTATTGTCGTGTATGGGGGGCTGACAGCACTTTCTTTTGTGTAGCATGTACGCTTGTGTGCTAGTTCCTTCACTGGCAACTGCCCCGCACCATTTTTTGTTTTCTCCTTACAGGTTTCATCTAGCGTTATCTACAGTTTGGTGTGGCAGTTTCTTCCTGAACAAACTACCATTAAGTTTCCATTCTGCTCTGAACTAAAACTAAAATTAACCCCTCCCCTGCTGATGACAGAACCGCTCCGTCATCAGCTACAGTTGAGCTGTGCTGATGACGGAGCGGTTCCGTCATGGCCTGGCCGCCGCGCCTGCGCGGCGCTGATTTCGCGCCTGCGCGGCGCTGATTTCGCGCCTGCGCGGCAGTCTTAATGAGCGGGGCGGGTCATGACGGAACCGCTCCGTCACCAGCACAGCTCAACTGTAGCTGGTGACGGAGCGGTTCTGTCACCAGCATGCAGCGGCTGCGCGGCCGCCCCGCCCCTTTAGCGCTGCGGCGGAATAGCCGCCGCAGCGAAAGGGTTAAAGGGGCATTTTGTGTTACTACCAGTGGTTTTGTATTGCTGCTCATATTCACATTTTTTAACACTGAGCGACAAGTACCTAATGACATCCTATCACCCAGTTGTATTACCATAAGCAATCAACAAATCAGAATATCAGCCCTGTTGTGTGGAAGAGCAGATCGGTGTCTCATTCGTTATCTCTTGAATCCATAACTCCTTCCTCTAACCTCAGCTTACACCTGTGGTAGGCTTAGAGGCGTATACTCAGTCAGGATTATCACTGAACTCTTTTGGTACATAATATCTGACAGTCAAAGGACAAAGAGCAGGACTATAGTGAAGGCTTCCAAGCGACAAGACCTTGACCTAGAAAGAAACACAGGACTGTGTTTGCTATGCAACCCCATTGTTATGCAACCTTCAGTTCACTTGGACAGATACTAGCAGTTGAGCCTTCATTATAGCCTTGCGTTTGTTTCCATGTGAAGATTGGGTGGCAAGAGACCCTTCATTATAGTCTGGCTTTCCTTTTCATGTGAAGAAACATAAGTAGGACTTTAATGAAGAGTCAATGGCTACCTCACTTTCACTTAAATTGGTTGAATAGTAGAGGAGTGTTCATTATAGTCGTGGCCACTTGAATTATGTGATTGTGGGCCAGATGTAGGTGGCCCAATACCGGTCGGTAACGGCCGAAATTACCGATATTTCGGCCGTTACAGACTGGTATTGGGCATGTGGGATGTAGATGGCCTAAATTGCAAAATCGGTAATTTACCGATTGGTATTTTAAGGAATCGGTAAATTACCAAGGGCCAGATGTAGGTCGCCAATTACCGGTCGGTAACGGCCGATTTCGGCCGTTACCGACCAGTAATTGGTTTTTGAGATGTATGGGGCCAGAATTTTACAGAATCTGTATATTTACCGAATCGGTGAATTTACAGATTCGGTAAAATAACGACTCGGTATATTTACCGAATCGGTAATTCCAGATGTAGGTGGCACATTTTGCAGTGCCACAAGCCCTTAGGAATTCTTATTTTACCACCCAATCCTATTGTGGGATAAAATACTGAATTCAAGTGTACAAGCACATCTGTGCATGTACACCTATGCCATGTGACACACAGACATGCCCTTAGGGCATGTATGTGTGCCACATGGCACACAAGCCTGCAATTGGGGTGCTACAGGGTGTCAAAGTGACACCCCGTTCCCCCTGCCAGGATTCGGTATTTACCGAATCGGTAAATACCGATACAGTATTTCCCATTGATTCCTACGGCCTTCAAGGCCCATAGGAATCAATAGGAAATACCGATTCGGTATTTACCGAATCGGTAAATACCGAATCTTAAAGATTTGGGAATTCTAAAATAAGAATTACCTACATCTGCCCCCTTCCTATTTACCTACTCTTAAATACCGAATCGGTATGATTCGGTATTTAAGAGTCGGTAAATAGGAATTACCTACATATGGCCCCAATTCCTTAAAATACAGAATCGGTAAATTACCGAATTTGAAATGTAGGGAGCACTCAAATGAGTGCTTTTCCCATTTTAGGATTCGTTATTTACCACCAACTATAAGTTGGTGGTAAATAAGGAAGACCTTTGAAAATGCAAATCAGTGCATTTTCAACTGTGCCATGTGGCAGACATACATGCCCACAGGGCATGTATGTGTGCCACATCTGCACACAAGCACGATTCAGGGGTGCAACAGGGTGTCAAAGTGACACCCTGGCACCCATGAATGTTTCCCCCATTTTACCGAATCGGTATTTACCAATTCGGTAATTGCCATTCATTCCTATGGGCCTCCAGGCCTCCAGGCCCAAAGGAATGAATGGCAATTACCGAATCGGTAAATACTGATTCGGTAAATACCGAATCTTACCGATTCTGTAATTTTTCCGAAAATGTATCTACATCCCATTTACCTATTCTTAAATACCGAATCGGTAAAATTCGGTATTTAAGAATATGTAAATTGGGATTAACTACATCTGGCCCTGTGTGTCCACCTTAATTTTCGCATAAATGTAGTTTGCCACGTTTGCTTCAAAATCCATCATTTTCTGATCAAAGTGCACATTCTAACAAAAAAATATTTTGTTTCTATCTCAAAAGGTTCAAAAGTTAGTAAACACATCGTGACACATGTTCCAGTGCAGTGGAAGGACTTTTTCAAAGGTATACTAGTCATCTTTCTGGAGCTTATTGCTATATTTGGGTGTTTAAACTGGTACTAATGAGGTACAACTCACCGAGTCAGTGCTAACAAGTTTAACAAGCATTTGTAATGCAATAGGTCTCGCATGAGTTACATTTAGAGCTTTTGGCGCTGCAAATAAGGATGTTAGTTAGAATGTTTTTTTCTAAAAAAAATATCCTAGCAGTAGTATAACTAATAAAAGAAATCCTTGAAGCAAAGAAAGGATGCAGTACCGTTGCCTGTTTCTATATGTCCCTGTGGACCTCTATTAGGCATATAGGGAACTGCACCCTGCAATAATGAAGAATACAACGTATCCACAGGACAGGTCTAGGCCCGCCTTATTTATTTATGAGCAACAGGGCCCGCTGACACACACAGGAAGCACAGTATAGCTTAGCTTGTTGCTGTGGCTGTTGTCTTACCCAAACTTGCTAGAATCCATGATGCACACAGAGAAATTCCTGCGTGCAGGACAGAGGAAATGTAACACTATGCAGGCAGAAGAAAACACTGCACAAAGCCATTCGCCTAACGCTGCACTTTAGCTTCAGATGTTTAAAGCTAAAGCACAGAGTGCCGCGATTGCTACAAAAGTAAATAACTGGGAAAGACATGCGGATATTCGAATCAGTTTAACCTCATCCATGCTCGTGACGGAACCGTTCCGTCACGAGCCACGGTGGGCTGTGCTGGTGACGGAACGGTTCCGTCACAGCCCTGCCGCCGCGCCTGCGCGGCGCGAATTCCTCGCCTGAGCTAATGTTCTAAAGAACGGGCGGGGCCGTGACGGAACCGTTCCATCACAAGCACAGCTCACCCGCGAGCCGTGACGGAGCGGTTCCGTCACAAGCACGGAACCGCCTCGCGGCAGCCCCACCCCCTTAGCGCTGCGGCGGAAAAGCCGCTGCAGCGAAGGGGTTAGTGAAAGTCTGGTTAAAAAAATACTGTGGCTCATTTTGTGTAGAAACATGCAGGGATTCAATCGTTCCTACAGTGACCTATAATGTAGAAAAAAATAAACATATTGCCATAAATATCTATTTTCTGCTGATCCCTTTCCATGATAGATAAAGATATCAGAAGAAGGAAAAGCCAGTTCCTGTTTCCCTTCTTTTAACTGCAGCTGAAATGATGCTCCATGACCAGCCTTTCATCCTTGATATTGGATCTGGGAGCAGCCATTGAGAACACAACTTTGATATACAGTTGAGCTGGCAGGTTGGGAGCAGTATTAATACTTACTCTGCACTGATAGTAAGTGTATTTTTCTGCTCCATAAACAAAGCGTACAGATGAAGAACGGCTGGCATCTCAGAACCCAAATACATTTAACACAGGCATGATATACGCCATATAACTTGGCCGTTACAGTACCCACAGCACTCACCACCAAAGACCACCATGCACAATATGTACCCTTGCTCCAACCAAACTCATTGGCCAATAGACACACCTACCAAAGAAAAGCTGAATAAGGAACTGGTAAATTCCTCCAGCCTCTGTCCTCACATAATACACAAGGAACTGCTAAATCCCTCCCATCTCAGACATCAAGATCATAACTACACAAATCAATGAATTAGGAGCAGCTTACTCAAAACGAAACCTTAATAGACCACAATACCACAATAATAGAATAAGGCTTCCATATGTATGAAACCTCAGGCCAAAGTCACTAACTTCTGAAAATCAGAGAACGTGTGCTATACAAACACGACACTGGCATGGCGTGTTTTTTACTAGGACGCACCACCTTCTTGTGTTAGTGAGCTTCACACAGAAGCTCACTGTATGTAAAAGAGGTCCCTGGGGAAAAGATCTGTGCACAGTATCACTTTTCAGAACAATGTATGCAAGACCTGAGAATACACACCGAAACATAGAATACGTTCAGTCAGTCAGTCAGTAAACTTTATTCGGTTTTCGTTTACAAAACCATAAAAGTCACACAGTTACATACATAAAAAAACAATTAGTTATTGACATGATATAAAACAGAGAAACTAGATCCATAGCCACACAAGTAAATCATCTGTAAACATCTCTGAATAAATAAGTTATATGTCCATAAAGTGCCTAGATCTCAATGATGGTTTTAAAAACCCTACAATAAAAAAGATACAGTTATCCTATCCATGAGTGCTGGTCTGACTTTATTAAAATTCAATTTCTTTAAAATAGGAATTAAAAAATTACTCCTGGGGACTACATACAGACTGCAGAAAAACTTGAAGTGTAGCAGATCCTGTGGAGACTTTCCGTCGCAGCCACAGGAAGCTAGCACTTGGCCTCTTGAGACCCCCTTGGGTCTTGCCAGCAGAAAATGAAAAAGAGTCACCCGGAACCTTGTTAGAAGAAATTTCTCATGTGTCGACAGGTAACCCATGAGATATGGTTCTGGTAAAGGCTTTGTTATTAGAGAAAGGTATGCCCGGACACTCGGTTTCCGTATCTCTTCTGCCTCCCGATCTAATCGCCTTTGATTCAGGAAGGCTGTCTTAGTTAATTCCACATCCTTTTTTACAATTATATCTGGATTATATCTGGCTTAGAGAATAAAACGCCCCGCCCAATCCGTTCGAATCCTCTTTTAATATAATTAAGCCAGGGGATACGAGCCATATTGTCTGGGGACAGGCACTCTTTTAAAATCACTTTGGTAAGGTGTAGGTCATCATTTAACCAACACTTTAACCAAAAGGTCAGGGGGCTCAAAGCAAGAGTGTCACTTAAGTAGAAGACCCCAAGTTCCTCAAGGACTGCCATGTTCGAGGTTCCTTGTGGGACACACAGTAGTCTTTTCAAAAACCCATTTTCCACAACCTGGAGGGGTTCAGTTGCCGAGTGCCCCAGATCTCACTACCATAAGTTGCTATGGCTAGACTTTTGGCTTGGTAAACTTGCAACGAGGCTCCCGTCGGTTTCTTCCCCACTTTGGAATCAAAGTTAAAAATTGCTGCATTAACCCGGTCCAGGTCCCCTTTTTTTCTCTGACTCAAGAGGTCCCATTTTAATTGATCATCGAACAAGACCCATAAATAGGAGAAAACACTTGTACGTGGGATTTTGTCTTGACCGGATCTAAACTGGAAGCTCCTTTTCATATGTTTCACTACTTTCATGACATAGGACTTTGAGTTATTAATGGTCATGTCCTGTTCTGTCATAAATCCCAGGAAAGCAGTTTAAAGGGTTTGTAGACCCGGTTCAGTTCTGGATATTAAAACGGCGTCATTTGCGTAAAGCAGAACAGGGATGCCCCGCCGTCCTACATAAGGGAAATCGGCTCCGGTTGCCAATAGCATGCTTTCTAATTCATTGATATAAATGTTAAGTAAAAACGGCGCCAGAATACAGCCTTGCCGGACTCCTTTCTTAATCAAGATGTCCTTGGTAACCTGCAGATCCTGGGAGTACCTGACATTAGCTTTGGTCGATGAGTGCCGGTCCTCAAGAAAGTTGACAATGCTAGCTTCCACCCCCATTGCCCCCATGGACTGCCACAGCTTGGCACTATTAACACAGTCAAAAGTGGACAACAGGTCCATGAAGGCAAGGTGGATGGTTCCAGAATGCGCGACAGTGTACTTACTCGGTACCGTATATAGATTGAGACACTGGGCAACAGTGGAACGCTGTGGTAAATATTTAATTACCGTCCTAATTTCTATGCAGGTAAGTACTAAAAATAAAATAACTCAATCGGAAAGAAAGACGCAGAGTCCGTGGTGTTAGAGTTCTTAGGGGTTTTATTCCTTAAAAAGGAATGGTTCTTGAACCGGATATCGGGTTCCTGACACCACTGGGGTTCAGGAAGGGATAGAGCCATGCTTTATTGACAATACATAACTTTTATACTCAAATCATATAATGGAAACCAATACAGTAGGCGTAACAGCTGAGAGAAACAAGATAAGAGCACACACGTGTTAGTAATACGTAATCAAAAGGCGTGAACTAGGCGTGAGTGCTAGAAACGTCACATGAAAGTGTCACAAGTGGGTGGGTACATAGCAGAATCTGGCAATGTCAGCAGAAATCTGAGATCTGGATGCGCGCGCAGCTGCATGACGTGTGATTGACGTGAAGCTGGAGGGTGCAGGGGACTTGACATTTACACTAGAGGAAAGAGACAGAAGTCTGGCATGTCAGATCAACTCGTTCCTATATCATATCTGATATCTGTTGTTTGGGAACCATATTATCTAGAGGGAAAGGTCTCTTGGGCAGAGGCTATTCTATACTGACTGTGAGTGCGTGTATAAGCGTCTACGTGTCTGCATGAGATGCGAGGGGCATGGGCCTACCATGGTAACAGGAGCTATGAATTACTTGCACGGAGACAGTGATGCCGGGCCCTTTGCTCTGCAGCTGTAAGGATGTTTACTTGAACTAGTAGGCAGGAATGTATTTCTGAGGAGCGGAACAGATAATTCGAAGGTTGAATACAGTCTTGGCAGGCAACAGGCTGAGCTAAGCGCCGTTAGCCGCGCAGGGAGTAAGGTAGAGGTCACGGGTACAGAGGCAGGCCCAGGCTGAGGCATTCAGAGTCAGAAGGCAGGAAAAGGCTTGATGGCAGAATTCAGGGCCTACTTCGCCAGAGCTGAAAAACGTGTAAAGTACACCACATAAAGACGTTGGCAAGGCATACTTAGGAAAGGAATATTCAACCCGTTCAGGGTGGATCTGAAAGAGGACATGTTAACGTTGGACGCAAATGTATTTGCGTCTTCATAGCTGGCACAGGAGGGAAGTTACATGCACTTTAAGCTCGTACATGGAGACGGTGGGGTACACGTTAGGGAACATTTCTTGACCATAAAATTTATATTTCCTCATTCCCTCCTTGTTCCCTACGGACCCTTCATGATATATCGATCCTCATGAATCGATCAGTCTGTTCATGTAACATCATTTGCTCTTCTTTCTTCTTTTCGCGTTTTGAGTGGGAACTTGAATGTGGAATACATGATGTGGCGCATAGACCACAAATCGCTGGCCCACATTGTAGGCACAGGCAACAACTGAATACTACGAGAAGGGCAATGCCTAGGAAGGATAGGATCTTCCATCCCCAAGCGGTCAACGTTGTCCAGAACCAACCGGACCAAGTCCAGGTGCCTGGAGTCTGATGTATCAAACTTGCAATCTTATGAAGACGTGTGATAGCCTTATATACTGTTGGTGCGTTTTCTGGAATGAAAACACAGCAACTCGACCCGATGACCTTACAGGCTCCGCCCCTATCTGCTAGGATGACGTCAATAACAAGACGATTTTGAAGAACAACAACCCGCATGGCAGATTGCTCCTCTGTTAAGTTGCCTAGAGCGGAAGTAGTTTCATTCACTACTGCTTCGAGGGTTCTAGTTAATTTTCGTATCAGTTTACTATTAAAAACAGTACCTAAGTAGGGGAAGAAACCTTTATTGAAGTCTGTGTATTGCTCCCATGCCGTTTCAGTATAGTCGACAATCGGGAGATCTCTTCGGAGTCTATTATTTACTAGATTTGTATTTCTGTGATAATCAGGAGGGGCTAGGAAAACAGGTGGCAGAAGGAATGCAATGTAACAGGTACCATCCCAATCTGGAGGTAAGCGTATGTATGCGGTATGGTCACAAACAAAGTAGGAATGACAAGTAGCTCTAAATGTAGACTTGCCTTGATCACTGAATTCAACCACAGTAGTACATTTACTATGACCTAAGTGTACTGAACCCTTCTTTCTAACACATAAGTCACCCGTGACTGGTAATACTGACATAGCAGGGAGAACTGGTGCAGCTTCGGATTCAACAGTAAGAATCATGAGGTTAATTGTATAATTACCTAATCCATATACTTCATTTTCTAAATCAGTTCCTGTCCTAGTGGGAAGTCCCTTCTTGTCAGGGTAACAGGCGTTAAGCAGAACTAAGTTCAGGTTTCCCCAAACCCAATTTCCTTCGAAAACAGCAATATCAGAATCTAAAGAATTAATTAATCTAAACATGCTCCGCATGAGCCATTGTGAGTGAACGGGTATGGAAAGAGAGGCAGAACTCCCTTGTATTTCTGATAGGGAGGGAGTCGGCCACATATCCAACAGTTTGTAGCATTATTAGTCTGATGGGAGTGATGTAACATACTAATGAATGTGTTGTTGCGCAGCGCAAGTCTGTAAGATAGCTCATGTGGGGGTAATTCACTAAAAGAGTGTTCGGCAGTGACATTGTAAGCAGATTGGGCACGCTTGAAGATAGGGTAATATACATGCAACAATATACTGGCAGCAATAATCAGAAGGCTTAGAAAAAACATAACCAATAATGTCACTATACAGTGACTACGAAGTGATTTACAATATGCACGTTTCTTGAGTTGTCTCTCTCTCTCTCTATCTTGGTCTAGGGGATACATGTCAGAAACTAATTTAACCGATTCACCTAGGGGAGGACTTAAACAATTAAACTGTCTGACTTGCTAGACCGCAATTTTAATTTATACTCCTCTTGCGGAGTTTTCTCTCTCTTGGAGACTTTAAAGTCACTAGAATCGGGGCAGTCCTTTGAGGGGGTGGAAGAGTCAGTCTCTGGCAACAGTTCATTACATTTTTTAATATGACTCGTATGGATCCACCCCTTTCGGCCTTCAACTTTTATTGCAGTTCTCGTGGTCAGAAGGACGAGCTTCGGCTCCTGCCAACGGGGCTCCAGCGGACTCCTCCTATCGAAATTTCGTATCAAGACAGTATCTCCCGGACGGACATCGTGTGGCTTTACATCAGTGTTGTCGGGAAAGGCTGCGGCAACCTGTGAACGACATGATTGGAGTGCAGACATCAAGGAGGCAAGGTAATCTGTCAGCATATTACAGTCAACATCGGTTATTTTCTTAGGCATGGGCGTCCCCCACATATTTGGTGGTCGGCCAAAGACCACCTCATACGGGGATAGTCCTGATCTCGAATGCGGGACCATTCTCATGTAGAATAGTGCAACTGGCAGGGCGACTATCCAGTCGACCCCTTTCTCTTTACATATTGTACCAAGACGTGTTTTCAGTGTCTGATTGTGCCTTTCTACAAGGCCAGCTGCCTCGGGATGTCGGACACAATGGAATTTCCACTGGTAACCTAACAGAAGTGAAACCTGCTTCATGAGCTCGGATGAGAATGGCTGTCCGTTATCTGAGTACACGATACGAGGCAAGCCGTACCGTGGGAAAAATTCTCGAACCAGCTGCTTGGCAGTGGTCGGGGCAGTGTAATCTGGGACTGGATATGCTTCGGTCCAACGGGAAAGTGCACAAACAACTACGAGGACGTACTTGAATCCTCGACAACGTTCCATCTGGATATAATCCATCTGGAGGACTTCAAAAGGGTGATCGGGAGGATGAAATCCACCTTGCTCTACAGGGACACTTTTACCTGGATTGAACTGACAACAGATCATGCAAGTACGCACTTTCTGTTTTGCTGCTGCTCGTAAATGTTTGTTGTACCAGAGATTCTGTAAACTGTCTAGCATAGCTTTTTCTCCTAGGTGTGCTGGACTATGTGCTGTATTTATTATGACTTGAACCATAGAGTCGGGGAGAAACCATGTAGATTTTCCCTTCGTCATCCATCCCTGATCTGTCTGGATCCCTCCTAGTTCAGTCCATTTCTTTATTTCGTCTGAAGTAGCATGTGTCTGAATATCGATTACATCTAGTGTGGGATCCCTAACTGTCATACAATGTGTCGGCACTATGATCTTTGTTACATCAGTTGTCTGGGTATGAATCAATGCTGTATGTTTTGCTGTTTGGTCTGCCAGGTCATTACCCTGGGAAATAGAGTCTGTAACTTTAGTATGTGCCTTACACTTCATGATGGATATGCCTGAAGGCAAATGTATTGCTTCTAACAGTGCTTGAATAAGGGGACCATGTTGGATCTTGGCACCGTGAGAGGTCAAGAAACCTCGTTCTTGCCATAACAATCCGAAGTCGTGTACGACTCCGAAAGCATAACGTGAATCGGTGTATATGTTAACATTTCTGTTCTTGGCTAGTATACAGGCTCGGGTCAGAGCGATAAGCTCTGCTGCTTGAGCGGACAGTGTATCAATACGATGTGTTTCTTTGACTTCAGTTTCAGTGGTCACTGCATATGCGGCTACTAATTCTCCTGTGTTTGTTCTCATACATGAACCGTCCACGTAAAGTGTCAGGTCTGGATTTGTCAATGGAACGTCTGTTAAGTCTCGTCGGGGCTTTGTTACTGCATTAATGATCTCTATACAATCATGCGGGGCTGAATCTGTCATAATCGAAGGTAACAATGTTGCAGGATTTAGAATGTTACAGCGTCTGATTTCTATGTGTGGCTGGAATAACGTTAATTCATAACCTGTCAGTCGTGCTATAGTCAGGTGTTGAGTCTGTGTTCGGTTCAGAAGGACCTCTACAGAATGTGGAACTTGTACTGTCAATGGATGTCCTAATACTATTGAGTCGCTTTGTCTGATTGCTAGGGCTGTTGCTGCAACTGATTTTAAGCACGCAGGCAGAGCCTAGGCCACTGAATCCAATGTACTTGAAAAATAAGCACAAGGCTTATGTGAACCTGCTTGATCTTGTGTGAGGACAGACAACGCTGTACCATCACGTTCTGTAACAAAAAGTGTAAAAGGTTTGCTGTAACATGGTGTCGCTAAAACTGGTGCTTGACATAAAGCTTTCTTTAATTGCTCAAAAGCCTGTGTATGTTCCTGAGTCCAAGGGAGGGCAGTCGAAGTCGCTGCCTCCTGTGTTGTCAACTGGATGAGTGGTTTAGCTAGAAATGCATACTGAGGAATCCATCGTCTGCAGTACGAGGTGAGGCCTATAAAGGCCCGCACTTCCTTTTGTGTCTGGGGTTGTGGCATATTTACAATTAACTGGATGTGGTCAGGAGTCAGCTGTCTCCCCACTTTGGACAGCAAGTGACCCAGGTACACAACTTGCTGAACACAGAATTGTAGCTTCGAAGGAGACACCTTGTGTCCCCTGTCAGCCAGAAAATGTAGAACTGTTAGTGACGCTTGTTCACATTCCGGTTCACTTCGTGCGGTGATCAGCAGATCATCGACGTACTGTAATAAGGCAGTGTTAACTGGCATTTGGATACAGTCAAGTTGTCTTTTCAGTGCTTGGCTATAGATGCTGGGGCTTTCTGTGAATCCTTGAGGTGCGCGTGAAAATTTGAAACTTCGGCCATTTAAACTGAATCCGAAGAGATATTGGCTCTCTGGATCAATGGGTACACTGAAGAAGGCGTTCTTGAGGTCAATTACAGTAAAGAACGTCGCTTCTGAATCAATAGCAGTCAATAAGGATGAGATGTCGGGAACTACAGGATACTGTGGAACAATGCATTTATTCAGTTCTCGTAAATCAATCACCAGCCGATATACTGGCGGTGCATTGGGATCAGTACGTTTAAGAATCGGAATGATAGGGGAATTACAGATATTGGAGTCGGTTTCTACGACCACTCCTTGGGCAATGAGCTCTTCAATGATTTCCAGTAAAGCCACTACAGCATCGGGTGGTAACTTGTATTGTCTGATTCGTGGTAAAACAACTCCTGGTTTGAGTGTAACACGGTATGGTGTAATGTGCATACAACCTACATCGGTTGGGCCTTGTGCCCACAGGTGTTTCGGTACATTTTTCAATCTGACATCTAACTCTCGTAATACATAGTGACCCTTAAAGTCACGCAGAAAAAGTCTAACTCCTTCCGGAGAACAACATATCACTGCTCCTAGAGCCTTCAACGTTTTGATACCTAGCAAGTTTTCTGGGCATGATCTCGTTAGTAACAGGTCTGTAACGCGTGATAATGGACCTACTGCTAGGGGGACTGGTTTCGATACTTCATTTACAATAGGCTGTCCTGAAAAACCAAGGGAAACATTCTGTGAGCCTGAGAGGGGTGCCCCTGGGACTTCATCATGGCTGATTGTTGTGCGGCTTGCCCCTGTGTCAATTAAAAACTTTCGGTCTTTTCCCAATACTTGACTGTGTACATAAGGACCCTCTTGGTCTACAGGAATCTCAATAAGAGGCAAGCCAACCTCCCTCTCTAGGCTGTTTCATGTGTATCGCTGATAATCAGGGTAATCAGATTGGGCATACTGATACATCTGCTGTGAAACTTGCTGCGTCGCGGCAATGGGCTGTGGCTGTGATACCGCTGTGGTCTGTACTGTATGTGGGGGAGCATGCATAGGCTGTGTATTCTGGGAAGTCTGTTGCTGGACCTGATCTTGTCTAGGCGGACGCGGTCTTTCTTTAGTTTTACCCGTTGCTATATTGTGTTTCAGGACCGAACATTCATGTACGTAGTGACCTGGCTGTTTGCAATAGTTGCATGTCCCTTTAACGGGAGCTGCTGAATTACCTGTCTGGGTCCCACCCTTTCTCTGACCGTCGGCTGGGACCGACTGTGCCACTAACATTTTCATTTTCGTGTCTTTCATACGTCTCTGTTCGTGATCCTGTTCTTCTCTAATTCTGTTCTGATGATATTGTAACATCTGTAACATCTGGGATGGCGTATTTGCTTGCCATGTACTTTCAACTTTATATACACGGTTCTTAACTTGTGTCAGGGAGTTCTCGACTAGTTTTGTTACGAAGAGATGTGGGTATGACTCGCTACCTGGTTTCAGGCCACTATTAATAATGAAACATTTCTCGAATCTTGAATAGAAGTCACTAGTATCTTCATCGTGTTTCTGTTTACAGGCTGAGATTGCGTCCCAGTCTTCCTTCTTGGTTGTCAATAATCTTGGCAAAACCTGTACTATTAAACCTGGTAATGCTTTAGCTTTGTCCCCAAGGCCTAGCCCTGGAGTACGACCTTTTTCCTCGTCTTCTATTTCAGTCCAAATAATCTTTTTATCTCCCACCTCCCATTCTTTTTCCTTCAGTTTCTCGTAAATGCCGGTGGGCAGCAGTACTTTTAACAATTTCATAATATCCGTATACGTGTAATCTCCCATGAGTAACATGTCCTTAAGTTCTCGGTGAAAACCTGCAGGGTCTTTATCATGACAGGGTACTAGTTTCTTCATTTCTAACAATTCCAACTTTGTCAAAGGAGTGTACACAAACACACGTTCCAGGGCATTATTGGCATTCATAACTGGGTGTACTTCTCGTAAAGGATTCTGCCTGTCAAAATGAAACATTTTTCTTTCTGGGGGCGGAGCGGAAACATATTGTGGGCCTAAGAAAGCGTTATATCTGCGCCGTTGTTCTAGAATTATTTGAATTAACTTGGTACTTAGGCCTCTCCATCTATTCATAAGTAGTGCTTCTAATGTATCAGGTAAGGGGCCTGGATCAGAATGTTGTTGTCTGTATAACATGATGAGATGCTGAATCATGTACACACCAGCTAGTTTCTGCTCGTCTGGAGAAAGGTTCAGAAATGTCTGTGCTACTGTATCATCATTGTATATGCTGGAATTGTCAGCCCATAGTACTGCTGACCGGGCTAGTTCTTGTTCATCCATAGAATCGAGTACATGGTACCCCATTTGTTCTTGAAGACTTTTATCGGTACCTTGAAACAGATATTCAGGAGAACTCGGTTTTGATATGCCAGAGAGAAAAACTCTCTTGCTTTCTGGGCGAATGCCTTTCCTAAGGTAATTTCCCTTACCCACATATGCTATCATTTCTTTAGCCGTGTCAGGTTCTTCAGGTCCGTCCTCCTCGGAGGAGTCATTCCTGTCACTTTCTTTTTCTTTTTCTTGTTCTTTTTCGTGTATTTCTATTACTGCTTTTCTGATTTTCTTGTACATGCTTGCTATACAATTCAGTTTATCATGTTTTCCCTCGGCTATATTTTGACCCCGCTTGTTTAGTGCTTCCATCTCTTCCTGGTCTACTCCAGGCCTGTCTCGTTCTCTTATTAAGCAATTTATAAAGAAACGTAATATACAACCTTGAGTGTCAACTTTCTGGTGAGCCAGGGCCTCTTTAATACTTTCAGGATTCTCCCCAGTCTGAACAAAATGATATATTCTATCTAGGTGTTCAGTCATTCCTGGAAATAACACTAGGTAATCTGCAACTTTTCGTAAGCGTAGCGATGCTAACAACATTCTATCGTCTTTACCGGGTACTGGATCATATCTGCAAATTGGAAGGGGATCTCTAAGCATTTCGAAACGTGGTGTTTGGGGTGTACGTTGCTTCATTATGTCCCTGAGGTTCAATCTGTGTGTTGGTGGCGGAGTCTGGAGACCTCCTGTCGCACCTCCTGAGGCGGAGACTTGAAGATTGTGTGTCTGTGGAGTCGGTATCTGTACCTGAACTTGTCTTTTACTAGAATCAGGCGCAAACGGATTTAGAATATTAATCTTAGATGTGGGAAGTGGTGGAGGTGGAGGAGCAGGTGGAGCAGACTGTCGAATGGGTGAACTTTGTTGCGGTAACGGCTGGACATTGTCTTGGAGTAGGTTGCCACCTCAGTCACCGTCAGTAGGCGGTACGTGGGCACGTGGATTGGTGTAAGCGGGAGCTACATCGTCTAGATAGGAAGCAAGGAATATGTCTTTGGTGGTTCTGTGATTTACTTTAGTTGGAACCAATGGTGGCGGCAGATCTTTCGGTATTCCTGAAGTGGCTTTAGGCAAACCCTCGGCCACAAAATACATGCCATTTGCAAGAGTGTTTCGCATGCGGTCTACTTGTTCTGCTTTTACTCGGATCCCTTCATTAATTAATTCGTTTTCTCGGACTTTATCCGACTCTTCTCTATGTCTGTCTTCTTTTCGGAGTGCTTTTTCGGCACGTTTATGTGATTCTTTACGCCACAACTCTATGGCATCTTTCTGAGATTGTCTGGCTTTCTTTTTCCATAGCGCTTCTTCTACTCTCATGATGCACTCGGCATCCCATGTTCCTGTAACGGGCCATCTGTGTCTCTCTTCTAGGTGCTTGGTATAATCGGCCCATAAATCTAGGTACAGTATGGCATCTAAGCCATGCTTATGGTACATAAAATTTCCAGGAGTGTCCCTAGGTGGGATAGGAATCTCTTCCTCTAGTATCCCTTTCCTAGTTCCGATCTGTCTTAATTTATTGAAAAACTGCATCTTGTTACTTAGTATTGGATACTTGATACTTGTTAATTACTCTGAACACAGCTAGTTACACAAAAACACAGTAATGTACATCAAACAATCACTCATACCACGACATTAATCACATGAAAACATTTTGAACATATATGACTACCCTTGATACTAGATGTACTGCTAAACAGTACAGATACACTGTTGAGAACAGTGCAAGAACTTGAATGCCTGATGTACTGCTAAACAGTACAGATACACTGTCTAAAACAGTGCAGACCGTGTTTGTGTACCCAAACCCGTCTTTACCGGATACATAATAATGCACCCGTCTAGATGCGTCCCCAGCAATGGTACTCACCGGGAAGCACGGAACAGAAGGCCTCGGAAAACTTGACTGGACTGGACCGGACTGGACTCGACTCGGCTCGATACGTGAATACTTCGGAGCTGGTGGGCCTCTTGACACCTCGGACCTTGCTTCTTTCGGCTAGGCTCTGGTCGGGATCCTCCGCACTCCTCACCGCCTCGTCTGGGTGCTGATCGCAGTCTCCGTCACCTCCGTAGGCCTGAGGGAGATACAGGAAATCCTGCGGGTACGCGTAATTGTCCGTCTTGACTTATGGCAGGGGGCAAAGGTTGCAGCGCACCAACCGGCGCGTGAGGTGGGGGAGGGGTCCCTATTCGGGCGCCAAAATAATGTGGTAAATATTTAATTACCGTCCTAATTTCTATGCAGGTAAGTACTAAAAATAAAATAACTCAATCGGAAAGAAAGACGCAGAGTCCGTGGTGTTAGAGTTCTTAGGGGTTTTATTCCTTAAAAAGGAATGGTTCTTGAACCGGATATCGGGTTCCTGACACCACTGGGGTTCAGGAAGGGATAGAGCCATGCTTTATTGACAATACATAACTTTTATACTCAAATCATATAATGGAAACCAATACAGTAGGCGTAACAGCTGAGAGAAACAAGATAAGAGCACACACGTGTTAGTAATACGTAATCAAAAGGCGTGAACTAGGCGTGAGTGCTAGAAACGTCACATGAAAGTGTCACAAGTGGGTGGGTACATAGCAGAATCTGGCAATGTCAGCAGAAATCTGAGATCTGGATGCGCGCGCAGCTGCATGACGTGTGATTGACGTGAAGCTGGAGGGTGCAGGGGACTTGACATTTACACTAGAGGAAAGAGACAGAAGTCTGGCATGTCAGATCAACTCGTTCCTATATCATATCTGATATCTGTTGTTTGGGAACCATATTATCTAGAGGGAAAGGTCTCTTGGGCAGAGGCTATTCTATACTGACTGTGAGTGCGTGTATAAGCGTCTACGTGTCTGCATGAGATGCGAGGGGCATGGGCCTACCATGGTAACAGGAGCTATGAATTACTTGCACGGAGACAGTGAGGCCGGGCCCTTTGCTCTGCAGCTGGAAGGATGTTTACTTGAACTAGTAGGCAGGAATGTATTTCTGAGGAGCGGAACAGATAATTCGAAGGTTGAATACAGTCTTGGCAGGCAACAGGCTGAGCTAAGCGCCGTTAGCCGCGCAGGGAGTAAGGTAGAGGTCACGGGTACAGAGGCAGGCCCAGGCTGAGGCATTCAGAGTCAGAAGGCAGGAAAAGGCTTGATGGCAGAATTCAGGGCCTACTTCGCCAGAGCTGAAAAACGTGTAAAGTACACCACATAAAGACGTTGGCAAGGCATACTTAGGAAAGGAATATTCAACCCGTTCAGGGTGGATCTGAAAGAGGACATGTTAACGTTGGACGCAAATGTATTTGCGTCTTCATAGCTGGCACAGGAGGGAAGTTACATGCACTTTAAGCTCGTACATGGAGACGGTGGGGTACACGTTAGGGAACATTTCTTGACCATAAAATTTATATTTCCTCAACGCCCCGGCTAGAAGCCGTACTGGGAGTCCGACATGATCCTGTTCTCATCTGCCCATACAGTTAATCTTTGTAAAAGGACCTGGTCTACCACTTTGACCACTGAGTCGATAAGCGAAATAGGTCTATAGCAGTGAGTGCTGTTTCTGTTACCCTTTTCAAAAACTGGAACTATAGTAGCGCAAGCCCAGGACTGAGGACACCCATTCATTGCCGTATCGTTTAAAAGGGATTCTAGGATCGGGGCCCAGAACAAAGGAACTGACTTAAATAGATCAGGGGGGATCCCATCTGGGCCCGGAGCTTTGTTGATAGTTAGCCCTAGAATACTTTCCATGATCTCACTCCTATCAAAACTGATCACAGCGACTTCCTAATCCTGGGTTTGCTACTGTTAAGATTGAGCAGGCAATCAAACATGGTTTTAAAGTGGAGTACCCACTCCTCCTCTGTAATATGGGCCACCATGCCATCCCCCCGTCCTTGTAAAACATGGGCCCATTTACAACGCTCCAGAACCTTGAGCTGTTCCTCAGGGTGCTAGAGTCAATAAACTCTTTCCATGCGTAATCCTTCAAAGCTCCCTTATGTTTGGCCAGGGCTAACTTATATTCCATTCTGCAAGCCCGGACATCCGATTGGTTTCTTGGTTTGGCTGCCAGAGCTTCCCTCAGCCGCTTAGCTGATTTGGAGCAGTGGGAGTCAAACCATCTGGGGCCATGTGAAGCAGTGCCACTGGCCGGCACGCATAACAGATCCCCTACTTTTAGTGCTAATACTTCATAGGCACCAAGGATCTCATTAGGGGTGGACCACTCAGATGTACATAGTTCCAGTTCGTGGGCACAAGAATATTTCACATTATTGTAAAAACTATCAGGAGATACTTGGAGCTACTTTGATCTGGACTTTCCGTCTGTAAGTTTCAAGGTGCCTCTATTGGGGGCCTTACCTAATTTTACCGCTAAAGGGCCGACATATTAACTGTTAAAGAGTTATGGTCACTAAATTCACTTTCTAAAATATTAAAACCATTAAAAGGGAATTGTAACGACACGGAAATTAGAATCAAATCAATAAATGATCCTCTTCCGTTGCCTTTAAACGTTGGTACAGGGAACTTGATGAGTGGGTCGGTTAAGGACATCGTAACCAACATATCTAGTTCATTCAACATATTATTCAGCAGTTTCCCTTGAGAATGGTGTTCAAAATGAAAACCCAACATAAGGGGGCAGCCCAACTCCGAAATGCAATATGTTGAGGGATTACCACAGGGGTGTATATTAAAATAGCCAGAAACCAGGAGGTTATAAGATCCCGGGCCCATGGATTTTTTTTATGAATCCTCCCAAATTGGTGATGTTACATTCCTCTTGCAGGCAGGCCACCGAGTTATACAAATTAAGAATTCTGCATTTAGTGTCCCCCTAGTAGCCTACAATGCCAAAATTCCTCGATGTGAAGATGGGATCACCTGCAACTTACAATCAACAACCACTGAAATGTAAGTAACTAAACCACCCCTTGGTCTTCCACTCACCGAAGGGGTGGCCTGGACAAAAAGTGCCTTATAACCTTCTATGCAAAGATTGCAGTTCATCGACCACGTTTCTTATAGGCTAATTACGGTGTATTGTTTCACATAGCGTACCCATCGTGGATCTTGAGGTTTATTAACCAACCCAGCAATATTCCATGGTAAAAAGTTGTTCGGCCTCACATCTACAGGCTTCATTGCTAAATCCCTTGTAGTCTGGGGGGTGTCGCTGGTTTAGGACCAGGCGGTACAGAAGCCCGCAATCAATCACAATTTTCCA
Organism: Lissotriton vulgaris; assembly: GCF_964263255.1. NCBI lineage: Eukaryota > Metazoa > Chordata > Amphibia > Caudata > Salamandridae > Lissotriton > Lissotriton vulgaris. The sequence goes on from NC_141685.1 coordinate 325,452,469, forward strand.
ACCCAGATATAGCTGCAAATCTGTTGTCTAGCACCAATGTTTGGGGGCTATGTGACTGGCTATCTAATTCAGGAGCATAATGGGCTAGGGCAGGAGGCTGTTGCCGGGGAACTTGTTTATTTAACCAACCTCCTAGTTGGTGTGCCCTACAACCATGCTCTGGCATCTCCTTATGGGGGACTGGCTTATAAAAATAACCCAGGGAAAAGATTCCTCTCCTGTGCTGGGCCCCAATGTAAATGGGTGTGGTCATGACGAGCTGAGCTCATCATGAGCACAGGAGCACTGTACTGCATGACGAGCTGAGCTCGGCATGAGCATGGAAGGGGTTAATAACAGAACCGGTTAATGGGGGGAGGCTAAGGTCCCTAGATAACATACGCCCAGCAGTAAAGGGATTATCAAAGTTTACAATAACACAGTCTCCACTATCCGTTTTACATGAGTTCCATATCCAATTGACCCTACGTGCCATTAAGATATTTTTTGATATGCGATGGCCCAGGGTGGTGTTATGTGAGAACCAGTGAGTTAGTTTATTTTTTAGTTGCACATAATCTTCCTTATCCCCAGTGGGGAGGGGAGGTACATTCCCCAGTACCACTACATATGGGGTGAATTCAGGTGGGAGGTCTATTGTCGGATGTTCAATGGTTGCTGGTCCCTTCCATCCTGCCCCCTCTCCATATGGGACCTGAGAGATCCTACTCTACTTGGAGGCTGGCGAGAAAGAGCCCTAGTATCTGGGCCTCAAGGCCTATTACTATTAAGACTGTTCTTGTCTTGGGCCTCACCATTAACTGTAAACCTTACGGTTGACCCTCCCTCTGTCCCCTCCCGCACATCTCTTTTGCCCCTCATTACTGTGTCAACTATGTTGATAGGTAGGCTCACTGCCGGAATAGCTGGAAGATTGCAGCCAATGGTTCCCTCTAGTTGGGCTAACCTCGCTTCAATTGCACTTATTTTTTTAAACATGGGGTCTAATAAGGTGGATAACATGGTTTCTAACCTTATCCAAAAATTCCCCTCCTCAGAGCTCTCGTGTAGTTGCCCTGCCATGGTCTGGTCCATGGGAATTGGATTACCCTCATTGTCGACACTTGGGGGGGGGGACAATTGGGGCGGACCCTCCAGGTGTTCCCTGAACTGAATTTGATTTTGTACACCCTCGACCCTTTCTTTTTGTAATGGAAAATTCGTTATTACAGGCTGATTTAAGCTTGGCTATCTGCCCTCTGGTAGTCACCTTAATTTTCACAGGAGTGGTTTCATGCTCCTTAGAGGGACCAGAGCCAGAATTTATTGTTATAACTGAGGGTGCAGGTAGAGGTGAACTCGACCTGACTGTGGGAACATCCTGACTTATTGCCAACAAAGAGTCGGGGAATGCAGGGGTTAGAGAAAGTCTACCTAACGGGGATTGTGGATCAAGAGATAACCTTCGTTCTGTCAGTTATATTTCATGGATGAGGGCAGATTCAGCCCTCAAAATTAAGGCATCTTGTGTACCGACCACACTATTCCCCATATTTATTTTTCGCTTACTCATAGTTATAAATCTATAGACACCCTGTTGAAAAATACACCAGTCCCTAAGGAAATATAGACCTGTAATTGTTAGCCAATTGCTTAATGTAGTGTGCAAAGAGCAAAGTGCAACATGCAATGTGCAAAAATGCAATTCAAAGCTAAGACACAAAATGCTAAAGTAGCTTGAAACAAAAAGCTCCTCGAGACTGGTGTTACAATCTTCAGAAAAGTGCTAAGTGTCTTATATAATGGTCAGCAGCATCAAATATAAACAGTTAATCCATAAAATAACACAAATGGGCAAAAGTGCAGTGAAAGGTCCAGGCACTCAGGACAGTCTATGATCCAATATAGCTTGCAGAGACGGGATTAGTGTGAAGTGGGCAGTTCACGACTCATTCAGCATGGGAAGAACGTTCTAAAATTACAAGGCTCTGGACAGCGCCTCTGCTGCCGGGGAATAAAAGTTAAATAACACAAAACAGTACCTGTGAGATGGACCTTGAAGATAAATGAAAGGGGAGTGGCCCTGCCCTGCCTCTTCCTGGCGATGACTGGCAAAGACGGGCCCGCCCTTGGCCCGGGCGCTGCCCGGCCGCCACCTGCGCTTGACCTATTTGTAGTGCCTCCGGGTGCAAGCTAGCACATCAGAGGTGTGCCTCAGGTTTTTATTTTATTTTATTTTATATGCTTGTAAAGCGCCAGAATAGACCCCCGAAGGGGTATCTCCGCGCTGTAGCTGCAAAGGAAATGATATATAGTGGTGTATCCAGTGGTGGAAGAGAGGCACTTAGATACTGGGGAACAGGTATGTTTTTAAAGTTTTCCGAAAAATCAGGTGACTGGTGAGGGATCTTAATTCTGGAGGCAGTGAGTTCCAGAGTGCTGGTCCGGCATGGGCCAGCGCACGACCACCTTGCCTGGTCTTCTTAACTCTAGGTACCTTCAGTAACTGCTGGTTGCTGGAGCGCAAGGAGCGCCCAGGGGTATAGGGCTGGAAAAAGTCAGTCAGATATTTAGGGCCCTCCCCTATCATACTCTTGTGGATAGTACATAGAGTTTTAAACTGGACTCGTTTCTTCACTGGGAGCCAGTGAAGTCTGGTCAGTAGGGGACAGGAAGGAGTCCTTGGTGGAGCGTTCAGGACAATCCTTGCTGCTGTATTTTGGATTACCTGCAGTTTCTTGAGTTGTTCCTCGTTTGCTCCAAGGAGCAGACCGTTGCAGTAATCCACCCTGCTGATGACAAGAGCCTGTACCAGCGTTTTCCTATAATGGTCCGGTAGGTAGGGGAAGACTCGTCTTAACATCCCTATAGCCCGAAAGCAGGTACCGGCAACTTGATTTACATGATCTTTAAATGTAAGTTGCTGATCAAGTAACACTCCCAGGTTTCTAACCGTGCTCTTGGGAATGGGGATGGGGCCTAGTTCTTGGGGCCACCAGTCAGATGACCAGTGTGTTGCCGCTTGCCCGAACAGCATGACCTCGGTTTTCCCGACCTTACACTGCAGACAGTTTGATGACATCCATTCTGCAATGGCTCTCATGCCATCTGCAAAAGATCTTTTTATTGCAGGTGTAAGGTTTTTAAAGGGAAAAAGGAGTTGGGTGTCGTCAGCGTACGACACGGGGGTGAACCCGAAAGATCTTGCTAAGTTGGCTAGGGGGGCCACATATATGTTGAAAAGTGTGGGGCTCAGACAAGAGCCTTGTGGCACTCCCTTGTTGAGCTCCCTGTGAATGGATTTATGGGAGCCCAGCCTAACTTCTTGGAATCGACCAGACAGAAAACTCTCCAACCACGCCAGAGCCTCTCCTTCTATGCCTACCTCCCTTAGGCGGTGGAGAAGCACCGTGTGAGACAACGTATCGAAAGCGGCGGAAAGATCCAACAGCACCAGAATCATAGAGCTGCCATCATCCAGTGCCATCTTGATGTTATTGGTCACTGTTTGAAGGGCTGATTCTGTGCTGTGGTTAGGCCTGAACCCAGATTGTGAATAGTCCAGGCCTTCCGTCGCTTCAAGATGTTGGGAAAGATAGGTGTTCACGTGCCTCTCCGTGATCTTGCCTAAGTATGGTAGGAGAGAGATAGGTCGTAAGTTGGAGAGGCCTGTCCACGGAGATGATGCCTTTTTCCTTATCAGGGGCTGCTGGGAATTGCAGTTTCTGCCTTGTGCTGGCTGTTTCCCTCACTTCTTGCAGGAGAGCACCCAGCCGTTCCCCTCACGGCGCAATGGCAGAGGTGCTGGCCGTTCCCCTCGCGGCGCCCGATGGCAGCAAAGAAGGTAGGTAGGTTGGTAGTTCAAAATATTACATTATCCAGGGGTAAGATTCAATTAACCTGTCCTGAGTACGGTATCTTGAGCCAGTTCCCCTGCCTTCAACTGATAGATGTGGGACGTTCCTATGACATTTCTATTGGAGGCTGCTTGAAATTATTGTTCCCATCCTCGAAATGCTGACAGCATCTGGCCTAATAAAATATAGCACTGTATAGCAATGGTGAGGACGACGTCAATTCGTTTAAGAGCCAGAGTGGAGGATAAAATGAAACATGTTCTCTCCCTTTCTCTCTAGTGTTGGCTGACATCCTGGACATGGTCAAGTGTGCTTGTTTTCTCAATGTAAAACTACTTTTCATTTCCTAAACAGCAGACAAAGCTATTTTGGACAAATTAAATGATTTAGGAAAAGAACACTGTGTGTGGCATATGATGGGTGCTTTCTGCAGCAATGTGTCTGTTGGAGGCAAACCATCGGGTGAGACAACAAGATAAAATTATGAAAACATTGTATTCTAATGTAATTGGATGTATATAGCACTTACTACCTCTGACGGGGCGTCAAAACGCTTTACGGCGAGTAGCAAGCTACTCCCTAACCAAAGGTTAGTGGTTAGTTCAGTGTTTATTGTTGGTTATTGTGGTTAGTTATATGCTCTCAAGATAGCTAACATACATTTACTTCAATTACTTTGTGATCTATTAATGCAAAGGTATGTGTGATTATAAGTAGAGGCTCTGTGGTTGCAGGTGAATGGATAGTGGGATAGATAGACTGGCAGGGAGTAGCTAATGTTAGATACAGGGATAGGGTTTTAACCCCTTCGCTGCGGGGGTATTTTCCCGACGGTGCGGGGGGCTGAGATGGGGGGGTCGCGGGCCGCGGTGCTCGTGATGAGCCCAGCTCGTCATGAGTCACAGTGCAGCTGTGCTCATGACGAGCTGGGCTCGTCACAACCCCTCCCACTGATTAATTCTCCCGCACAGGCAGGGAATCAATCCTGCGTGGGCGGCAGGCAGCCGTTATGACATTTGTTCTAATGCAAGACAGTGGAAAAGAAAAGAAAGTAGAATGTTGGAGTGTATTTCATTTGTGGTAGTGCAGGTTTTAGTAACAGAACACAACAGAAAAATACTAATGTGATCATTGTATGCTGCTATTCTGTGCACATACAAAAAAAAGTTAACTGACACAATATATAGATCTATTCCATGCACATTAAAAAAGAGAATGAGCATGGTGCTATAGAGAACTATAGTGATAGTGGAACTAGACTATAAATAAGCCAGATAATATCCCTAAAATGGCCCCTTTAGGAACTACAATTATATAACAGAACACTTTGTGATGTTTGCCTTCCCTTTGTCCAGCTGTGGTACATGAATGGATGGCACATGTAAAAACAAGGCAGGGTTTAGGTCAAGCCTAGTGGCAGCGCACGTTTACTGCTGCTCTGCGAGGTAAGCTTTAGTAGAGTATGTTGTGGAAGCCTTGCCCACACTCAGCCCATACTTTTGATTTGCTGGTGTCATTGTCCTTGGTAAATGCTGGCTTCCGATTCATTGTGAGGCTTGTTAGTCCCTCCTTGTTGCCATTTGTTACCGCCCATGAGGACTGGATCTTTTTCTGTGTCCAAACTCGGGAGCTTTCATTACCAGTTCCGAGAACTATTTACTTCATTAAGGGACACAGCATGCACAGGGTGCTAGCTTCGGTCATGGCGGCCGCTTCCTAACCTAATTTGCATTTCCATCTTTTAGGTATGCTCCGTTCCCACTGCACCAATGCAGAAGTCCTTTGTTCCCCCTCCAAACCAGTCCCCTCCCACCGCTCATATGCCCATGCGCCTTTATTAGATCGAGCCTAGAGCAGTGCATGCATGCCTGCTCGACTTTTAATAAGGGGGTTTTCAAAGTGCTACCCACAAGCTTTTGCTGGCCTCAAGCTTGCTTTCACACTCATGTGCACACGCGCAGCCGCCATCTGCCTTTCTTATCTATTTCTCTGCATCGCTGGCCATTACTTTCACTTTCTCAGCCATATCTGCCTTTATCTCTGCTGGTTCCTTTAGCTATATCGACGTGCTTGATTATATCTTTTTCTCGCTTATATTTCAATAGCGCTTTACGCACACACTGGCATAATCTGTTCCGCCCGCTGTGCCTTATCATCACTTTTTCGGTTGGCGCCTGCCACGATGACATGACAGGCAGCCTTGACCCTATATAAAAATGTCATAGATTTATCTACCACATACCCGGTCAACAATGACATTCTTGTTCTTGTTGCCTCAAAAACTGCAGGACGCAAAAGGAACTCTGCAACAGGTTATTTTTAAAACCGTGTGAGTTCTAAACACGGCGCCCACTTCCCCCATCCCCAACCGGAGCAGGGGCCGATGGTGCACAGAATTTAGACTGTGCGTGTGGGTGCAGTTTGGTTCAGGTGTGGGGAATTGGAAGCCTTAAGTGCTGTGGGGGCTGGGGCCGCAACGGACGATGTGTTATACAACACCGGGTTTGCTCAACTCTGCAGTTCCCACCACCTTCCCCTAGATCTTAGAAGCCTCGCGGAGCTCAGCAGAGAAAGGTACTGGTTAACCGCGTTTCTCGATTTCCGTTGAAAGTCCTGGCCAAGAGTCTCAGTAGCCTTAAGAATTGATGGGGCTGTCTGTACGCAGAGCAGACACACAGCCTGTGGCGTGCTCTGCTCGCATCGCGCCCTCCAAGGTACTCGCTCCTGGTCCACGCGCTGCCCACTTATACTACGTGACTTCCTTCGGCCCCTCACCTTAAATTAAGGACTCCAAAGTGAATCATAATATCACAGAAACGGAGCTCCTTATTTTACAGAAGAGTAAGGAGTGCTTAGCATGTGATCGTGCAGAAATGCCACGTTTATTAGGCTGTGTAACTCATATTTTCGTCTCCTCGCTTTTAAGACCACACATGCGTCTCCCTCGGGCTACTGTAAGGCAGCAGAATGAATTCTTCTTTTGTTCAGAAGGACAATCTAATTAGAGTTTACAGTATGTGAAAGGTAAATACGGATTTTGTAATTCAAGAAAGGAAGGCATGCAGTTTTTTGTTTGACTTTATAATATAATATGTGAAAGAAAATCTATAGTTAGTGGAAACAGGGACATTCATTTCTGTTCCGATTTCGCGGGCACTTTTGTAAAAATCGCTTTATTTTTACAAAAGTGCTGATTTAAGTCGCGAAATCCTGGAGGGTCTGCTTAATTGTCCAGGCACCCTAAGATATTCACAGCGTCTCCAAATCTTTCGAGTTCACCCATGACACATTTGAGCCGCTTACCTGGTCCTTGTGCTTTTTATGATTTTGATCTATGGTTTGTTTAGTCGTGGGGTTTAATGGCAAGAAATCACTATCGCCCAAAATAGACCAGACCCATGCAATGAGACAAACATCACTGGTAGCATAAAAGGCCACTTTATTCATAAGATCAGGCAATTTCATAAATATCCATAAACCTACAAACACTTGTAATTTATCACTTATCTTCAGAACCATAGAATTTGCATTTTGTACCAAAACCATATCATTTATTTTTGAACTTATTTGTTTATAACTGTATTGATCCAAAAACCAATATAACTTTGTTTACTTGAATTCACCCCATGTTTCAAAATCTTTCACTTTCCATCTTTTCTTTTCTTTTCCCCCATCCTGTACCTCCCACCACCCTCTCTCATGAAGGACGATCAAGTCCACTCTAGACCTTGACCTCCCCCTATTCCGCTGCACCAACATATAGGATACAAATTAATTGCCTGTCCTATAGTGGCATATTACAGGTATAACATCCTTGCTTAATCAGACAACAGTTTATTAATATCATAAACAAATTTATTTAATATCTTGTTTCCAAGGGGTGGGTGGGCGGGCCTTGCCTAAAACGCTTCTACTTCCTAAGACTGGAACCTAAAATGGCGCCTCTCCCCTGCCTAACGCCTACGCAGCTAACTATGCGCACGCTGCCCTGCTCCATCGCGTCATCGCTCTGGGTCTGCCCACTCGGGCGAAAATCCACGGGGGGAGACTGCTTCGCTCCGCTCCCCCCGAGGATTGCATCGCCCAAAATAGACCAGACCCATGCAATGAGACAAACATCACTGATAGCATAAAAGGCCACTTTTTTCATAAGATCAGGCAATTTCATAAATATCCATAAACCTACAAACACTTGTCATTTATCACTTATCTTCAGAACCATAGAATTTGCATTTTGTACCAAAACCATATCATTTATTTTTGAACTTATTTGTTTATAACTGTATTGATCCAAAAACCAATATAACTTCGTTTTCTTGAATTCACTCCATGTTTCAAAATCTTTCACTTTCCATCTTTTCTTTTCTTTTCCCCCATCCTGTACCTCCCACCACCCTCTCTCATGAAGGACGATCAAATCCGCTCTAGACCTTGACCTTCCCCTATTCCGCCACTCAGGAAAAATCATGGATTTCTCCTGACCCCACCCAAAACCAAAAACCTTTCTTATCTTTCCAGTTTTGTTCCGTTTTTTTTTTTAATTCTTCCCTTGTGGAAGATACCCACAAATCCACTTTCAAAACTTTCGATAACATGTCTCTTATTTCAAGTATGTAATATGCCATCCCCAATTGGGTTAGGTGGACACCGTCTTCTCTAAAGAAATGGCCTTCCTTGCCAGTGATGCTGTCGTGTGCGATAGTCTGAATCCCCAATCCCACACAGAAAATCTTCATAGGCCTGTTTAGTTTTTTCCTTGCTTTTTCCATAGCACTGTGGCTCCTTGCATTCCTCCACTGTTGTCTATAAACAAATTCGGTCCACACTAAACTGGTCCCTAGCCAATTGTTGGAGATTACAGTTAAATCTAACTGCATGGCTTTGATCAAACTTAAACCTGATAATGCCACCAGGTCATTTTCCTCAAGATGGAGTATTAACATGTCAGGGCCACCTCTGTCATACCTGATCTTTGCTAATAAAGGAAACAGATTCTCCCAGCGCATGCCCCCTTTACCGCACCAGTAAAGTTAATGTCCAGCGCTGGGGATGCCCAAATTCCTTCCATAGATTTGATGGTCAGCAAAAATCGGGGTCCATTTCACAAATGAATGTCCTACGATCCAAATTTGTTTTTTGGCAGGACGCAAACCCCAAATGTCACCTGGATGAAAGAAAAACATTCTATTAAAACACTCAAACAACCATATAAACTTATGCTTACAACTCATGTCTTTGTTTTTTTTTTTTTATTTCTTCACATAGCGGGCACAGCAATTTGAACTCCATCTTCCTATCCTCTTGATCACACTCCAACCCAGCCCCAAACAAGCTGCTTCTGATGCCGCCCCTATACGAAAGGAATGTGTTGCATATTTCATTGGATTTAAACCTAATAATAAAAGCGTACGTCTCATGACCACCAACAGCTGGTGGCTCGAAAGCTTTTCACCTGACTCATGTACAAAAATCGGCCCACCCAGAAAACCTTTAAAAGACTGAAAATCCCTCCACCCTTTTACTGGACAACAACCTTGTATTTGGGTCACATTTAGGTGTATCCACACTCCTTGCCCCATCTGATCCGTTTTGGATTTGCGTAACCATATTTTTAAACTGTTCCCCTCCAAATAAACATCTTTGCTACATAGTCCACATTCATTCTTCAAACCTAACAGTTCAGAAACTCTAAATGCTCCAAAGAAGAGCCATATCATAACTAATGTAAAAAGCCTAATTTCATGAAAATTGTAACAGGACTCAGGTAACGACCACAGCAATTGCTGTAACAAATCAAAAGTTATTGGTGCTCTTGTGTGAGGAATTGCAGCCTTCTCCCTCTGCAAACCTTTCAAAACTTTTTTCACCAACACATTGTTATTCGGATCCAGTCCCCAATATAATTGACCGTAAAAGGAAATCCCCGCTAACTTCCCTGCTATGGTGTTATGCGAAAGCCCTTTATCAATTAATGTTAAAACAAAGTCAAGTATTAATGGGATACACATCTCTTCTCTTTTTACAATGTCGAAAGTCTTGCCATCACTTAGAAATTCATGCCATGCCAGCATGTAACTCCGTTGGGTGGATGGCGCTATTGAATTCTCCACCAGCTGTACGATCCTCAGTCCCCTAGGGCCCAGACGCTGTGAGGCACAGGTGTTTTCTTGACTGCTGCTCCCTGAGCCAGCCCACGAAATCTGTCCCACTGGGAACGAGAGAGTGCATCAGCGATTGTGCTATTGATACCTGGTATGTGTTTTGCCCTGAAAACTATATTCAGACGCAGACTCAACAACATGAAAGCCCTCAAAAGACCTAGCACTCTTCTGTCTCTTGCTTTCTGCCTATTTAGCAGGTTAACTACTGACATGTTGTACACGTGTTAAAGTATCGTTCTGTTACTAAGCTCCTGACCCCATACCTGCAAAGCTACCAGAAGGGGGAAAAGCTCCAGAAAAGCTATACTACGGCCCTGTGTCTTCCACACCTCTGGCCACACCTCCGCGCACCTGCGCCCGTCCCAAAAAATACCGAATCCATTTGATCCTGACGCATCTGAATAAAGTTGCACCTGCCATTTCATGCCTTCTTCTATGAAAAATAAAGACACACCATTAAACTCCTCAAGAAACAATAACCAAATTCTCAAGTCCTCTTTTACACTTCTGGTTAGCCTGATTATATGGTGCGGCAGCGTTGCTCCCGACATAGCCATGCCTAACAATCTGCAGAAAGCCCTGCCTGCCCTCAGCACTCTGCACGCAAAATTCAAATATCCTAATAGCTTTTGCACCTGCCTCAGTTGTAATTTGTCTGCCTGTAGCGCCTCTTGAACACATGACTTAATCTCTTCCAATTTGTTCTTTGGAAGTCTTGCCACCATCACCAAAGTATCTATTTCTATTCCAAGAAACGTAATCTGTGTACTTGGTCCCTCTGTCTTGTCTTGTGCCAAAGGCACCCCAAATGTTTTGGCCATGTTCTGAAAAAATTGTAAAGCTCTCTCGCTATGCCTCGACTGCGCTTGTCCCATGAATAAAAAATCATCGAGGTAATGACACACCCTGGGATCCCACACCTACGCGCCCGAGTGGTACTACACCTGGCAGATATTGGCAGCCATCGGCAACCCCAGAACACGGCCTATACCTGCTGATGAGGGGTAATACCCCGAAACACGTGTCCAGGGATGGCGAAGACAGCGAAGATAGCGGAAGATCGAAAGACGATGCATCGCGAACACGTAACTACACTAACCAGAGTCCTTAGGGGCGACACCGCCGGTGTGTGAGTAGTGTGCGACCCCACCCCCATTTGCAACTTTAAAGCTCCCTTGAGCTCTTGGCTGACGAGCCTGGGATCCCGCACCTACGCGCCCGAGTGGTACTACACCTGGCAGATATTGGCAGCCATCGGCAACCCCAGAACACGGCCTATCCCTGCTGATGAGGGGTAATACCCCGAAACACGTGTCAAGGGATGGCGAAGACAGCGAAGATAGCGGAAGATCGAAAGACGATGCATCGCGAACACGTAACTACACTAACCAGAGTCCTTAGGGGTGACACCGCTGGTGTGTGAGTAGTGTGCGACCCCACCCCCATTTGCAACTTTAAAGCTCCCTTGAGCTCTTGGCTGACGAGCCTGGGATCCCGCACCACGCGCCCGAGTGGTACTACACCTGGCAGATATTGGTAGCCATCGGCAACCCCAGAACACGGCCTATCCCTGCTGATGAGGGGTAATACCCCAAAACACGTGTCCAGGGATGGCGAAGACAGCGAAGATAGCGGAAGATCGAAAGACGATGCATCGCGCACACGTAACTACACTAACCAGAGTCCTTAGGGGCGACACCGCCGGTGTGTGAGTAGTGTGCGACCCCACCCCCATTTGAAACATTAATGACACACCCTACCTTCACTGCACCCTTGTTGAAAGACCCACTGCAAAAATGAACTGAATAACTCAAAGAGGACACAGGATACTGCACACCCCATTGGTAAAACTTTGTCAAAATAAAAATAGCCATCCAACTGCATACCCATGAGCTCAAAATCTAGGGGGTGAATCGGGATCAATCGAAAAGCAGACTGAATGTCGCATTTGGCTAGCTCAGCATGATCTCCTAAACTTTTTACCATTCTCAAAGCCTCATCAATTGTGGTGTAAGAGACAGCCGTGTCCTCATCTGCAATGAAATCATTGATTGACCTACCCTCTGGCCATGAGAGGTGCTGTATCATGCGGAATTCACCTGAAGACTTCTTAGGAATGACCCATAATGGTGATACCATAAAATGAACAAATGGCATCTCCTCAAAAGAGCCTGCCACTCTACCTAAACGCACTTCCTCTTCCAGTTTCTTTCGCACTACCTCCGGGAAGTCCTTTGCAGACCTTAAATTCTCTGCCCAGCGCCTGCATCTGTGGCCCTGGTAACCAATTCTGAATCCGTCCCTAAACCCCCAATATAGTTTGGCAGCCGCCTCCCTGTCCGGGTACCTGTCTAAACAAGGGACAAACAATTCCCATTTAATTGGGGTAAAAGCGCTTTAGTATAGGAGGGAGTGAAGCTCCCCTCCCTCTTGCTGCTGGGCCTTGTTCTTGGGGTTTATGCTCAACTGTGTCTGGTGTTGGTGTAAGGCACTGAAAGAGCATGTGTCTACCTCCACACTGGGAACATTCATGCTTAAACCTACAGTATGGCCTGTTACAATAACCTCTGTTGTAGTTCCAACATGAGCCCATGCCGCTTGAATGTCCCCTTGCGAACGACCCCGCCCTTTCCTGGGCGGTGCGCCCTGGAAAGGGCCGGTACGTTACCGGCAACCCACTAGCTGTATGTGTAGTTTCTGTATGTTGAGAGGATCACATCCATTGTAACCATAATTCCATATCTCTGTCCCCCCATGGTTTATCAGGAGACATACTCATCCTGGCCCTGAACTCTTCGTCATAGTTCAGCCAGGAAAAGCCACCAAAATGCATGTGTGCCTTCCGTACCACATCCATGTATTTGAAAAGTGATACTGCCCTCTCTGCATATTTCTCGCAGTAGATGCTAGCAAAAATTAAAAAGGCCGATAACCAATTATCTATATTTCTAGGCACTCTAGTGCGTCTCGGCAGTTCCATCTCCTCCTCTTTTGACCCCTCTCTCGCTTGCACATCTCGATGCAGCAAGCGGAAAACATCTACATAGTCATGCTGCCATATCTTTTGTTTCGTCTTTTGTGACAAATGTGTGCCTAGCGGCATCGACATGCCCATATACGGTAACCTGTTTGGCACAGATAATCTGTCTTCCGTGCCTTTGTGCCTAAGACTGTGTACAGTGTTTCCACCCTTCTCAACTGACTGTGAAACCGCCACCTGACTTTGGCCGAAACATCCTGCTCCTGGACCTTTTTACCAGCAACCTGTGAAACAACATCCCATGCCCCCCACCAAACCGGCTTACCCTTTGAAAGCTGTTCTTCTCGTCTCCTCTAATCTTCTTGAGATATCCGCTCAAGATTCTCCTTCTGCAGTCCAGAATCTGCCTCTTCATCTTGAACCTGAAATGATTGAACAGATTTTGTTGTCCCCATCCCCCTCCCTTTGCCCTTTGTTTGAGTTGCGCCCCTTTCTTGCACACTCATCAGTTGTTCCCCCACACTCCGCTCCTCCGAATTTTGCACAAATGCCACTTTCCCTGCCCCCGTAGCTTGTGGGGCGAGGACTTGCTGGCTTCCTCCTGGACACTCTCCATCACCCACACCCCCATCATATGTTGCCCAATTAAAAATAGGCCCTCGCTCCAAAGGCCTGTCCTCCTGTTGTGAATCCGCCAAACATTCCACGTTAAAACCACTCTGCTCAGTGGCCGTCCTGTCTATCAAAAACTCTCTGCCATGTGCTCGCCTATCTCCTGTCTGATTCCTGCTCTGAACCTGCTCGACTACTGGAAAACATGGCACCCTATCTGCCTCCTCCGCTAGTGGCACCCTGCTGCTTGTAGCACCCAATCTCCCTTTACTCCGCTGCGTGTCCGAAGATGTGGAATGTTCTACCCACACCCATTGGCCATCTAAACTAGTGCCCAAATCCTGTTCCTCAGGCCCAAAACCTACAGGTGCCTGGCCCGCAGCCGGGAAAATGTACTCATGGTTAAATCTGGTATGTTCCAATCCATTGTCATACATATAATGAATAAAGTCTACTTGGCATTGTCCTGGCAGGCTGGCCGACCTCCTCTGAAAACTCTCCTCCAAAGCCTGCGCCTGCAGCCCCTCCTGTCCGGGTACATGTCTGTCTATAAAATCTTCTGCAGTATTTTCCACAATGCTGAAAAACCCCCCTAACTCCTCAAACTCTGGCTCCCTGGTCATAACCCCTGTGTACAAAAACTCCCTCTGACCGCTGGGGCACTCTTCCTGTTGGGCATGACCAATAATTCCTCCTCGCTGCCACTGGAATAGTCAACTAATGACTGAGGCTGTAACTGCCTTGCCTCTGAAACTGCTGGTTTTTGGCAGGCGCTTATCAGCCCCCTTTACTGTATTGCCATCTAAATATTGTCTCCTTTCTGGTGCAGAATTGGCTTGGCAGTTTAGTCTGCCCTGTTCCCATGATGCACTGGGCCAGGGACAGACTGATTTGCATATAGCCAGGTTCTGAGCTGGGATGGTGCAGTGAGATAAATAACGGTGATGGATCAAGCCCTGATCTTTGGACTGGGTAAGAGTGGTCTGCTTAATTCAGACGCTCTGTTCATCACCACCCCCTTTTCTGAATCTAAATATTGTGGCACACTGAATACAGGCACTAGTCTGGGCCGTATCTGCCGAGCTGGGGCTGCTCTTGCTGTCCTGCCCCTCCCACCTTCTTGAAGCAGGAGACCTGAGCCGGGCCCGCCCTCTGCTAACACCTCCCTCGAACCCGTGGGCATAGACAACTCACCCAGCCACCTGACGACACAGCCAGACCCTCGAAGCAATGCTGGGGAGAGGGAGCGTGAAGACTGACCTCCCCACAGCGCCAATTGACGGGCGTGCGCCACAGACTGCCTTGCGCCTCTCGCCGAGCGCGCCCTTCTTGTGCCTCTTCGCACTGACGCTGGCGGCCTGCACGCATCAATGGCCCTCCTCACACCATTCGCCGCCTGTCTCCTTGGTGGCCTGTGAGGAGGCTCTGCTGCACCGTCCACTCCGACCGCTAATAAGTCGCTTCTTCCCGCTGCCGCTATGACGCGGAGCGCCTCCTGCAATGCCTCCTTCTTCGCCATTGTCAAAGCGGTAATCGACAAATGAATAGCAATACCTATAACTATTTTGCTTTTGACTAAAATGCCCCAGCCTCGCCTAAAACGCTCCTACCTCCTAAGACTGGAACCTAAAATGGCGCCTCTCCCCTGCCTAACGCCTACGCAGCTAACTATGCGCGTGCTGCCCTGCTCTATCGCGTCATCGCTCTGGGTCTGCCCACTCGGACGAAAATCCACGGGGGGAGACTGCTTCGCTCCGCTCCCCCCGAGGATCGCACTTTGCAAGAGGCTGTATATTTGTAACACTAAGAGCAGCGGTCAAAGTACATTGAAAACAAGCATTGGCATAGCCAATAGGTCTCGCTTTTGGGACCTTATAAATATTTAGTTATAGTGCAACAACATCAACTGTTGCATGGCTAAACACTTATAAGGTTCCAAAGGCGAGACCTATTGGCTATGCCAATGTTTGTTTATTTATTAACTGTCCCAGGTGTTTCTGCTCGCTCGTCTCCTAGGTTGACCCATCTTCCTCCTCCCCCTGCTTCTTATTTCAAGGACGCGTGATGTGAGCCCACAGGAAGCTGTGAATGTGGGCTTTGCTCATAAGAAGGCTTGGTGGGGCGGGGTGGGAGTTGGAGGGTGAGTCAAGAATGTGAGCCCAGCTCATCTGTCCGGCTGCTGCGCGTGAGCAGTGAGACGGCAGCGGAGGAGTTCTGACAATGTGGGCATTACCATCACTGCTCGGGGAGGGACATCTCTCCCCACTAGTTAAGGCAAAATGTTTCACTGATAAGAGAGAAAACATCTAACAGCATAGGAGGGAGATACTTCCTTTCATCTGTTCCGCTCAGCGGCAGGTTTGGGAGCCTCCTCATTTGCACTCAATCAAACAAAGCCATCTTCTCCGTGTCGCATCTCCCCTTCCCCTTGGAGAATGTGCACCATGTTATTGAATTTCATACGTGCATTCAATCAAATACAGGGTACCGTAAAACACAGCCCCAGAGGCTGCTCACTTGTCTTTAAAACTTTTGATGATACGACTCGAGTACACTGAAGTGCCATTAAGGAGCTATTAGTGAGGAGGGGGAGGGGAGAGGGGAGATGGAACAGTGTTTAGAGCAGGGGTGGCTACATGTCACTATTGTGACCTCATTTCTTTTTAACCACTGCGTTATTATCGAACGGTAATGCACAGACTTTGTGATAGTTTACTCTTGGAAATATCCAAAGCGCACATGGAGCTCTGTTAATGATTGCACCTGTATTCATCTATTCATAGTGCTATATGCACAGATTCGCAGACACCAATGACCTTGACGATGCCCACATAGTGACTAGACCTGACAGAATTTCAATTACTCTGCAGTAATCTGAGTAATTCCATGGTACTCTTCGGCACATTGGGTGGAAGTATTTCCAATGCAACAAATTACCACGAGGTTCAACCTCGTGGTAATTTGCACCCCCTAATTGCTAATTCGCAATTTGAAAAACAATCATGCATTGCTTTTAAGAAATCGCAAATTTGCGATTCCTTAAAAGCAATCGCATTTTTGGAAATCGCTAAAAATAGCAAAATTCACAAAAATGTATGATGCATATCAAAAACTTATTTAGGAATCGCAAACGGACGAATTTTAATTCGCACCGTTTGCACTTCCTAAATAGGTTGATGCATGTGGCCCTTAGTATTCTAAATGACACAATGCCTTTTATATATGTTTTAAAACCCAAAACATAAAAAAATCATTGTCATTTACAATGTCAATAGCTCAAACTTGCGTAAATGCGAGTCCTATTGCATTGCAAATGCTTGTTTTTATTTACAGTTGGTAAATATTGAGATAGTAAACCCTTGCATTGAATAAAATAAAGAGAATCTGTTTCCCAACAATCTTGAGCCACCACCTTCTAGCCTTTGGGCAAAGGTATGGTTATCAACATAGTAATTCTTTGGCAAAGCCAGCAAACGAAATAAGGCGATCAGATATAGCCAGTATTTCATAGCCAGTATTTCCCGCTTGTAATAAATGCCCGAAATATCAAACAGAAGGAAAAATCACTTTAAAGCTAATTTGAAAAATCTAAACTATTGCTACATTTTTATTAAGACAGACGTACAGCTGGTAAGTTAAACAAGCATTGGCATAGCCAAAAGGTCTCGTATTTAGGACCTTATAAGTGTTTAGCCATGCAACAGTTGGTGTTGTTGCACCAAGGATATTCTGCTGCTTAACTAAATACTTATACGGTCCAGAAAGCGAGACCTATTGGCTATGCCAATGCTTGTTTGGTTGTTGTTGCTGTTTTGTTTAAGTTGCCAGATCTACAATAGCTGGTAATGGTTTTTGTTAACAGTTTTTTTGCATCAAATGAACTTGTTTTCATAGCTCTGAATGTTGTTTCCATTCTGGTTGTAGGAAGCCGGGGGTGTGGGGGCTGCCTAGCTGTGCGCATGCGCCGAACTTTGCAAATGAGGGAATGCCTGGTACAGGCGCAATTTCCAAGTGTGGAGTGAGTGAGCCTCAGGCAGCGTGACTCACTCACACAGGAGTTCATGCACTGCACCTGCATACTCAGCATGGGTTAAGGAAACTCGACCCACTCACTCCCAGGCATCGAACACATATTTACCCCTATTTGAAAACAAACAATGGCAAATTCAATGGCTATACCAGAGATACTCACTCTTATGCGTTAGTGCTCTGCCAATGCTTGTTTTACAGTCTAGCTTCAATAAACGTTGAGCACAATTATTGACTGGCTCCAGGCGCTGCCTCGTCATTTTTGGTGCCTTGAGTCTGTTGCGTCTTCTTAGCAGCTCTAGAAATGTACCCCCCTCGCTTCTATTGAATGTCAGCTTGGCTTCTACTCTCCAGGGCACACTGAGGATTTCTCTTATTGAGCGAATATCCGGAATGCCCAGTGAAATAGCTGCCTCGAAGCCTCCCGGGCACATTCCCTGCAGATGAAGGGCTGTCCGAATACCTCATTTCCATAGGAAAGCTTGGAATGATCAGCTCCGGCTCTAGGGCTGTGCGATTGGTGCCACTGCACCGGGTGCTAACTTTGGGGGGGCGCTGTGTTTTCAAGTGCAATATTGTTTTAAGAGCACCTGCTGCCACGTTCCTTGCCTTCAGTAATTTTCAGGCAACCATAAAAATGTCCAGTAACCCTGGTGATTGATGGACCTGCTGCAAAGAGATTGGAGTTTTTGTCTAGCGGAAGTTTTGACTCATCCACAAATAGCACTGGAGGAGACAATGTAAATAGGTCAGTGGTTACTGCTTCTGTCAGAGAACCCCTTTTGTTACTTGTAGTTTATACATTTAAATCCTATTAGAACATTGGAATGTTGGGAGCTCCATTGCAGACAATGGAGTGCTCCCTGCCTCTACGGGGCCCGTAAAGGCCCGCAGAGCAACATTCCAATGTTCTACAAAGGCTTCTCGAAGCTCGAGGGGATTTATATCCCCTCGAGCTTCGAGAACCCTTTGTTTAATTTGTTAGAACATTCTGCCCTCTAGTGGCAGAATGTTCTAATAGCCTTATAGCCCTTCGTAGCAGGGCTATACCGGCTGTTAAAGTCCTGCTGTCTCGTTAAAGTCCCTCGCCTTTGGCTCGGGCCTTTAACGATTCAGCAGGCCTTTAATAGCCGGTATAGCCCGCTACGGCGGGCTATAAGGCTATATTAAAACATTGAAATGTTGGAAGCTCCATTGAAAACAAAAGAGTGCTCCGGGCTTAAAATGGCTGGTATAAGCCTGGAGCGCCAACATTCCAATGTTTCTTTGTTCACAGCTCTGGCTGTGAACAAAGGCTTCGTGGAGCCTGAGGGGATTGCAATCCCCTCACACTCTCATAAGGCATTGTTCTTTTTTGTTAGAACATTCTGCCCTCTAGTGGCAGAATGTTCTAATAGCCTTATAGCCCTTCATAGCTGGGCTACACCGGCTAATAAAGTCCCTCTCCCTTGTTGAAGGCCCTCGCTGAACGCTGGAGAGGGCCTTTAATAGCCAGTATAGCCCTCTACGGCGGGCTATAAGGCTACAATATAGAAAAGTGAGCTTTTAACTATCATCAAAGAGCTGCATGCAAACTGCAAGGTATAGATTAGAAGAATTATGATACTTCCCCCCCAGCCTTTCATTATCCTAATTTTGCAAAAAAGGGTTCACTTGGGTAGAAATCAATTCTTATTAGTAAAGGCAACCCTCAACCGTGGTACTATGGTTTTACGTTTTCAATTCTGAGTTTGTGCTTCTCCAGACCAAGTACTCTTAAACTGTACTCACTACTTCTAGGGATGACTTGAGACCCCTACACCTTGTCTGTCTGATGTAACATTTTCTATACACTGATTTACACACTTACGATTCATTGTCATGTGTATGTGATGTAAAGTGCTCTGACACTGTACACTGGTATGAGTGTTGCTATAAAACAAACGAAAACCATGAGAGAGAGTGGTTATAGAGACTTGGGAGGCACTGTTAAAGAGTGGTAGTGAGGGGATCAGTGAAGAAGGAGGTCATTGGGGGGGGGGCGCACCAGCAAATATTGTCGCACAGGGCACCATCAGCGCTAAGGCCCGCCATCTTTAGCACGCTCAGTGTATATTGCACCCCGCAGTGTCAGTGTTTAACAGTCGCAGTAAATACTGCAATATTTCTTGGCCCACTCATACGAAAACCTAAAAGTGACACCAATCAGTCAACCCTAAGTTAAAAACCAGCCTGCATGCTAATTGGTTGTTAATAAGAACATATTGCTTTGCTAGTTGTAAAAGTTTGAAAGTCAGTTTAAATGGGGAATCCCCCTCATCCAAATACAAGGCCAATAGGCAACTCCGTTTCCCACAAAATCCTCCTGCCTTGTGACTTCCAAACTAGTCTTATATTTGTGGCAAAAGATAAAATATCTGTTGATACTCCCGGCACAAAGATCTGTTGTGTTCTGTAGTTAAAATAAGGGAGAAATGTCATCCTTTCCACGCACTTATAATAAAGAATTACATTATCAATGTCCATTTAAAGAGTACACAATACAAGTCAAATTGGTTTTGGGCACTGATTAATTGGTATTAGAACATTAGAATGTTGGGAGCTCCATTGAAGACAATAGAGTGCTCCCTGCTTCTACAGCCCGGTAAAAGCCTGCAGAGCAACATTCCAGTGTTTTACAAAGGCCTCTGGGAGCTGAAGGGAATTTAAATCCCCTTGAGCTTCAAGAGGCCTGTGTTTTATTTGTTAGAAAATTCTGCCCTCTAGTGGCAGAGTGTTCTAATAGCCTTATAGCCCACTCCTATACCGGCTAGTAAAGTCCTGCTCCTTTGATAAAGTCCCTCGCCTTCGGCTCGGGCCTTTAACGCAAGAACAGGATGTTAATAGCCAGTATAGCCCGCTACAGTGGGCTACAAGGCTACATTAATTATCTCGGAACGTGCAAAGATGCAAAGTATCCCTTACAGATTGCATGGTGTAGATTGCAGCGGATGCTTACGAGGTTTGGAAACTGTGACCTGAGGTTTGCACAAAGGTCTGTGAAACATTCACATTAAAGTGATAAAAAATAAAACCTTACTTATATACATTTGTGTGACCTGCATTCAGTGTTGTGCCCTTAGTTATTTTATGATGATTCAAACCTGTGACCTCCTGATGACACACAGATCTCTGCAGCACCCACCTGAGCTCTTGTATCATTATTTTAGACTGAAATCTGCTCGATATATAAAAATCTCTACAAGAAGTGCCTTACCCCCTGAAGTATCCTAAAAAGTGGTCTGTCTGTCACTGAATAAGTAAGCAAGACCAGGCGTTTTGTTATGCAATCAGTTGGCTGAATCACAATATATTTTTAATTAGTGCTAGTTAGAGGTAAGCAGCACCGTGTTTGATGCAAACACGTTTTAACACTACAGGAGGAAAGTGGGCTGGAGGAAGGGGTATTGTGAGACAAGAGTGTTCACATTTAAGCAAATAGAATACAATTTTGGTACAAGCACAACAGTGTAACACATGAAAATGTTATAATAACAGAACAACACAATAACATAACAGTAACACTACATAATGTAACATCTCACTCCAACACACTAAAAGACTGGAGCAGATTAATACAATACACTAACACAGTTCACCAATATAATAGCACACCAATAGACCATCAAACATAAGCTAAGAACATAACACAACATAGTAACGAAATCACACAACTATAACCCAATAAAAACCCAGTGCAACATAAGGCATCAACAATACAGAACAAAGTCAAATACTGCTGCACAATACACCAAAACAGCAGCAACAATATGTTTGACACAAATTGACACCAACATATGAAAACGGAAATATACAAAAACAACAGAAGTACAACAAAACACAATACAAACACAACGCACCGAGACAATGACACACCATGACATCACGCTAAATCAACAACTAAATAATAACAAATATAATAATATGCCACAAAACATATAACAACATAACAAGATACAAGAAAACAACACACAAAAACAACAACAAAACAGGCCAAAATATCAACACACCAAACACAACAGTACAACAATACACCAGCAAACCAACACAATAGCGATAAATAAAACACCAAGGACCCGATGTAGGTAAATCTTTTTTTCCGACTCTTAAATACCCACTCATACCGAATCGGTATTCAAGAATCGGAAAACGGGATGTAGCTAAAAAATTGCTAAATTTTACAGATTCGCTATCATTCGGAATATCCAATTGGTATTTACCGATTCGGTATTTACCGATTCGGGAAATACCGAATCGGTAAATCACATTAATTCCTATGGGCCTTCTGGCCCATAGGAATGAATAGGATTTACCGATTCAGCACATTCCGTATCGGTAAATACCGAATCGGCAGTTTGGAAATCGACATGTGAGCCTGCTAACCAATCAAGGACACCCTGCACACCCCACAACCGAGGCCCAGAGTAACCAACCAATCAGAATGAAGCACCCCTCCTCAGTACCTGGGAGTGGCCAGACCCATGCTAGTGCAGAGCAACTGAACAAACAAATGAGCTGAGGTGAGAGGAGCTGACTATCCAGAGCCAAGCTGTTCAACAGAATGGAGTCTCAGGAAGGGCAAAAGGATGGTGGAGAGCGCAAAAGAAAGATCAAGTTCAGCCCAGCAGAACTGCAGATGCTTGTAGTAGAAATTGTGAGTCACAACAACCAATTTTTTGGAAAACAGTCTCTGCATGTTGCAGAGTCTGTGAAGAGAAACATATGGCTTGGCATACAGGCAAACGTCAATGCCATTGGTGTGACGCACAGGGAGATTGATGACATTAAGAAACTATGGTACGACCTGCGCATCATAACCAAAAAGAAGATTGCTGCCCAAACAAAGAAAGCTGGTGTGACAGGAGGTGGTAGGAGCAAAGCACCAAAACTGACTGAGATGGAGGAGCTTGTTAATTCAACCCTGGAGCCAGAATGCATCCATGGAATTGGAGACATGGACAGTACAGCAAGAGCAACTAAGAAACAAGGTAAGATGCTTGGACCCTAATCCACACCCATTGCCCTGAACCCGTACCCCACTGTGTATAATCTTTACACTCCAGAACAGCTCATACTTGGGGCCAGAAATGCATCATGGGAGACGTCGTCATGATTACATACATGCAATGCATACACCATAATATTCAGCAAGGCATGCCACACACTTCTCCAAACACACAATGTACACTAGGCAAATGTGTGCAAACAATTTATTTCAGAACTACACACAGGTGAACAACACCATTGACCCTATGTCCATATGTTTTCACAGGAGAGTCCGCACGCAGTACAGCACCAGCAAGGGAGGAGAGGGCACCAGCAACTAACAGAAGAGAAAAAGAGAAACAAAGCACAGGTCATAGCGCTGTACAAGGAGGCAACAACACAACCCAGGAAGCCTTAACACCAGAGCGAGCCTCAACACCTGTCCCGCTATCACCTCTATTGTTTGGATCACCTGAATTGGAAACCACACCGCTTACACCAACACCAACGTCCAGGCCGTCCATGCAGGGAAGGGCAAGTAGGCCTGATGTACCCCCTCAGAGGATCCTGCAAACCTCAGATGAGGAGGATGAGGATGGAGAACATCAAACAATCGCACCTGTGTCTGACAGGCCCAGACCACAGAGTTCAGCAGGCACTGCGCGGACCAGTGCCCTTGGCAGGAGGGCACGTGAGGGTGGCGATGGGCAGGAAGGTGAGAGTGTCTTCTGTGGCCTGGAGACCACAATGGTAAAAGTACAGCGCATGCAGGCCAAGGCAATGTTGGCCGTGCATAGGCAGGTGCGCAGCATAAACTACAAAATGACACACATAGACAAGGGAATAGGCCACATTGCTGGTAGCATGGAGGCAATTGTCCAGAGGATGTCAGACATCTCTACATACATGGGTGTACTGTCTGATAAGTTGGACAGGGACCAACTAGAGCATCGCAGGGAGCGGCAGTGTATGCGGCAGCAGTCCAAGGCACTGAACAGATTTGCTACAGCTACATCACTACTGTGCCGCCGCTCAATAACCATGCAGGATGCAATAGTGCACTGCTGCACAGACTCCTCCTCTGCGATGGAGCAGATGCTCACCACTCAAACAGACACTGCTGGTGACACGGGTGTGGAGGAGACAGAGGGGTCCGCCAGCAGGAGTGGCTCCAGCACACCTGTACCAGAGGTGCGCAGGAACCTCAGGCGCAGCAATGCTGAGTCAGGCCCCAGCCAAGATATGGAAACCCAGCCACGTAAATCCCGCAATGTAGTGCGTGGCCGTAAGCATTGACCATTGCCTATAATCCACATGACTGCTCACAGTGATGGCAACTGAGCACACGCAGTCATGGACACGGACATTGATGGACATTGGCTTTTTTTTTTTAAGTTTGATTTATTGAAGAAAATAAAGAGGGGGGAAAGGGGGAAGGAGGGGGATAAGAGTTACAATAAGTAGACAGATGATATAAGCAATACATTAACGATTCTCATGAAAGGTAAGCATAACAAGCATGAGGAATTATGAACATAGCATGTGAGTACAAATGAAAGGTACAATACAGTATATTGAGACTTAATAACTACAGCAATCGGGTAATAAGAAAATCAGGTAATAAGAAAATCATGGGGGTTTGCGTACTTCAACTGTGCTAGAATCTGGAGAGGGATGTACAGGAGCAGAGGAAGAAAGATATGTTACCACAGGAAGCCAAATCAGGTCACATTTAATGGCCAGGGAGATGGGAGACACATAATTGGTATCTAGACGATGATGAAAACAGACCGCATTCCACCAAGATTGGTAGGAAATACTTGCAGCTTGTTTCCAGTTTGAAGTGATGGTATGGAAAGCTACAGCTATGAAGAGGTCGAGTAAAAGGTAGTGGTTGGGAGAACGAGGAAGTTCCGGTGAAAGTGAGCCTAAAAAACTTGTGAAGGGGAAAAGGAAACCTGGAACTGGAAAAAATGTTGTATTTGCTTGCAAACTAGCTGCCAGAACTGGGAAGTAGGAGGGCAATCAAACAGCATATGTTTGAGATCTGCAGAGGAACAAGGACATGACCAACAAGTAGAGGGAGTATCTGGTGAAAAACGGGATAAAGCAAGTGGGGTGAATAAAGTTCTGTTATAAATGAAATATAAAGTTTGGGTAGTATTAGCAGCTCTAGAGGTCTTATGAAGTTTAGTCCACATTTCATCCCAAAAAGGTACAGGCCAATTCTGAGAAAGATCCGATTCCCAGGCAGTCTCAATGCGAGACTTTAGTCTATCGTTGGTAAAACGGAAAGAATTATACCGAGCAGATGCAGAAGGAGAAGCCTCCAATAATAGGGAAGTGGATCTACGCTCTAAAGGAACATCGTTGGAAGGTGATAGGGAGCGAAGATAGGAGATCAAGACTGGATAAAGGGCAGCGTGTTGTGACCGAGCAGAAGCGGGTAGTGAGAAAAAGGATTGAAGTTCCTGGAAGGAGAGAGGAGTACCCTGAGAAATTAATTGAGAAATCCAACATAATCCTCGAGAATGCCATGTTTTCCAAAAAATGGTGCGATTACAGATTTTGAGAAGTGAATTGTTCCAGATCGGTTGTTCGTGGATAGAAAGGAGGGAGGGATAATATGAAGATAGGTAGGGTAGAAGGAGATTACGAGAATGAGAGATAACAGGCGTGCGAAGGCGAGCTAAGGAAGACCTAAAGCACAAGAATTCGCGAAAGGTAAATGGAGAAATAAAGGAGGATTCCATACTCAACCAGATAGGAGGATAATGAGGAAGATTAGAAGAAAACCAGCGGATTGATTGTTTCAAAGAAAAGGCTTGATAATACTCTTTAAAATTAGGAAAACGTACTCCAGCATGAGCCTTGTCCTTTCGCAGGGAGGCAAGAGCTATCCGAGGACATTTACCGTTCCAAAGAAATTTCAGTAATAAAGAATCAATCTTTTTGAAGAAAGAAATTGGAATGTGCAAAGGGAGCATGGAAATAGTATAAAGAAGAAGGGGGGATAACATCATCTTTATAGAGTTGAGCCGGAGCCACCAGGACAAAAAGAGCGGATGCCAACGCGTAATAGCCGTGTCCATTTTCTTGGAAATATAATCGAACTTTAGTTTAAGAGTATCAGATAAAAGAGGAGCAAACCAAACCCCCAGGTATTTGATTTTAGATGGTTGCCATGAGAAACTTGTTTGAGAAAAAAGATGCTTCTGGCAAAGAGGATTCAAAGGCAAGATTTCACACTTATCGGCGTTTAAGCGGTAACCAGAAACTGCAGAGAAGGAAGAGACCTGCTGAAGAAAGGAGGGAATAGAGGTAATAGGATCAGAGCAGTAAAAAAGAATATCATCAGCATAAACCGAGAGTTTGACCTGATGGGAACCAAATTGAAAACCAGAGATACTGTTATCCAGATGGATTTTAGTAAGGAAAGGTTCCAAGGCTAAAACAAAAAGTAAGGGGGATAAGAGGCAACCCTGCCGAACTCCCCTATGTAAAGAGAAATAGTCCGAGGACATCCGGTTGACAAAAATAGAGGCCTGAGGATCAGAATAAAGTAAAGAAACAATAGAGATGAATTTGGAAGGGATGCGGATCCAACGTAAAGCCTGAAACATAAAATCCCACCCAATCCTATCAAAGGCTTTCTCCGCATCTAAAGAGATAGCTGCGAAAGGAAGAGCCAGAGAGGAAGCCTTGCTAAGTATGTTAAGGAAGACACGAGAATTATCGGAGGAGAGACGTCCCTTGACAAAACCCGATTGTTAAGGGCCAATTAGATCCGGTAAGAGGGGATCCATGCGTAATGCTAGTATCTTTGCTAGAATCTTATAATCAGTATTGACCAAGGATATTGGTCTGTAATTCTTGCATAAAGAGTGACCCTTATCCTCTATCAAGCAAATTAAAGCCTGTTGAAAAGAACCGCTTGAGGAACCCGCTCCGAGGAAGGTTTGAAATAAGAGTAAAAGTTTAGGAAGAAGAGAGGCAAAGTGGCTGTAAAATTGAATAGTAAATCCGTCAGGACCCGGAGACTTACCGTGGCGTAATATAGAAACAGCATGGGAGAAGTGAAATGTCCTGTTCCAGGGAGTGAAAGTCAACATGAGAAACCGGAGGAGAGGGAAGAGTATGAAAGTAAGAAAGGAGATCAGCAGGCTTCGGAACCTGTTCGGGAGTATACAGATTATCGTAAAATTTGACAAACTCAGTGAGGATGTCTTTATCCTTAAATGTAGATTCTCCAGAAGAAGTCTTAATAGATTCAATCTTTGTATGTTCCTTTCGTATCTTTAAATAATTGGCCAGGAGTTTCCCCATTTTATTCTTAACTCCATAATATCTGGAGTTACATTTTATCAAGATATTAGAGGCAGCGTCGGTTGTGAATTTGTTAAATGAGATTTTTGCTCCAATAAGTGATTTAAGGTAAGTTTCAGATTTAGATGCGTAATAGGCAAGTTCTAAAGCTTTAATATCAGCTAAGATTTTCTCTGACTTGGCCTCTCGGAGTATCTTCCGCCGAGCCACAAAATTGATAATAAAACCCCTAGAGGCTGTTTTAAAAGAGTCACAAACCATAACAAAAGGGGAATCAGGTGTATGATTTAATAGACAAAAATCCTTAGCAAAGGCGGTAAATTGGGTACAAAAAGTGGGTTCCAGAAGCAAAGCATTATTGAATCGCCATCTGCCAGAGTGGGGAAAAAATGGGAGTAGGTCAAGATCCACAAAAACTGGAGCATCGTCGGAGAGCAGAATGGAGCCGATTTCAGAGCGGATAGCATGTTGGGACAGGGATTTACTAAGGAAGATATGGTCAATGCGGGATTGGGATTGATGAGGAGGGGAGAAAAAACTGTATTCTCTAATATCTGGGTTACACAGTCTCCAAATATCTACCAAAGCATTGTTTTGAAAATAATTTACAAACTGAGTGTGCATCCTAGAGGAGACAAATTTGACTTTTGAATGTCGATCAAGGAAGTGGTCAACAACCTGATTACAATCTCCTCTGAGAAGTATGTAATCCCCAGAGAGGGAGGACAGCTTAGTAGAGATAGAGGGCCAAAAGGACCTATCGATCCCAGTAGGGGCAAACACATTAAAAAGGGTGAGAGGAATATTATCTATGAGTAATGTAACAATAACCCAACGGCCATCAACATCACATTCATGAGCGATTGAAGAAACGTTTAACTTTTTATGTAACAAAATTACAACACCATTCTTTCTGGTTGCCGTAGGAGAGCAAATAACATGACCCACCCAACAACGCTTGAGCTTTAGAGCCTCTACCTTAGCGAGATGAGTCTTTTGAAGGAGGGCAACATCAGTCTTAAGTCTTGCTAAATGTGAAAGAACCCTTTGCCTTTTAATGGGATTATTAACGTTCCATGTCGTTACACGAAATGGAACAATTGAGAAAAACAACTAACAGCAACATGCTTATTATTGCATAAGAAATAAACTGAAAAAATTGAGAAAAATGGAAACATAGTGATAAGGAGAAAAGGATGAGAGGAAAGAAAGAAAGGAAGGAAAGACGCAAGGAGAAAGAAGAAAAAAAACTGCTATAGAGATAGTATTGAATCTGAGAAGAAACAAAAGAGGAAATAAGGAGAGACCAGGGAGAGAGCGAGAGAGAGTTCAAGAATAAGAGAGAGAGAAAAAGGACAGAGACAAAAACGAACAAGGAGACAGTACAAGTCGAACGACTGAAGGACATACTTACGAAAAACGGAAAAACTCAGAACAGGGATGGGGATGGTGGTGGCAGGAGATGACGACAACAACAACCAGAGCAGACATCAAACCTCTAGTACCATGAATCCAATGGGCAAGATAAGAAACGGTAGGAGACAACAGGATGAAGATGAAGAGGGGAATATCTGAAGAAATGAGAGAAACATTAGGGAAATGTAAGGATCTAAAACGAAACATGAAGTAAATTGGGTTGCACAGGAGATAAAACATTAGAGTGATAGACAACCATAATAGCAAACGGTAAGTAAAGCACATCAACAGCGCCAAAAAAGAAAAAGCAGAACCACATTATAGTGAAATCAAGAAGATAACAGATAACAAAGCCTTTCAGCCAGGCCTGGAGGTGTCCATGACATCTGGACTCTGCTGACGAAGGAAAGCTTGCAAGGCCGCAGGATCTTCGTACGTGGTTGTTCTATCTTTATAAGTGACCTTGAAGAGACAAGGGTGTAAGAGACCATATCTGGCGCTAAGGGCTCGAAGCTGCGGCCTTAGGTTCAAAAACGTTTTCCTCCGATCTGCGGTGACCTTGGAGACATCCTGCGAAAGATAAAGGCGGTGACCTTCCCACATGATTTGCTTCTTGAGCTTGGCGGCTGAGAGGACCTGCAAGAGGTCAGTGTACTGCAGCAACAGCATAATAACACCCCTAGGCTTGGTAGCAACCTTAGGGCCGAGGCAGTGAGCTCGTTGAATGTTGATGGAGGATAAAGCCGGAGCATCTAGGATCTTCGCAAGGAATGATTGGAAGAAGGTGGTAGGGTTAGACTCCTCTGTAAGTTCCGGAAGACCATATAGGCGTAGGTTGTTCCTGCGATTTCTGTTTTCCAAATCCTCTGCCTGACGCTTGAGTAGAAGGATCTCAGCTTCTATTGAAGGAATTCGGGAACAAGAAGATTGCAGAGAATCTGAGGAATGCTCTAAGTTCGTAACACATGAGTCCAGAGATGACCACTTCTCCTGCATGGCCTGCATATTTTTTGTGGTGGCCTCCATAAATGGCTTGAAAGCACGCAGTTCCTCCAAAATGAGATCCATAGAGGAAGAAGAAGAGTTACTCCCAGGAGACGGCGTATCTTTCCTCAGACGTTTGGATGAAATTAAGGAAGGTGGCACCTTACCTCCATTTTGAGCTTTAGGAATGGCCCCATGGGCTGAGTCAGACTTTGAGGGCCTGCCTTCCTCCATGTCCTGGGTAGGAGAGTCGGAATCAGAGCCAACAGGCAATTTCGGTATAGTGGTAAGCTTCAGATTGCGGAGTTTCCCCATAAAAGCCAGCAGTTGAGTGGAGGCAAGAAATCAGTGGGGAGTAAAGAATCCTCTTGACATAGAAAAGCGTATGGAGAGTAATGACAAGCACATTAATAAAGAAAGATATAAAGGCTCAGCACTAAGCCACGGTCAAAAGAGGAGAGAAACAAGCAGCACAATAAATAGGTATTGGTCCAAGGAGAATGTTATCTCCGTCTGATAAAACAAATTAAGTGAGCCATAGAACAAATTGTAATGTGCGACGAGGACGTTGTGCAGGAGAAGTAAAGCACCAGGATTGAGTCAGGTCAAGCACAGCATATCGAGGGCTCACAAAAGTATATTGTTTGTCTCTCAGGCAGGATCACATATGAGAGAAGCTGGGAGGAAGTGCATAAGAAGCGTGACCTGAATTCCTAGGAGCAATCTCTGAAGGATTATTCCTGATGATGTACATCAATGCATGGTACAGCAAAAGAGTGTATTCACAGGTTGGAGAGTGCTGCAAGAGAACGTTTCCATAGCCGTAGTGCACAGAGGCAGAGAGAATAAGACAGGCGGTTCTGTGAGGAGATGCATATTAACCGCAAAATGGCGTCCAAAAGCAACAAAGATGAAGCGTTAGAGAGAGAACGCCGTTAAAAATAATTCCAAAACTCAGTGAGGCTCACCAGTAGTATTCAGTGTGGGAAAAGTCCTCAGCTGGTCAGGGGAGCATTCGAAGAAGCACACGGGCCGGCCGCCTCCAAACTCCGCGGCCGGCGCACAAAATGGCAGCTACAAGCTCCGAAGACGGGACTCTCACTCGCCCGTCGTAAATGGCCGCGAAACCAGGAAACAATGAGGGTGCTAGGCTCTCCTCATGTTCCGGTCCACGGGGCAGGGTTCATTTTGCCTGAAGTCGCGAAGAATCTGCCCAAACCAAGTTATAGGCGGTGGTCGATGTTGGAGCTCCTGGGACACGCCGCCATCTTGGCCGGCGTCCAAGCCACGCGACCTTGGCTTTTGTTTTTATTACATGATGTAGTGAATATTAAACTACACTCGTCAAACACTATATCTGTCTGTGTGTCATACGTTACCTAGAAATATCGACGTGTAATCTCTGACCGTCTCAATCTTCCATCTGCTCCTGTTGCTTGGGGGTCTGCATGTTCTTGGTCATCATCATTGTCCTTGTGATGTGTCACCTCCACCTCTGTGCCTTCCTTGGTGGCAAGATTTTGCAACATGGCACAGGTCACTATTATCTTGCAACACAGGATGGGGGTGTACTGCCGTGCACCTCCACTCTTGTGGAGGCAGCGGAACCTGCTCTTGAGGAGTCCAAATATGCGCTCCACTACGTGGCGAGTTGACCTGTGAGCCACATTATAACGCCTTTCACCTCTGTTAGTTGGATTGAGGTACGGTGTGAGCACAAAGGAACGCAGGGCATTTGCACTATCGCCTAGGATGGAATGAGAGGTCCATGAGTTACATACACATGACACATACATCTGCCATTCATATCAGGGTGTGTTACACTTATTTACCTAGCAGATATTCATCACCAAAATCTCCTGCAACAAGCTGTGTTTATATTCCGCTGTTCTGGAAAATGTAGGAGTCGTGGGTGCTCCCGGGAAATTTGGCCACAATGTCTGTGATGATGTTGTCAGCATTGCAAATCACCTGCACATTGATGGAGTGCGTCGACTTACGATTTCTGTAGATGTGTTCAGTGGCTGCAGGTGGGCATAGTGGAATGTGGGTGCCATCTATGTAGCCTACCACATGCGGGAACTGTGCAAGTTGATAGAAGTCTGTTTTAGTTTTCGCAAGTTCCACAGGTGTGTCAGGGAACCGGATGTAATGTTCCATTCTCTGCGTCATGACATCCAGAAACTTCCTGAAGAAAAGTGACAGGCAGCTCTGGCACACCCCACCTGCCACAGCAATCACGCTCTGGTAGCTCCCAGAGGCAAGCAGGTGTAGGCTACACAGCACCTGCACATGGGGTGGGATGGCGTGGGCCCTGGGTGTTGGGTGATCCAGGTATGGGTGGAGTTCCCTAATCAGGTCCAGGATGGGTCTGGGGTGTAGCCTGTACCTCTGCAGTATCTCTGGCTCAGTCAGTTGGAATAGGGTGATCCTCTGCCTGTACACCTGCTCCTCCCTTCTCCATTCCCTCAGTCCTGCTGCCTGTAGCCTTTGCTGCCTCGCAATCACATAGAATGCCGCCTTTCTTGCAAAACTGTTGCATTTTGGGCCCTTTTTTGTGCCAGCTACAGGGACCCAGTTAGGTTTGCTGAACAGAATACCTTAAATCCTGGTTGAACAACATTGCATGGATTTGAATCGAAGATGCACGGTGCAGCCAAAGCAATGCACCAGTTCTGAGATGTGGCAAGGCTGCTGTGCAAGGTCCCATTGCAACGTTGTTGAGGATTCCATCAATGGGGCTTGTGATGCGTCGGTACCGAAAAGTTGTGAGGCTGCGATACGGAGTCCAGTGTCGTCATCGAAGCTGCTGTTGACAAGAGATGTGAGGACCTGGGCTGTGGATGCGCCCAACTGCTGGGAGATGCATTCACTCAGGACTGTGAAGTTCCTAGGACTGTGGAGGCGATGCAGGTCTTTGCGATGGACCCAATCTGTGATGCATCGTTCTTCTCGGATATGCACAGCTCAGCAGAGGAGATGCCTCAGTTCTGGTTGGGATATGTTGCTTAGCAGAGAAGAGGCTTTAGTTCTATTGGCAAGCATCTTAGACTCACTTCCAAGGATCTATGACTGTTTTGCCAACCCCTGGGCAGGACAGACTCGCAGGGGGCAGAGTCCAGGTGCAGGTGCAAGGTTATTGGAAGCCTGTTATATCTCTGAGCCTTCAGATTAGGAGGCCAGCCAACTAGCCCTTAGAGTCACTCTGGGTTTAAGACATGCAGGTCCAGTCTTTCTCATCCTGGCAAGAGGCAGCAGGCAGCAGGTTAGGACGGCTGGGCAGCAGTTCCTTTAGAGCAGCAGTCCAGCAGAGTGGCAGTCCTTCAGCAACACAGCTGTCATTTATCCTGGCAGAATGTTCACAGGTCCAGAAGTGTACTGAAGTGGTGGTGTCTGAGGTCCTTCTTCTAAGAAGTTGTACCTTTGAAGTTGGGAGAAGCTCCTTGAGGCATGCCTTTGAAGTACACAGGTGCCCTGCCTACCCTGCCCTGGATCCAGACTAACTAAAGAGGGTATGCACCTATTCAGGTGTAAGTGAGGCTGGGCTCACCTTCTTTCTCCCATCCTGCCAGTGACAGCCCATTCAGTCACACCTACGCTTCCATTGTGTGTTGCTGTCTGGGAGGAATACACAAAGCTCAACTGCCAAAAACACCCAGTCATGTGATCAGAGACAGGCTGCAAGCACTGAATGACTAAGGCAAGAAAATTATAATATTCTAAAAGTGCCACCAAGGGATTCTTTCAAACAAAGGTACATATTCATTTATAAATCATTCAGTATGTCATAGCCTGTCATCACACCTTATTTGAGTTATTCAATGGTAAATTTGAGAGAGAAAATCTCATAAGCAAGTGTGTATATTCAAGTATTTTATATTGAGAAAAATAAATCTTCAAATGTACAATAACAGAGGTTCAGAATGTAAATCTCATAATACATTAACAATGGTTAATCATAGTACATGTTCATGTTTGTAAGCCTCATGTCAATGTATTTAGCGTTCCTACATATAAGGATCAAACTTGTAGGACACAATTCAATAGGTTCCTAATAAGACATTTTTACCAATGACTAGAGAGGAAGTTTTTCAAAAAGATAAAGGACCCCTCCTCAGGGATTTTTAGAAAAAAACATAGCTTAACATAATTAAAGTTTAAAAACGTACACGTACAGGGCAGCGAGATAGGCATGCCCAATGTATTGTGAGAATAGAAGACCCTCACCCTAGTTAAACATCATGCTTATAGTTGTGCCATGGGATATGCACGATTTAGCATCATGATATTCAGAATGAAAAAGTAGGTTAGGGGAAGATGGCGGATTGACTCCACAGTGGTGAGCGCGTATCTTGAACCTCTCCGGCACTACCACTCCAGTTACCTGATTGCCTCAATGTGCTCCATGGGCTAAGCAGAAGTTTTGCTGTCTATTTTCCTATCTGCTCCCAATGTGCTAGTGGCTCGTCAAAGTTTCCTATCACAAACCTCCAACTGATCAGGAAGACAAGGTTGTTCACCAGGTTGTGTTACACTGTCTTGGGCTGTCAAAGCTCAGCGCTGGTTCCTGGCATGGCTCCACAGCGCCCTAGCATCCAACAAGTCATTACATCAGTGGCTGTAAATTCAGAAATCCCTACAGCAGAAGCAAAAGCAACAGCATCAGCGGTACATGGGGGCCAAATTCTTGATACTGGCCCCGGATCACGGGTCAGTTAGCCGATCCTAAAGCTTCTCCAGTCAGGAAAGGCGGCATGTCTGCTCCAGTCCTGTGGGTCAGAAAACTCCACTCCTGTTTAGGAAATGATTGATACTGTCATATAGTTACTACTTTTTCTATATACTGTGTTAAGTTAGCATGAGTTTATTAAATGTTTAAACAACATATTTTCCTTCGCCTTCAGTTTGCACACGACACATAATTGTTATTGTAGCTTTCAACCTAGACGAAAGATGTGATTTATTTGAGAATAATATGTTATTGCTCTGATATAAGTTGTGCTTGGTACACTTGGTACACTGTCTGCACACTGAGAGCTGAACCCTCTAAGAATAACCTAACACAAGGTTGCTGGGAGGCCTGATCCTCGCACCACATTAGACATAACACAAATAAAGTTGCTGCCAACATTGGGCTCTACGCGGGTTTAAGATAGAGTTACTGAGAATGCACAAACACACTTGATGGTGCTTCGCATGCAGAGAGCTGGTAGCTGATGATGTGATCTTCTCCTACTGACATTTAGAGGTATGGGCCCGCCCTGCTAAAACCCAAATGAGACCTTCTTAGATGTAATATAGTATGCTAAATAGGGTGCGCGAAATATAGGTGATACAGGTTTCTATTGATTTTTGCATTATAATATGCTATCACCGTTCGCTTACTATGGATTAGTGACTATGCTGATAACTCTGATTTTTATAATATGTATTCTGGTATTATATAAGATACTGCGTTTAAGAACCTTGCATTGGAAAATAAATATTTCAAACTTGCACGTGTCTTCTTTTACTCCCCGTTCTGGTTTGAAATGATTATATAGCGAAAGAGTGTTCATGTGTTCCAAGATACCTGAGGTAACCTAAGTTCATGTTCTGGTTTGTCTAAGTCATTGGGAGTTTGTTATGACCAATGAGACACTGTAGCTAGTTCGGTAAGGGGATTTTGGATACTACGGTGGGTTTTGGGTCACCCTAATTCACCGAGGTTCTAGATCTCTGTGCACAGTTCTGTGGGAGAACGGAAACCCTGCTACATGGAGCCCATACGTTGTTGGCCTTATATCATGACACTCGAGTAGTATATCATTCAAACCTTAACCCCTTCATTCCCGTTTCCGGAAAACGGTGGTGTCGGAAAAACCTACCTATTTTTGAAATAGGTCTTTTCAGGCTTGAATCTATCTAAAGCGGTTTACTTGAATTACTACCCAGTTGTGCTACAAAGTAATCTTTGTTTTTTCACGTTCCTGTGCAGTCATGGCACAAGCCGTGGACATCCCGTAGCATAGTCGCATTGCGGTGCGTGATCATTTGCGGGCTTATGATGTCCCTTTGGAAGGCTTGGCTGTGGTTTTGGTGGTGAGTGCGGAACATGCTTACCCGTACGAACTGTTTTATTTGTGGGTGACATTTCCGGCAGTGGACGCAAATTCTGGTATGTTACACTCGTACACTGCGTCACCTGTACCTGCTGAATATGCTCCGTACAGAGCACAGGAAGTACCTATTGATGTTTGGCAGCATGGAGTTTGGTTTGGTGGCGCCCTACCCCACTCTTTAACCGCTCCGAGGTTAGGTCCTTTGTCCATTCCGGGCACAAATTGGCCCGCTTTGGCTGGATTCACTCCTCACCCTAATCACGCCGCTTGTGCCGTGATTAGAGCCCTTGTGCATTACACGAGTCGTAATGTTCATGGGGGAGCCCCTAGGGGTGCAGCCCTCCGGCAGGGCAGGCTGGTTTGAAAATCAGTCCTGTCATGGTGAATTACTATACGGGCAAGAAGCCCCTGGATAAGGATGATTTTCCTTTCTGGCTTGCCGAGAAATTTGACCAGCTGGAGGCGGTGTTTCCTAATACGACTCCTGGTGAAAAACACCGGATTCTTACGCTTAGTTTGCCGAAAGATTTGGCCCCTGAACTTGTTGACTGTGAGACATGGGGTAAGACTTTTGCGGCGGTCTATTCGAGGTGCTTTGGCTCCCCGTCTGTGTCCAATCTGTCTACGGTCCTTAAACGTGTTCAAGATGATCACGGGCCGGAATCGGCTGTTGAGTTGGGTATGCGCCTGTGTGGCTCCTTTGATGTGGTTTGCGATCTGATCCTTGCGAATGTCAAGGGGGATGCTGTGAACTTTCAGGTGGCTAACGCTTTGGCGCTGGTTCCCAATGCCGAGAAACCCCGACAGTTAGCGAGGATAATTGTGGCGGCTTATAAAACCGTGGGCCGCAATAGTAAGGGTAATAAGCCTTTTTCTACTAAGGAGAAGAAGCAGTCCCAGGGACATGCTTCAGAAAATGACGTTCAACCAAAGTCCAAGAAACAAAATTGGCCTAAAAAACAGAATCAGGGTAAGCAACAGCAACAACAACAAACACAGGTTTCGCGTCCTGCGTCTCCGTTGCCTGCGCAGTCGGAACGAGTTTATGATTTGCACAACCGCGCGATGATTACATCACCTGAACGTTTTCAGGGTTCTGACCAACACTCTCCACGTTCCTTTCAGGACTCAACGGCTCCGTCAACCGGTGGAGGAGGGGGCAGCAGGGGCCGGGTTGGCCAGCAAGGACGTGGTCAGCCCCGCCCGCGCAACGGTGCAGACAAGCAGGAGGGCTCAACGCCTCAGAGACCGCAGTTTGCCAAGAAGAACGTCACTGCCTTAACGGCGCATCGATATGCCCCAGATTGTGAGAACGCGGCTTCGGAATCTGACTTGGGCTCTGACCTTGCTGGACAGCGCGTCAGAGATTACCATAGTGAGAGAGGCCCTCCGTCCACTACTGAAGGTGACAGCGACTGACACTTATGTTGTGATTGAAGCAGCTGATACAAGAGTTGCTCCCCCTGATAGACTTTTTGAAATTGTCCTGTTGATTGAAGGTGACATACAGCGTAACATAAAAGGGGTATTTTGGGAAAATCTTTCATCTACGTATGACATTTTGCCTTCGGAGGCTGACTGGTCCCCACCTTTTGTGCTCGCAGCTCCGAGAGGGGAGGAGGTAATCTTCCCCAGTTTCGCGAACACTGTTTCGAGAGTGGAAGCGCTGCACTTTGCAGAAGAGTGGGCTCTGGCGCTTGCACCGGCTGTGTACCGCAATCAATGTGGCTGGGATAAATTGTCCCCAAACCACGAGATTCCTTTACGGTCTCAGCCGCAGCCTCAACCTCAATATCCCATACGACGTGAAGCCAAAGCTTCAGTCGCAACGATCCTTGAACAATTGGAATATCAAGGTGTAATTGAAACGTGTGTGTCACCGATGAATAACCCCCTTTTTACTGTAAACAAGCCGGACGGCTCTTACCGTTTGGTTTTGGATTACCGCTTTCAAACTTGCATTGCCGTAACTGTGCAGTACAAAATACTCACAGCTCTGCCCTTGTAAATAGTCTTGTGCGTAAGCGGTTCAAAACCACGCTTGACATTTCCAATGGTTTTTATGCCCATTCGTTGGACAGCCTAAGTCCTAATGGACTTCTTTCACATGCGCGGTTGCCAAAAAAATGTTTCGGCGTCTCCCAATGGGCTATAAGAATAGTCCTGGAGTATTTTCCGCCCGCATTGTCTCTCTGTTGGAGAGGATCGACCCAGATGCTTGTTCCTATGTGGATGATATCTATCTCACAGACGACAAACTTTGGGAGCATCTGTGTCAAGTGAAAAGTATAATTTGTAACTTTGCAGATATGGGTTATAAATTTAACTTTGCAAAATCTCACATTGCAGAGTACACAGTGTTGTTTCTTGGCTATGAATTAACCAATGAAGGAAAAGGCTTGGCTCCTCACTTCCTGGAGAAATGCGCACAGTTGGGCTCTCCGACGACACTGAAGTAATTACAATCTTTACTGGGCTTTTTAAATTTCGGAAGGACATACATTCCGGAATATGCCCAGCGTATCAAGCCTTTGTATGCTTTGATACAACCATCTTTTTCCAAATCATGCTGGCTGCCTGAGCATTCAGCTATTCTGCAGTCTTTGCAAGCTGATTTGCTCGCTTCTGAATATTTACAGACTCGTGATAACCAGACCAACCTGGTGATAAGAATTGTCCCTGGGACGGTGGGTTTCACGTACCTAACTTTTAATGAAGGAGATACAGTACCTATGGCTTACAAGTCACACTTGTACACTTCGGCTGAAATGCGCTTTTCCACTGTGGAGAAAGTTTTGACGGCTGTGCAGATGGCAATTCTCAAGGAACGTGTCCTGTCACAGGGAAAACGCATGTTGGTTGTTACCCCGTGTCCTGCCTTGGAGGCAGTTACGAAAGCCAGTGTACCAAATTCTAAAGCTTTGCACCCTCTGTGGATTCAATGGGCTGCATCCTTGTCATCCCAGGATGTCACGTTTATTTTTGACGGCACTTTACGGTCGCAGGAGTACTTGCAGTATGAATTTGTTCATCCTGCTCCTTTAGCAATGCGGCCGTTGGAGGATTTCCATTGCATCATTTACACTGATGGTTTCGGCGCAGGTTGCGCATGGCTCTAAGCATGCCTACGTTTCTGCTTGCGCCATTGTGGTCGGTGCCATGGTGAACGATGAGTTCAAGTCCAGTGTCGTGCACACGCAGACGCTTGGGGACTGCACCGCACAATTGGCAGAGCTTCGTGCTCTGATGCTTGCATTGGAGTACGCGGATCCTAGTGTGACGACTTTGATCGTAAGTTACTCTTACTACTGTGTCCAGTCTTACAATAAGAACTTGTTCTTTTGGATTCAGAATGAATTTCGTGATTCCAAAGGTAGCACAGTGTGGACGTGGGTGAAGGGACGACCGTGACGCCAACTGTAGGGTTTAAGGAAGGTTTTATTTTGATAGTTCTAACAGGCTTGTTAACCAACGTCTTGCGAGTCCTGAAAGTAAGTCTCTCCCGGGCGAAGGTACTGGAGTCCGTGGCGCTGCTCGTCAATGGGCGTTTTCCCCAGGAAGTGGCGTTCTTTCTTCAGGCGACTGGAGTCTCTCCACATGCAAGAAAGAAGTCCAACAGGACGGAAAGCCGTTAGATCACAGTCCTCTACAGGGTTTGCACCATGGGGGCCCAGGGAGT
This sequence comes from Lissotriton vulgaris, assembly GCF_964263255.1. Taxonomy (NCBI): domain Eukaryota; kingdom Metazoa; phylum Chordata; class Amphibia; order Caudata; family Salamandridae; genus Lissotriton; species Lissotriton vulgaris. Next base: position 325,491,597 of record NC_141685.1, read on the forward strand.
GTTTGGTTTACACCCGGTGTGACTATCGGTATCTACAGTGCACAGTGCAAGAGGGGTGTCGGAAAGAAAGGGGCAGGGTGAGGGTAAGGTGGGAGATAGGTTGGAAGGTCGGATTCAGTGGGAGTGAGACTTTATACAGCTGCGCACTACACGCTATCGTTACGCTTTCTCAGCCAAGCCGCCAAACGCCGCCGTACCTGTGTCAGCCACACTCCTCCCTCGGGAGTATGGCACGGCGGTCCGCAGGGTCGTTGGCCTCCTGGCTCGCCTTGTGGTTCAGCTCCTCCTTCCGCTCCTCTGGAGGTTCCTTCTTCGGTCCGTCCGGTCTCTGCTTCCAACGTGCTTCTCTTCTCCGTCTCCTCCGGTTCCGCGCTCCTTCTCGCGGTGTCTCCACACACTGTGTACAGGACTTCCCCTGTCTTAACCAATCCTGAGCCAGGGACGTCACGGATGGTCGGGGCTTCACCCTCGTATGCCGACGCCCACTTAAAGGACCCGAAGTCTTCGTCCTCGCTAGCAGTTTCTTTTCCGTGTACCCACTCGTGATCCTGCGGAGAAGCCGGAAACGATAGATCAGATGAGGTTGGACTCCACCATTCCCGATGGGTGAGGCCGCCAGCTTTACATTCCTCCCCCCCTGGATTCTCCCGATCGGGGAGAATGGGCATCCTGGAGAGGAAGTCAGCGTTCCCATTGTCAACCCCCTTCCTATGCACAACCTTGAAGGCAAACGGTTGCAGGAAGAGAAACCAGCGTAGGATTCTGGCGTTCTGGGACCTGTTTCGGTACATCCACTGGAGGGGAGCGTGGTCAGAATACAAGGTGAAAGATTTACCCTCCAGGTAATACCTCAGTTTGTCAATGGCCCACCTGATGGCGAGGCACTCCTTTTCCACCGTGGGGTACTTCTGTTCCCTGGAATGGAGCTTTCTGCTAACATAGAGCACAGGATGTTCGATACCGTCATCCCCTTCCTGTGAAAGCACAGCTCCTATGCCGGTGTCCGAGGCATCAGTTGCTAGTGAAAAGGGCTTCTCAAAGTTAGGAGGGATGAGAACTGGACTGGAGGTAAGGGCATTTTTCAGTGTCTGGAACGCACTGATGGCACCGTCTGATGGTGGGCTTGGAAGCACGTTTTTGACGTGTTTCTGCAACAGGTCTGTTAAGGGACTAGAAAGATCTGCGAAGTTCTTTATGAACCTTCTATAGTACCCTATAAGACCTAGAAAGGCTCGTAACTGTTTCTTTGTGGATGGGAAAGGAGTTCCTGTTATGGCTTTGATCTTTTCCTCCTGGGGCGCTATGACTCCCTCCCCTAACATGAACCCCAGGTATTTCACCTTTGGGAAGGCCGCTCTTGATTTTTTTGCGTTCACATGGAGTCCGGCTGCCTGTAGAGCGGTTAAGATATTGGATACGTGTATCAGATGTTCTTTCCAGGATGAACTAAAGATGACTATATCATCCAGATACACCGAACTGTATGAGGTGTGTTTTGCCAGTACCCTGTTCATTAACCGCTGAAAGGTAGCAGGTGCTCCATGGAGTCCAAACGGTAAGACAGTAAACTCAAAGAGCCCATCTTCCGTTGCAAAGGCAGTTTTGTGGCAATCCTCCTCCCTGAGTGGTACCTGCCAATAGCCCTTGGTCAGGTCTAGAGTGGTGATGTAGCGGGCATCCCCTATCCTCTCTATTAGTTCGTCCACCCGGGGGATTGGAAAGGCGTCAAACGATGACACGGCATTTAGGGCTCTGAAGTCCATGCAAAAACGGGTAGACCCGTCAGGTTTAGGGACCATGACTATGGGTGATGACCAATTACTTTTAGATGGTCTGATCACCCCTAGGCGAAGCATGTCCTGTACCTCTTTTCTTACGTCAGCCCTTTTTGCGGCTGGGATGCGATAAGGCCTTTGTTTTACTATTTGACCCTCTTTTGTTCGTATCTGATGCTCTGCCAAATGGGTACACCCAGGGGTGTCTGAAAAGATTGAGGAAAAGGGCAGGAGAGTCGACCTTAGCTCTACTTTCTCTGCTTCTGTTAACTCTGAATTCACTGGTAATTGATTTAGAGTGGACCCACTCTTGTCTTCAGGTAGGGTTAAGTTGGCCTGACGTGGACATGGACCAATCCATTTTTTTAGAAGGTTGATATGGAACGTTTGTCTCCTATTCTGGGACATTTGTAAGCTGTATGTTGTGCGTCCAAACGTTTCCATAACTTTATAGGGACCTTTCCACTCACTTCGGAACTTTTGGGTTGAGGAAGGAAGTAGTACGAGAGCCCAGTCCCCTTTTTCTAGGGTCCTCCACTTCTTTCCTTTGTCATAGCATTGCTTTTGAGCACCTTGAGCTTTCTCTAAGTTTGAATATGCTAGGTCTCTCAATTTACCTAACCGAGATCTCAATTGCTGGGTGTAGTCTAACAAACTTCTCTGCTCTGCAGCCCCTTCTGTCTCCCAGGCTTCCCTTGTGATTTCTAACAGAGACCGGGGTTGACGGCCATAGAGCAATTCGAAGGGTGAAAAGCCCAAACTGCTTTGTACCTGAGCTCTTATTACATACAACGCTAAGGGTAGTACTTTGTCCCAATCCTTATTCTCGGAAGTCAGTAGTTTTTTTAAAGTGGTTTTTAATGTTCTATTGTACCTCTCTACGAGGCCGTCTGTTTGCGGATGATATGCTGATGTTCGAATGTGATGGAGATCAAGTGTTTTGCACACCTCTTTCATCATCCGGGAGACAAAGGGTGTTCCCTGGTCCGTTAGAATTTCACGAGGGAACCCAACTCTTGAAAATAGTTCTACCAACTTGTCCGCTACGTTCTTAGTAGTCGGGGTACTGAGCGCAAAGGCTTCCGGAAATCTAGTGTTGTAATCAACTACAACAAGGGCGTATGTGTGTCCACGGGATGTACGTGGTAGTGGACCAATCAAGTCCATCCCTACTCTATCCCAGGGATTGCCTATAATGGGCATAGGCTGTAGAGGTACTGCTGGTGGACGTGTGAGATTCTTTTTTTGGCACACCTCGCATTGTTTGCAATATGTGTCAGTTTCCTTGTATATTCCTGGCCAATAAAAGAGTCTTAGAATATTCTGTGTAGTTTTCTCACTACCGCTATGCCCAGCAGTAAGGTGGGTGTGAGCATAGAAGAGTATCTGGTCCCTGAACTCCTGGGGTACTACCAGTTGCGTAGGTTCTCCCTCTTTGCTTTCCCTATAAAGCAGATCATTTTCTATTCTGAACCCAGGGTAGCTTTTGGTGGGGCTGGTCTGTGCTACATGTGCTGCTTCCCAGGCGTTTAACAGAGAGGGATCATTGACTTGTGCGAATTTAAACCCTTTATCTAATACCCAGGGGTCTGCTGACAGGTAGGCTTCTACAGGATTCTCTTTCAGCTCTCTTTTAAACAAGGATAGGAAGTCTGGGTTATCTACTCCGAGTATTAACTCTTCGGGCAAAGACCTCACTACCCCCACCTTTACCGAACAGGGATCTCTACCTATAGGGTGTAGGGTAACTCTTGCCATGGGGTAGGGCTTGACATCTCCATGGACGCACCTAATTAGTACCGTCCCTTCCTGTACAATCTGATCAGGGTGTAGGAGCCGCTCCTGAATAACTGATTGTCGACAACCCGAATCTAGTAATGCTTTCACTAACTTCTGATTGACTCGTACCCGTACGTAAAAGGAGGGGCCCATTTCTGAGGAATACATGACCGCCCTTGGGATGTAGCCGACCTCCATGGGCTCTTCGGCGGGTTTCTTTTGGGGGCACATCCGGGCTATGTGACCCCACTCCCCACATTCAAAACACTGCGGACCTCTCATAGGGGGGCCGTCATACTTGAACTGCCGTGTTTTCACAGGTTCTGGCACAGTCTTTTTTTTCTCTGTTTTAGTCGACGTTGTTATAACTTTGGAACTTTTCTCATTTTCCCAGGGAAAGGACCGGGGTGCTGCTCGATTATAATTGGCTGCCATTTCTATGGCTTGGGCTGCCGTTAGTCCGGGGTGTTGTCTTAGCCATCTCTGTGTCCCGTATGGCAAGACCTCCATGAATTGCTCCAATATGATACTGGTCATGACCTCTTCCTTACTCCGTATATCTGGTCGGAGCCATTTCTCCGCCGCCATTTTTACTCTGAGATACATGGTCTTAGGGTTCTCACCCGGTATTCCCTTCTCTTTTCTAAACCTCAAACGGTATGCTTCCGCATCCATTCCTAGGTGATCTAAAATCACCGCTTTTACCTCGGCATACGAAGACGTTCCTGTTTGATTCGCCACTTGATAAGCAGTTTGTGCTTCTCCCGAGAGTAAGGGCGCCAAAAAGAAAGGCCATTTTTCTTCCGGCCAACCACATGCCCTGGCGGCCCGTTCGAAATTTAACAGAAACGCGTCAGGGTCTTCCCCATTCACATATTTTTGTAAGGCTACCCCTGACGGGTGTGGCCCTATTGGACGTCTGTCTGTGGCGGTTGTCGAAAGGGGAGTTTGCACAACTTTTTGGATGGCGTCCAACTGTTGGGTCATAGACATTTTGAATAAGTCCCGGTCAGCGTCCGCTGTAGTAATTTGTTGGCCTATTGCCCATTCCAATTTCTGTTGTCCATCAATAAGCGTTTGGATCACTTGTTCCATTGCCACGGTCGTTTGGGAAGGAGAGGATCCCACTTCTGACACCAGTGTGGACGTGGGTGAAGGGACGACCGTGACGCCAACTGTAGGGTTTAAGGAAGGTTTTATTTTGATAGTTCTAACAGGCTTGTTAACCAACGTCTTGCGAGTCCTGAAAGTAAGTCTCTCCCGGGCGAAGGTACTGGAGTCCGTGGCGCTGCTCGTCAATGGGCGTTTTCCCCAGGAAGTGGCGTTCTTTCTTCAGGCGACTGGAGTCTCTCCACATGCAAGAAAGAAGTCCAACAGGACGGAAAGCCGTTAGATCACAGTCCTCTACAGGGTTTGCACCATGGGGGCCCAGGGAGTGTTTGGTTTACACCCGGTGTGACTATCGGTATCTACAGTGCACAGTGCAAGAGGGGTGTCGGAAAGAAAGGGGCAGGGTGAGGGTAAGGTGGGAGATAGGTTGGAAGGTCGGATTCAGTGGGAGTGAGACTTTATACAGCTGCGCACTACACGCTATCGTTACGCTTTCTCAGCCAAGCCGCCAAACGCCGCCGTACCTGTGTCAGCCACACTCCTCCCTCGGGAGTATGGCACGGCGGTCCGCAGGGTCGTTGGCCTCCTGGCTCGCCTTGTGGTTCAGCTCCTCCTTCCGCTCCTCTGGAGGTTCCTTCTTCGGTCCGTCCGGTCTCTGCTTCCAACGTGCTTCTCTTCTCCGTCTCCTCCGGTTCCGCGCTCCTTCTCGCGGTGTCTCCACACACTGTGTACAGGACTTCCCCTGTCTTAACCAATCCTGAGCCAGGGACGTCACGGATGGTCGGGGCTTCACCCTCGTATGCCGACGCCCACTTAAAGGACCCGAAGTCTTCGTCCTCGCTAGCAGTTTCTTTTCCGTGTACCCACTCGTGATCCTGCGGAGAAGCCGGAAACGATAGATCAGATGAGGTTGGACTCCACCATTCCCGATGGGTGAGGCCGCCAGCTTTACATTCCTCCCCCCCTGGATTCTCCCGATCGGGGAGAATGGGCATCCTGGAGAGGAAGTCAGCGTTCCCATTGTCAACCCCCTTCCTATGCACAACCTTGAAGGCAAACGGTTGCAGGAAGAGAAACCAGCATAGGATTCTGGCGTTCTGGGACCTGTTTCGGTACATCCACTGGAGGGGAGCGTGGTCAGAATACAAGGTGAAAGATTTACCCTCCAGGTAATACCTCAGTTTGTCAATGGCCCACCTGATGGCGAGGCACTCCTTTTCCACCGTGGGGTACTTCTGTTCCCTGGAATGGAGCTTTCTGCTAACATAGAGCACAGGATGTTCGATACCGTCATCCCCTTCCTGTGAAAGCACAGCTCCTATGCCGGTGTCCGAGGCATCAGTTGCTAGTGAAAAGGGCTTCTCAAAGTTAGGAGGGATGAGAACTGGACTGGAGGTAAGGGCATTTTTCAGTGTCTGGAACGCACTGATGGCACCGTCTGATGGTGGGCTTGGAAGCACGTTTTTGACGTGTTTCTGCAACAGGTCTGTTAAGGGACTAGAAAGATCTGCGAAGTTCTTTATGAACCTTCTATAGTACCCTATAAGACCTAGAAAGGCTCGTAACTGTTTCTTTGTGGATGGGAAAGGAGTTCCTGTTATGGCTTTGATCTTTTCCTCCTGGGGCGCTATGACTCCCTCCCCTAACATGAACCCCAGGTATTTCACCTTTGGGAAGGCCGCTCTTGATTTTTTTGCGTTCACATGGAGTCCGGCTGCCTGTAGAGCGGTTAAGATATTGGATACGTGTATCAGATGTTCTTTCCAGGATGAACTAAAGATGACTATATCATCCAGATACACCGAACTGTATGAGGTGTGTTTTGCCAGTACCCTGTTCATTAACCGCTGAAAGGTAGCAGGTGCTCCATGGAGTCCAAACGGTAAGACAGTAAACTCAAAGAGCCCATCTTCCGTTGCAAAGGCAGTTTTGTGGCAATCCTCCTCCCTGAGTGGTACCTGCCAATAGCCCTTGGTCAGGTCTAGAGTGGTGATGTAGCGGGCATCCCCTATCCTCTCTATTAGTTCGTCCACCCGGGGGATTGGAAAGGCGTCAAACGATGACACGGCATTTAGGGCTCTGAAGTCCATGCAAAAACGGGTAGACCCGTCAGGTTTAGGGACCATGACTATGGGTGATGACCAATTACTTTTAGATGGTCTGATCACCCCTAGGCGAAGCATGTCCTGTACCTCTTTTCTTACGTCAGCCCTTTTTGCGGCTGGGATGCGATAAGGCCTTTGTTTTACTATTTGACCCTCTTTTGTTCGTATCTGATGCTCTGCCAAATGGGTACACCCAGGGGTGTCTGAAAAGATTGAGGAAAAGGGCAGGAGAGTCGACCTTAGCTCTACTTTCTCTGCTTCTGTTAACTCTGAATTCACTGGTAATTGATTTAGAGTGGACCCACTCTTGTCTTCAGGTAGGGTTAAGTTGGCCTGACGTGGACATGGACCAATCCATTTTTTTAGAAGGTTGATATGGAACGTTTGTCTCCTATTCTGGGACATTTGTAAGCTGTATGTTGTGCGTCCAAACGTTTCCATAACTTTATAGGGACCTTTCCACTCACTTCGGAACTTTTGGGTTGAGGAAGGAAGTAGTACGAGAGCCCAGTCCCCTTTTTCTAGGGTCCTCCACTTCTTTCCTTTGTCATAGCATTGCTTTTGAGCACCTTGAGCTTTCTCTAAGTTTGAATATGCTAGGTCTCTCAATTTACCTAACCGAGATCTCAATTGCTGGGTGTAGTCTAACAAACTTCTCTGCTCTGCAGCCCCTTCTGTCTCCCAGGCTTCCCTTGTGATTTCTAACAGAGACCGGGGTTGACGGCCATAGAGCAATTCGAAGGGTGAAAAGCCCAAACTGCTTTGTACCTGAGCTCTTATTACATACAACGCTAAGGGTAGTACTTTGTCCCAATCCTTATTCTCGGAAGTCAGTAGTTTTTTTAAAGTGGTTTTTAATGTTCTATTGTACCTCTCTACGAGGCCGTCTGTTTGCGGATGATATGCTGATGTTCGAATGTGATGGAGATCAAGTGTTTTGCACACCTCTTTCATCATCCGGGAGACAAAGGGTGTTCCCTGGTCCGTTAGAATTTCACGAGGGAACCCAACTCTTGAAAATAGTTCTACCAACTTGTCCGCTACGTTCTTAGTAGTCGGGGTACTGAGCGCAAAGGCTTCCGGAAATCTAGTGTTGTAATCAACTACAACAAGGGCGTATGTGTGTCCACGGGATGTACGTGGTAGTGGACCAATCAAGTCCATCCCTACTCTATCCCAGGGATTGCCTATAATGGGCATAGGCTGTAGAGGTACTGCTGGTGGACGTGTGAGATTCTTTTTTTGGCACACCTCGCATTGTTTGCAATATGTGTCAGTTTCCTTGTATATTCCTGGCCAATAAAAGAGTCTTAGAATATTCTGTGTAGTTTTCTCACTACCGCTATGCCCAGCAGTAAGGTGGGTGTGAGCATAGAAGAGTATCTGGTCCCTGAACTCCTGGGGTACTACCAGTTGCGTAGGTTCTCCCTCTTTGCTTTCCCTATAAAGCAGATCATTTTCTATTCTGAACCCAGGGTAGCTTTTGGTGGGGCTGGTCTGTGCTACATGTGCTGCTTCCCAGGCGTTTAACAGAGAGGGATCATTGACTTGTGCGAATTTAAACCCTTTATCTAATACCCAGGGGTCTGCTGACAGGTAGGCTTCTACAGGATTCTCTTTCAGCTCTCTTTTAAACAAGGATAGGAAGTCTGGGTTATCTACTCCGAGTATTAACTCTTCGGGCAAAGACCTCACTACCCCCACCTTTACCGAACAGGGATCTCTACCTATAGGGTGTAGGGTAACTCTTGCCATGGGGTAGGGCTTGACATCTCCATGGACGCACCTAATTAGTACCGTCCCTTCCTGTACAATCTGATCAGGGTGTAGGAGCCGCTCCTGAATAACTGATTGTCGACAACCCGAATCTAGTAATGCTTTCACTAACTTCTGATTGACTCGTACCCGTACGTAAAAGGAGGGGCCCATTTCTGAGGAATACATGACCGCCCTTGGGATGTAGCCGACCTCCATGGGCTCTTCGGCGGGTTTCTTTTGGGGGCACATCCGGGCTATGTGACCCCACTCCCCACATTCAAAACACTGCGGACCTCTCATAGGGGGGCCGTCATACTTGAACTGCTGTGTTTTCACAGGTTCTGGCACAGTCTTTTTTTTCTCTGTTTTAGTCGACGTTGTTATAACTTTGGAACTTTTCTCATTTTCCCAGGGAAAGGACCGGGGTGCTGCTCGATTATAATTGGCTGCCATTTCTATGGCTTGGGCTGCCGTTAGTCCGGGGTGTTGTCTTAGCCATCTCTGTGTCCCGTATGGCAAGACCTCCATGAATTGCTCCAATATGATACTGGTCATGACCTCTTCCTTACTCCGTATATCTGGTCGGAGCCATTTCTCCGCCGCCATTTTTACTCTGAGATACATGGTCTTAGGGTTCTCACCCGGTATTCCCTTCTCTTTTCTAAACCTCAAACGGTATGCTTCCGCATCCATTCCTAGGTGATCTAAAATCACCGCTTTTACCTCGGCATACGAAGACGTTCCTGTTTGATTCGCCACTTGATAAGCAGTTTGTGCTTCTCCCGAGAGTAAGGGCGCCAAAAAGAAAGGCCATTTTTCTTCCGGCCAACCACATGCCCTGGCGGCCCGTTCGAAATTTAACAGAAACGCGTCAGGGTCTTCCCCATTCACATATTTTTGTAAGGCTACCCCTGACGGGTGTGGCCCTATTGGACGTCTGTCTGTGGCGGTTGTCGAAAGGGGAGTTTGCACAACTTTTTGGATGGCGTCCAACTGTTGGGTCATAGACATTTTGAATAAGTCCCGGTCAGCGTCCGCTGTAGTAATTTGTTGGCCTATTGCCCATTCCAATTTCTGTTGTCCATCAATAAGCGTTTGGATCACTTGTTCCATTGCCACGGTCGTTTGGGAAGGAGAGGATCCCACTTCTGACACCAGTGTGGACGTGGGTGAAGGGACGACCGTGACGCCAACTGTAGGGTTTAAGGAAGGTTTTATTTTGATAGTTCTAACAGGCTTGTTAACCAACGTCTTGCGAGTCCTGAAAGTAAGTCTCTCCCGGGCGAAGGTACTGGAGTCCGTGGCGCTGCTCGTCAATGGGCGTTTTCCCCAGGAAGTGGCGTTCTTTCTTCAGGCGACTGGAGTCTCTCCACATGCAAGAAAGAAGTCCAACAGGACGGAAAGCCGTTAGATCACAGTCCTCTACAGGGTTTGCACCATGGGGGCCCAGGGAGTGTTTGGTTTACACCCGGTGTGACTATCGGTATCTACAGTGCACAGTGCAAGAGGGGTGTCGGAAAGAAAGGGGCAGGGTGAGGGTAAGGTGGGAGATAGGTTGGAAGGTCGGATTCAGTGGGAGTGAGACTTTATACAGCTGCGCACTACACGCTATCGTTACGCTTTCTCAGCCAAGCCGCCAAACGCCGCCGTACCTGTGTCAGCCACACTCCTCCCTCGGGAGTATGGCACGGCGGTCCGCAGGGTCGTTGGCCTCCTGGCTCGCCTTGTGGTTCAGCTCCTCCTTCCGCTCCTCTGGAGGTTCCTTCTTCGGTCCGTCCGGTCTCTGCTTCCAACGTGCTTCTCTTCTCCGTCTCCTCCGGTTCCGCGCTCCTTCTCGCGGTGTCTCCACACACTGTGTACAGGACTTCCCCTGTCTTAACCAATCCTGAGCCAGGGACGTCACGGATGGTCGGGGCTTCACCCTCGTATGCCGACGCCCACTTAAAGGACCCGAAGTCTTCGTCCTCGCTAGCAGTTTCTTTTCCGTGTACCCACTCGTGATCCTGCGGAGAAGCCGGAAACGATAGATCAGATGAGGTTGGACTCCACCATTCCCGATGGGTGAGGCCGCCAGCTTTACACACAGTAAAACATAAAATGATCTGGGTCCGAGTGGCAGAACTCAAAGAAAAGTTGCCACTCGTGTTTGTGATTCATACTCTTGGCCATCAGCGCGTGGGAGTCCACGCTGTCGGTAATTTGCTTGCTGATGAAGCAGCGAAGTCAGCAGTATCAAAATACTTAGTTGCAGCAGTCACGAGGTCCAAAAGTAAGATAGATGATGACATCTTGGCAGCTGTTGCTGCCACTGAGAAGGGAAGTAAATATCCTGCGGGGTTCCCTTCAAAGTACACATACCACTTAAGTCCCGATAAGGTTCCTTATGTGAAAATTCCTGATGTTGGCGAACGTTTAATTCCCAACTCGGATCGCAGAGCTGCTTTGATTACAGCGGCTCATGAAGGTGTGGCGTCTGCGCGTGCGGGCGTCTCAGCCACTGTAACTCAGCTACAACAGAGGTTCTGGTGGCGGGGACTGTACAAACAGACGCGCAATTATGTCATTCAATGTGACATTTGCCAGCAGATTAAACCTTCAACTGCTGCGCGTCCGCCTCAGACACAGTTGTTCATTTCTAATAAACCATTGGGGTGCGTTTATTTAGATCACTGCGGTCCTTTTTCTTCTGATACTGCATATAAGTACATCTTAGTAGCAGTTGATTCATGCACACGCTTTGTGTGGGTATGGCCCCATCGGAGGGCTGATTCACGACTGTCATTAAGGATTTGCGAGTCTTTGTAGGGATTTTTGCCTGTGGTACCTTCCATTCGGATCAGGGTCAGGCTTTCGCCTCTAAGGCGTATAAGGATGCTATGGTTTCGTTGGGGGTCCAAGTCAAGTTTTCGTCTCCGTACAGACCTGAGTGTAACAGTGTAGTGGAACGAATGAACCGTGACTTAAAGCAATCTTTGACAGCTCGAGTTATAGGCACTGGCAGAAACTGATTGGCCCATCTCAATGGCGTGCAGCGTGCGCTTAATAATCTCCCTAGAAGGTCTCTGGGTGGGCGGACCCCATACAAAATGCTCTTTGGTATCAAGATGTACGTCCCTGACCTCGACGGTCTAGACTGCAAGGCCCAGGCCGCGGCCTTTGACGTAGATGAACATTGCAATGTTTTACAGGATCTTCAAAAGACCAGAGACAGTCTAGCAAAGGAACATTTGCCCTCCACATCGGATGATGCGTTGCAGATCCCGGTAGTTGGCTGGCTACCCAGGTTGGAGAACTGGTTCGAGAGAAGATCGATAACAAGAAAGAGTTTGGTCCCTCATATCGTGCACCGGTTCGAGTTCTTGGAGTGAAGGGCACAAGAACAGTCATTTTACCACCACTTCCAGGTCGTAAGGAAAACAGATTTATCTCTATTGACAATGTCAAGACACACAGGGTGGCCTATTCTTCATAGCATGACACCAGCTGTATCCTGTCCTTCCATGGTGAGGCATTCTGTGCTGGCTATTACTTCTGGTGCAGAACCGTAGGTGTCCCTCGAGATGCCTGCTATTTCCAGTCCTTTATTAAATACTATTCCTGTTACTAACATTGATGAGCTGAACTACACCTATCCAACTGATTTATCAATGCCAGATTTGCAGACTCGTTTGGCCGACCAGTCCAGGTTCTCTTTTGACTCTGTTTCGGAACATTCAAAGAAACCCTCAACTATTGCAAAATATGCCACTTTATTTAAAAAACATTTTTTGATTCCTCCTTGGACATACATTTGGTTGATTCTATTTTCATTTTATCTTTTTATGTCAATTGGTTTTGTGTTTTATTTTTTCCGCCTGATCGATGGCCACTATGTCAAAGAAAGAACAGGAATTCGGTACCTTAATGGAACATTGGCCCCTCTTTCCTCTTCACATTCAGCACACAGACTGAAACGAGACTTGAATACAGTCAACATTACTGCTTGGCCTGTCCTTGATGGGATTGTGTGGGATGCGGTTAGATTTCAGATACATGGGCCCACTGAAGTGATTAATGTTCCGAATGTGCTTAGAGTAAACATGGGGGATGTGATTAAACAAAATATACGTTCTGATGATTGGGATATTCAGGCCGTAGAAGCATTATTTTCTGATTTAAAGTATTATGCTGCTTTTGATGCTGAGGATTTATATTTAGATTCTGTTAATTATGGTGATTTGTTTTGCTTCCAACATTATGGTAATCATTTTCTGCATAAGACGAATTCCAGGAGGGTTGCTGTAAATTACACGCAGTGGGAACATTGCCCAGCTCCACTGGGAGGCAGCTCAAATACATTTCTGAAAAAATACACTTATTTTATAGACTTTAATCAATCAAATCCTGAATCATTTTATTTCAGAATGACACAAAAGCCCCTGTCCAAAGTTAGACTTACCGATACAAAATTGCTGTATTCAAAGTCCTTTCTAGACAGATTAGCTGTAGATGGCTACGAGTTCTGGAAAGGAACAATTGACCTTAAATCGGTTTGGGGTACTAAAGATTGGCAGGTACAAGGCACTGAGGCTTTGCACCGTGCATGTCTCATCCCGAATCACATGTTGTTTCTAAATTCTACTATTTCCCAAACAACATGCTTTGGATTGGCTACTTCTAAAAAATTAAATACACCAATTATCCCTGAATTGGAAGAATATTCAGGTTGGGGTAATTATACTGAATTGTCCATTTGTGAGTTACAAACTCTATTACACAATTCATCCTTTAATGTATCCGGTTTGGATCTGAAGGGTTGGCTGATGTGGCAAAGAAGTGCTGATTCTTGCCAACGTCGTTTTCTGGGTTTGGCTGAAGGGTTCACACAAGTCAGACCTGATCCCCGTTTTGAAACTGATTATACTGTCACCACTTACTCTGTGGGGAAAATGTCAGAATTGGTTACAACATTCCACTTTAGCTGCAGTTAAACTACATCTGTCTCAGTTGACTCATAATGTGGATTTAAATGATTTTATAAAAGGCCCGGCTAAGGGTAGGTCTAAACGGTGGATTTATGCAGTTTACAATGAAATTTGGAAATTTTCGCAAATTGAGGCTGCTCAGCGCCTAAGGGCGATTGACCAAGCAAATTTGGAAAAAGTGCTTGCAGTTGTCGATAACAGTATTAACATGCTTTCTTCCCGAATTTACACGTTGAACAATATTGTCTCTTCTGTAGTTCACATTGTGAATGATGAGGTGTCTGTACTGTACCATGGACAAAATCAATTGCGTTCTGTGATGCAGTTTGCATGGACACTACAGACTCTTAAGGCGGGTCGCGTGCCCTGGAGTTACATGAACGTGTCATCCCTATTTGCCCCATTTAATTTGACTGACAAGCAGCGCATGCTCTCCATGCGAGATGCATCATTTTCTATGTTACAAATTGAAAAGCTAGAATCTTTGCCCTTTTCTATAGCTGAAGCAACTGCTGCAACATGGCTTATCCATGGTGTTATTACCTTACCATTTGCTTTGTACAAATTTACTAATCGTATGCGGTATATTGCAACTAGGCAGTGCTTTCCTCCATGAGGCATGGTCTTTACCATACACGTACAGATGCCTAAAGGATGGAAAGGAAGTGAATCTGAATGGTGAAGAATGCACACAGTCGCCTGACCGTTCACTGATATGCAGACACATCCAGTTGCATGGTTCTTGTAATCAGGACCGGCCTAATTTAGCCTGTGTTTTAAAAGGCACGCCAGTTCCTGCAATAGTTCCCACATTTACTTTATTGACAAACGGTAGTTATTTACTTTTTAATAACGAGGAGTGTTGTGGGTTAATGGTCGGTCTCACCTATGTGGTTACTGTATCAGAACGTGTGGTGTGTTGCAAGAACGTGTTATATCCACCCAAGCATGGGAATTCAGATGTTTCCATATGGCCGCGCATCCCAACCTTGAAAGCGGAGTTCAATGGTATGAGCAGAATAAGGGCTCTTTTGTCTCAAAAGGAAGTGGCCCTGAGCTCGGCCCGTGAAACTTATGTCCTTCACATAGCTAACACTCGCACAGAGGTGCAGGCACTTTTAAATACTGACTTGCCGTTTCATTTCTGCGAATTAGTTCATCAAATCTTTAATGCCTCCTCCACGTCTGGCTTAGCTCATTTTTTTAAATTGGTTAGCAGTGGTCTCGTGACTACATTTGAAAAGATTTTTGGTGTCATCCCCGCTTTCTTATATTCAATTTTTTTGAGTTTGTTTGGCGGATTCCCTGTTCTGCTGGCTTTAGCTGCAGGCGTTTTGATATTATTCTGCTTCCTAAAATATGGATGCCCATCCTGCGCTAGAAGCCGCTCAGCCCCTTGTGACACTGTTTCGCAACCGGATGCTTGATTACTATGGCACCCTGCCGCTTGCGACTTTAAGCACGGCATTTGGATTATCGGTTCGATTTTCCTATTTCACATGTGTCCAGCCTGTGTTTCATTGCCTGAGCTGCGATTTTGACTGGGCCATTGATTTGTGTCTCTGCTTGCCGTTATCTCCTGAAGTCGATTTTAATCTCCTTATGGGCCCCGTAGTTGCTCACGAGTTGGTTTGTTCTGGCGAAAGGATTATGGACTTGGCAGTGATGCATGGACTAATGGGTCAGTGGGACATTCCCGCAGCGGTGCATGAGTTTCTGGCACATAGCGTTCTTGAGAACCCACCGAGTTGTCCTCTGATGTTGCTAGAGGGTCAGGTGCTGGAGGAGCACGTATGTTCTTTCCCATTGCTTAATTGGATGGCTGAACTGTTTTCGGATGATGACAGTGATTTCATGTTGGAAGCCGTTGCTACCTATTTTGCATATTCTATCCACCCATGATTGGCTTTGGAGACTTTCATTATAATGGCACGTGACTTTTTAGTAATTCTGAATGGTGTCTTTTTTCTTACGGACATTAGACTTTATATGTTTTAGGCCTATGATTTTATATTTGGCCTCAAGTTCAAGAATTTTATTATATTTTGTTTGGCCACTATAGGCATTCATACATATTTTTATATAATTAATTTTTACATACATTTAGCTTGGCTCAATATTGTTGAACTCTGCTTTCATGTTATGCCTTTATTATATTATTGGCTTGTTTTTTTTGACCGTCCTCGGATCATTGGGGGGGGGGGTGTCATATAGTTACTGCTTTTTCTATATACTGTGTTAAGTTAGCATGAGTTTATTAAATGTTTAAACAACATATTTTCCTTCGGCTTCAGTTTGCACACAACACATAATTGTTATTGTAGCTTTCAACCTAGACGAAAGATGTGATTTATTTGAGAATAATATGTTATTGCTCTGATATCAGTTGTGCTTGGTACACTTGTTACACTGTCTGCACACTGAGAGCTGAACCCTCTAAGAATAACCTAATACAAGGTTGCTGGGAGGCCTGATCCTCGCACCACATTAGACATAACACAAATAAAGTTGCTGCCAACATTGGGCTCTACGCGGGTTTAAGATAGAGTTACTGAGAATGCACAAACATACTTGATGGTGCTTCGCATGCAGAGAGCTGGTAGCTGATGATGTGATCTTCTCCTACTGACATTTAGAGGTATGGGCCCGCCCTGCTAAAACCCAAATGAGACCTTCTTAGATATAATATAGTATGCTAAATAGGGTGCGTGAAATATAGGTGATACAGGTTTCTATTTATTTTTGCATTATAATATGCTATCACCGTTCGCTTACTATGGATTAGTGACTATGCTGATAACTCTGATTTTTATAATATGTATTCTGGTATTATATAAGATACTGCGTTTAAGAACCTTGCATTGAAAAATAAATATTTCAAACTTGCACGTGTCTTTTTTTACTCCCCGTTCTGGTTTGAAATGATTATATAGCGAAAGAGTGTTCATGTGTTCCACGATACCTGAGGTAACCTAAGTTCATGTTCTGGTTTGTCTAAGTCATTGGGAGTTTGTTATGACCAATGAGACACTGTAGCTAGTTCGGTAAGGGGATTTTGTTACTAAGGTGGGTTTTGGGTCACCCTAATTCACTGAGGTTCTAGATCTCTGTGCACAGTTCGGGGGGAGAACGGAAACCCTGCTACAATACTCTTCTCAGTGCCATGCAGGCTGAACGTGAAGGGATGGGCATCTGCACTGCATTTTCACCAGTTATAGGGGTTCTAAGGCTAGCTGAGCACCCAAACCTCACTGGAGCTGAGTGCCTGAATGAGGCAAAGCAATGGATGACTCAGCTATGGGGCATGATCAAGATCTACAGCAAGGTATGTGACAGAGTGGATCTGTCGCCAAATGTCAGGACACTGTAGGATCCCGAGGGAACTCTCTCTGACTATCACTTCCACAATGGGGTAATTTTCAAGAAGCCTTGCAGGTGGGGAGCAATGGAGAGGAAGAATCACTCACTGTGGAGCCCAATTCATCAGAAGGTCTGGACTGCTCAGGGCCGGCTTGAGAGGAGTATCCAGCTACACCAACAGCTTGAAATTTAGCATCAGCAATGGTACACACTGATCACCAGCTGCCAACATAGTATCAACAGCAAATCCTGAGGCCACAGCTATTAGAGCAAGTGCTCCTCCGTGTAATAGGCAGCCTAAAGTCAAAGCGGGAAAAGGTTGAGGAGGAATTAAATACCCTTATCGGGAATTTGAGGGGCAAAACTACAATGACTCTGTGTCAACATGTTCTAAGGGAGGCTCTAAGGCCAGGCCACTACGCAAATGGGTGACCTCCAAAGGCTAAGTCAAAGCCATAGTCTCCTGGCTCTCCAACAGCGGCCATACAGAGCCTCCTATGAGATTATCAGGGGAGAGTATGTCTTCAGTGACTGGCCAAGAATCTTAGTGTAACACAATCTCCCGTCCAGAACTGCAGACCAGCTCAATAAGGATCTCTGACCCTGCCAGGATGTTCTCTTTCACTCATGGATAGCTCCCTGCCCACAGTGGGCATAGTAACTAAGACTCTTAAATCTACTGAGGTGGAAGAGCTCTCACTGTCTACAATTTTGCAATTTCTGCATACCCAACGAGTAGAGGCACAAGAGCACTATGTGCAAGTAAATGCAGATAGTTGGGAAATAAAGCAGCTACTAATGGAAGTCACCAGCAGAGTAGTACTGTTTTCCTCCGAAGTCCCACACCTACAACAGAGTTTGGCAGAGGCAAGACAATAAAAACTCAGGAGAATCAGATGGCTTATTTGCAGGGTAAAATCAACGATTTTGAGAACCAGCAATGCTGAAAATACTTAAGGGTCTTTATCACACCTGACAGGAAGGAAGGTGGGGACCGATAAGCATATATGGTCAAAGCATTCCAACAAGCATTTCCTGATCTTACGGATTGGGATATAGATTCTCAGGTCCAGTGGGCTCACAGACTTCCAATCTTTGTAATCCAAGAGGCTTGTACAAAATTGGCCCACTCTCGCCCAATGCTGGTATATATTGTTAACTTCTTACTGGTACAGGCTATCTCTGTCAAAACCTGAAACACAACTTCCATAATGGTAGATTCTATATCAATTTTCGTAAGGGCAGATTTGTGCAAAGCCACGATGGACAGGAGATGGAAGTTGCGCCTGCAGATAGACCCTCTAAATGCAGCAGGTACACAGGTCTTCATAATTGTCACTCACAATTATTCTATACAGAACTGGAAGCTAAACAAGCACTGACTGGCAGGCAACTAGATGCCCTATAATATTTGGGGGTGTCATTTCTCCTCATATCTTTTAATGTGGCCCTCAGTTGCGAGTAGCCTTGCTTATTATATATACCTGGTGACTTATGCTATATTCTTAAGGATGGGAAATGCTCTACTTTATATGTCTTTTTTTCTTTATATTTTTTCTGCTTACTGGTGATGGTTGGGGGGTGGTGGAGTGGAGCACGGATGGTTTCGGTTGAGTGCTCCCGGAAGGATGTCAGTCACCAACAGCAAAGGGGGAAGTTGATTCCTTTCTGTAGATATGGGGGGCAAAGTCTGGTTAGGGAATGCACAGAGGAATTATTTCCCTTAATCTATTGACACTGTCAGTTGAGGGGAGGAGGGAAGGGAGGGGGTCAAAGGAGTTAGGCAAATTGTCACCTTATCTTTAAATATGTTTTTTGGGAAAAAGCAGGGCGTTTGTATCAAAACAAAACAAAGGGGAAGATAGCAAGAATAAGACTATTCAATGCCTAACTTGAAGTATATGTGCTGGAATGTCGCAGGACTGAACCAAACCAGGAAGCTCCAACTGATCCGCGAGGAGCTCAAAGTGTTAAAACCACACATACTTGGTCTACCTGAAACCTATTTGGCCCATAAACACAGGCACACGCTTAAGCAACTGGGATACGATTTTTGATTTGTTCCTCACAGACAATTTCAATCTGGGGTGCGGGGTAGCTATAATGAAATTCAAACATTTTGTAGTAAACTTACTCAGGACCTCAGCAGATTCTAGAGGAAGGTGGGTCATAGTGCAGTTAATAATCTTAGGACAAGGGGAGGAGCTACGCTAGCGAACAAGATGGCTGCTTAGGCTCTCGGCTCCGCCGACCTCCGTCTCCTGCCAGATGATCCTGTCATTTATCCTGTCTTTACGCCCTGCCTCCGTGTGTATGAACCGGACTACAGCTCAATGGTGCGATCCCGAGATTTCTACCAGTTTGGTAGAAGAGTTATATTGTGTTAAAGTTTGCGGCCTAGCCCAGCTCGGAAGCCGGGGTCTCGAGTACTGGCCCAGCCGGGTTCCAGATGAACAACATCGGCCGTGAGCGTGTGGCAGGGTCTGGTCTATTGCTGTGGAGGTTTTCTTGGCCCAATTTTGATGGCGGTCTGCTGAGTTGGTAAACATCGAAGGAGGGGTGACGATGCACGACTGAGGGTGTGGGCGGAGGTCCCTGACCCGGTGGCCCAGTTAGCCACCCGCCGGCGTTCACTGGGTTGGGATCTTCGCTTGCGGTGGTGAAGCGTAGATCTATGCCGCTGTGAACATTGAGTCCCCCTCTGCTGTTGTCCGTTCCACTTTTGACTGTTCCCCCGGGAAGACCGGGCTCTATGGGGAACGTGAAAATGGTCGATATTGAGCGAGGAGCGGTGGAGCGGACTGAGAATGAACCGTTGTTGCGAACTGTGCTGGCGGCAATTGGGGCTCTTCATACTAACGTGGAAGCCCTTATTCATAAAATGATAGCGCGTTTGTTTGAAATTGGGCGGATTGGACCGGACCCTGCTCCACTGCAAGGAATGAAGCAGCTCGAGATACCCGCAATGGCCATTTTGATAGAGGAAGCGGGCCCTGTGCAACGAGAAGTGTCGGAGCCTCCAGTCGGTGTGATGGCCGATAGGAGCGAGATCGGTGCTTCGAATGGATCGTCAAGCCTACTATCAACGCTGACTGTGGAAGGACTAATCGGTGCTCCCTTTCCAGAGACTTTTGATGAGAACTGTTTTGGGCTTGATATCGAGTCTCTCCCCTATACGCCAGTCCCATTCCGATGGCGGAAGAAAGAACGTTGGGAGTTCATGACCGTGAGTAGAGTCTTTGGACCTGATGGAGTACCCAGTGACTTAACATCTTTGCTTGATCTCAGTTTGAACTTTGCTGCACTTTTCTCGTATTTTGACTATCCTGTGGAGGCGGTAGTTCGTCCGGAAGGAGTTCGCACGTCCGATCGGAAGGGTCAAGCATGAGACTGATTGACTGGGTTTGACATCGTGGTCTTGATGGATGTGGGATTTGCTACCATGATGCTTGCGGGAGGTTGGGCGGTGTTTACCGTTTCCACTGTTGCGTACTGCATTATCTTTTTAATAGATTTGTGGATGTACTCTGGGGAATTCTTGGTTCTGGTGGGAGGGAGGGGGACCGGGGGCACGTACGAAGGTGCCCTCCTCCATTTCCTATTTTTAGTATTTAGTTAGATGGGGCGACAGGCACACTGCTAGTTGGGGTTCGGCGAAAGCCATATGCAGGGGTGCAGGGTGGGGGGATGGGTGTTAGTGTAGTTAGTTTAGGCTGTGGCGTAAATATTTTTGTCATTTAACCTGATTTCGTTTTTTCGTATCTAGGGGCACTAAGCCTTTCTTTATCCTGTTCTGTTGGGTGGCGGGGACTGAGTACTGTAGCGCATCAAATGTAGCTTAATTGTGTGCAGTCAACCATTATTGAACAATCTATGCGTCGATGTTTCAATGACCCCCCCCCATTGTTTTTTACAGAAATCCTGATATCTGAAAATGTTTGCTTATTATTGTAACTGAATGTGATGTCCCAGATACGTCTTTGATTTATTTTGTTTTATATTTGAAAATAAAAAGAAATATAAAAAAAAAATAATCTTAGGACAGAGGGTAACAATATGTATAGTGTACAGTCCAAACCTCGACAACCCTGAGATATATGAAGAGCTAAGCTTGGAGTTACTTGGTTGGGTAGTAGATTTAATAATTAATAAGGGAGATTTTAACTGTATAATTGACCCCAGGATTGATACTACAATCCAAATGGCGCAGGTAAGGATGGGCAAGACCTGTGCCTCTATATTAGAACATATGCGGATACACGAGCTGGACGATGCTTGGAGGACAATATAAAGGACTGCACCAGGGTTTACATATTACTCATCTCCCCACAGACAATATTCACGTATTGACATGACAGGATCCTGCCTGTTACAGGCCTATTGGGCCAGGGACAGACTGATTTGCATGTAGCCAGGTTCTGAGCTGGGATGGTGCAGTGAGCTAAAAAATGGTGATGGATCAAGCCCTGATCTTTGGACTGGGTAAGAGTGGTCTGCTTAATTCAGATACTCTGTTCATCACCACCCCCTTTTCTGAATCATTTTGTCCACCATAAGCGTGGAAGGGTATACTCAGATGTGAGTCCCTTGCTCATTGCACCATCAGGATTCAAGCAAGCCGAGCCGAAGACGGCTGAAATGCCAGAAACCGGTCCCCGGAAGCTTGTTTCCTTCCCAGTATAAGAATTGGCTTGGTAGTTTGGTTTGCCCTGTTCCCATCATGCACTGGGACAGGAACAGACTAATTTGCATTTAGCCAGGTTCTGAGCTGGGACGGTGCAGTGAGCTAAAAAACGGTGATGGATCAAGCCCTGATCTTTGGACTGGGTAAGAGTGGTCTGCTTAATTCAGACACTCTGTTCATCACCACCCCCTTTTCTGAATCATCGGACTGTTCTCATGAGGCACAGGGTCAAGGCTGATTTGCATACGGCCATGTCTGAACTGGGATGGTGTGGAGTGCAAAAAAACGATGGATTTCGGCATAGATCTCTGTACTGGGGTGAAAGTATGACATTGTTCTGCATTCTGTCCATCAATTGTTGTTTTTGCATTTGTCGTCCCAGGCAGAGACACTACAGCTCATGTTAACACTGCTTGAGCAGCCTTCAATGTCTCAGGGAAATTAAGGAACAGATTGGTAGGATGATGCTAGATACAGAGAATGCCTTTGACAGAATAACCTGGGAAACATTATGGTCAACAATGAGGGCAGTCGAGCTTGGTAGTTGGTTCATAGCACTCATCCAGAAACTGGATGCTAAGGTTATATTGAGCGGCATCTTGTCAGCTTTATTCTCGGTACACAGGGGCACTCCTCAGGTGTGCCCACTCTCGCCACTATTATTTGCTCTTTATATTGAGCCATTCATCAGTCACCTATTGCAGAATGAGGATATCCATTCAGTAAATCTAAATGGCATGATTCTTAAGCTAACTTCGGATGCGAATGATACAGCATTTTTTGTTAGTAATCCAGTATAAGTCTTAGCTTCTACCTCAGATGAAGCCAACAGTTTTTGAGTTTTCTTTGGCTATAAATTGAATTTGTCCAAACCTCAGATAATCCTACATATCACCCATGCACCCCAATCTCAGTCTCAGGGGTAACAGATACAGCTACATACTTAGACATAAGGTTATGCAGCATGTAGAAGCTAGTGTATCTCTCAATTACGACCCGCTTTTTAAACGCGTGACTGTCAAATTAAGGCATTGGCATCGGCTACCTCTTAGCATACTCAGTAAGTGTAATATCATAAAAATAAACATATTACTCAAAATTCCATATTTATTTCGCTCAATCCCGCTCCATGTACCCTATTCTTTTTTTTTTAAGCGCCTAGAAAGTGTGATAGGCAGCTTCATTTGGGAGCGTAGGAGGGCCAGATGTGCCGTACACGTTATTAAACTAACATATAAAAAAGCGGGTTTTAGGTATCCAGATTTTAAATTGTACTGTTGGGATTCATTTGCTGAACAGATCCAAAGCCTTTTAACAGGACTTGAAGCTGGAGTGTTCCCATTGGGCTATCAACTTGCATGTGGACCCTCGATTGGATTTGTAATCCGCAAATTTATTACAAGAGGGTTAGGTTCAAGATAGTCTGGGACATAGCATGGATATGGCAGGAAATTTGATAGAAATACTCCGTACCTACACTTCATAACTATACTATACTGTGGGGTAAACCACTATTCCCAGACATTTTCCATAGTAGCATGGAGAAAATGTGGGAACTTGGGGGAATCAAGAATCTTGGCCATTTGCATTACTACCAAGGCTTTCTTACATTCCACTCATTGCACGCGGAATATGGGCTCCCACATAAGCATCAACAAGTAAGAGATTATCTCTTGATTAGGTGTAAATTGCAAATTGAACATCAAAAATGTTGGCGTGCATATATGAAACTTCTGATAAGATTACTATAAGTATATTTTATCAGAAACTTATCCTATTGCCCCACAGAACTCCCGGTGTATCCAAGCTGCCCTAATCAATGCACGGTCCAAGGTAAAACATGCTCCTGAAATTTTTGAGCTGCTGGCCGACAGTCAGTTAGATTTGCTTTTCATAACAGAGACATGGCTTAACAAGGTCTCGGCTCCAGTCATTGCCATGACCATCCCTGCGGGGTATAAATAGTCAGGGTTGACTGTAAAACAGGCAGAGGAGGAGGTGTTGCAATAGTATTTAGGGAAAACTGGATTTTTATGCTGGCAGAGGCACACAACATTACGGAGGGGGAAGCTGTGGACTTCTCCCTGCACTTTTCATTGGGGGCCACGTTGATATATCACCCTCCCGGTTCCTTTAGCATCTTCATAAAAGCCTTAGATGAAGGCATTGTGCCAAAAGCCCTTCAATACTCTAATTATCTACTTTTAGGGGATCTCAACATCCATCTGGATTGTGTGGAGGCTTCTGATACTAGAGAACTGAATGATTCTTTAGATCTTGCCCATCTGACTCAATGGATTAATTCCCCATCACAGAGAGTGGGGCATACCCTAGCAGTAGTCTGCTCCAACTTTCCATGGTTGTACAGGAACCTCTCCCTTTTCCCTGGTCCGATCATTTTTTAATCCAATTTTCTTGGACTGTTATGCCCTCCTACCCAACTATGAGGTTACCCGAGGACAGTCTTCCTCAACGCATTGAGCCTGCTGCTCTTTGCAGAGTTCTGACAGATATACATCCTGTTGTTTCTGGGGTTTTGTTGGAAGCTGTAGGGGGTTTCAATAATTGGATTTGACAAGCTGTGGAACATTTTTCCGCACCTCTGGTCCATAAGAGAGCAAGAAACACCCCATCCAAACCTTGGTTTTTCAACTAACTTAAAGAGCTAAATAAATCATGCAAAAAGCTTGAACGCAGCTGGAGACAAGCGTATTGCACGTTGGCCAAAATAGCACTTAAGAAGTCTCTTTGATGCCACCATCAAAAAAGCCAAAGGCAATTTTTATGCAGAGCGCATTGCTCAATCTTAAAATAACTCTAAAGAAATCTTTGTAATTGTCCAGATTTTCCTGAAGCCATGCGTAGAACGTATAGTCACTCCCGCCTCAAATTCCTGGTGTGAGCAGTTATCAGTTTTTTTTATAGATAAACTCCAAACTATCCAGGATAGCTTTGGGTCTGCTCTCAATGTGCACGCGGAATACCCGCTCCATGTGCCCTCAGATTCGGACCAAGCCCGCACTTTCCTGACAGTGTTTACTCCTATTCCTCTGTCAGATACTTTGGCCATCCTTAAATCTCTTAAATCAGGTTCCCCAGCCGATCCCTGTGTAACCAGGCAGTTGACAGAAGTGGCGGAGGTAGTCAACCCTGAAGTGAACAATATCATCAATCTTTCACTTCAAACCGCCATGGTTCCATCTGAGTGGAAACAGGCAAAACTTCTCCCAATGCATAAAAAACCTTCATTAAACCCCGCCACTCTGGCTAGCTACCAACCGATTTCTCTTCTCCCAGCTGTGGCGAAGGTGCGTGAGAAGGCACCCCACAAGCTACTCTCTGAGTTTGTTGAGACTTCTGGTGCCCTCCACCCAGCCCAGTCTGGTTTCAGGGCCTCATATAGTACTGAGACAGCCCTGGTTGAGATGGCAGAGGCTATTGGAGAGTGCCTAGATTCGGGTGGCAGAGCGACCCTGGTTTTACTGGACCTTTCTGCCGTGTTCGACACGGTACCGCATCGCCATCTCCTGGCACATTTCTCCAATATCGGAATCTCTGGCTTGGTGTAGTATTGGATTGAATCCTTCTTGGAGAATAGAACGCAGCAAGTGTGGCTGCCTCCTTTCTCTTCTACACCAAGAAGCCTGACCACGGGCGTCCCTCAGGGCTCAACCTTGAGCCCCCTTCTTTTTAACATTTATATGACACCGCTAATCTATCTGGCGGAGGAGCTGGGTGCTAAGATCATAGCGTACGCTGATGATACCTAGCTTCTTTTCACATGGAAGAAAAACGATGTATCCCCTGATTTAGCTAAAAACTGTCTCGCTGAAGTTTTTAAATGGCTAGCGGAGGCCCAACTTAAACGCAATGAGGACTAGTCCTCTATGGGTCCTTCCCGCCGCATTTTAGGGATGACCTTTGGCCTCAGGGTTTCCCCATGCCTAAGTCAATGGGGAGCCCAGTAAAGAATGTGGGGGTCTTGTTCAGTGAGGAAATCGGATTCCTGCCGCAGATTAAAAAATTGGCCGGAGTGTGCTTCGGCACACTGAAATTACTTAAGAAATTTCGCCCATTGCTGCCTAAAGCTGCAAAGGAAATGGTGACCCGCGCTCTCATTCTCTCGCGTTTAGATTATGCCAATGCCCTATACATTGGTCTCCCGGGTACCAGTTAAAAAAGCTACAGAACATCCAGAATGCGGCCGCTGGAGCGCTACTGGGCATCTCTGGTAGGTTTAGCACTAAGCCACTGCTCCGGGATCTACATTGGCTTCCAGTGGGTCAGGGCATTCTGTTTAAGGCTCTCACTATTGCTCACGGTGCCCTATACAAACCTGGGCCCATTTATCTCAAGAGACGCCTTGATTTCTATGTGCCTCACAGACATCTTCGCTCCACTGGGCAATGCCTTGCTGCTATACCTCACTACCGCCTTGCTAGATTGGGAGGTAGCTCCCTCTCTGTCATATAGGCCATGCCCTAACCTACAAGCTTCAGAACACCCACGATCTTAGGTTGTTTAAAAAGCAGTTTAAAACCTTGCTTTTTAACTAACCAACCAGCCTCGGCCTACGCCTCCCTGTCTCCTTAAACTGGCTTTTGCCCCGGGACACTTCCGAGTATCCGTGCATGCTATAAATGTTGGATAACATAACATAACATCTCACAGGTACATGATGATAGCTTGCAGATAGCTTCAAGATGGAGCTGTCTTTTATCCTTTAGGATTATAACCAATGAACTACAGGATGCCGTAGCAATCTTAGATCAGTCAGTCAATTCTGTTACTCAAGCTTCAACATTTCAGGACAATTTGGATGTTCTATTGCATGCCCGAATGTATCTCTAGATGGGTATTGTCCCGAGCTCCTCATAAATCATACTATGTGAAATGTAATCTGTATGCTGCTGATCTAAATCATATGTTTGTTGATTGCCCAATTCTGAAGCAATTGTGGGCCAACTTATTTTTATTTCAAGCAGACGTTTAGGGTACAAATTCCAACTACCTGATATAGAAATCCTTTTAGGATATAAGCGAGGCTGTGCTGGCCATGTAGGGGCTCGTGTTATTGTGAGTGTCCGCTTATGTATAGCTAGAGTCTGGATCAATCCCACATCACCGACTATTAGAGAATGGTAGGCAATACTGCAATAGGTTTATGAAATCCGAAGCACCCCTAGCCAAGGCTAGAGGTCCTAGACCCTTCATGAAGTTTAAAAGGATCTGGTCTAGCATGAACTGGGAGCAGTACTGGAACAGAGAAATTTCTGAAAAGGACTAATAATTTAGATGTATTCATTGTCGTTATGTATCTCATAATATTTTTCCTCTTTGTTCTTGCTTCCCCTGCTCGCATGTATGTTTATGTTGATGCAGCTATTAACAAGGTGCATGCTTTGTTTTGTATAATTTTAATTGTGGAAATGTATGCTGGCTCCATCAAAAATAAAAAATATTTTATATAAAAAAAAGATATTTAGGAAGAACAGGGGTGAGTACTAGTAAAAACCTTCAGAATGTAGTATCTATTAATTGCTTGCGGTTGATATTAGTTAAAAGGATGCTTACTGTGGGGCCAATTAGAGAGGCTTTGACTGAGACTGTAAATGTGTGCTTTATGGTGTCACAAACATTTTAGAACCCTAGAGAAAATTTCAAGGATTGAATGTAATGAAATCTTGTTACAAAAGGACAAATTTCTTTATATGTGCAATAAAGTTTATACTCACACCAAAAATTATGAATTTACTGATGATTAAATTGCTCACGATACTTCTTGTAGGTTATTTCAACGTAAGCAATTATCTAAAGAAAGAAAGTGGATTTCTATCTCAAAACCGTTACCAACATTTTAAAAATGACCTGCATGTTAAATAGCATCATAGACTTTAATTAAGAGGCTTGGTTTCAAAGGATTCTGATCACAGTTAATCACATCTTGTGATAGGCTTAGGAATATCACATTGGTAGAAAACCCCACACTATTGTATGTAGTGTATGCCCGCTATTCAGGGAACTTGCTCACTGTGCCATTGTATTCAAACTAGCCTGGCTGATGAGTGGTGATACCCCAAAACCGACCCCAGGATGCTTATTTCAGGTCCATAGAGGACCTGGCCTGGCAGTTTGAGCTGGGCTGTGCCCATGGGGAGCAGGGTTAAGACCGATTTGCATATAGCTGGGCCCCAACTAAGGTGGCATTTTGATCAAAAGAACAACAGGTTTAACCCATATCTTTTGACTGGGGTGAGTGTTTGAAAAGTTCCAGCACTCTATCCACCATCTTGTGTTTGCTATGTTTGCTTTAAGTGGCCAAGGGTATGCCCAGAAGTGCGTCTCTTGCTTGCAGTGCCACTGGATTCAAGCTAGCCTGGCTGATGAGGTGGAGATACTCCAAAACTAGTCCCAGGATGCTTCTTTCCAGTCCAGGGAGGGCCTGGCAGTTTGGGCTGGACTGTTCCCATGGGGAGCAGAGTCAAGACTGATTTGCATATGGCTGGGTCCAAACTGGGGTGGCAAGATGAACAAAAGAACAATTGATTTAACCCAGATCTTTTGGCTGGGGGTGAGTGTTTGAAAAGCTTCAGCACTCCCTCCATCATTTTGTTGTGTTTGGTATGTTCGGCCTAACTGGCCATGGGTATGGACAGATGTCTGTCCCTTTCTTGCATGTGCACTGGATTCAAACTAGCCCGAAACCCATCCCAGGATGCTTGTTTCCAGTCCAGGGAGGACCTGACCTGGCAGTTCGGGCTGGACTGTTCCCATGGGGATCAGGGTCAAGACTGATTTGTATATGGCTGGGTTCAAAGTGGGGTGGCATTTGAGCAAAATAACGTTGGATTTAACCCAGATCTTTTGACTGGGGGTGAGTGTTTCACAAGTTTCAGCACTCCCGTCACCATCTTATTGTGTTTGTGAAAAGATTCATTTTGCCAGGTCGAAATGACAGTTTTCAAACTGCACACACAGGCTCTACAATGGCAAGCCTGAGACATGTTTAAAGGCCAACTTAATTGGGTGGCACAATCAGTGCTACAGGCCCACTAGTAGCATTTAATTTACAGGACCGGGAGATATGTAGTGCACAGTACTAGGAACTTATAAGTAATTAAATATGCCAATTGGATATGAGCCAATATTACCCTGTTTATAGGAGAGAGCACATGTACTTGGTTAGCAGTGCTTACAGTTCTAAGACCATCAAAAAACGAGGTCTAAAAAAATGGAGGAGGAAGGCAAAAAGTTAGGGGAAGACCACAGTAATGCTGACAGGTACGACATGGGGTATGTTTTTATGTGTGGGTTGTTGTTTTCACTTTATTGGGTTGTGAGTGGTCGTTTCATAAATTCTGTGCAAGCAGACATTTGCACTACATGATGGCCATAGAGCTGGTGTTGTGTAAATGTTTACATTTTTGTCATTTTTTTTGTTGTATTAAAACTATTCCGGTTCAGAATGGCACAGATGTGTTTTCATGCTGTGCATGCCTTTAGCAAAGTAGAACAGTAGAAATGTGGGAAATACTGTACCAGCCATATGGACTTCAAATTGAGTATTTGTTTAAATGTTGACTTAGTCTGCAGTTTACTGTGGAGGAAAGTAATTGCTGATAATCTGAATGCTGATGGCAGTAATAGAATAAAGGCCCCTATAATATATTCTGTGTTGGTGATACTTCATGCTCACTAGAGATCGGATGCCTATGCTGATACTGACAACTGCAAAATCAATCAACCAATCAATCATTTGTAAAGCTCACTACATACCCGCGAGGGTCTCAATGTGCTGGGGAGCCAGGTCTTGAGGTTCCTCCTGAAGGTCAGCAGGTCTTGGGTCTGTCGTGTCTTGGCGACGAGGTGGGGGAAGGATCTCCCACAGGTGGTTTTTCTTCGGATGCGCCGGACGGTGGCGAGTGAGAGGTCGGCGCAGCGTAACTGGCAGTTGGGGATGTAGAAGGAGAGCCGTATGTTGAGGTAGGTGTGCGTGGGTGAGGAGCTTGAAGGATATACTCTTGTTGATGGGGAGCCAGTGCAGGTTTCTCAGGTGGGGGGGCCGTCGCGTGGTACGTCGAGGATCAGTCATGCCGAGGCGTTTTGGATGCGTTGGAGTCGTTTGATGAGCTTGGTCGGGGCTCCCGCGTAGTGGGCGTTTCCATAGTCGAGTCTGCTGCTGACGAGGGCCCGGGTGACTGTCTTTCTTGTCTCTGTCGGGATCCATCTGTAGATCTTGCGGAGCGTGCGTAGGGTGTTGAAGCAGGAGGAGGAGACGGCGTTGACTTGCTTGGTCATTGAGAGCGTTGAGTCGAGGATGATTCCCAGGTTGCGTGCATGGTCGGTGGGTGTGGGGGTTGCCCCCAGTGCCATCGGCCACCAGAAGTTGTCCCAGGCTGAAGGGTTGGAGATGAGGATGAGGACTCCGTCTTGTCCGAGTTCAGCTTCAGACGGCTAGTCTTCATCCAGTCGGCGACGGCCTTCATTCCTTCGTGGAGGTTGGCTTTGGCGGTGATGGGGTCCTTGGTGAGGGAGAGGATCAGCTGAGTGTCGTCGGCAAAGGAGATTATGTTGAGGTTGTGCTGTCGGGCTACGTGTTCAAGCGGGGCCATGTAAATGTTGAACAGCGTCAGGCTGAGGGAGGATCCCTGGGGTATGCCGCAGATGATCTCGGAGGCTTTGGAACGGAATGGGGGAGGCGGACGCTCTGGCTTCTGCCGAAGAGGAAGGAGGTGGTCCAATCCAGAGCCTTGTCTCGGATCCCTGCGGTGTGGAGGCGTGCGCGAAGTGTGCGGGAGCAGACGGTGTTGAAGGCGGCAGAGAGGTCTAGGAGGATGAGTGCTGCAGTCTCGCCGTTGTCCGGCAGGGCCCTGATGTCGTCGCTGGCGGCGATGAGGGCAGTCTCTGTGCTGTGGTTGCTGTGGAACCCTGACTGGGAAGGGTCCAGGATTCTGTTTTCTTCGAGGTATCAGGTTAGCTGTCTGTTGACGGTTTTCTCGATGACCTTGGCCAGGAAGGGGAGCAGAGAGATGGGCCGGAAGATCTTGAGGTCTCTTGGGTCGGCCTTAGGTGTTTTGAGTAGGGCGTTGATCTCGGTGTGTTTCCAGATCTCTGGGAAGGTTGTGGTTTCGAGGGAGAGATTGATGACGTTGCGCAGGTGGGGTGCGATGGAGCTGCTTGCTCTGTTGAAGACGTGGTGCGGGAGTGGGTCTGATGGAGAGCCGAAGTGCATTGTGCGCATGTTCTTGATGGTGTCGTCAATGCTTACGCTGGCCCAAGCAGGGGGTCGTGGTTGATGGTGTGTGGAGGGTCTGTTGTGTCGCTGTCTGTTGGGGCTGTCTGGGTGTTGAAGCTGTTGTGGATGTCTGCTATCTTGCGGTGGAAGAAGGTGGCGAAGGAGTCGCACAGGGCTTGGGCTGGCGGGATGTCGTTGGTGTTGGAGCCGTGGTTGGAGAGTTCCTTCACGATGTTGAAGAGCTCCTTGCTATTGTGTGCGTTGTTGTCGAGGCGGTCTTTGAAGAAGGTCCTCTTGGCCGCCCTGATGAGGTGGTGGTGGTTGCGGATGGCGTCCTTGTGTGCTGCGTGGCTGTCCGGAGTTTGTTCGCTGTGCCATTTCTTCTCTAGTTTCTGGCAGGCTTGCTTGGTGCCTAGGAGTTTTGGGGTGAACCAGCTGGCCCTCTTGCTGGTGTCTCTGTGGGGGGTTTCTTCAGCGGGGCAAGGGTGTTGGCGCAGTCCTCGATCCAGCATCTGAAGTTGTGGGCAGCGTCATCGGTGTAAGAGGGTTTCGTGGGTGGGCTGAGAGCGAGGTTTGTTTGTAGTTGGTTTTCAGCGATTTTGCTCCAGCAGCGGCAGGGGATCTGTTGAGTGCCGTGGTGTGTGGAGGGTTTCTGGAAGGCGAAGTGGATACAGCGGTGGTCGGTCGAGAGGAGTTCGGTGGTGTGGCTGACGGAGACGATCAGGCTTGAGGAGAAGACGGGGTCGAGCGTATGGCCGGCAGAGTGGGTGGGCGTTGTGAGGAGTTGCTTCAGTCTGAGGCTGCCAAGGTTATCGATCAGGGATGTGGAGTTGTTGTCGTTGTTGTTCTCAAGGTGAAATGCACTCTTATCACTAATTATATATAAAATAAAAGATCAAGTTGCCACTTAATGCAATGTTACTTTAATAGGTCATGATTTTTTCTTAGCTCATTTATTTCATGTTTTATTACAGCACAACATATCTTGTTCAACCACTGCAGAGCACTATGGGGCATAGAGCAATAGAAAGGGCGAGCAAGAAAAAAGGCAAGAAATTAATCAAGGCAGTATAAAACACTCATCCAAAGATCATTGTTTTGATTTAGGACATGAATGCCCATTATAGGCCAGAAGAGCTGCATCCATGCAGGATTTCCAGGATAACGACTGACTACATTACTTCATTATATCCTGATTCATAACACACAAAGGCATCTTTTGGGGCTATCCTGAAAATCTGACATGGATCTAGTCCTCCTAGGCCTTCATTGGGCATCCCAATTAGAAGTGATGTCTTGTAATAAAAATAACTTTTCTTTTCTTTAGTAGTACAAACTCTTAAGACTGTAAAAAGCTTTTCTTTGTATCCTTTTTTAAAAGTTTTATACCATAAATTAAGCATGTTATTATCACATTGTCTTCGCTTTCTCAGTATTTAAAATATTGTATACACTTTGTTTTGAATACACTATGTAATTGAATAGCAACAGCAATACTCATATTTCTCCCTATATATTCTTGTAACAGTACTCATGTGCATTATATATCTTCAGGTTGTTGTTATCTTTCACATTTCCCCTACATCCTTTATAGTTCTGCATTTAAAGGTGCAGTGAGAATATGGCTGCCTGCTGAATCAGCTCTGTGAGGGCCAGGAATGAACAAAGGTTGAGACTGAAATATCCTGCAAAAATGAAGGAGAATATAAATATTAGCATCAACGTGTGTGAACAGAAATCATACAACTATCAGTAAAAAGTTTTCCGTCAGCAAGAAACTTTAGAAGTGCCCATGTCCTCTCCTTTACATTCTTCCAAAAGTGTCCTCAGTTTTACAGTATCTTCATATGTTGTTGTCTTGTTTTAATATGTAAGTTTGAGAAGACATGGATGAAAAAGGCCAAATCTGGTAACACCTGTGGGTCTCATAGATGATGAAGCTAAATTCAGTTTATGCCCCAATCTATGTGCTCTTTGAATATTTAAAGAAACTGATCAAGGCAAGTCTAACACCTTAGGTGTAATGGCTTGAATAAACTGAATAGGATCTCTCCCTTCTGATCCTTCCGGCAGGCCATGAATTATAAAATGATTCCTCCTGATGCGATTTTCCTCTGCTTGTTTTTGAAGAAGAGATATTTGTGACTGCAGTTTGTTGATCTTTGCATTAGAGTCCTCTAGGTTGCTCACCTGTTGTTCAACATCAGCCACTCTTTTTCCAAATGAGTCTATTTGTTGTCCAGTGTCTAAAATTTCCTATTAGTTTCTTCAATACGTTGTTACATAGTTCTGATCTCTTCTAGGAGTAATATTATTGATATGGAGGAATGTGTTTTGACTGCAGAAGGAGAATCATTTGTAGACTGCTTCCTGATAAAGCTGCTAGTGTTTAGCGACACTTCAGGTATAAAGGAGCTTGAAGTGTTTGCTGCAAGAGCCCATTTTGATAACAAGGACGAGGCATTTGCATTTTGCTTGACATTATGAGGTTCTCCCATATTTTCAGGAGAAGATCTTTCTGCGTTTGAAGTATTTCCAGAAGATTGGGCAGAACAAGAGGGATAGTTCATTTAAATGTTCTCGTTTTGCTCATACTGAAAACTGGCTAACAAAATGTTGGTAAAAATCTCAGAATTTGAATAACCACTGGCTGCTAATTACATAAAATATCCCAGCAGGGATTAAAGTAATCTGCATGTAATGCCTAGCAACTTGTTGGTATTAACAGCTCTCACTGAGCCTACACTATCCACACGAATAAAGGCGTTTCTCAGGAAGCAAAAATTAAAGCGTGAAAGAGTACAATCCCTCATGCAAAATCTGACTGAAGTGATATTAAAAAAGAGCATTTGGCATTCTCTAAACCTGCTGCAACAAAAGGGAAATAAGAGGGAAACACATTATGCTTACAAATATATCGTTTTCATTTTGGGACATTTTACTTATGTGCACACAAATAAAATGCCACTTTGCCTGGCAAAAAGCAAAAATAAATTGCCACATTGTCAACCTAAAAGCAAAGGACTGTTACAAATATGTGAAGTGCAACCCCTTTCAGAAGGCAACAGGATGCTCCACGAGCTGACTATTAAATTGAATTCCTTTCTTTTTCAGTATAAACTCATTTCAATTTATATTTCATTTGAAGCTAGAAATGTGGCTGCCCACTGTTAGAGATGTATGGCTTACCACTGACCTCAGGCCACAGCTTCTAAAGATTATAATCTTTTCTTTCTGGCTGAATTTGCCTTTTAATTTGACAGCACATTAATCTAAGGAGCCTTCAAGCTTTTAATGTGGGCTTCTAAAGCAAACAAAATAGGTGAAAAACTGAAATGCTTAGAAGAAAAAAGTCAGAAATATATTTTGCAGGCTCTCAATGCATCATAAATAACATGAAATGGCGGCTAGCTTCTTCATACAAAATGCCTTTCACATAGCATTAACACTGAAATACAGTTTCATTTCCAAATTAAAGAAAGTGATGACTCACACCTTGTTATCTTCTAGTTTTGTAGAAAATACATTCACTAGTGGTGGGACCTCCGCATTGCAGTTTCATGTCCAGGATATCAAACTTATCACTGTGCTTTTTGTTTAAAACAATCCACTTATTGGCTATAAGAGAGCATTGATGACTATTGTCCTCTATGGGCTCAGGTAGAAATATTTTTTATTTCTCCCTTTTTATTTAAAGAATTGATACCTGTTTCTCTATTTCCGCTCATGTATGTTGCACCTCAACCTTTAAAACAAATTCAGCTTAATGTACCCCATACTATTTCCATGTCTCAGTGAGAGAGATAATAACTTGAATTCATCCATCTGGCATGATCATCTTATTAAAAATAGAACCATTTTTTGGCATTGATGCAGATAGTTTAACATGTGTTCATCAATTATTTAAAGGGCAACACAGTCCTTTCTCTATTGCACAACATACATTTCAGTTTCCAAATTCTTTTAAATGCAAATGTAACACTTTCACACAAATTGTATCTGCTATATATGCTAAATATCCGATCACTAATGCAGTCACAATATCAGAAAATCACCTTTTTAATACTCTTGTTGCAAGACCATCAGCAGCCACACTATATCAAATTATTAGATCTCCTGATACTGAGAGGCAATAATCACAGGTGGAACTGAAGTGGGAAGGGGATCTCAACGTTAACTGGTCTGTTAATCTATGGAATACAATTTGGCTAAAGATTAGAAAATCTTCAAGAGAAGCAAACACTACCCAATCTTGTTTTTCAGATATAATAGTTTCAAGTTTGTTGTTTATTGCGTGATTACTTACAATCATTACAAAACTGCAAAAAACACATTTCACAAATAAAAACCGTGGTATCACATAAAAAAGAATCATTGGTACGTGGTAAAATTAAATATTAAATACAAGATGGTTTGCCGGAAGTCAAATGTCTTTTCGTATTCCACTAACATAATAAAAAAATCATTATCACGAACCGCAACTGTCTCTTATTTAGGGATGCGCAACTAGCCCTGGCGGATGAAAAGCTACTAGATTAAAACCAACCATGCGGTTAAAATGCCTTTAAAATGCTTAGTGCTGTAGAGGCTGTAATGTTCGGGCAAACTATAATTGTGTTTTATCGACCAGTGTTCATATTTGCTTGATCTGCTTGTCGGAGTAATTTCCTAATTTGGGCAAAATATTTTACACCTCGACAAGACAGAATGATTGATGAGCCCTCCATTCATCTAATCACAGCTTGTCTGCATGTACGAATATTTAGCTCATTAAAGATCAATTTTAAAGAGGATTTCCTTAGATCCTTGGCAGCTGGGCATACACACAACAAATGGGTTATTGTTTTGTCTGAATAACCACATAGACAACAGTTCTCTTCTTGATGATTGCGTTTCCATGATGGCATTTGGTCCTTCGAGTCATGGATTCCCAGCCAATAATGAATACAGCTCTTTTTTATCTCTGAGCTAAAATGGGCTGCTAGGTAGGCTTAGGGCTTTGTATGAGTGTATGAATTTATTACTGTCCACGCATGGCGTCGTTTAGACAAGATGTTTTTGTCTTCCAAGAGCGATATCTTCTTGGCGGACGGACTACTGGCTTTATTAAATATTGTCTTTTCTGCCATGCTCTTCCAAACTGCTTGGGTATCTAGCTCCACCAGTCATTTCCTCAAATACGCTCCCCAAGACATAGGTACTTCTTGCACCATTTGTGCTTTTAACTCATCCCAGCATAGATTGTTCAGTGTACCTGGCTCTGAGGATCGAAATTTATGACAGAGCTTTGTGAAGGAATTCATGCTTCGGAACTTCTGATTTTGAAGGCAAAATTCTAACCGTACCTGTGCAGGAGATGCAGACTTGGGAAGCTTTATATATCTTTGTCTGGAGCTTATTCAGTAACTCTGCCTCCTTGCCACACCATGTTTCCAAATCGTAAGACAGAGTAGGTAAAGTTTGTGCTGCCATCACATTTAGGAGGTGAATATAAACAAGACAGCTCAATTTTTTGTTCAGCTGTCGAAAAGCAAAAATGAATGATTGGGCTTTGGCACTTAGATCCTGTATATGGTCCTTGTACGAAATGCTGCGCCCCAGTTTTATGCCTAGATATTTATAGGAGGCTTTGTCTTCCACTTGACCTCCCTTAATGTACCATTTAAACTTATTTTTCTTGGGGTCCTCTAGGTAAACAACCTTTGTTTTCTTTTTATTTAACTCTAGATTTTCCTGGTCCAGGTAAATTAGTAAGTTGTTAATTGCTCTTTGCAGCCAAATCAGACTTTGAATTAGCACTATGATGTCGTCCGCGTATTGTAAAAAAGGTATAGGCTCTTTTGCCAACATTGGCGGATGGCTCATTGCTGATTGCATATGCTCGGTTATGTCTGCTAAGAACAAGCTAAATAAACTCGGCGCCAGGACGCAGCCTTGTTTTAAGCCATGCTGAGTGTTTATTCTTGCGCATTCTCTACTTCCATTGCCTAGTTTCACTTTAGTCCAAGTTTCCATGTAGATGGCGATCATTGCGTCCAATAGTTTAGTCGGTAGCCCCCAGGTTTTTAATTTATTCCAAAGTCGAGTTGTAGTCACTCTATCAAACGCGGCTTTCAGGTCAATGAAGCATGCAAATAATTGTGTCTTCCTCTTTAGTGCTTTTTTGGTTTAAAGAGCCAAAGTTGTCAAATTTGTGGTTATTCCCATTCCTGACCTAAAACCTGTTTAAAACTTTGGGGTTATATTCTTTTCATTCATCCATTCCTGAAGGTGGATAAGTAGACATGATGCATATAATTTGGCTTCTACATCAATCAAAGATATCAATCTATAGTTTTCTAGCTTGCTATGAATGCCATTTTTCATATATATCATATATAATAGATTTCTTATAACTCCTCAAATTATGCCTACGATTTCCCCCAACATACTGACCACAATCAGGTCATTTGATCAATGTAAAGCAGACTACAAACATTTAATATTTAGTTGTCATCACCTCACCAGTTATTGATTAAGGTTTAGAAACAGATAAATTTTGTATTTCAATCAAATGTTCCTTTTTCCTATGCCATTCTGTTTCAAGGCATCTTATCTGAAGACTGGATTGAATGTACATTAAATGTTTAATTGACATTATGTTAGCAGTTGCATTACAGCAAATTACCAAAAACTGAATGAAGATGTGCCTAAACCCCCTTGAAAATCTTTATTTATACTGGGTTACGTACAATTTATAATTCATGATCACATCTATGACCTCTCTCTCTCTATGTATATATAATACATCGCGGCACTCCCCCCCCCCTGCATGGAAAGGACACTCACCTGAGTAGATAAGCCAGACGGGGAGAGAGGACGCAGTTAAGTGCTGCGTAAGGATTTTGACAGAGGTGAACCTTTTCTGAAATTTCACTCTTCACTGTGGTGCGGGGGATGTTTGCATACCTTTGCTGGCATGACTGGGAAGCCACTGGGCTGTTTCAAGTGGATCCTCACTGTACGATCCATTCGCTCTGGTATGCAAGAAACCCTGGCATGGAGCAGCGCCAAAATGACTGAGGAGGCTGGGTTAACATCAAAGGCCAATCAGAGTGAACTATTACTCTTTTTAACCAGCACTCAGTAGGAACAACTTCCACTTGATGGAACTGGGCACTGATGAAAGCCGACAGGCTGAAACGCGTCTGCCAAGCGTTTTCCATCAAACACATGAGGGCTATTCAAAATAAAGACAGATCCTCCACGTGGCAAGACACTTCGAAGAAGTGCATAAAAGTAATCGCAATCTGTTGCGATTCTTTGTCATTGATAGAGTCACCAGTATGAACAGGGGAGGAGACAGGATCCGTAAACTGCAACTGCTTGAGTCCAGCTACATTCTAGAACTGGACACTAAGATCCCATAGGGATTGAATTCTGAAGAAGAATTATCCTGGCACTTAGGTGACTAGATTTTCTTCCTGGATTTCGTTTGCTGATTGTGGAAAATACGGTTATGTTCTAGTTGTTAGTTGATGCTGGCTCCGTGCTATATGTCTTATGGTTAATCTCAGCAGTACTATCAGCAAATATGCAATGGTCTCTGAGGGAGCTCCTGTATTACAACTCAGTACTATTTTAATAGTTTTTAATCCACACTGATCTATACTACCTTTTTGTTCCTAGATCTCAGTAGGCCTTCTGACTGTCATTGTTAATCTAATTGCCCCCCCCCCCCGTTGTTGTTTTTTTCTGTACAGGTGATGTCATGTTCTGAATAGATTTTGCTATGCAAGAGAAGAAGATAAGAAGATGGACTGTTTGCCCACTGGGGCCAGAATTGATTTTTCTCATAGTAACATATGCAGGTCACCTGTTTACTTTTTTATGAGTATCCATGCTAATATATGTGGGAGACCTCCAGGTTTACACAGCAGAGTCATGCCTGAAGTTGTGGTGTATTGCTATTATTGATTGACCCACTTGGGATTTTTCATATTGTTTGCTGATGTAAAGGTCGGTCCTCCACTTTCCAATATGTATCACAATTTTGTTAAATCATCATGGTCAGCTCATTGAAGTATTGAAATTTATGAACTTTATCAATTGTTCCCTTATATTGTGGATGCAGGTAACACGATCATGGGGGCTTATGACTTAGTTGTATTTATAATTTATTGCAAATGTGGTTTCATTGTTGTCTCTTTAAGCAGAGCTTTATTTGCGTTTCTCAGCTTAATATTGTAATACAGATCGCAAGGGTGGAACCCCATGTATAATATATGAGCAGGGGTGTAGCTAGAGCTTGTGGCGCCCGGGGCTACCCCTCAGATTGCCGCCCCCTGGGGGGTGCTGGTGAAAAAGGTCGGCGAGCGCTTCAAAGATGTCAGAGTCTGCAAGGAGAGACACGTTGTATTGCTGCTAACAGTTTCCTCGATCATGCAAGTTACATGCACATACATGACACGGTCAAAGGCTAGACAGTTGAATACAACAGTGACTGTCAGTACAAAAGAGAACACACAGACTGCATGATCTATCTGGGGACTCAGAAAACCCACATGTGACATCCATCAGAGAGCTGTGTGAACAATTACCCTCAGCACAAAGCAGACAAGCACATACATGACACTCTTCAGGGCTTCTGTACCAGTTGCAGCACATATCAAAAACATGAAATACGTTTATGTGCCTGTGAGTACTGGTACATTTAAAGCACTGCCACTGCCCTTTTCCCTATGACCAGGCTCATCAAGTCTCTTGCTGGTTCCGTGCCTTTACATCCAAATGTCCTCTCCACTTGCCTCTCATCTTTACCCAGCCTCTATCTATCTCTCGCTGGCTCTGCCTCTCTTACTCCCATCTCTCGCTTACTATCTCCACAAGTCTCTTACATTTTTTCACTGGTCCCTACATATATATATATATAATCCAAAAACACGTGTTAAGAACAAATGCACCAGATTTTTGAAAGTACACATTTGTGTTAAAATGCAATTTACAAGTCCATTAATGATTTTAGAACTCAGCTAATATCTTGCAATTTTATCTTAAAAATGCTACATTCCTAACTTCACCTGTCATCTCACTTTACATTCCTCCCAGTCCCTCCCTTGTCCTTTTATGTCTCATCTTTCTCCCAACCAAAGGCATGACCAGTTTCATGGGAGCTAATTCCTGGAGTGTTCCAACGGTCCCTGCTGTGCATTGCCCTATGGCCAGGGCTAAATTCACACCAATTGTCCCAGTACCCTGATCAGTCCCTGACCCTGTTATCTTGTAAATGCAGCAATATGTGTGTGGCACTCAAAGGAAAGCAGCTCTGGTGCTAAACAAAAAGCGCCTTTGTGAAGGTCGAGTATTGTATTGCACTGCCACACGCTTTAGTAGTGCCAGTCCAATACACTAAATGAGACTAGATGACTGTCTGGCAGTCCCAGCCCATTTCACTCACCTAAGGGCCTGTGAGTCAGCCATCTCGGGCATTTGCAGCAGCTGCAGTTTTAAGATCTTCTCAGAGTTTCTCTATGCTTGCCTGTGCTCAAGTGAGTCTAATTTCAAATATTTATAAGTTTCCCTTGTCTTCATTGTATGGCTTGCAAGACAGTGTGTCACTCATAGTAGTTGAAATGCCACTCATATACTGAAATTAGATGTCGTTACACATAGCATAGGTAGCGATTTTCATTTGAAACCTTGGCAGCTATGCATCATAGCCCCACCACCACCCTGGTATGTCTCTGTCTGCCCCATCTGACTGGACTCGACTCCGATATGACTCTCTTGGAGCAAAGGTTGTTGCAAGCAGAGGCACGCCCGAGAGCACCTACGTCATAGCCAGCACCGACAGCCAATCAGCAGGGTCGTACACCTGACAGTACCTTATTCATTTACCAGGTCGTCTTCTGACTTCCATGCTAAGCTCTCCAGTATCTCTGTATGTCACAGGTGAGGTAATGACAATACAGTCAAAACCATGTATTTAATACGGTTGTGTTTGATATGCAAGGGGGGCACTATGATATAGCATGGGTGCAGCAATCACAGGTCAGTGGAAATACCACCCTGCACCTAGATGCAGCGTCTATGTCTATAAAATGTGGCAAAGAATAGCTCTGAACTCTCAAGTACAGTCTCAAATACCAGGCACAGCACAGACTCAAACACGCAGACACAACCATCACACATCCATAAGCCAAGACAGGTCTTCAAATGACGGACCAGGCTCAAACTCCCTGTTACAGCTTCAAATGCCTACATACAGCCTCAAATGAACCAGTACAGTCATAATTCCCTTACATATAATCATCATTTTAAGGTTTAGCCTTAAAAGCAGGCTCATGATCAGGGTGGATAGATTTAGGATCAATAGGAACACATTGGCTTCTGTCTCAATGACACTGAGAGATGGATGAACCATGATTGTTTACAACTGAGTGGAACCAAGGTTTGGGTCATCCAATTAGGTGCTGCGCTAATCATTGAACCCAGTGCTTTCTGGCCTCATTTCCCCAGCCAAATCATCAACGACGCTGAGAAAGTCACACTGAGGGAGTGATTCAGGAGGGAGTGATTCAGATAGATGCCTTGAAATTGGCTAGTTAAGAAGCGGATTAGGAGTATACACTTCCACCGGTCTGATGTAAAGAACACCCAGCTGATACTCACGGTACTCAGATAAGCTTGAGGGTATTAATTCATTCTAGACATGAATATTCAATTGGCTCATACATAGTTATCTCTAATGTTGTCTTGAAGCTTGAGGTGTTGCAATGTTATGATCATGCCAAGTGTCAGTGACATATGGATAGAAGGAGGCCTGGCCTGGCTGACTTCACAGAGGAGCCACATTCCTAGTGTATCATGTATGCTATACCTTGAAGCCTATTGTCTAAAGCCTTAATTATGAACTATTGAACCCCATCACAAAACAATTAACGCAGTGTTTAATCTATCTCACGTTGCATCATTAGCAGCGTGTTCACATCTCATTAGGTCGCACATCGATAGATCCGCCACGGCCCTGCTTTCCTCCAAGCCACTAACAGCGGACGGATGGAGTCCAGTTAAACAGCGTGCGGGGGCAGTTTGAAGAGAATCACTGAGCGGTGACGGCGTAAGGGTCTGCGTGATGCGTGTCCAGCAAAGACGGGGCCTGGGAGAGCCTGCAATAATGACTGGATTCCATCGCACCTCACAACTTGAAATGGCCTGCTCATTCTAACAAAAAATTAGGCGGCCACTGTCAGCCCAAACCCTTCCAACCCCACTGCTCCACAGAAACAACGCCCCCGTGGTTTTTCTACGCAGCGCATGCCAGCGCTCCCTCTGGGTTTTGCTTCCCTCATTCCATGAGTTGGCTGCATGAATGTCATCAGGCCTCTGGGCCCCACTGAGCATATTCTTTACCATGAGTCTTCACCTTCGGTGTTTTCAGCCCTCTGTCCTAACATGCTACAACTAGAATTCCAAAGTGGCAGCTTTGTGTTCTTTGATAAAGCCCAGGAAACAGTGGAACGGGCAGATATTGCACTTTTGATATGCTTGCACCTTACACTCGAAAATTTGAATGAGTCTCTCTCACCTGAATGATCAATTATTTTATCGTGTGTCTGTCGCGCAGAGTGCCGCCCGCGGCCCACCCGCAGCCACAGCCCACAGCAGTGAGACAGTAACAGGGCAGCTGCAGCAGGGCCAGGCAGGCAACGCAACGGCAAGAAGAATGGTGGTGGTCTCCCCTCCACACTCCTCGACACGACGGGAGGGGCCGGCGTCGGTGAGCGCGCAGCGCGTGAGGGTTTGCCCAAAATGTTACAGGGCCATCATTGGTTGTCGCTGTGTGCACCGCGCACGCTACTACCTGATTGACGGCCCTGTGAGCGAGGCTGGGAGGTGGGGGCCCTGAGAGTTGATGACGTCGTGATCAGGTGCTTCGAATCGGAAGTGGAACAAACGCAACCCCGTCCCCGACATACATTTATAATTAAATAATGAATGGTCCATGGTGGCGTGCTAACTTAAAGTGTCCTGGTACTGGTAGTGTACCCAGGAGGTACCGTGAATGATGTTATGTACTGTAAACTAAAGCACTGCTGGGCCACGGGCCACCGCGCCGCCCTAGTCACTCACAGCTCAAGTCACAGGCCTCCCGCGGCTGCAACGGGCATAGGCCGGGCCTCCTCCAGACAGTGGAGAGTGCCGGCCCGCCCACACGGCCGCGGCCGCCTCAAAAAAGGTGCCGCCTGGGGCGGACCGCCCCCCCGCCCCCCCCTAGCTACGCGGCTGTATATGAGTGTGTTAATATTTACAGTGTTTTGATTTCCTTAACAATCTTTAAGTTTCGCTGTTTTGGCACATTGTTTATTAGACATTTTATGATGTTTATTAGGAAACGTAATGCAACCACTACAAGATGGCCGACATGATCTGGGAATGGAAGTCTACTTTCTAGTTTCATTATGTCACGTTTTCACTTTTATTGTATATATGCACGCTATATTTCACAATTCAGTTACCCTTGAGCAAGGCGGTTTTCCGCTGAAACGCATAGGGTATTATTTCTTGGCCCATATGCTGATGGAATAAATCATTTTTTTCAACTGAATCCTGATTGGCGTTATTCATGTGGAAGGAGTCCAATTGCTAATTTTTTGGCGTTCAGTGAGCGAGTTAATTGAATACAGGGCAACCTCTGACCCTGGAGTGCACCGATGCACAAGCATCCTGGCGTATTGGAGGATGTGAAAAGTTCATGTATATATATATACACTTTATAACATAATGATTCTCAATGATTGTTGTTTTCTATAGAATGCTCCATGTTTATTATTACATATTCTTCACTTCTCATTTACTGCTTAACATTTCTTACTGTTAATGAATTCCTCACTATTCAGTCCTTGTTCTCTTTCTTTTTCTAAATTCCTTATCGATCATACATTCCATTTGTTACTGTTTTGAATCCTTCATAGGTCTACATGTATCATTCTAGATATGATTTTCTATTTCTCACTATCTTCCATGCTGAAACATAACTTGGTTGCTCATTGTAGAATGTTTAATATCTTATATTTCATATACCTATGATCAGTAAAGTATTTCTAAAACTTCAAAAGAGGAGTCCTGTTTAGTTTCCAAAGAGGTTCAAAGAGCCAGAGCCAGGGTCGGGGTTGGGAGTGAGGGGAGTTTTGATTTCTGTAGTGAAATAATTCCCATTCAGCCTGATCTTCTGTGAACTTTCATATTATTTTTATTTTGTGTTACTTCCCTAGTCTTCCATTCTAAGCTATTTTTCTACTTAGGGTAGCCTGTGGTCTTTCCAGTGTATGGCAATATGGCAATTAGGGTCTCATGTCTGAAGAATACAGCAGGAAAAACGGGTCTCAATTTGCACACTGACAAACCAACCTATGTTGGTTTACAAAGTGCAGAATTATAGTGGTTTGCAATTCGACCTACCTCATAAATATTAATGCGGTTGGTCCCAATTTGCAACCCACTACGTATGGTTACAATCACAGGGATTGTGGCCTGCTAGGGTAAGCAGACCACCATGTCTGTGGTTGATTTAAAAAAAAAAGAAAAGTTGAAGGCTGTTTTCCTCATAGGAAACCCAGATGTGTTTTCAAAAAGGACATTTACTGGTAACAAAAATGTATTTAAGATTAGGCAGTTGACCACGGGACCACTCCCAACTCGTAAAACATTTTTTTTTCACCATTCCCATGGGGGCCCCTTACCTGTTGCAAATGGGTTACCACCTCCTTTGAGTTGGTAGTAATATATTAATGTTTTGCAACTGGA
Organism: Lissotriton vulgaris; assembly: GCF_964263255.1. Lineage (NCBI taxonomy): Eukaryota > Metazoa > Chordata > Amphibia > Caudata > Salamandridae > Lissotriton > Lissotriton vulgaris. The sequence goes on from NC_141685.1 coordinate 325,536,152, forward strand.
TTTCATCTGCAAACCATTAGTAAATATCCTAGGTAATCGATACTTGGAAAGAATGCCCTTAAAACGCCCGTTCCAAATAGTTGCTCCTTAATGTTTACTAAAAACATTTACAGATTTGGAAACACTTTTTCAGATAGTTAAATGTAATTAGTACATTTAAAATGTGTTTAAGTGGTCACACACCCTCAGATTTATGAATCTTAGAGTTTGCAACCATTAACAAAATGTGCACATTAAGCCCTTTGCAAGAATCATCATGTAAGAAGCAAATTTCCTTTTTATTGTTAACTTCCATTTATCAGACAGGCAGGGGTGGTATTTCCCTGTGCTTTGCTGTAACATTTCCCCGTCTTCCATCCAGAATGCAAAAACTTGTGACATTGCTAGGCCATATGAAGGACGTCAGCTGAACATCACCAACATCTGGGACACTGTTTAGGGCTGTCAGGGTAAACTGTGCAGATTTTCTGCAGTGCAAGATAGGTTATGTGAAGAAAGTGGTAGTGTGTTATTTTAAATGTTGTGTGCTGGAAACTTCCTTGACTATCTGACAGGCTCTGCCCTGTTTTTTCAGCAATAGTTCTGTTGTATGCAATCGGCCATCTAGCCCCTACCACTGATGCAGGGTGAATGCTGTTAACTAGTTTATGACATGAAATAATGACTATGACACAAAAACTACTCATGGATGCGAATAGGCACCTTTCACTTACTTTGGGTCTCATTACGACTTCGGTGGACTGACACTGACGGCACGTCAGTGTCAGCCCCACTGACATCTGAAGCATTTCGATGTGGTCGGTCTGACCGTATGCGTTGAGGGACTGATTGCTGCTGTTCTGATGGGCTCAAGGAGCCCATCGGCCCAGTGGACGGATTGTAATCCCTACAATAAGTGCGCTGTCGTAGGGATGACAATGGCCTTTTCCCTCTGCCTTTCTATGGCAGTCCAACCACCATAGAAAGGCAGTCAGAAAGGGACTTTGGGGGGCCCTAGCAGGGCTCCCATCCCTCCGCGCCCACTGCTATGAGGCCTGGCAGACATCTATGGCGCCCCAACAAACATCCATGCCGCTATGGCAGGCACCGTGAGGTGCAGGGATGTTAAAAACATTGGGGCTTGTGCTGCAGCCCTTTTCCAGGCCGCAGTCACAAATATGCCTCAATGCACAGAGGCATATTTGTGACAGCCTACCCTGTAGATTTACAGAAACAACCAAGATTATATGTTTATAAAAATATATTGTGGCTTGTAGAAATAGGCCATAGTCAGGATTGAACATTTCTGTGCAATCGCTTATGAGAACTTATATTATTAATTATTTGACATGAATACTTGATTGGCTTTATTAATAATAATTATTATTATTGGATCTAATTGCTTATTTGTTTATTAATAAGAATTGCATTGCCATTATATGCAATAAGTGTTTTTTCCTTTAGGATTACATTTTATTTAATGGACTAATGTGAAAGGATTCTACTTGCCTATTCTTGTAATTTTTCTGTACTACTCACAAGACATTCCTGATGACTAAAGGATAGTTTTTCAACACTTCGACATGGATTAATATCTCGGAACTTAAACTTTTGACTCCAGTACGTGGAAAGGTACATTCTGTATAGTTTTTTGTGGACTAATCTGTGGGCCCAGTACCAACAATCGCTTTCCATGGATTGCGTGAGAAAACTCTCTAAAGTATCTTCTTTTACACTTTGGTTTTTTTTGGGGTTTTTTTTTTTTTTTTGGTTTTCTTTTTTTTTCTTTTTGTCCTCATATATGCCACCAGTTAATGACTGCTCTAAAATAGGCGCTCTTCAAGCCACTGTCACAAACTATCCTTTCCAGCCCTCGTGTTTGTGGATAGCTGTAGAAGATTGCCCAGAGGAATGGTTGTTACCCGTCCAACTTCCTTTCGGATCGATTCTTGCAGCTAAGGAAGGACAGGACCACTTACCTCTGGCATAATCATTGGACTATTGTTACTTTTCGATCCAGGCATTCAATGCTGACCACAACCTGACAGCTTTATCACCCCCACATAAAATATCGAATTTACTCACCGCCACGATGTGTTTAAGACAGTCTGCAAATTTCGGGGGGGATGCAGACTTCCATGCTTTGCAGATCTCTCTTCTAGCAATGGTCATAACATAAAAAATAAACTGTGACAAATTACTATTGAACACATAATCAGGCATTAGACCAAAGAAAACCAATCTGGGTGTACATTGAATTGGGACCAACAATACCTCTTCTAAGAACTTACACAATTGTTCCCAAAAATTAGCTGTATTAGGACATTCAAGAAACATGTGAATATCATTTGCGCTCATTAGATTGCACCTAGGACAAAAATATTGCACCCCAGAGATCCTAGAGAGCTTCGCTGGGGTCCAGTACACTCTGTGCAATGTGTATAAATGATTTCTTCTTAAATTAGAAGGTTTAATTATCTTTTGGGATAAAGAAAAAGAGTCAATCCATAATTTCTCTACTTCCTCCGCTATCTGAACTGAGGAAGGGTCCCATATATTCGCAATCTCTGTTTCCAAATTGTCTTTATTGTTCAATAATATATGATACCATTTTGCCGTTTCCCTTTTCATTTCTCTAGAATTACTATATAACTCTAAGAAAAATTCCTCGTCATTTGTGACCCAATTTTGACTTCCCCACCAGGCCGATAGTTGATAGAACTTGAACCTCGTTAATGTCCCTCCAGTTACACCCTCAAGAAATTCCCACTTTAAAACTTTCGAATCATCACATAAGTCCCCCCATTTCAGGAGACCTGCTCTTTTTAAAGGGAGAGCCAATTGATCCAATAAACACTCTGGGGTGCCTGGTGAGTCTTAAATCTCTTAAATCTTTCTTAAGAGGAATATACGGCTCCCAAATGGCCCTAAATAGAAAGCTAATTAAAGAAAAAGATGTAAACAATCTCAATCTAATTAAAATAAAAGAGCAGCAACTTCTCCATGCCATCTCTAATGATCGAACAGAAATATCGAGGTTGGAAAAAGAACTAAATGACTTACAAATTAATCACAGACTATGTTCTGAAAAAATATTAAGAGAAAAGTGGGAGGTAAGCAAGTTGCGTAATTTTGAATATGGGGAGAAATGTGGATCATTACTTGCCTGGAAAGCCAGAGCTGACAGGTCCAGAAACAGTATTAAAACTTTAATACAAAGAGGAACTGGTGCTGTTCTATCTGAGGATGAAGACATTAAAGAGGAGGCCAGATCTTTCTATGAAGATCTTTATCGTGAAAGAGTGAACACTTCATCGGAAGAAATAGAAAATTTAGACATTCTGAGAAATCTAACTCGTTTGAGTAATGAAGAAGTAGCCTTCTTAGGAAAAGAAATTACTGAGGGGGAAATTAGATCTCAAGTCGAGAAAATGGCAAGAAAGAAAGCTGCGGGTCCAGATGGGCTCCCTACAGAAATCTATAAGGATAATTTGGATGAATTTATTGTTCCAATGCTTAAACTTTTTAATGAAATTTTCATCCAAGGTCAGCAAATCCCATCTTCTTGGCTGGACGCAACCATTTCATTAATTGCGAAGCCAAACAAAGACCCACAAAGGATAGAATCATACCGACCCATATCTTTATTGAACTCGGACTTAAAAGTTTATTCAGGTATCTTGGCAAATAGGCTCGCTAAGGTAATCAAATCCATTATACATCCGGACCAACGCGGATTTATTCCGGGCAGACAATTGAATGAACTCACATTCCAGGCAATCGGAGCTATTGATTACGCAGTTCAAAACAAAAAACCTTTGGCCATAGTCGCAATAGACGCAGCGAAAGCGTTTGACCAAGTAAACTGGAAATATCTATGGTCAACGATGAAGAAATTTGGTTTTCCTGAAATTTATATTAAAAGTGTGGTGTCTTTTACACTTTGTGAGTGGATGTTGGTCACATGGGTGACGGACCGTTGTGGGGTGACAGTTGATGTCATCTCTGGATACAGCAAGTAATATATTATTGAAGAGACTCAGGATGCTTGGCAGACGTTCACAGCACAGCTTTTGGACACTTTCTTCCTTTCATGATGAGAGATGCTGCTTCGACCTGCTCTCAGACTCTTGGACTGAAACATCCTTTTCTTGGTAGCCCTCATTTTCACAATGCTGAGGCTGTTGATGCTGACTTTCTCTCCCTTGCTTCCTTTGGAATTCATGTGAGTGACACTCGCTGACACTACTGAGTCCCTACTGTTTACCTCCTTTCCCTCATCTTAACTCTGACAGAATTTAAGCTTATTCTATGAGAACTTTCCCGAACTGTCCTCCTGCCTTTTGATTGGTGGTAGGAATTACCCTTGCTTAGCGTACTTTATGGACACTAGGTTAGGTTTCAGATTTCCTTGTAAAGTTGCCTTTTGACTAATGAATGAATGATGACATGTATAAAGCTCTGGCTTTCACTCCAATGGAGCATCTTGGCGCTAGGAGTAAGAAGACTGAGTGTCAAGTAGTCTCTAATGCCGCCATGGTCAGATGAGAGATAGGGCCAGACTATCTGGAACTGTGAAAATCCAAGTTGTCAGTTTTTTCTTGAAAATGGACTCCGTCTGAGTAAGTCTCAATTGGGTGGGCAAATAGTTCCAGGCTTTTATCCCTATTACAGCCATAGATTTACCTCCTCTGGATTTCAGACGGAAATGAGAGGGTACTAATAGATTTTCTTTGGAGGATTGCAGATTACGTGCAGGTATATAAGCTTTTATTCTGGTCCTAAGGTATGTAGAACCTCTTTGTTTTACAGCTCTGAAAGGTATCACAAGGAATGTAAGGAGAATTCTCTTGTGTATGGGTAGCTAGGATTTGGAGAGCCTCATAGGCAGAAGATCCCTTTGGTAAATTCAGTACCATGCGGGCTGCTTCATTTTGTACAGTCTGCAGCTTTTTGAGAGTACTTTTCTTTATACCTGTATTGAGACTGTTGCAATCATCTAATTGTGATAAGATCAAAGCAACTGCCACAGACTTGCGAGCTATTGCCAGGAGGAGGTCAAATACTTTTTTCAGAGTTTTTATCCAGTGAAAACAAGTTCCTGCTACTGACAGGGCCTGCCGATGAAAAGAGAGGGAAGTATCACATCGGACTCCTAGATTTTTAGCAGTGTCGACAGTATTGGGGGGTGGGGCTGTGTCTGTTGGCCACCACATTTTGGGTGAAAAGATATTATATTTCCCCAACAGCAGAATCTCTGTCTTTTGACTGTTACATTTAAGATGGTTGGTCTTCATCCATTCGAAGGCAGCTGAGAGACATAGTTGGAAATTTACCTCAGCTGCTGTGGATTCTTTATCCAGGGTAAGAATGAGCTGTGTATCATCAGCCTAAGACACAGTCTCAATGTCAAAAGATTATACTAAATCTAGCAGGGACACCATATATATGTTAAAAAGTGTGGGGCTCATAATTGAGCCCTGAGGCACTCCTGAGAGCAGGTGCTTCTCTTTTGAAGTGTAGTTGCAGAGTGTTACTGATTGTCTTCTGTTTCCCAAGAATGATGTTAGCCAAGCCAGTGCCTTCTGTGAGATCCCTATTTTTCTTAACTGTTTGCCCAGAACAACATGGGAAACAGTATCAAATGCGGCTGAGAGGTCCAACAGAATCAGCACAGCCATCTTTCCTTGATCTAGTGCAAATTGTATCGTCTCTGCAGTGTGTAGGAGTGCTGATTCCGTTGAATATCCAGCCCGGAAACCTGATTGCCTGGGGTGTAACACGTTATTTAGTAGGAGGAAGTCATTTATTTGTTTGTTTACAAGTTTCTCCATTATCTTGCTTAGGCAGGGGAGCAAGGAGATAGGTCTAAGATTTGTCAAGGTGGTTGGATCCGCAAGATGTTTCTTTTGAAGTGGTTTGACCTAGGCAATTTTCCAGCTGTCTGGTACTACTGCCAGTCTGAGTGAGGAGTTGATGATCTGATTAATAATGGGATTAGCATTATCAAGCAGCGAATGTAGGATTTTTGGGGGCAAGGATCGCCTGGTGAACCCGATTTACATGTCAAGATAGCCTGTCTGGACTGTTCAACGTTGATCTCATTGAAATGAATGAGCATCGGTCTATTTTCTAGATTTAGATTTGACCCTTCTGTAGATGGTGTATCTGTGGGAAAATCCTTTCTAAAGTCCCTGACCTTTTCATCGAAGTAGTCCGCAATCTGATCACATAGTTGTTGTGATGGAGAATTTCCTGATTAAATTTCTTAGGATGAGTAAATGATTCTTCAATTTTGAAAATAATTTTTTGATCGTACGCTGCCTGCCTAATGAGGTTAGTGTAGTGTGCTTTCTTTTCATGTTTGATCATCCTATGATATTCTTTCAGTGCTGCTCTGAAGAGGGTGAGATCATTGTTGTTATATTGCACCCTCCATTTTCGCTCTAGCTTCCTACATTTGCCTTGTAGCACTTTGTGATGGGGGTGAACCATGGAGCTGAGGTTTTCCCCTGGGAGGCCAACAGAGACATTTTTGTTTTGCCTATCACAGTCTGCCAATTATTAATAATATTGGTGTCAAGTACAGGATCTCCTGTTAGTGTAGGTTTACTTGATTCCGCCAACATGTGCAAATTGGGATTTGTTAACATTTTGTTCCCTTTCCTGTTGGTAATTTTGCAAAGTTGATGATCAGGGTTTTGTTTGGCTGCAATCCCGAAAGGGATGAACTTATGATCAGACCACTTAGTGTGGCTGGGGTATCCACTGTGAGTTTATTGAAGTTCGTGCAGATTTCATCTAGGGTGTGTCCAGCCTCATGTGTAGGGTCAGATGTCAGATATCAGCTGTTTTAGTCCTAGAGTTTGTATGGCTTCCAAAAATGTTTTTGCGGTTGGGGAGTTATCTGTTTCTAAGTGAAAATTAAAGTCCCCTAGAATGGTAAAGTTTGAATATCTGCCATTCAGGGAACTGAGACTTTCAGCAAGAGTGCTCCTGCAGCTCGGTAGATCAGGGCTCCTGCAAAGAACACTGTGCTAGATAGTTGGAGACAAAAACCCATACTTTCTGCTCCTTTCATCTCCGGGATATCAAATATTTAGCATTTTTGGGAGTCCTTATGAATAATTGCTAGCCCTCCCACTCTCCGTACAAGTCTCTGTCTTCTGGACATAGTTTATCCTGGGAGAAAGACTGAACAATATCAAGGTTGGACCAGTCCTTTAGCCATGTTTCTGTGACACAGAGGCTATCTAGGTTAAGATTTAGACTAAATCCTGAATGTTCAGGGCATGTTTTCCTAGTGACCTAACATTCACCAATCCAAAGCACAGAGGTCTAAGATCCAAATTTAGATTAGTTTTGTGGGCTTGATCAGGAGTAGGAATAATACTGGCTTCAACTCTTAAGTTCGTAGTGACAATTTATGCAGGTGGCTCAGCCTATTATTTTATCTGGGTAGAGATGTTGATGGCAGTCACTAGCTGACATATTAAGTGACCTTAATTCCTCGCTAGAGTAGCAGTACTTTTGTTCATGACCGGCAGCATTTCTGTCCCTGGCTGTGTTCGGGACGCGGACAGGCGCATACGGGCTTGCCTTCGGTGCGCCAGCGGCGCGCCCGGCTCAGCATGTGCAATATATTGCTGGCCGGAAAGAGATCACTGCGCTATGCTCCTCCCACCGGAACACCTGAGGTGGGGAGGAGTGTCTAGAAACCCTTCCACATAAACTGAAAACCGCGTGACCTAGGGTGCCAGAAAAGTCCAAAAGACACAGTCAGCGTTTCCACAATTCACATTAATTAAAACATCAATTTATTTAAAATGTAACTGTTTCATTAAAAAAGCCCCCGATAGATATCCCATTAAAAGTGCAAAGTACAAAGATGGATTATAGCAGCGAAGTAATTGCTAGCAAGGATTCCAGATTAGCAGCAGGTAATTCTAAAGTTAAAAAAAGATAAAAGCTAAGTAAAGATATGCATAAAGGCAGACCCTTCAGCACTCACCCCGTGCCATCCGGCTCAGCATGTGTAATATTTTTCTGGCCGGAAAGAGATCAGTGCGCTATGTTCCTCCCACCGGAACACCTGAGGTGGGGAGGAGTGTCTGGAAACCCTTCTGTGCAAACGGAAAACCGCGGCAGACCGAGGGTGTCAGAAAAGTCAAAAAGTCAAAAAGATCCAGTAAGCGTTTCCACAATTCACATTAGTTAAAACATCATTTCATTTAAAATTTAACTGTTTCATTAAAACAGCCCTTGATGGATGTCCCGTTAACAGTGCAAAGTACAAAGATGGATTATAGCAGCAAAGTAATTCCTAGCAAGGATTTCTGATTATCAGCAGGTAAATCTAAAGTTAAAAAAAGATAAAAGCAAAGTAAAGACGAGCGTTAAAGGCAGACCCTTCAGCACTCACTTCATTGCTAATGTGTGGCTTCATATGACAGTTTGTAATTGCACATGACTTATTACCTAAAATGCTGATTATTGATTTAATTATAAATGTGTTCAATAGAATAACAAAATGTGATCTTTTTTGTGTGTCTTCTTTAAATCGTAACTTTGAAATGTTCTTTCCACAGAGACTGTGCATGCAATAGCGCAGATTCTATTGCATAACAGAGACAGTGATAGATAAATCTCAGAACACTTGGTCTTTGGTTATTATTCTGCACTCCTGCGGCAGAACTATTAGTTTGTATTTTTTTGGCCCGACTGAACTTCTTTAGGAGGTCCGGCTTCCTGTTGTCATCCTATACATCCATAACATGATCTTGAGAATAATATATTTGAATTTGATTTCCAATCTGGGAGTTGGTTACAAATTAGTTGGTCCTAATTGGGTAGCCAATGGCAGACACCCTAGTTCTTCACCCTTCAATGTGATGAGCCTGGTCCATCAGAGGACCAAAGCCTCTGTGGGTGTGGCTAGATATCAAAAATAAATAAAGAGGGAACAATCTTTAATTATGTATGATTAATCTTTAATTGTGTATGATTATGGGTGCAAGGTAAGAAAGAAACATAAAAATATAATAAAGCTTCTGCTGCAACACCTCCTTGGCTATTCCTACCCTGTTTGATTGCAGTGCTTTGTGAATGGAATCTACAAGTATTCTATAGTGTGCTAATCCCAGCAGTGGTTATGATGTGTGTGGTCTCATGCGCTTCTGAAAATGTGTACCACATTTCTATGATAGTTTGTGCTATCTTAGAGTATTGCATGAATTTTCTCAACATAAATGCAAATGTTTCTTGAGCCTCAGGGGATGTAATACCTCTAGATTCAGGTTAAAGATCATCTGTACCTCACTTCCACCTGTCCTCCAAACCCGTAGCTACATATAAGGTGCTATTTCTTCAATTAATGTAAACTCCATACCAGCATGTTATTTACAAATGTAGGAGATTAACGTGCTTTCTTGATCCCTCTTTTTCATATCCTTCCCACTTGTTTTATTAATTTGGGAGATGAGTCTGCATAATTTCTCCTATAATTAACAGGCCTAATTTTCTGTGTCGAACCAGTGTAAAGCATGGTGTAACTTTGTTGTACTATAGCACAGCTCCATGTTTGGTATATCTAAACCACCATGATACAGTCCAATTTATGTGTATCTAGACTCACCCTCCTTCTCTAACCAGCACAAGTAAGCAAATTCAAAAATTGGTCCAACTCCGTAAACATTTACTGTGGGATCAAATATATGTTCCTATTAAGTGTATACAGACACTTGGTCAGGAGTGCCATCTTAGCAAGTGATACTATACCCACAATTGTCTATGAGAGACTATTCCAAAGCATTATAGATGACCAAAGTCCAGCTAATATTTTGCCCATATGTAAACCATGTCTCATGTCAGCATTCTGTGAAACCTTCATACCCAAGTGCTGAAAGTTCTAATCAACCCATCGCGGTTCCACTTCAGGAAGTTTGCCTCTTGTCCATCAGCCTAAGTACTCCCAATGAAACAGCTTTGTTTTGTCCAGATGTCCGAACTCCAGGACTATGTCCCATTTCTCTGCTTCCCTTTCCCCACAGGTTCCTCAAAAAGGCCATCAACCGACAACTCAAGGAACATTTGGAGAACAACAATCTTCTGGGCACTTCCCAATCCGGATTCCTTACCAACCACAGCACCAAAACCACCCTAATTGCTGCAGACATCAGAGCCTTCCTAGACTGGTGGTCTAGGAGGGCCTCGATCCTCCTCGACCTCTCAGCAGCGTTCAACACCTTTTCCCACCACACCCGTATTAGGAGGCTTCACCACATTAGAATCCAAGGAGACACCCTCAGATGGATTGCTTCCTTCTTCACCAGAAGAGCCCATTGAATCCACCTACCACCCTTCACTTCGGAACCTAAGAACCTCATCTGTGGTGTCCCTCAAGGCTTGTGCCTCAGCCCTACCCTGTTCAACACCTACATTAACCCCTTCGCCAACATTGTCAGAACGCATGGACTCAACATCATATCCCAGGCCGACGACACCCAACTCATCCTCTCATCCCCACCACCACAATGGAAAATTTCAGCAGGTGCATGATGAGCATCGCCGATTGAATGAAAGACAATTGCCTGAAACTCAATACAGACAAAACAGAAGTGGTGATCTTGAGAAACAACACCTCCCTGTGGAGCGACGCCTGGTGACTTTCCTAACCAGGACCCTCACCCACTCCGACAGACCTTGACCGCAACCTGGGCATCGTCCTGGACAGCAAGCTCTCCATGAGAATTAGGATCAATTCAGTCCCCTCTAGCTACTTCCTCACTCTTCACATGCTCCGCAAAATCTTCAAATGGCTCCCCGTCCGCACCAAACAAACCTGACTCAAGCCATAGTCACCAGCCGACTAGACTATGGCAATGGACTCTATGTAGGAATCACCTCGCACCTCTTTAAAAGACTGCAGACCTTACAGAATTCAGCTGTAAAACACACCCTCTACATCCCTAAGCGGACCCACATCACCCCTCACACCTCAGGATGCTCCATTGGCGCCCAATTTAAAAGCGATGTCAATTCAAAATGCTAACCCACATCTACAAACCTACGGACCTAACCCCCTCTTCTGGATTTCAGGATCGGACTTAAAACCTGGCTGTTCAACAGAACCCTCCCTTGAAGCAGGGTTCTTAGCACCTGGATACCCTGTTGCTGATTGGCCCTGCTTTACAAGTCCTGTTAGATTGATTGACTGATTGAGATATGGGTACCATGCTCACTGTGCCGTAGAATTCAAGCTAAATCCTACTGTTGAGCCCCAAGTAGGAATTCTTGGAATTCTAGTGGTCTCTTCTGAAGGGAGCCGGGCCTGGTAATTCATGATATACTGTTCCCATGAGGGGCAGGATATGTACTGATTGGCATAAGGTAGGCCTTTGTCTAGAGTGACATGGTGGTTGAAAAACAGTGCACCGAAATGCAGCCCCAATAATTGCCAGTGGCTGCGAGTAATTCAAGTATTTCTTCCATCACCTTGTTGTCGCAGTTAACAACCTAGCAGTGTGATCATGTTGTGTGTCGGCTCAGGTGCTTCTAGAAACGTGTGCCACATTTTTCTGGTAGTTTGTACTATCTTAGTGTATTGCACCGATCATAATGCCAAATGTTTCTTGAGCCTCACTGTATGTAATAATTATAGCTTCAGGGTATATATCCTCTAGTCTCTCATATCCACCTGTCCTCCAAAGCATACTCTATGCTTTGTGCTATTTGCTTAAAAGTACTCAAACTCCATACCTGCATGTCATTTGCAAATGATGGGCGTTTAAGTACTTTATTGATCATTCTTTCTCATATACTTCTCTTATTAAAGGGGAAGATGAGCTAGCATATTTTCTTCTATTATTGTCAGGTCTGATAATTATTTTCTGTGGTAAATCAGTGTACATCATGTTGCAACTGCATTGCTATTTATTAAAGTGCCATGTCAGACATCTCTAAACAACCATGACATCATTTCAATTTAATCTGTTCTCACTCTGCTTCTTTTATCTGCACAAATAAGCAAAATCAACAATTGGTCCAACTCCCTAAAAACTTGCTATGGGATCAGAGATATGTTCCCATAAAGTCTATACATACAGTTGGGCAAGAGTGCAATCTTAGCAAGTGATACTATACCCACAATTGTCAATGGGAGAGTATTCCCGAATATTATAGATGAGCTAAGCCCAAATAGCAGTTCGGCCAAATTTGAAGCGCATCAGCACTGTGTGAGACCTTTATACCCCATTTTTAGAAATTCTCAACAACCCATAGCAGTTCCACTTCTGGGAGTTTGCATCTGTTCATCTGTCTGAATTCTCCCAATGGAAACAGCTTTGTTTTGCCTCGGTTTGTGCACAACCCCAAAATTTCTTGAAATCTTTGTAAGTATTTTAGAAAAGTAGGGATAGAGTTCATGGGATCCCTAAGATATTCTAGTGCATCTGCTACATGTAATGATATTATATGAATGCTGTTGCCCACTTTTATACCCCAGTCTTGTAAGGCTATCCTCAACTGAGATGCCACAGGCTCTAACGCAAGAGTGAACAAGTGTGCTGAGAGCCAACAGCCTTTGTAGGTCGAAACTCTGGGATATTGTCAGACTTGTTCTTACTCTGGCTGTGGTTTCTATATATAATAGCTTAATACAATTCAAGTAACCCATATCAAATTCCAATCAATCCACCACTTCCCACATATATCTGCATTTCACTGTTTCAAGGACCTTTTCAATATCTGTCAATGCTGCACCACAATGGTCAGCAGTGTACTGCAAAAAGGTTTAGTGATAATGACTCAAATTATGGTGATCAGTTTACTGACCTATATAAGAATAGAAGAGAGCCTGGCGCTGTTGAGATTTGAGTTCACAGGGCTGGGTCCAAAGGTTCAGAGTATATCGATGGATCGAAAAAAATAATTTCATCAAAGCATGACATAGAATAACAGAATACAGTATAAAATCGTAATAAGTAGTCCCAATAAATAAATAAAACACCAAGATTCTCACAAATGTAGGAACGCATCCCTTGTAAGGCAGTTTCCCTGACCTACCGAACACTGATCAATAATATGCCGGATGGGTTGGTAAAGCTCAGAGAATCGTGGGAGCAAAATGTGGGGGAGATGGATACAATGGATTGGGAGGCAGCCTGATGCATCCAAGGGAAGTCGCAATTAAGTCCTGTTTGCGACTTATTCAATATAAAATCCTGCACAGGGTATACTATGACAGGGTGCGGCTGCACCGCATGGGGCGGGCTAGCAACTCAAATTGTCTTAGATATGGTCAGGGGCAGGGGGACTTTTATCATACGGTCTGGACGTGCCCCATACTGCAGACATACTGGGCTGAGGTTCTGGGGAGTTAGGAGCGGTGCTGGAGGTCACTTTGCCGTTAGACCCCAAACTGGTGCTGCTGGGCATAACAAATGATGTAGACTATAGTCGCCCACTCCTCATCTTTGTAGTTCTAGCACTAGTGGTGGCTAAGAGGGACGTGGCCCGGTCTTGGGGGGCCCCCACACCGCCAAGGTTAGATGAATGGAGAAGGGGCATGGGTCTATACATGGCAGCGGAGAGAATCAAGTACAAGGCAAGAGGGTGCCCAAAGTAATTCAACAGAGTATGGGGGAAATGGCGCCGATATCATGAACTAGATGGGGGATTGTAAACAAGAGAGTAGGAGGCACCCGGCTGCACTGGCTGAGTGTAGGGCGGATTTGGAATGTTTTCTGAACTTTATGGACTCATGGAAAAGTAAGGTACTGTCCTGTCAGGATGAAGAGGGGATCATGGGCTGGCGGGAGGAGGGTGGATTGAGGGAGGGATGTGGAGAATGGTTATATGTGACATGCCTGTTTTGTTTATGCACCATAAAAATGCAAATACAGATATGTTTAAAAATAAAAGATTCTCTGGTTATATGTGACATGCCTGTTTTGTTTATGCACCATAAAAATGCAAATACAGATATGTTTAGAAATAAAAAATTCTCACAAATGTACAGCAATACAATAAAACGTAAAAAACTGCTAAAAAGCAACAAAAGACCTAGAAAGTCTTCAGAAACATCTGTTTGCTACAACTGGGGTAGCAACTTTTCTCTAATGAACGATACGGCGTACAAACATTTAGATACAGTCACCACAACTACAGCTGAAGAGTCCCATTTACACATCCTAAGGGTTTGTATTCTATCTTTCAGACTCAGGCACCCGTAAACAGGAACAAAGCACTTGATTCTAGGTCCACATCAAGTGTTCCTCTTTTTCATATGGAAGAATACAGAAGAAACAATGTGAGTGCCCAGCGTTGACAGAATCCCAAGTTGAAGTACAGGCTGCAATTGGTAGGGTCTCATATCTAAGCTGCAAGTACAATGATCGGCCACGCACTGAGCAGATATAATTTTAAAAGTCCTCTACTTAGGGATAGATTTATGCATGAAGAAGCATCTAGTGAGGATGCCCATGGAATTGTGCAAGTCGTTATGCTCAGCAATTTTCTCCATGAATTGTAGTTTTACCATTCGGGCAGCATTTACTTGGATTGATGAAGGATCTTCCCAAAACATGGCTATGCCAAGGTTAGTCCAAGCTTTTTTTTACATAGGCCAGCCACTTGATCTTCATAGTTGATTGAGATTTTATAATTTTACCAAGCCTCTCTCTATAGTGGTATAATTCACTAGTGTCCCAAATGCGCACCCAGAAAGAGATTTGGTCTCAAAGCGGCCAAATCTGTAATAGAGGTCCAATGTTAATGGCACCAATGGCATACTCCCTAATCTAGTTATTTTCAAAAATGCCCAAGGTACCCATGTTACAGTGGCCTTATAGTTCAGCTCCATATAGTGCTGCATCCCTGACTTGAATTTTATAGATTTGCATGGCAAAGAGGATTGGGAACCAAGAAGCCCTTTTTGCAAACCATAAGAATAGCTGCAGCTCTATGTTTTATCACATGCAACATTTTGGAAATACGCAGGGCCCAAGACCCAGTAAAGCAGCGCGAAGATCAATTAATGCTGCAAAAAGTTCTCACCCTGCTATATCTACCGTCTTCCACTTAACCATAAGGAAGCGGAAGACCTGGTCAGTTGATATAGTCTTGGACCAAGGTCCAAGAGAATGTGCTTTTCATTAGCCCAATCCAAATGTCTCTCCAAAACATGTTTGCAAAAGACTTTTTGGAGGTTGTCTAAGTGGTTGTTTGGGTGATAGTTTGAAGCGTTCCTAAAAACAGGGACAATCTCTGCCCCTGTCCATGTGGCATGCATTGCTGCCCCAGACGCATTTGCATTAGTGACCGTGTTTATATAAGAAACCCAAATATAGATATCTGATTTAAAATGGTCAACTGGAATCTTGTCTAACCTTGGTGCCTTCTCTTGTTTCAATGAGGTTATTAAAAGATACAAAAGAGGGGTGGAAGGGTATGGTATGCGCTAAGTCATGCGGAATTCATACAATCAAATAAGAATGCTCCAAGAATATTGGGGAACGGTCACCCTACATATCCAACTGTGTAAACAAATGTAAACACATGAAGTAAACCAAATGATAAATATCTTGAGCAAAGAAAGTTCATAATAGTTGGAAAGAGTCCACACAGTTTTTCTTTACAGAAGTTTTCTTTGATCTGTGTTTATCTCAAGCACGGACAGTGGATACTTCCACGTAGACGAAACACGTGTTGGCTAGGAGTTCTTTTGCTGTTGGCTGGAGCCATTGGGTATGTACCATTATGCTGGTGGCCAGAAGTAACTACTTGTGAGCAAAGCTTGAAATAAACAAAGACCAAGGAAGACTTCTGTGAAGAAAAACTGTGTGGACTCTTTCCTACCGTTATGAACTTTCCTTGCTCAGGATATTAATCTTTAGGTTATTGGAGTGACGTGTGAGTTGGACGTAGAGCCACCCTACCAGGCTGGGAATGTCGTGAGCACAAAAATAAAGGTTCCCCAAATGGTTAACCTATTCACAGAGTAGGCTAGATGACTATGCTGGCTCACCAGATTTCCCACTGCCTACATTAACTAGTCGCTAAAATTCCTTGAGATTGTTGTTAGCTGAATCTTCTATAAGACCAGACCAAGTTTTACATTCCTATGCAACTTTAGCTTGCTTTATTTCAAGTCCATATTGAGCTCTGCATTTCCTTATCTCCTGACTAGCTCCCTTTTTAATTGCTCTCAAGAGCTTGGTCTTTGCCTCTGCACAAGGTTGGGTGAACCATCCATTTGTAAGAAACTGCTACCGGGGGTCTCAGAAATTATTTGACAAAGAAATATTTGAACTTGTAGAATAATATATTGTGCTCAGCTGTAATAGCTTCATGTTCCTCAGTTATCAAGCATGACCCCATGCGGGATGCAAGAACCGAGAACATTCCTGAGAGGGAATTTGGGGAGGAGCACAGCATCTCCCATTTCACATTGCTATGATTATTCGTAACCTCCAACTGTTGATCATACATCTTGGAAGCGAGGGACACAACAAGAGAAATCAGCTGCTTAATAGGTAATACTAAAGGGTTATGGTCACTCTCATCAGGTACTACCCTATCTTCCATCTCCCTCCATAATTTAACATCCATAATAATATAGTTGATAAAACTGGCATACAACTCTTCTAAATATGGGGACAAGAGTAGTTTCAGAGGATAAGCGCCCAATATGTGCTTGCAGTCCATGTGCTTGAGTAAGATCTACCACCTGGAGAGCAGTACAATTCCTCCTCATTCGAGAAGTTATTTCCGGAATTTCCCACATTCGCTCTTCCCAATGGGATATATCCTGAGTTGTACCATTATATTCAAAAGTAAGATTTAAGTCACTAGCCACAATAATACAGTGAGACCTTGAATGGCAGACGTCGCCTTCCTCACGGAAACCTGGATGAACGCCTCCTCAGCCCCTGACATCGCCATAGCCATCCCGGAAAGCTACAAGATCACATGGAAGGACCGCATCAACCAAACAGGAGGAGGCATCGCCATCGTCCACAGAAACACCATCCGCATCACAACCATCTCTGACGACACCCTCACCGCTGCCGAGCACCTCCACTTTCAGATACACACCGACCCAAAGACCACCCTCAGAGGCACGCTCATATACAGACCCCCGGGACGACGCACACAATTCAGCGAAGCCATCGCAGACTTCATCATACATTAGATTTGGTATTTGCTGATAAGAACTTAGTCGTGGTGGAAAAGGTCGTAGATCAGGGTTGGACTGATCATTCATTGATTGTTATGTCCTTTCTCATGCCTGCCCCGTGGAGACCTAACAAACCGGGCAGCAGGAAGCTGAATCGGCAATGGAACCGCCTCCTTAGGGAGCCGAGTCGACCCGCACTGCTACCGGGAATCTTTCAGGTGGAGGAGAATGTGGACAAGAGCTATGCATCTCTCTGCCGGCATATTGTATCATCTCTCGATGAACTGGCTCCTTTGCGTAAGGTGAGAGACAGGCCTAGAGGCTTAAATGCCTGGTTCAGTGAAGATCTTGGACAGTTTAAACTTCGCTGTAAACAGGTGGAGCGTACATGGAGGAGAGGATATAGGGAGCAGGATAAGGCGGCATATAAAGTAGCCCTGCATGAATACAAGGCCCAGTTAAGAATCGCAAAAGCTAAGTTCCTAGAAGACACTCTGGCGAAGGCCCCTAACAAATCCCAGACTCTGTTCAGGCTGGTTAAGACTTTGTCTGACCCGCCTTGTACTGCGTCTACTATTCCGGCCACGCAGGAATTGTGCGACTCGCTGGCCCTTGCATTTGAGGAGAAAATCAGGACTATCCTGACTGGACTTAAAAGACCTGAACAGTCTGTGACACCTACAGTCTCTCTTTCGGATTCCTCTGACAATTCGGGATCCGAATGGGCGATTAGCAAGGAAGGTCTGCCTCAGCTGTCCGGTTTTCCTGTTCCCTCGCTAGAGGAATTTGTTATCCTGGCTAATAGCGTATCTTCAGGTTCACCGCTTGATCCAATGCCTCATAAGATCTGGAAGGCCTTTCAAGATGAGCTTTTCCCTCCTTTGCACTCCATTTGTTGTCAATCATTGACTACAGCGACAGTCCCAGACAGCTGGAAGATGGCAATTGTAACACCTTTGTTGAAAAAGGCCTCTTTGGACCCTCTCTGTTTGGCTAATTATAGGCCAATTTCGCTACTACCATTCGCGATAAAAATTCTCGAGAGATGGGTCACAAGAGCTTTATCCAACTTCCTGGAAGCAAATCTCTGCCTGGATGCTGCACAATTTGGCTTTAGGCCAGCTCATGGCACCGAGACGGCCTTGGTCACCGTGCTGGATGATCTGCGAACGCGAGTCGACAAGGGCAAGTCTGCCTTTTTGGTGCTACTTGACATGTCGGCCGCGTTCGACACGGTGGACCATGAGGTATTACTCGGCCGTCTTCGGAATGCGGGAGTGAGTGGTCTGGCCCTAGACTGGCTCACTTCTTACTTGGACAACAGACAACAAGCCGTGGCATTACCACCATTTCGATCAGCCACTCGGCAGGTGAAACAAGGAGTCCCTCAAGGATCAGCGATTATTCCGATCCTATTTAATATATATCTCCGTCCCTTGGTAGCACTGATAAAGTCATTCGGCATATCAGTCCTCAATTATGCCGATGACACTCAGTTGTTTTTTTCATTTGAGGGATCGGAGATTATTTCAAGGGATGCCTTTCACCGTTGTATGTCGGCAACAGCAGCATGGTTGCGAGCCAACGAGTTGCAATTCAATGGGTCAAAAACGGAGGTACTTTACTGCTCCTTGGACCGAACTCCTCGTACATTACCGGCTGACTTTTGGCCAACGTCCATCCCGGGTTCGGTGGAGGCTGCAGAATCAGCTCGCAATTTGGGAGTTCTATTTGAACCCAATTTGCAGCTTGATGCTTCCGTAAATAAGACGGCAGTGACGTGTATGGGCTTGCTCCGTGCCCTACGGAAAATCTTGCCACTTCTTCCTCGGGGCTCCAGAGCAGAGGTAGTGCGTAGTTCCATCCTCAGTAGGTTAGACTACTGTAACGCACTACTTCTGGGTGCCCCGAAGACTCTGGTCCTCAAGCTCCAAAGGATCCAGAATATGGCCGCTAAATTGGCCTTGTCTCGACCGCGGTCCACCTCTTCATCGGCAGCTCTGGCTGATCTTCATTGGCTTCCAGTCCAGCAGAGAATTGCATTTAAAGCTCTATGTCTTGTTTTTAGGGCCCTGCATGGACTGGGACCATTACCTCTTCAGAATCTCTTCTCCTGGTATCAGGCAGCCAGACCTCTGAGATCCTCTTCGGCGTTCCTGGTAAGGGTCCCCAGGATAAATAGAGTGAGGATGGGTGGTCGTGCCTTTAGTTTTACGGCCGCCACATTGTGGAATACTCTTCCTCTGGCACTGAGGAGTTGCCATGATCTGCCTACGTTTAAAAAGGACCTTAAGACCCACTTGTTCCCCAGAGTAATGTAGCTTATTTAACAGATGTATGGATAGGTCTCAGCACCAGGATACCCTTTGGGTGATAGCTGCGCTCAATAAGCAATAAATACATACATCAGCCCGCACGCCCTCAGCTCCTCAGACTACATCCTCCTAGGGTACCTCAACTTCCACCTGGAGAACAACAACGACAGCAACACCACCACCCTGCTGGACAACCTTGCCAACCTCGGACTCAAGCAACTGGTGAACACCCCCACCCACTACGCCGGCCACACGCTTGACCCCGTCTTCTCCAGCAAGCACATCGCCTTCAGCCACACCACCGGACTACACTGGACCGACCACAGCTGCGTCCACTTCAACTTCAGGAAAACCACGACCCACCAACACCCGCAAAAGGTCCCCCGCAGAAGCTGGAGCAAGATCACCACCGACCAGCTCACCACATCCCTCAGCCAGAACCCTCCCGCCAACACAACGGACCCCAACGGAGCAACCCGCAACTTCACACTGTGGCTCACCAACTGCGCCGATGACCTCGCTCCACTGAAGAACCCTCCCAGCAGACCCGGCAGCAAGAAAGCCTTGTGGTTCGCCAACTAACTCAAAACCTCCAAGAAAAACTGCTGCACCCTCGAGAAAGCCTGGCGCCACGACCAGACTACTGAAAACATGACAGCCCTCAAGATTGCCACCCGCACATACCACCAGCTGATCCGCACCACCAAAAGGACAACATTCAAAGAACGACTGGACAACAACACCCTCAACAGCGAGGAACTCTTCAGCATCGTAAAGGAACTCTCCAACCCCAGCGTCTGCAACAACGACATCACACCATTGCAAGACCTCTGCGACTCACTCGCCTCGTTCTTCCACTGCAAGATCACCGACATTCACAACAGCTTCGGCGCACAGACCACGATGGCAACCACTGAACCAGCGCCCCCCACCACCACCCTCTGCACCTGGACCCTGGTCAGCACCGAAGACACCACCCGCACGATGAACACCATCCACTCCGGCTCCCAAGCCGACCCCTGCCCTCACCACGTCTTCAACAAGGCCGACTCCGTCATCACACCCCACCCCCGGAACATCATTAACAGCTCCTTCACATCTGCCACCTTCCCGGAGAGCTGGAAACATGCCGAACTCAGCGCCCTCCTGAAAAAACCCACCGCAGAGCCCACAGACCTCAAGAACTTCCGCCCCATCTCGCTCCTCCCTTTTCCTGCCAAGGTCATCGAGAAGACCGTCAACAAACAACTCGCCGCCTTCCTCAAGACCAACGGATCCCTTGACCCCTCACAGTCCGGTTTCCGAGCAAACCACAGCACCGAAACCGCCCTCATCGCTGCTACCGACGACCTCAGATCCCTGCTTGACAACGGGGAAACAGCTGCCCTCATCCTCCTGGACCTCTCAGCAGCGTTCGACACAGTATGCCACCGCACACTAATACAGCGCCTCAGCAACACCGGAATCCAAGGGAAGGCACTGGAGTGGATCATCTCGTTCCTCGCCGGAAGAACCCAGAGAGTCCGCCTCCCACCATTCCGCTCCGCTGCCACCAAAGTCATTTGCGGCGTCCCGCAAGGATCCTCGCTCAGCCCCACACTCTTCAACATCTACATGAGCCCCCTCGCAGCCATCGCATGCCAAAACAACCTTAACATCATTTCCTACGCCGACGACACCCAGCTGATCCTCTCCCTCACCAACGACCCTGCTACCGCCAGAGCCAGCCTCCTGGAAGGAATGAAAGATGTCGCAGAGTGGATGAAGAGCAGCCGCCTGAAACTGAACTCAGACAAAACGGAAGTCCTCATCCTGGGATCATCTCCCTCCGCCTGGGACGACTCCTGGTGGCCCCCTGTCCTGGGCACTGCCCCCAAGCCAACGGACCACGCACGCAACCTAGGCTTCATCCTGGACTCCTCCCACACGATGACTAAACAAGTCAACGCCGTCTCGTCATCCTGTTTCAACACCCTGCGCATGCTCCGAAAGATCTTCCGGTGGATCCCCACCGAAACAAGGAAGACGGTCACCCAGGCCCTCGTCACCAGCCGACTAGACTACGGAAACACCCTCTACGCTGGAACCACAGCCAAACTACAGAAAAGACTCAAGCGCATACAGAACGCCTCCGCACGACTCATCCTGGACATCCCCCGCCACATCCACATCTCTGCCCACCTGAGAGACCTGCACTTGCTCCCCGTCAGCAAGAGGATCACGTTCAGAGTCCTCACCCACGCACACAAGGCACTCCACGACTTGGGCCCCAAGTACCTCAACAACCGCCTCACATTCTACACGCCTACCCGCCAGCTTTGCTCGACCAGCCTCGCCCTTGCCACCGTCCCACGCATTTGCAGAGCTACCGCTGGAGGAAGATCCTTCTCCTACCTGGCGGCCAATACATGGAACTCCCTTCCCATCCACCGATGGCTGACCCAGGACCATCTCTCCTTCAGGAAACAACTCAAGACCTGGCTATTCGAGCAGTAGCGGACCCCACCCCTCCCAGCGCCTTGAGACCCTAGCGGGTGAGTAGCGCGCTTTATAAATTTGATTGATTGATTGATTGATGGCGGGCAAAGATTGTATCCAGCAAGTGGAGAGTGAGTGATTCTTGCCGATACCCAACACTCCGATTGAGGATGTTAGTCAGCAGGCCTCGCCTTAGGGAGATGAAGGATTAACCCCTGAATGTCCAGTGAGCCAGATTGAAGTTTAGCTACAAAGCAGGAGAGATATGTACTTTTCCAAACAAGCAAACCACCCGATGGACACCCAGCTGAGGATCTGATTGCAGGAACACGATCGCCCTTAAAACTGTTTAGAAACACCTGTTCGATCGCCCAGGTTTTCTGAAATAGGCAAATCATATGATTATTGATAAACTGGCCCCATGCAGACTTAATGCCTCTAATATACCAGCTGGTAATAGCACAGAATGAAATAATGAATTGGAAGAAGAGATACATGTTTATGTGACGGGTGGAAGTTGTTGGTCAATGAGCTTAGTGTGTTTCCTGTCAAATAATAGAGGCAAGAGAACAGTAGCTGATGGACACTCAATATTGACAAAGGTTCTAATCGCGCAATTGGGGCTAGCAAGGGGCAATGTCTGTGGAGGAAAAGAGGGGCATCTGGAGGAGCTAGCCATTGGAGCCCCAAACTGGGAGAGCCTATTCTATGAACCATGATAGACTGGGCTTCCACAGAGCTATCATCACTGTGCAGTCAGTCAGGTTTGGCACAGCTAATTCTGCCAATTCAACTTCTTTATTTATAACTCCTACTGATCTTTGGAGAAAGCCAACCAGAGAGGAACCAGTCTGAGCTTTTAGTAAGTTAAGAGGGGACTTACGCTTCCCCAATTTGAAAGGGTATTGAGGACTTAAAAAAGATTATAGACTAACAGTACCTGTTCAGAACCAGGTTAAAAAGGGGTGGCCCAGCCTGGGCGTTGATAGGCAAAAACAGGCCCACTCATGGCCTGGACTTCACCTAGACACAGCCCAATGCAGCAATGAAATCCTTCTTGCGGTATAGCACTGTGGTTGGTGGCCCGCATTCTCCTCCTGGCAGCAGCACAGGCAACAGGGATTATGAGCAATGCAAGGCTCCAGCAGCCAGAACCTCTAAATGCGCGTCCCACGCAGCTGTGAAATCCTTTGTTCTATATAGCGCTGTGGTTGGTGGCCCCACCTTTTCCTCCTCCCGGCCGCAGCACAGGCAACAGGGATTATGGCCAACACTTTGCCCCAGCAGTCTGGAGTGTTTAAATGAGCATCCCGCGCAGCAGTGAAATCCTTTGTTCTATATAGCTCTATAGTTCTATATATGTTTATTCAAGAAACATCAGGCATCCAATAACAGTCCCTACTTGATGTCTGGACTGCATTTACTTAAAGAAAAGGAAAAGGTTATTCTGCCCCTACACTAGCTCTAAGGTGACACCCCTACTTAACTATTCCCTTCAAGCAAGAGTAAAGGTGTCATTCATGAAGACTTCCTAGGAAGTGCATTCACGTTTCTTAAGTAAGTAGCCTAAACTACTGAGCTCGTTCTAGGATGCTCCTTCCTTCACCCCACTCTGCTCTAAATTCCCTCAAGTGCTATCTAGAATTGCCTACATCCTGCTCTGGCAACCTCCTAACAAAATCAGCTCTCCAACCGCGGGTACTGTCCCTAATGCAAAACTCCCAAAATCGTAGGTACGCCCCAAGACACACCCCTCCGGGCAGCTATAGGTTTTCGGATTTTCCAGCATGGCATTCTTCCATCCACTGTCCGCTGAGGTGTCCTTGGATCTCAGGCACCTTCTACGCCAAATGTTGCTGATGGACATTCCTCTGGCAGTTACTCGTCCTCACTCCTACCCGCCTAACTTCTAAACAATGGATCTTTCTACCTAACGAGGACCGTGGCCTTGCACCTGCAACTGAAATGCGTGAGAAGCAATCTTGTGCACATTCAAAGTTACAATTCAATATTCTCTGAGAACAGCACCATTCTCAGCAATAAATTATTTCACTACGATAGCCAAAGCTAAGTAAAGAAGTCACAGTTAAGCCTTCTCTATGTCCCAGGCCTTTCCACGTTTAAATGCATTTCTAAATTATCCTACATTATAAGCAATGCACTCTATTCCATCACAAAGCGTTACATTTCAACTCTAAACGTAAGCTCTTTTCCATGTTAAATCGTCACATTGTTATGTTATATTATGTTATATGGTCTCTTTTATAGCGCACGGCTACTACGAGGAGTGTCCCGGCGCTTTGGCAAAGAGAACTGGAAAAGAGTACACAACACAGCAACTCACAAAGGGCGGAAAGAATATTATTGAGAGAAAAGCCTGGTCTTCAACTCCTTTCTGAAAGAGAACAAACTGTTGGCTTTTCTTAGGGAAACGGGAAGCTCATTCCAGCACCGAGGTGCCAGGTATCGAAAGGAGCGACCTCCAGTACATGCGCGTCTGATGGGGGGGAACAACGGCTTTGGCCAACAAGGCCGACCAAAGAGTCCTCCTAGGCGCGTAGAAGGCCAGGCGCTTCCCGATGTATTTAGGGCCAATCGAATGAAGGGCCTTAAAAGCAAGGGTCAAAACCTTAAAAGTAATTCTCTTAGAGACAGGAAGCCAGTGCAGTCTCTTGAGCAACTCCGAGGCTTTTGCCCTATGCTGAAGACCAAAGACTGCCGGACCTGCCAGAAGCTTTCTCGGATGCGGCCACTTCGTATAACTCTAATTAGAAAATTACATGTGTGCTGGGAAAACGCCCCATTCTGGATTCACTGTTGGAAATCTCAGACAACATTTATATGTAAACCAAGAGTTACATTTGGGCACTTGAGAATCAGTATCTGCCCCGAACCAACGCCACGATTCAATGTGTTGCGATCGTCTTAACTACTCATAGACGTACACTCAAGAAATCTAAAGGGTCATCACTTGTATATATAACCGTACTGTCCTGATGATGGTCTTGTGAAATCTTCAAAAAGACCGAAACGTCGACTTCTTCAGTCCATCTCTGCATATTTTGTGTATTTACCTTCCTTTGATTTTCTTCTGATTTTTGAGTTGAAATCATTGTATTTATTTTTGCGCAGTTTGGACTTAATGTTTAGATATGTTTAAGGATGATACTACCAATACCTTGAATATCTAAATAATATCTATGTATGTACCCTGCCTGATTTGAATAATAATACTCCAATAACACAAAATCCTGGTCTTTCCGTTTTTTACTTAAAATTTACTTAAAATGTTCTATTTAATGTATATATGGTGTTAGTGTGGTAACACTGTGTTGTTCTGATTTTACTGGACTCTTTTCAAGAAATTAACAAATCCAAAAACAGCCATTGATTTATTCCATACCCGGGTACCATGATATAATACAGGTCCCTATGGTGCTGTAAATTAGTTAATCAACAAAATCCCTTGCTGGCCAACTCTCTTTGTATTAACTTTGCCCGAGCCCGCAAGGGTATATTGGGTTGCTCACCTGTTTATTCACTGAAGACCAAAGATGGCTCTTGCAGCAGAATTCTGCACGATCTGCAGACGTGCTAGAAGATATTTGGGCAGACCGAGGTAGAGGGCATTCGCGTCGTCCAAACGCGAGCCTATCAAGGCCTGAACAATGATTTTTTTATGTTGCAAAGACAACAACAGGAGAAACTTCCTCAGCATTTTCAAAATGCCGTAGCATTTCCCGGACAGCCCAATGATCTGAGGTCTGAACGAAAGGCCGTCATCGAACAGAACGCCAAGATTTTTGGCTTTTGAAGAGGCATCGTCAGGAGGAAACATGTCCAGAGGCCACCATGTCTTCCAACTGGGATCAGGCGGACATCCGAAGAAAAGCAACTCCAATTTATCGGAGTTGCATTTCAGACTGTGCAGCTGAAACCAGTCAAAAACAGCGCCAAGGCATTCTTTGATCCGACTACCATCAAAGGCCTCACCCTTATTACACGTAAAAAGGAGCTGGGTGTCGTCAGCATAAGATATGATCCGGGCACCAAAGGATTCCGCCACCGCTGCCAGAGGGGCCATATAGATATTAAAGAGGGTGGGGCTCAGGATAGACCCCTGAGGAACCCCCACCTCCAGCGGCGGCATTTCGGCGGAGAACGGAGGTGCCCAGACCACTTGTCGGCGGCCGGTCAGAAATGACTTAAACCAGTTCCACACCGTCCCACGAAAGCCGATCTCCCAGAGTCTTAAAAGGAGACCGTCGTGGGGAACGGTGTCGAAAGCCACCGACAAATCCAACATGACCAAAATAGCCTTACCCCCAGAGTCAAGAGTCTCTCTGATCGCATCGGTGATCTCGAGAAGGGCTGTCTCTGTGCTAAGATTAGCACGGAAACCCGCTTGAGAATCATGCAAGATGTTATTGCTCTCGATAAAGCTGGAGATGGAGAGATGCACGTGCTTCTCAGTCACCTTTGCCAGAGCAGGGAGAAGGGAGATCGGCCTATAATTGGCATGGATAAGGGGATCCAGAGTGGGCTTCTTAAGCAGCGGCAAGATCAGGGCATGTTTCCAGGCCTGAGGTACCTCTCCCATGATCAGGGAGGAATTAAGCAGTGGATTAAGCAAGGTGTTAACTGCAGGCGCTACTCTCCCCAGGCAGTTCGCTGGACAAGGATCGAGTGGCGAGCCGGATTTAAGCCGAGACAGGAGATCAAGAGAAGTAGCAGAAGACATGGGAGGAAAAACCTTTCCCTTCCAGTGAAAAGGGTAAAGTGGTCAGGTAGCTAGCAGCTGAAATAGGGCTAGCATAGGGGAAAGAATCCTGAATCGATTTAATTTTATTTATGAAAAAATCACCAAGCTGGCTGATCCAAGCTTCGTGTGAGAATGGGAGGGCGTACTCAAAGGAGGGGAGGAGAACTCTTACTATCCTAAAGATTTCTTTACTCATGTTTTCAGCTCCATCAATTCTACGCTCCAGGTATACTTTTTTTCCATCCATAATATGTTCATGATAAAGCCTAATAGCATCCCTATATTTTACTTTATCACCAGGGTCATACATGCGCCGCCAAGCTCTTTCAGCCTTCTTATAGTCTTGGCGCATCTTACCAAGAGAGGGGGTAAACCAAGGGGCCGAGGCATGCCTACCCGCAGACTTGGCTGGCTTTCCAGGGGCTAACTCCTCAAATCTGGCTATCAGCCACTTCTGGACCAAATCAAGATGTTCCTCCAAATTACCAGATAGCTGACAGGGATGACGGCGGAGAGCATCAGACAGCATTTCCGCCGAAACCTGATGAAATGGCCGGGCCACCGCTCTAACATCTTTCAGCGATCTTGGGCAAGTCATAGCAGAGGAAGGAATACGAAAATTAATTAAAAAGTGATCTGACCATAGGACTGGAAGCGGCGGGGACACGTCAATCGGCCTAGTAGAACGTATCTGGTCAATAGTATGGCCTTTAATATGGGTGGGACTGGTGATGTAGGGGACCAGCCCTAACGAAGAGGCAATGTCCTGCAACTTAATAGTATCAGGATCCGCTGCATTATCCATGTGTAGATTCAAATCTCCCAATAAAATGCAGTGCTCGGATCTAAGGCAGGGCACGGTGAGCGCCGCCTGCAGTTCATCAAAAAAAGAGCCGAGGGGACCAGGTGCTCTATAGATAAGGATCCCTGCACATGCTTGACAGGGAGATAGCCGAAGGGTAAAACCTAAGGCTTCACAACCCGCGATGTTATCAACGGGAAAAGTCGTGCAAGGGAAACGCTTATCCACAATCAGTCCCACACCCCCGCCCCTGCCTACCACTCTATCCCTCCTAAAAATAGTGTAATCCGGAGGTATGGCAGTCACCAGATCTGGACCAGAGCACTCTCCCAACCAGGTCTCAGTTAGAAACAGGCAGGATGTTTTAGAGTCCAACAACAAGTTCCAGATGTCAATGGAATGTCTACTGAGGGATCTGGTATTAAGGAGAGAACATTGATTGTACGTAAGTGGGCTCTCGAGTAAGATTCCCTCCTGATCAGGAATGCGCCAGCCGCAAACCGAGCAGCCCTTCCTAAGTGTTCGTCCACCCGGGAAGACATGATGGCATTTAGTGGTATGTCTTCGCAACGCAAATAGCTCTGTGGAAGAATAGGAGAACATGATGACAGGAAAAGCAAACACACCCCCACAAATATGAAAAGAGAAAAGAAAGAGGCCAGCAGTCCTGCCTCGTCCGCCTCAGAGACGCTGATGAGCGCAGACGGGCAGGACTCTGGCACGACTCTGGTGCAGAGAGGGCGCTCCCGCTGCGCGTCACCGCTGAGCGCTGGGAAGAGTGCTTTAAATAGCCTGCTCTCTGAGTCCACGAGCGCAGGGACGCTCCAAGATGGCGGCGATACTTCCCTTCGTGATCCAAGATGGCGCTCCCCGCCCACAACCTCCCCAGAACCGGACCCGCAAAACAGCGGTGAGGTTTCTGAAGAATTATGGTGCATGGTGCAGGTAAGGGGCAGGACAGGGTCGCTAAAAACAAGGGTAACTCGAAACAAAAAATTAAAGTAAATAGAAAAACGGGCAATTTAAAATAAACAGACAGCGCTCTAAGCGCACGCGACCAGCACAGAGGCGCTGAGGCAGACTCTAGCCGCAGGTCACCTTCACCAGGCTGACCCCCTCACTAACCACGCCTTAAATAGCCTGCTCTCTGAGTCCACGAGCGCAGGGACGCTCCAAGATGGCGGCGATACTTCCCTTCCTGATCCAAGATGGCGCTCCCCGCCCACAACCTCCCCGGAACCGGACCTGCAAACAGCGGTGAGGTTTCTGAAGAATTATGGTGCAGGTAAGGGGCAGGACAGGGTCGCTAAAAACAAGGGTAACTCAAAACAAAAAATTAAAGTAAATAGAAAAACCGGCAATTTAAAATAAACAGACAGCGCTCTAAGCGCACGCGACCAGCACAGAGGCGCTGAGGCAGACTCTAGCCGCAGGTCACCTTCACCAGGCTGACCCCCTCACTAACCACACCTTAAATAGCCTGCTCTCTGAGTCCACGAGTGCAGGGACGCTCCAAGATGGCGGCGATACTTCCCTTCCTGATCCAAGATGGCGCTCCCTGCCCACAACCTCCCCGGAACCGGACCCGCAAAACAGCAGTGAGGTTTCTGAAGAATTATGGTGCAGGTAAGGGGCAGGACAGAGTCGCTAAAAACAAGGGTAACTCGAAACAAAAAATTAAAGTAAATAGAAAAACCGGCAATTTAAAATAAACAGACAGCGCTCTAAGCACACGCGACCAGCACAGAGGCGCTGCGGCAGACTCTAGCCGCAGGTCACCTCCACCAGGCTGACCCCCTCACTAACCGCGCCTTAAATAGCCTGCTCTCTGAGTCCACGAGCGCAGGGACGCTCCAAGATGGCGGCGATACTTCCCTTCCTGATCCAAGATGGCGCTGCCCGCCCACAACCTCCCCGGAACCGGACCCGCAAAACAGCGGTGAGGTTTCTGAAGAATTATGGTGCAGGTAAGTGGCAGGACAGGGTCGCTAAAAACAAGGGTAACTCGAAACAAAAAATTAAAGTAAATAGAAAAACCAGCAATTTAAAATAAACAGACAGCGCTCTAAGCACACCCGACCAGCACAGAGGCGCTGCGGCAGACTCTAGCCGCAGGTCACCTTCACCAGGCTGACCCCCTCACTAACCGCGCCTTAAATAGCCTGCTCTCTGAGTCCACGAGCGCAGGGACGCTCCAAGATGGCGGCGATACTTCCCTTCCTGATCCAAGATGGCGCTCCCTGCCCACAACCTCCCCGGAACCGGACCCGCAAAACAGCGGTGAGGTTTCTGAAGAATTATGGTGCAGGTAAGGGGCAGGACAGGGTCGCTAACAACAAGGGTAACTCGAAACAAAAATTAAAGTAAATAGAAAAACGGGCAATTTAAAATAAACAGACAGCGCTCTAAGCGCACGCGACCAGCAGAGAGGCGCTGAGGCAGACTCTAGCCGCAGGTCACCTTCACCAGGCTGACCCCTCACTAACCGCGCCTTAAATAGCCTGCTCTCTGAGTCCACGAGCGCAGGGACGCTCCAAGATGGCGGCGATACTTCCCATTCTGTCTCCTACACGTGCAACTCTCAATATGGCACGTATACTAATTTAGCAATACACACGTTTAATAGCATTTCTACGTTATATAAAGCATCACATTCCTGTTAAGGTTCAACATTAATCTGCAAACGCTATGAATACTCTTTTACATATTACACTAATCCCCGGCCTACTGTTACATTTCTAAAAGCGCACATTAGTATGTCCTCTAAATATGCGGGTGCTGACTACAAGCGATTATATTGCACCCCTACAATTTTAACATGCCGCTTTCTCAGTTGCCCCACCCGTCTCCTCCTCACAGCAGCAGCACAGGCAACAGGGATTATGGACAATGCAGTGCCCCAGCAGTCCAGAGTCTCAAATTGGATTTGGTCACAAAATATTTTTGACTGGCACTAACATGTGTCCTTGTTTGTATGGTAAGGCAGTATTCAGTTTAAACAGATTTTGCCACTGTATAATGAATGCAGGAATCTGAAGGTGGTAATCTGTGACAAAAACGCTTGTGCATATTTGCTGTGTGACATTATTTTGTGGGGATCAGTTGTTCTGCAGTTGTTTGTGCTCTTGCTTTTGTGCTTCAACATTACAGTTCAATGTTGTTGAGTTGTAATGTGATTGTTGTGTTGCATTGTTTTGACTTTTGTTGTCTTGTGCCCTGTTATGATTTAGTTGTGTGTCATACCGCTTTGTATGAAATATTTTGTTATGAGCTGTTCTTCATTTTAGATGTTTTCAAGTGCTGATACATTTCCAGCCTTGAGCATAACCTACTTCTAAAATTCCCAAATATAGCACTGCAATAGCTCTTCAGGAACTTAGGACAGTAGTCAACCCAAAACTGTGTCAGAGGCTCTGACGTAACATAGCACCTACTGTGATCACTATATATGATACACTCCTGTGAAATAAATGAGCACTTGCTGTGCTCACTTTGTGATACGGCCCCAAACCACCAGTGCACCACCTTCTGTTCCATGGACCATTCAGCTCAATGAGTCATGCTACCAGCAACTGTTGCTGTCTGTTGGATATACAGAGATGACCAGAAAATTCTAAGAACTACAAACATTTCAAGTGCTCTGGAGCTACTGCCTGGTAACATGCAGTTCTTACACTCAATACATGAGTAAAATAAAGATCATTAAATTAATATGCAAAGTACTGTGGACCACAGTGCACTCCTCCTCAGAATTTCAGCCGGGCTGGGGCTTCTGCTGTTTGGGAGAGAGCCAAGCCAGGATCCTGGGACTGGCATGGCCTTCCATGCATGAGAGACTATGAAGAGGAGCAAGGCAAAGAGAGATTAATGTTGTACAAGTCACAGACTAGGGATGCTGATGAAGACAATAAGGTTGGCAAGGAGCAGTAAGGATCAGATTCTGTACAGGAAAAGCAAGGGCAAACAGGAGTAGCTGGGGTGCTGAGTCAAGAAAGTTCAACGGGGGTAAGCTAATAAGCCTGGGATTAGAGGGAGAGCGGGGTACAATCAGGGGGATATACAACTACAATAGGAAGGGCTGAGAAGCAGGGCCCAAGAGGTTTGAGGAGAGCAGAGTTCAGTCAGCCATGGGGTGATGAACTACAGTAGGGGTTAGTGAGGTGGAGAAATATCTACCATAGAGGTACATCTGGTAAAGACAAGGCAGTTTGCGGAACAGCAGGTATTGGTGAGGAGAAGCGATAGTACTGCAGGAGAGCAGGAGTTAGAAAAGCCAGTGCTGCTGAGCAGAAGAGGGTGTTTAAGATGAGCAAGATCACAGGCAGGTGTGCTGATAATAACAGTGTGCTGCTGTGAAGAAGAGCTAGACTGTTGGCTCTGATAAGATTGGCTTCCAGTTTTATTGAGAGATGGTCTTACTGCTCGGAAGTTCAATCTGAGTTATGGACTTCATTACATTTTGTACGTAGATTGTTGAGAGGAGCTGCCCATTTTTTGTTTTTGGATGTTATTCTATTCTCCAGTGAAAGTAATCTTCCACAGTTCCATCTCTACCAGATCTCTTCTTCATTGCTCTGGATTTTCTATTGTACTTTTATTTACTTTCCCAAGGTTTTCACGCTTCCCCATCTGGGGTCCCCAGGCTTCCCTTCCCTGCTCCTCTTTCACCGACTTCCCTCGCAACCACAATACCCTTGTCTGGAGAACTACCCTGTGGCCCCTCTTTCCCTCTTTTGTCCCAAGATGCATCCTCCAAACCCTTCACATCCTAGGAGTCTTCTTTTTATTTCTAGTCCTCAGAAACACATCAAACTTTCCTTTCTCCCAAATTCAAAAGACATTCCACTCTCTCTGCTATTCTCTGTCACGGAATCCAGCCATTTTCTTCCTATCCCCTACTCAAGAATACATCCTGCCCTCCCTCTTCACCTCTTTCCCAGGGCTATTCTCTGTCTCCCTTTTCAACCCTAGAGTGCTCTTCTGTTTCCCTCTCACACCAGGGAACTCCATTTCTTACCCATAGCTTTCCTGTCTCAATGGTTCTTTAGCCACATTCATCCCAGTTTAAGACATTACATTCCCACTTTACCCTGCTTCAGAAATGCTCCTTACACCTGATCCCTTCACCCTCAATTCCAACATTTCTGTCAGCTTTCACTAACTTTACACAGGATACTAAGGGAGCGATGCACCTTTCCATCTCTTGCCATCCCTACCAATAACTATATATACAGAGATATGTGGGTGAGTGGTAGAAACAGTGCTAGGGGACTGGGATGGAGACCAAACAGAAACACAGGATTCTACCTTGTCATTCAGGTGGTCAATGAGGTTTCTCGAATATAGTGAATTCATACAAGTCAAAGGAGATATTTCAAGTGTCTTGTTGCTCAGGGAACTAAACATAACAACAATTGTGAATTGATATAATGCAATCTTTATGTTACCAACTCTCTTGACTTTGGCATGGAATGAGTAATTTGTGAAAACAAAAAATACAAACAGTGAATGTCTGAAATACACATGTGCTAGAGTTTCTCCTTATACTCTAACTAAATTAGGAGTAATTACTATACACTCTGTTTTTGAAGTTATAAATTTATACTTGACTACTATACAATTCGAAAGATTCTTGCGATTGTTAATATCCATTTGTTCCCTATTCTTCACATTGGTATATGCTTACTAAAATCCAGATACCTTTTACATGACATTGTAAGCCTATATGTAATTATCCACTTTAAAACCTGTTACTTCGCTGGGTAACCTTAGCAGAATATGACCCCAGTCTTAACAGTACAGATAAGTGATAAAGAAAATAGTTTTAAGTTTGTTTTCATCAACAACACAACTTCAGAATACTCTCTGTTGTCAGTTAGTAAACAACATCTCATCTCAATGGTATATGATAAAATTCAAGAGAACGGTTCAACATTTGTTTTCAGTAAAAAAATGGTCTGATCTTATGGTCATTCAAACAATCATTTGGAAGCACAGAACCTCTGTGAAGGAAATCTGGACTCCATTTAATGAGACATCTAAGCCTGCTTGGATTCATAGCTCACTGCCAGCATGCTGCTACACAGTGCGCCTTTGCATGTGAGGAGCTACAATCCTGACAACTTGCACTGCATGCTGATGGCCAGCCTTTCCCTCGTTGAAAGGTACTAACAAATACAGATTTGTGCATTGGCGAAACAAAGTTGTAAGCTGACTGTCCAGAC
Source organism: Lissotriton vulgaris (assembly GCF_964263255.1). Lineage (NCBI taxonomy): Eukaryota > Metazoa > Chordata > Amphibia > Caudata > Salamandridae > Lissotriton > Lissotriton vulgaris. The sequence goes on from NC_141685.1 coordinate 325,569,888, forward strand.
CCACTCCCTGACAATTAACTACTTCTCCATACAGATGCTTTTCAATTGTGAGTGTCCGTGGCAAGACTTGCTGGTGAGTGCTGTGCTTGGTTGCCCAAGGTCAGATCACCGACGGAATATCGAAAACAATATCATGATGCAAAAATATTGTGTCAAAAATATTGATTACAAAAATATTGTGCCCCTATACTTATAATGGTAAATACAAAAATATCGAAAAAAATATCATTTCACACTATCATTAAAAACATACAAAAATATTGATTTTTAATATCTATTTTTAAAATAGTAAATCATACATATTTTAATATTTAACATTAATTTAATGTCAAATATAAGTCAAATTTCATACTATATATAAATATATACTGCTTCTATTTCAGGTAGCCATCCTTCACGGGGTGACCGCAGCTTGTGGGAAGACAGAAACCAGTTGAATTTCGAAAACTGCTGGTTGTCCTCCACCGGGAATGTACTCTGTTGCTCACAAATGGTATTGTGTGATATTTGTGACCCTTCAGACAAAGGGTTTGTGCCTGGATTGGGTAGTAAGTGTTGGGGAGGGCTTGTATGGGCATTTCAGCCCTATCCGCCCAACTGTCCATGATGTTCTTGATTGGCAGGCTGGTGTATTTGGAAAATATAGTGCTTTGTGTTCGTTTTGTCTGAAATGCGTTGCCAAAATAATATTCCCCAAAGTTTCCAGGCCAGCAATTTATAAGCAGCAAGGTCCATTACTCACCAGTAGTTTCCTACATCCGGGCAAATCACAAAATGTATTTTGTGTATGTTTCGCTGTGGTCACGAGGGTACTTCCCAACTGACGATAGGGCCTACATAGTGTCCATAAGCACATTGAGGGTAGGCCAGGGAGGCAAGAAAGGGATTCAGATTCCTTTTCTGCACCTGTGCGTACTAGCTATCCCCCCCACACAGACTTCCCAATGGAAGGGATGTTCTGCCTCCTCCCACATTATATTTTTTGAACATGTGTAGCAAAAACATTCTGTTTAAATGCCCCGTTAAAAACAAAGATCACCAATTTTGAATGGCTGTAGCTAAATAAATAGTTGAGTATATGGCTTGTAAATTAACATATAAAAAGTTTCATTTTCAGTGTGGTCTTCTCACCAGCCAACCATTATTCTCTTTGCATTGCACATTCTGGATATGCCTGGCTTACTATTTGGGATGCAGTAATGATAGGAAGGCACAGTCCAGAACTTTGCTATCTACCTATGGATTTCAGACATCCATACAGTCTGAAGTTTGGGGGAATGTTGCAGGACCCTGCCCAGCTAACCTTTTTTTCAATGAGGGAAACCTGGGAGAAAAGGAAGGTCTTTGTGAATTTCATAGAAAACCACACGATCTCCCTTCTGTGCAGGATCTCTTGGCTAGTCAATCAGTAACAAGGTGGTCCCACGCACTGATATATACTTTAGGAGACGTAGAATTAGAACACAAATAGTTTTCCATGCCTCCCTATGGACTTTGTTCGGACTGATGATTCAACAGGGGCAGCTCTTGCAGGTAAGAGCAGTGGGGTGGGGTGGGGGGAGTCGACAGACGATGACGAGGTAAAGTTAAATTTAAAAAAGAAAACCACTTACCTTGCACTCACCGCATCGGCAATGTGGCGAGCGCAAGGTAAGTGTTTTTTTTTTAATTTAATTCTGCCTTGTCATCATCTGTCGACTCTCCCCAACCCGCCCCACTTCTCTTACCTGCACGAGCCACCCCTCCTATTCAAGTGTTTACATCCATCACTTTTGTACTATTTAAATAAAAAAGGGGGAGGAAAGCCACCCTTTGATACATTACTTAGGGTATGCCAATGACAGAGTTCGAGGTGTTGATTTGTTTCCAAGAACTGTTGATATCTGTGAAATTGGTTGGTGGCAGTGTATCCAGTTTAGTATTGGTGAACACTCTAGACCCCGTTAAATCCTGAAATTTCCACATGTGAGGTAAACTTTGGCACTAACATGATCCTGTGTGAAGGAGATTGAAAGAAAATGTCAACAAAGTTTGCAGAACGAGGTCTGCAGTCCATCATTCAGTTATTTAGGGGGTAGAGATGATGAAAACATTGGGCCCTATTTACCAAAAAAGTAGTAAACCACACAACATAGAAATAATCATATGGACATATTCAAATGTACAACTTTTTTATATTCATTATGACTAAAAAACTGCACAAGGCACAAGTTCTCAGACAGAGTTCTGGGAACATCATTTAACTTTTCTGAAGGTTTCTATTCTTCCTTTGTGAAGTTTTCATAGACAGGACTTCACAACGGGGAAATGAAGCACCTGTACAAATGAATTAATGAATCTTTATTGTATAAAATATATAAAACAATTCATAACAATAGAGAAAAAAACATTAAAATCACTAACATATCGGCAAATATTCCATAAGAGCAGCGTTTTGATAACACTTCCTTAAGACGAAAATAAGCATAATCTAAAAATTTAGCTAGTTTCCCAATAAATTGACAATCTGTACTGGAAAAACAGTGCACGTCAGCCTCTTTGATATATCTACAATTTATTACATTAAATGCTTTTTTAAGATATTCTTTTGTAGCTCTAGTAAGTTAGGACATAAGCATGTTGAGTGCTCAATCGACTCCTCTATGTAGTTGCACAGTCGTCAGGCCATGAGGGTAAACAGTTAGTGTTCCAAGACCCTTCAATTTGAATTTTTCAGCTTTTGGTATCAACAGGAACCCAAATCTCATGTACTTTTGTGTACATCCTGGGTTCAAATTAGAGGCTAAATATTCATGTTTTAATGTAAAATATGATTCCGTCGTATATTTAACATTTCGATATTTCTGCAATGTCAGTAAATCGACAGCTCTTGCATTCTTCCAAAAAGACTGTCTGATTACCCTCTTCTGCTCCACATGGGGCAATTTTATGAGATCTGCATATAGTGGTAGACTGTTTTCCACAATGTCTGCGGGTTACCTCATTGTAAATCACATGGTTACCTCATTGTAAATCACAGAGATCTCACTCATGCACATTCACAGAAGTAACTCAAGATCGCTGCTGAGTGGCGAACAGTGAATGAAACCAAAGATAACTCCATTTGCAGTTTACATTGGGGTATTGATGAATGAAGGATCTGAACTTTTTCATATAGATTTTATCCAGATTGCTTGTGGATTTTTCTGGCAGAACTGATGCTGCGTACAGTAAAGAGGGTACTAGTTTTGTTTCCAGCACCCCTATGGACTGACATACCGCATGTTCTCTGTCTGCTCTCATAAGTTTTTTAACTGAAAGGGAGACTGTCCGGGCCTTTGTTTTTAAGTTGGGAAGATGACTTATCCACTGAAATTCCTAAATAATGGTATGTTGTTACTTCTTCCAGAGGATTGTCCTCAATTGTCAACTGGTTTCCTAAAGATCATAATCTTTGTTTTACTAAGGTTAACTTCTAGGTCATTTTCGACATTATGTTTTTGTAAATTGTGTAACTGTGATTGTAGTCCCGAAACAAAAATAATGTCATCAGCATATGCCAAGTAACTAATTGGTTTACCTCCAAACTTTGGGGACAATCACTCTGGAACATATACCTGTACAAATGCAGTTACGTTTCTCCACGGGGAAAAATAAGTCTCTTCCACTACTCCTTCCAGCAAATATGGGATTGATCCATTCCCCTTAACATCTTGGAAGAAAAGTTAATACAGCCCTTGCCTGGAGTAGATCTCCAACCATTTCAAGTGTGGAAAGGGATTGGTCAGGAGTTGGGGAGGCCTAAATATGTACATGTTTGTGAGCATTATCAAATTTCCAAGACAAACTGTGCCTTGGAAAACCCACTTCCCACCCCTTGCGTGGGAATTACTATTGTGGCTTTCTCTGCATGCATGGTGCAGTAGTAAGTTTAGTTATACCTTCAAGGAATCATCTGTGAACCCCTGTCAGGTATGGAGAATGGTATTTTCAATCATAAACTTTTGTGGATTGGTCACCAAGTTTAATTATCTGCCATTTGCTTCTGAAATTGTCTGTCCTGCATGGTGTCCTGTTGGGAATCTGTGAGCACCTCAGACCAATTGAATACGTATATGTATCTTGTTCCCCAATATTACAGAGACACAAGAACACATATGTGGCTTTATCTTTGCCACCAACATGCTCCTGTTTCAGGAAGTTAAATGGAAATGTCATTTTTGGAAACTCTGAGGATGGTCATAGGGAACATGGTCTCCCAGCCAGCCAGTCAGGAAGAGGGTGATCACCCACTCACTTCTGAGATTCTTACCATGCAGATGGTGAAAAATATTATTTTGATATGCTCTCCATGGCCCATCAGTTGCTACCTCCAACAAAATGACAGATGCCACAAACAAGCATTTCTGCTTGTATTTCTTTGTGAATTGTCTGAACTGCTTCCAAATTAGAACATTTATGCATTAGAAACTGTGGCAGGTACCCCTACTCTGAGTGCCCAACTGTACTGCTGCCTGAATCCCTAATGCAGATTTTTTTATCATAAGCGAACATGGAGCTTGCATGTGTTCCATGACATAGGATTGTGGTTTTGTTGGACCTAGAGGGGCGCCCTCAGGGCCACCTTCAAAGTGGGGGAAGGCTATTGTCTTCACCAGGAGTTACGCAGCATGAGCAAATGGTGGCAGCACACAGTGTAGTGATCAGTAGTAGTGAACTGGATCTTTTTACCCTATGTCACTGGAGTGAGCCCTACAGCCTCACTCACCCCTTTTTTTTAAACATTCTGCTGTTGTATGCTTAACTCAACCTTGGCCTACATATAGTGCTGCATTGAACAGGAGTAGTGACTCTACATTATTTGTATGTGTGCCTGGGAATGGTACATTACAACGATGGCGCAGTTCTGTGCAGTACATGTATAGTTAGTATATGTACTGGTTGTGTGTATGCTGGGGAGGAATACATTACATGAGAAATGTAGTTCTGTGCAGTGAGTGTGCAGGGTCCACAAGTGCTAGGCGTATGTATGCTTGTGTGAAGTACAATACATGAAGGGTGAAGATTTGTGCAGCGCACAATGCGAGTGTGTGTGCTGGCAGTGCATATGTTTTCAAATTATACACCCTGGTTAAAGACAGAAAAGCTTCAGTGCTCAAAAGTGCACACAAACTTGTATCTGCTGAATGCATGTGTACATGTGAGGGTACAATGCATAGAGATATTTGTGCTGAACAGAAAGTGTGCTATGAATGTACAGTCAGTAAGTGTGCCTGCAATGGTACATTATGTCAAGGACAATGGGTTCCGTTTTCCATTTTGAGAAGCACAGGCCTCCCCGGTAAAGACAACAGGAGGTGAGGAATTCCCCCAGACAGATTTGTCTATTGTTGCATTCCTTTGAGCTATGTGGGGACACACTGAAGGGAAAGAAGAGACCTCTTTACATCTAAAAAGACTGATCTTTGAGTAAGTGATAGAGTAAGGGTCCTAGACACAGCACAGGAAGGAATGAAAAAGTTAGGACTGGGAGTCTGCGATAACCCTTTGATGCACTAATCACTGTGGCTGACATCCAGTTGTAAACTCTGGTCACTCCCATGAATTACATTGTGTACATTCAGCTTCAGAGTCATGCCTGCTATGGCAGAGCACTTTCATGAAGGAAAATGAAAAGGAGAAATTCTAATTTGTAAGAAGCAGAACCCTAACATAAAACTTTAAAGACCCAAACCCTAAAATACATTTGGTGTCTGGAAAAGGACCATAAGAAGGGGAGGTTGAGTTTGTAGCGGTGGGCCTCAGCCAGGCCTACCAGGGCTAGGGGTTCGCCCTTCTCTGCATGCAAGTCCTCAGACCAGTAAATAGAAGTTGGCAGGGAAACTGAAAGGTAACAACATGTATTTATTAAACCTCATCAGGTGGAACGACATTCACACAACACCCTTCAGTAGTGCAAGAAGTAGCATAAAGAGTAGAAGAACCATGGGTCTTTTATACCCACACAGGAGCTCAAAAGAAGGCGGTACAAGTACACATAGGAGAGTTACATACATAAATGGTTATACAGAAATGCACAGTCAACAAAGAAGGAGGAGTTAACAGTTGCTGACTTCAGTAGAAACATACTGACCTGACAGTAACAGACCTAAACAGGTGCATGGGCAGCTACAAGCTCAACTCAGCATGTGCAGAGTAGCAAAGGCTAAGTATAGCCAGTCCTTTGAGCAGAGCACAAGGGTAAACAACAGAGAAGAAGGAATGAGCACATGACAAGCACATGGCAGACAAAATGGCTGCTGGTAACAAGATGGCTTCAGCTAAATGTTAACTTCGATCGCTGCCAATTTTCCACAAGTCCACAAAAATGTAGCATCTGTCAAGAAACCAGACCAGGGAAACAACGTTTACAATGCTGTTCCCCCAACGCAATGCAATTACAATGCAGTCATTACAATGACCACGTTGTTAGTACGCAACACCATTACATGGCAAGTCATTACAGCGAATTGCTGTAGGGAGCGTGGGTGAGGTTTCCATAGCAGATAAAATCTCTTCTTCAATATATTGACATCCATTTCCACTATATTGATTACCTTGAATTGATAAATAAACTTGACTAAACAACATTTACATAGTAATCCCGTTGTTAGACCTTGGCAGACCCTTCTGGTCAAACCCCAAACTTTCTGAAGTGTCTTGATGGCCTTGGTTCACGGGACATGGAAGGAGTCTCAGGATCCATCTTACTGCCCACTGCCTTGCGCACTCCAGCAGTAGCAGGCGAACTAATCAGGGTAAACCCCAGGGCTCCAAGTGCATTTCACTCACTACCTAGGAAGACTGCCTGTCAGGTGGGGGCTCCTAGCAAGTTCTCAACACATGCCTCTTGCGCTCTCGCACTCGGCTCGTTCCCCTCTTTCACTCCCTGTGTTTCCTGAGGAAGAAAAGTTAACTTATATTTCTTTCATTCTCAGCTCCGGTATGTGGTGGTAATTTCCTTATCTTTGTTTCCCAGACCACACCATGACTCAGCAGTCTCCATGACTCAACTCGCTTTGGTGACTCAGTATACTCCATGACTCAGCAGCCTCCATGACTGAGCAACCTCCATGACTCAGCAGCCTCCATAACTCAACAAACCTCCATGACTCAACAGCCTCCTTGACTCCGCAACCTCCATGACTCAGCAGCCTACATGACTCAACAGCCTGACGAAAGGTATTTAACCCTCACACAGGCTCCTCTTCAGTGCTTCACATTGAGTTTCCTGTTAAAGATCCTGCAGCGTGACAGCTCTTCTCTGCAGGTGCCGGTCAGACGAGTCCTGTTCCATCCTTGCTGCTGCTGCTACTCACAGATGTCTAAATCCTTTTTGGGCTTGCAAGTGCGCATGAAACTCTTCGCAGTCAGAGACTTCCTGACTTTGTTTCCTATGTAACAGTTCCCTCTTGTTCCCGCTCAGCTTACTTTACGCTACAAAGCCTGGATTTTGGTAATTTCCTCCTTATATCATTTATGTAATTCATGCATAGTTCTTGCTGACAAAGGTGTATATTATTATTGCAGTGTTTATGACCACTTTTACTACTGCTACAGGAGCTGGTCTCCATACTCATTCCCAGCTTTAGGACAGATGTCCCAGATTGTTCTATGACCAGAGTTCGCTTCTCCACTAGCACGATGTGCACCAGTTGTTTCTTATTTTAACTATTTATTTTAGTTTATTGTTGGTCCCAAACTCCCTTCCCTTGAGATTATTGGATGAGCACTGGTGTCTCTCGTTCAGTGTTTGTTGGATGATTTCTGGGGATTCTTGGGTCCAGCTGCCTCTGCGTGTTCAGCCGAGAGAAGAACACATTCCTATTTTCATCTTCCCAGATTGGTTCCTGATAGGGAGCTTCTGCGGGGTAATTCAATTGTTTAGGGAAGGCCACAGCTTGGTAGCTTCTGAGTAGGTACAGGGAAAATCTTTTAGTGAGGAAGGAGGGGTAAAGGCAGCTGTTAAGTGTCTTATGTGAGGAGCTAGGTGTTTTAGATTTATGTAAAAATTCATCTGTTTTGGGATTTTTCATTATACGCACCATAGATTTTACCGAGGATGTTGAAAAGACCACAGCACTTGATGTAAAGAGTGTAAAGTTATAAAATCACTTGCTGCACGATTATTGTGTCATGTGTTCTATATTGAAAATATTTTTCATGCACTTGATTACATCACAACTTTGAGGAAGAGTGTAGGTTTTATAAGAGGGTGGTTAGAAACTGGGGCCTGGTCGGTACAGTAAACCAAAGACCTGTTTTTCCATGTTACATTTTATTGTGGTTGTATGTGATTTTATGGAAAAATTAGTTCATGAAATACCATTACTAAGAAACCATTTCACCGAACTGTTTTGTGGTGATTTGCAAGATGAATGACATTTACCATTTTATAGAAACCAATTTATAGATTATCTTTTTTTCCAAAAATGCCTTTTGCATAGTGTACATACATTAGTAGTCTTATTGTCAGCAGCATTTTTGTTGGAGGGATTTTATTGATTTTCAATACAACAAGTATTGCTCTCACAGGATCAAAACATTGGTTACAAAACTTGGGTACATTATTTTGGATGTATATCTTAACTTTTCCAAACAATTAATTTGAATGTTTTTAATTTGCTGACACCTCAGCCCCCCAAACACCATCCATACCTGATCCCTTAACCACCCATCAACACCATCCATCCCTGCTCTCTGAAAACTCTCACCATGCCTAAACTGCACTCATTCTTGAGCCCTAAAGCTCATCTATCCCTGAACCCTAATAGCCCGTTCTACTCCTAACCTTCACTAATCCATGAACCCTAAAACGCCCTCATCATACCAAAACAGCACCCATCCCAGGCATTTAACCTCCGCCCTTCTTTGAACTCTAAAATCCCTTGCTACTGCTAAACTCCACCCATTTGTGAACCTTATAAACCTCTTTTTGCACTTAAATCACAAGGATCCGTGAACCCTTAAAACCCCTCACCATTCCTCAACTCCACCCATCCCCTAAAAAACCCTGAACACCCCTAAACGTCATCCATCCTTGATCCCTGAAACCCCTTCTCCCCCTAAACGTAAGCCATTATTGAACCCTAAAAAACCCTCACCACCTCTAAACTTCACTAATCTCTGAACCCTAAAAACCCCTCAGCACAACAGAATTGTCTATTGAATCTCTGTTGTGCCGAAACTCCATACTCCCGTTTCCTGCTGCAGTTGCCCTGCCCTACGCCATACGTCAGCGTCAGCGCCAGCACCAGTGCACTAACGCAACAACACTGACAAGGAGGAGACGAGGAGAACAACGAGTGGAGCCGGCTGGCAGCGGCCGGTAGCGGAAAGACGCAGGACACCGTATGGCTCAGCAGCTTCACTGATACAGATACGGGAACGCGAAAAACAGCGTGCACAACAGAGGTAAGTGCTGATTTTGGGAGAGCCTGTGAAACTGGACTGCTCGACGAATTGCTGGTTGGTTTGTAGCTGCTCTCGCTGAGCCTTTAAAGGACAAGGTCCTAACCCCGGAGATCGTAGAGTTTGCAACCCCAATGTCAAGCATCAGGGATAGCCCCCAAGAAAACTAAAAATAACTTGGAGCATAATCTGAGGTCAAGAACAACCTCAGTTAATCCGAGAACCTCCGAAGAAAGAGAAGGGAGCCCCGAGTTGAGCCCAGAGAAGGGGACAAAGAAAAGAGCAAAGACAAATATGTCTGTAAGCAAAAAACAGGGTGGTACCGCCTCTAAGTCGATGAAAGAATTTGTGGGGAAACCTTTCAAAAATGTTTTTTCACCTGCTCGCAAATAAAGAATAATTTCCAATGCATTCCTATGGGCCAGTAGGCCCATAGGAATGATAGTGCAATAATTCTCAAATTGCGAATTCGCAATTTGCTAATCGCAATTTGAGAATTATTTCAAGGTTGCAGGGGTGTCTCAAAGACACCCTGCTGCACCCCTGAAATCTACATGTGTGTGCATGTGGCACACATACATGCCCTATGGGCATGTATGTGTGTCACATGCCACCCTTACAAATGCCAATTAGGGCATTTTTAAAAGAAATCGCAAATTACCACCAACTACAAGTTGGTGGTAAATTGCGATTTCTTAACACAAATTCGCAAACCAAAAATGTGTCATACATATCATTTAAGGGAATCGCAAAATTTGCGATTTCTTAAATGCTATGGCAAAATAAGGAATCGCAAATAATTGCGATTCCTTAAATTGCGATTTTTTGATACATATGAAAAAATCGCAAATCGGCAGTTTGTGAGTCGCAAAGGCGAAATTCTGCGAATTTCGGCCTTTGCGAGTCGCAAAAGCCTTGATACATCTGGCCCATAGTTCCTAGTTAGGGAGGGTGATTCACTAGGCGCTATTGGACCTATTTTCACCATCATTGTAATATGATTTCTCCGTGTGTGTTTTATGGAATTGTAACAATGCTTATCATATTATTTCTAATCATATGCCTGCTTATGTTAGCAAAGATACTGCATCTTAGAGCACGTCGTTAAAATAACCCTTTCCGTGTCTCTTTTTTACTTCTGTTGCGGACTGGTATGAAAGTATAACGAAAGAGTGTTCTTGCTTCCCACCATTCCTGAGTATAACCTAAGTTGCATGTTCTGGGTTGTCTAATCATTGGTTCCTTTGCTATAGGACGAAGAGCTACTGTGAAACTGATGCTAGCTGGTTGGGGTTTCTAGGCACTCAGCTGAGTTTTTTGGTACACCACAATTCACTGAGGTCCTGGGTCACTGTGCACAGTTCTGTGTAGGAGCAGAATCCCTGCGACAACCAGAAGGCATGAATAATCTGCTGTCTTCATATGGCCAATAAATATTTATAATTGGTCATGCATTATTTGTCACCTTGGCTGTAGCACATAAAGTGAGCACTTTAAGACCTAATTTAAGACTATTCTCTGCCATAGTTTTGTGGTGACTTTTTTCTTAAATAGTTGAAGCGCTGGAGCAGCGCTATTTTACTGCCTTTGCCAGTGATAAATGGTGGTTTGTCACAGGACGTTTAAGGGATGTGTTGTATTTAGACAGAAATCTAGCAGCACTTCTAAAATAAGGTGCAGATCAGAACACAGTGACATATAAAAACAAAACAACAAAATTAAAACATAACAGGACAAAACACAAAATAGTTAAAACTTGAACAAGGACAGTACATTGCAAAACATCATTGCAATGCTTCACAAAAGCGCAACAGCACAAAAAACAACACATCACTGCCACAACAAAATACAACACAAATAAACATACAAAATATATCAAGCCCTGCCTTAACTTACCAAGAAGGAAGCGAAAAAGTGCAAGTTGTTTTGTGATCTGGCCCAAATATTTGGCTTAACTGATTCTTCACAAAGACAATACTTTCCTGATTTAAGTTTGATTCTTTGCTATGTATTCTCTGAAAATTAACATGGGGTTTTGAGAGTCAGCATAGCGGTAATCGAGTTCCCACTTTGAAATAAATCATCCTTATCGAGAGCTGAAGTGCAATCTGCAGTTAGAAAAGAGGAGACCTTAGATTTTCTTCCTTTTATCACTCTACATGAGATCAGACAAAATCTGTCATAGAGAGTCAGCATCATGTAGAGAGAGAAGGGCTTGTTCTGGATTGACCCCAAGGGGTGAGATACTCTAGAGATCATTATGGATGGATCTCACACCCTCTCATGGCCTTTTCTTTTGCCTGCCTTTGCTCTTTTATATCACTGAGCATAAAAAGTATATTCGCCCAATATCAGAACAAAGAGAGAGGGACCCAAATCATCACAGGGGTAAGGTGCCAAAGGACAATTGTCAAAAAGAATCCCCTTGGGAACCGTTTAAGGACTGTTTTAATCAGACATACCACTCCATCAAAGCTATATTCATTCTCCGATCACATATGATCCCCACGCAGTGAGCCAGAGAAATTATTCAGTGCAAAACACAATAACAAAAAGTTGCATACAATTTATTCCTAACGTTGTAGCTAGCAACTTTACACATGAAAAATATTTATACACAATAAGCGATTAAAACATGAGAAAAAACATTAATTAATAAAAAAAGTGGGACAAAAAAAGACAAGCAAGAACAAATAGTTCCAAATCAGGAAAGAACACGGTAATTGAATATGTCAGTATGTACACAGAGTTGTTGCACAATACAAGATAATTGCTAAATTGATCATAAAGCAAATGTTTGTATTCCTTGATTATCCGTGATCAATTCCATATAACCAAGGCGTCGACGCGTTTCGGTCGGTCCAATCACATTAACACCTCACCTTTTTCAGGACAAAACAATTCTTCCCACTGTATTTATACAAATATAAAAACATAACATAAAGGTTAAAAAATATACTGATAGGGTTCAATGGCTCACAATCCATACATCCACAATTAAGTTTAAAAAATAAATCATATCAAATCACCCAGGAGGCCAATAGATATACACTAGCAGCCCTACCCGAATGCAGTGATAACCACCATACACACATACTGCTAAAACATACCCATTCTATCATCTTAACCACATGACCAACCTGCATAGTCCGAGAGTTTATAACGTGTACAGGCCTCTATAGCCCTACAGATCATATATATTAATCCCAATGCTTCTAATAAAGATATAGCCAGGCATGCCTCCAGCTCATGTAATCTTACATGCAACTTGTATAGTTGTAAAGGAGATCATGGAGTGGAGAAATATATTATAACAACCTTCTACACCGATCAGCGCATCTATTACCCCTTGAGTATATATAACAAACAACATCGTATAGGGAACGGGCCATAAAACCTCATCTGAGATGCAATGTAGGCGCTGCCTAAAACAATATAGCTATTGAAGTATAACACACAATGTAGGTACTGCTTAAAACGATGTAGCTATTGAAATATAACAATAGTCTATATCAAAACCCGAGCAGAAAATACCTCATGGGTTCACTTTATCCATATAAAATATGGTATCAAATCCTCCACTGGTACATAGACTGATTAAATATTGTCACGTAACTGAAAAAACCTGAATAAAAAAACAGGTTAAGTTCCTACATAAAGAAATGTAGCTGTGCAGCCCCAGCGACACTCTTTTTCCATAAGTTACCTTAAAATATCATGGGGGTCTGTAGGGATGCCGGCGAGGATATTAACAGAGATATAGATGGATATAGGGATTACCTTCTAAACAAAAAAAACAACAAATTGAAAAAAGATATGGAAAGATTTAGTCAAGAGTCTGTTTATCCCTTTTTAAAAGATAATTATTACCAGCAAAGACAAGAATTTGAGTGGGAGAGACCCAGAAATAGACCCATCTATAATAGAGGAGGGAAAAAACAGATCACATTCTCAGATACTTCGGAGACCAGCAGTGAAGAAGAGGGCGAGAATAGAGATGAATACTGCAGGAACAATTCCAAAAATTATCATTCTTTTTTAGATACGCGCCCTCGGAGAGGAAAGAGTTACAACAGAAATCCAGGGTTCCTATGGGGATTCTTTTTGACAATTATTCGCCCAACATTCCAGAAATATAAATTTGCCCAATGTCGTCCAGCACTGTTTTTCCTTCAAATGCTACCTGAGCTTTATGTATGTTTCTCCCTAGCGACGTGTCTATGTTTGGCTCTAGTAAATCCGAGATCAATTAGCCCATAGATTGCACCCTAACTGATGATGGTATTGTCTTGTATGTATCCTTTATTTTTCAAATTAATGTACCTGTTTTAATACTATATTTTTAAACTCAACTTTTTCTTTAACTTGTTTTTATCTGTAATTACTTAATATTATGCCATGAAAATGACATATATTAATCGATTGTTTGTATGACTTCCACACTTTTATGATCTTAATGACTAAGGTCGAATAAAGTTAATTAAATGAATGAATGAATGAATGAATGATTTGTCCTTTCTAGCCACTCCTGCCAGTGTTTCAATTTTGATGCCTTCATTTCAAACTAAACCAAGTTTTCCACGCTTTTTCCACAAGGTCTTGACTTGCATAAACTGCAGCTGTATATAAGTTATCAAGCTCTCAGCTAGTATAACCCTCTGTCGTTCCATCTCATCATTTAATATGTTCATATTTTCCATTTTAGGTGGCTAAATACCATTATTGCAACACTATATCAGGCATCCTAATTGAAGGGGCCATCCAGCGTACAGAAAAATAATCTCTCTACTAAGTCCTTTATCTTCATCATTCACCTACAATAGGAATTCCAGAATGCTCATTGGTTTGATGACCTCTGCTTGGATTTTGAGACCTATTGTGATGTTCATCAGATGGCAATCAAAAGATAGGGGAGAGAGAGGTTGAGGTTAGGTTTACCCTCCGAACTGAATGAAGTTTCACAAAATCTGGAATACCAGAATACAAAGCTAATCATGGGGAAGAACCGGGTTTTCACTGAACATGTATGAAAATCCTCTTTCCAGAAAGAAAAATTCTTTTTAGAGTCCCCTCACCCACCAGGGTTTCCCCTAGGTGGAATGCTCCATCATTGGGGTCCTCTCAATCCGCTGCAGATTGAAGCGTGCTAAGTTGTGGAAAGTGTGTAGTGCAGTGAAAGTGGAGTGGAAAAACAATATTTTAATACCTAATTAGTGGCCTAATATTTTATACCTCATCGCAGCCACCGACGACATCAGAACCCTGCTCGACAACGGGGAAACAGCGGCACTCATCCTCCTGGACCTCTCCGCAGCGTTCGGCACTGTCTGCCACCACACCCTAGTCCAACGCCTCAGCAACACCGGCATCCAAGAGAAGGCACTGAAGTGGATCATCTCGTTCCTCGCCGGAAGAACCCAGAGAGTCCGCCTCCCCCGTTTCGATCCGAGGCCACCGAAGTCATCTGCGGCGTTCTGCAAGGAACATCACTCAGCCCCACCCTCTTCAACGTCTACATGAGTCCTCTCGCCACCATCGCACGCCAACACAACCTCAACATCATCTCCTACGCCGATGACACCCAGCTGATCCTCTCCCTCACCAGAGACCACGACACCACCAGAACCAGCCTCCACGAAGGGATGAAAGACGTTGCAGAGTGGATGAAGAACAGCCGCCTGAAACTGAGCTCAGACAAGACGGAAGTCCTCATCCTG
The DNA here is from genome assembly GCF_964263255.1 of Lissotriton vulgaris. Classification (NCBI taxonomy): domain Eukaryota; kingdom Metazoa; phylum Chordata; class Amphibia; order Caudata; family Salamandridae; genus Lissotriton; species Lissotriton vulgaris. Next base: position 325,585,034 of record NC_141685.1, read on the forward strand.
GGACCATCACCCTCCGCCTGGGACGACTCCTGGTGGCCCCCAGCCCTGGGCACCGCCCCCAAGCCAACAGACCACGCACGCAACCTGGGCTTCATCCTGGACTCCTCCCTCTCGATGACCAGACAAGTCAACGCCGTCTCATCATCATGCTTCAACATCCTACGCATGCTCAAAAAAATCTTCCGTTGGATCCCCACCGAAACAAGAAAGATGGTCACCCACGCACTGGTCACAAGCCGACTGGATTACGGAAACACCCTGTACGCCGGAACTACAGCCAAACTACAGAAAAAACTCCAACGCATCCAAAACGCCTCAGCCAGACTCATACTAGACATCCCCCGCCAAGCTCACATTTCCGACCACCTGAAAGACCTCCACTGGCTCCCCATCAACAAGAGAATAACGTTCTGTCTCCTCACCCACGCACACAAAGCCCTCTACGATCTAGGACCTGAATGCCTCAACACGCGCCTGTCCTTTTACACCCCCACCCGCCAACTACGATCGTCCAATCAAGCCCTCGCCGCAATTCCGCGCTTCCATAGATCCACCTTGGGGGGAAGAACCTTCTCCTACTTAGCGGCCAAAACCTGGAACTCTCTCCCCACCCACCTCCGCCTTACACAGAACCACCTCTCCTTCAGAAAGCAACTAAAAACGAGGATATTCGATAAGTAAAGTACCCCCCTCCCTCAAGCGCCTTGAGACCCTCTGGGTGAGTAGTGCGCTATACAAATTACTGAACTTGAACTTGAACTAAGATGTTGAAGGCCTACAGGGATTCGGCTGATTGGTACTCCGGATTCCCAAATTTAAATCAACTACGAATGCCATTCTCCATCTTCATTGGCTTAGGGTCCGAAACCGGATCACGTTTAAGGCCCTTTGTATCGCCTATAAGGCCATTCATAACTCAGGGCCTCAGTTTCTTGTGGACGCCTTTCGCATTTACACCCCCACTAGAACTCTTCGCTCTTCTACGGCCCTTGGTCTCCCTGTCCCTCGAACAAAAACATAATCTTGGGGAGACAGAGGTTTTTTTGTGGCCACCGCAAAATTATGGAACTCTCTTCCCATTTCCATCAGAAGTTGTCCCACTCTCCTAATCTTTAGGAAACAACTAAAGACCTGGTTATCTAATCAGTAGCGTCCTCTTGTTCTTTAGGCTGGTATGGTCTTATGCGCCGAGACACCCGAGGGTAGTTGTGCGCAATACAAATTTCCCAAACATAAACATATTAGATCGTCCGCCTACAGAAAATGTAAGGCCCCCTAGATTTGGGGCATGATGGTTGCAATTATCAAGTTCTGCTGAGAGGTCTGACAAAAAGAGGTTGAGCAGGGTCTGTTCAAGGACGCAACCCTGCTTCAGCCCCTTTGTAGTTGGTATTTCCCTTGATAGACAATTGCCTGTCCCCAGCTTTATTTGAATCCATGTGTCTGTGTGGAATACAATTAATAGATTCAAAAGTTTAGGGTCTATATCCCAGCCTGATAATTTATCCCAGAGTTTTCCTCTATCTATACTATCAAATGCGGACGAATAATCAATAAAACAGACAAATAGTGTTTTTTTTAGTTTTATGGTGGCATCTATTAAAAGAGAGAAAGCAAGAATGTCTGTTGTTGTCCCTGTGCCTTTTTGAAAGCCTGTCTGGTTAATGGGAATTAAGCTTTTCATTGATGCCCATTCGGTAATTTCTTCCAATAAAAGGCCCGCAAAGTATTTGGCGTCTATATCTATTAGAGCAATGAGCCTGTAGTTCTCTGCTTCGCTCCTATTGCCTTTTTTATAAATCGGGGTGATGATTGATCTCTTCCAAGAGTTGGGGATTCGTTCTGCCACGCAGATATTTATGAAGAGGGGGTGCAGTTGCTCAGCCCAGTAATTTGGGTCCTGTTTATAAAGAATTGGGGGACTTCCGTTTGGCCCAGGGGCCCCTTCTTTCCTGCCTTTCGCGATTCTTATCTTCATCTGTTTGATTGTGCCTGGGAAGTTGGTCCCCTCGACTAGAAGCTCCTCCAGGCGCAGCTGCTGGACCACAGTGTCTTGTTTTGTTCCGTCTCCTTCTTTATTGAAGTGGTGTACTAAGTGTTTTACCCAGGCCTCCTCAGTTATGTGGGAATTGATTTCAGGGGCCTTAGGATTCTCTATTTTGTTTACTGCGACCCAGAATGTTGTGCTGTTGTTAGTTTTTACATCATAAAGCAATTTAGCCCATGTTTTTTCTGTGGTTTCCTGTTTTATTCGCCACAAGATCTTATTCTTGCTACTTTTTAACTTGATGCTTATGATGCTATCACCAATCTTACAGACTCCAAAGCAGACACCTTTGCATTTTCTGATGACGATGTCACAAAAATATACGGTCTTATTCAGGAAGACATCTCCCCTTTGTCCAACACCAGAAATAAAGAAAGTAACATTAAAAACTATTGTATCTACTTAAGAAAGAATCTAATCAAAGATTACACGCCAGCACGCTCGTTAAATACCATCGTGCTCAACGTATCCCCAGTCCCCTTAAAACCCCTACTGTGTAAGAACAACTCTCGTTTTGTTGAGAAATGGTACGCCATTCTCAACAAATGCTCTCTTGATCTTATTTTGTTGATCATTGAGGAGCTATCGAAAGCCGTGAAAGAACTCTCAACAGAGATTAACATCATCAAAACAGAATTGACTAACACTATGGAAGCGACTGACTTCACTAAAACCTTGGATGACATCAATGTGCAATTGAATAAATACACTCAAGAAATACAAGAACGCAAGATTCGAAAGTTCAAAAGAGACACTATAGATTACAAACTTGGGGAGGTATACACTTGGGCAGAAGTGTATGCCCGCCGCCGTCAAATCCGGCCATACAATCCATATTCTGCAACAGATACTTCTTCTTCGGAAGGAGAATCACGATCCTAAACTTTAGAACACAAAGAAGGACCAGTTGAAAAATCTCCCACAACATCTGCTACTGTGGTTAATTTTTTAGAGAAAGGCCCAAGCGGGCAGGAACACCCAGGCGGGGTCAAAACTGTAGAAAAAACAAAAGAACCAACAGAAATCAAAAACAAGAGAGGCATGAAGAGATAATGGATTTCAACAACTTAGTCATTAACATTTCTTCACAACAGCTGTCACAACATGAAATACGCATATTACAGAAGGAACAAACCTTTGTGCCTACCACAACCACTAACATCCTGGAACTAGAAATTAGCTCCTTCAAATTAATGAGAAACATCAGACTAAGGAACTATTTTGAGAACGTAGTTCAAACAACCACCCTAGAAGAAGATATGCTGATGGGGTAACGTCCACAAAGTACATTTCTCGCTCCAGTGAGCCATAAAATAATAGACACTTTTGTAAAACTTAGTCAAACAAGAAATTACGTCTCTAAAATTTTGACAGACTTCGAAACACTTTAACCTAACTATGAAAGACAGAAGTATCCTGAAGAGACTCGCCAACAATCATTCTATAACTTGTCAAAATGCAGACAAAGGCGGCGCTTTAGTTATCATGGATAGTGCATACTACCTAGAACAAGTATTGCTTCATGTTTCTGACACCAACACCTATGCCAAATTGGATTACAATCCCACACACGAATTTGCGTCTCTACTGTTGAATATTATACAGAAAGCACTTGAGGAAGGCACCATCACAGACAGGGTCAAATAATATCTGATACAAGAGAATCCCAGGTCACCATCACTATACATGCTACCCAAAATTCACAAGAATTAGCAAAAACCTCCATTCAGACCAATCGTCCCCATCAAAGGCAGCATCCATGAACCTATCGGGAAGTTTATTGATAAATACTTACAACCCTTTGTCATTAACATCCAATCAATCATATATTTGAGACACTACCGACTTTATGGTCAAAATCAATGCAATTCAAACCAATCCAGAAGAGGAACTATGGCTTTGTACAGTTGATGTGAAATCACTGTACACTTCAATTCCCCATAACCTTGGCATTGAAGCGATTGAGCGAGTTTCACTTGATTCCAACATAGAACCATAACTACAAATATTGTTATTGGAAGTGTTAATGTTCACACTCTATCAGAGTTACTTCAAATGGAATGAAAATTGGTACTTACAGTTAAGCGGCACTTCCATGGGCAATTGTGCAGCTCCGGCCTATGCCAACCTGTTCATGCACCACTTCGAACAACAACACATTGTCAACAAATACACGTGGCTAGAACATGGCAAGATTTTTCTCCGCTTCATTGACGATATTTTTATTCTTTGGTCAGGAACAGCCAACACACTCATGCAATTTTTACATCAACTTAATGACATAGATGATCGTATACAATTCACATGGGAGTACAATCAACGTCAAATCAACTTCCTGGATGTCCAAGTACAACTGGCGCAGGGCAAATATTCCACCAATCTATTCCGCAAAGAGACAGATCGTAACAGCATCTTACACTATACCAGCTTTCACAGACCAGGTCTAAAGAACAATCTACCCTTTTCTCAATTTTTGAGAGTGAAACTCATCGTATCAGAACCTTCAGAATGTGCTAAACAAATTGATGATATGTCAACAAGGTTCAAAGACCATGGATATCCAGAAGATATTCTGGAAACCTCCAAAACCAGATGTGATGCTTTCAATAGACAGGATTTACTGTCAGTCAAGCGGAAACAAGACATGAACCGTATGGTAGTAGTCTCTAAATACTCAACAACCAGCAACAGGTACCACAACATTATTCTTAAACACTGGCCATTGCTAAGCAGGGAACCGGACTTTAGAGGTCTCTTTGAAAATAAACCTATCTTTTCTTATACTAGAGGACCCAACTTGAAGGATTTGCTTACGCGTTCCTCAGGAGACTCGCAAGCAACTACATACAAAGGTTTAATACCATGTCACAATTGTAGTAATTGTCACAACTCCATAAAAGGCAGTATCATTCATCATCCCATGAAAGGAACTAATATTAAATTGAGAGTGAACGCCACATGTAATACGTCTAACGTCATCTATCTACTTAAATGCACCTGTGGCTTATGCTATGTTGGCCACACAGAGAGGAAAATTCGTACCCGCATTCTGGAACATAAAAGCAATATCAGAACTAAGAATGCCAAATCCACTGTGGCTACACACTTCAAGGAAAAAAGACACAACGTTTCGCAACTTCAATTTCTTATATTTGAAATAATAAAGCAGGTTGAAGGCAGCAACAACAAGAATAAACTCCTTTAGAGAGAGACCTTCTGGATACGCTATCTGTGCACAATGCAGCCTAACGGGCTTAATGACAAAATGGAGTTTTTGTGTTATCTTTGATGTACCATCTGTTTTTACATTATGAACTTGGATTTTTTCTTGATACAATGTGTTTTCTCATAGCAACCACTGCACGCTATTCTTGTCTTATAACTTATTTTATTCACTACTGCAGTTAAGTAATGTGGAGTTACCTTTTATTGTTTGTTTTTTGCTACAGAACATATGCCTCACTTTTGGCGAACGCCATCCACTACACACAGGATGTTTACACTTCACATCTACCCCTGGTTTTCACCCACAGGCCCGCGCTTCTTACACACATTCCGTTCCAATATGGCGGTCACTTTTTCTCATTTAGTCCTTTTTTCATGTTCTACTTTGTATCGGTGCGTTCGCCCCTTAGCGTCTTTCAGCTTTATTAGCTCGGCGTTTTACATGCCGTGAACACTTGTTTGGCAACTCGGCGTGCCGCCATGCACCATCGGGATTCACATTTGTCCCTGTAACAGCTCTACCAGTAAGTACCTCAATTGGAGGACTTGTTTTGCAACAGTTCCACCACTTGTAACCTTTTCGGCTTTTTTACAGAGATCACAGTCTCGCTACCCGCCGTGATCACGTGAGATACTTTGATTGTTTGTTTAGACTTCGTTGCACTGTCACTTTTCCCTGCACGCAGTAACTTATTTGGCACCTCTCCTATTGTTCGATATCTGCGTTGTCATTAACTTAGTATCGATTCCATCGACACGCTCTATTTTTTGCATTTCGAACATCATTCCATTTACCCACTACTGTTTGAACACGTTTCTTTCACCTTTGGTTCACTTCTAACTTACGATGTTCACTGGCTCTATTCTGTCCACACCGTGACGATTCAGTCCATGTCACATTTTCTGTAACCGCTCCATACTATCACTTACTTCGACATTCTCCAAGCACGAGTATCACCCCTTGTCCTCCTATGGTTTGACATAAGTACACACCATCATTCACCATAGTCTACACATGCTCATGACCATTATGCATTACTTTCAGAATGTTTGTTTGAGACTATGTGCGGTTCTCCTTACTAAGACCGAGTATATATGTTATTTTCACTTGCAGAATGTTCCCCTGACGAAGGGCAGAATTCATGCCCAAAATGCATTGGGATTAATCATGAACGGGGATTAACAATGATTGAAAGCTTTGAAGCTTACATGTGATCATTATGAACTTTTGAATAATGATGATTAATTGAACGGAATGAACATTGAAATGGACGGTTGGTCATTAAAATCAATCGGCAATTAATTTGGTTGCAGTACAACTCTTATTTATTTCACAACAAGATTAAACCAAATCCTTGGTCTTTTATGCTGTGCACAGGGGGACAACTTCTATGCAGGAGTTGCATCGGTTTGACATTTGGACAACACTTATAGAAACGGAAAGTGAAGCCCCAGTAGCACGCAACACTTATTAGTGTGCTTATATTGGATACTCCAGGTTCTGCGTGTCCTCTCCAATTTTTATACTCATTGTCTGTCCCGTGACACGGCACACCAACATATACAACACAAATTATGATGCTATCACCAATCTTACAGACTCCAAAGCAGATACTTTTTAGCTTACTCAGCTCCATCTGTAAGCTGCTGTCTGGACCTTTTTTATGGAGTCTACGGAGTGTTCTGTTAATGTCGCTTTTTATTTGCCTTAATTTGCAGGTTTGGGTTGTTGGTGGGTGGATTTTTTGATTGTTTATGGGCTTGGTAAGTTATTCCTTTTGGTTGCTTGATCCAAGAATTACTTTTGATGATTTAGATTTAGAATTAGCTGGTCCAAAGTTTTCAAAAAGATCTCCCAGGGGCTTAATTATCATTCTATGACTTGAATTCTTCCCAACTGATTTTGGCCTATTTCACGAGATTTTCCGGGTTGTTCTTTTTACATTTGATTCTTTTGCAATTTGAAGTGGCAATTAAGTTTTGCGCTTCGATTGGGAAAGTTAGTGCTGTTCCCTGTGCCGTCAGGGTCAGCTCATGTGGCAGATGGTCGCTACAATCTAACATACCAATCTTAAAATCGCTTACTAATTGAAAAAATGGGTGAGGTAAGGAAGTGTAGTCTATCCCAGTACTGGACATGGAATTGTGGTAGGTTGCTGCTTGGGGGCGATCGCCAGGTATTTGCCTGTTTAGTGAAATCAGGCCAAAACTTGGTAAGTCCATTAGTAGATATTTGGATAGCTTAGTTTGTTTTCCCCACATACTCTCTTCCTGAGGTGGGACCCCTCTTTCAAGGAATTGTTCATCTGCAGGCTGATCGTTTCCGGGGCTCCTTGAGAGGGACATATTAAAATCTCCTGATATGATGTAATTCGATGTTTCAACTTCCGTGATTAGTTTGGTCAGTTCTGACACCAGGGATTTTGCGCCAGTTTTTTCTCTTTTGAGTGCAAGTAAGTATTTACCAGGATTAGCTGTTGTTTTATTTTTCCTGGGGCTGCGATCTCCAACTATATTGCGTTAATTCAATTGTTAGATGTATTCTTGTCAGCAGTTTTTTGACTGTGTTTATTGTTTTTATTGAGGCATAAGTGGTGAGGCCTCCTTTTCGGTGACCAAACTTTGAATTTCTGCTGGCTCGAAGGTGGTATGATTTGTAGCCTTGAAGGTGAAACGACTCTTCCAACCAGGTTTCTTGGAGTAGAATTAAGTCATACTGCTGGAAGAACGTCATAGATCTTTTTTCGTAGTTTTTTATCCTAGGCCGTTTATATTCCAGAAACATAATTTTAACAATGGTTTTAGCAATGGAGAGTTCCTGTTTTGTTCTTCGATCTGTCATGGACCTATGGGTCTGGTGTTGATGGCTTTTGCTACCCAGGACTAGTCATTCCCTGTATCCTTCTCACCTTTACCCCTGAGAGTCGGGATGCCTCTAGCCTTTAGTTCAGCTGAGACTCCTCAGGCTCCTCTTAATACAGATTTTTTGGGAGCATCAGTCCAATCTCTTTTTTGTGTGATGTCATTATAGTCTTGAAAGTGCTGAAGTAATGGTTCGGGGTAGCCGACATTATAATAAGGTTTTATGCGGCTCCCCATGCTTGTAGTTGCAATTCCTCTTTTAAAAATGATTCCACTATCTCTCTTGAGGTCCAGGTGGTTTTTGTTATTTCCTGTTCCGCCAGGTGCTTGTAACTTTTGAATTCTACGGCTTCCAGATCTAGCTAGTCCTGCAAGGTTACTAATAGAGTTTAGTACTCGAAGAATGTTACTTCTGTTTAAGGTGTCCTCTCGACCCTTTGGGCTATACTCAGGGATGAATAGAATTGATTTGAGGTCATTGTGGTCGTTGGTATCCTGATATTTTTTGGTCTTTAGTTCAGTTTCTGTTCTCTGAGGTCTTCTGGATGCTTGAGGGTCTTTCCACCCCTGGTTATGTATCTCCATTTTGAGATTAGCATCAAATTATTTTATCCGTATTTTTGGTGCTGTAGCAGCGGTAAGTGCTGGGTGCCTATTTTCCCTATTTTTTGTATTTCCATACTTTCAGTGGATTGGATTGCTGTTCTATTTAGTTCTAAATAATTTATTTCAATCTTTATTTTTGTTCCTAGAAATCTTGCTGGTCTGTTTCCTCCTCTTTTTCTTTGCTCTCGTTTGCTGGTGAACGTTTGGTCTGCGGGGTCATGCTTTCTGATCCCTTTGGTCGGAGTTTGTTGGTGAATTTCTGCTTCTCATACAAATTGGTTCATCTCTGGTTTCTCCTTGTTCCGTCTGAATCTCTGTTGGGGATTTGCTTGCCGGTTGGAAGAAAGTGGGTATTTTATTTCTCCCTTTTCTCCTCATTTTTCGTCGTCGTTTCGATGTTTGCTTTATGACGAACTGTTGATCTCCACCTTCTAAGTTGCTTAGCTGCTCAATGGAGCTACTCTAGAGCTGCTCTTCTTGTAGGTGTACATCTGAGGTTCCTGTTCAATCTAGTTCCAAGGGTTTACTCCCTTGTTGCATTAGTCCATCCGTGACTCCTTCTCCTGTGTTCAACTCATTCCTTTCTATGGGCGGGGCCTCTATGCTGTTTACTTCCTTATTTGGTTCAAATAGGTTCGGTGCCTCACCTATTCAATTGTTTTTTGATATGTGTCCTTCACTTGTTCTTTCTACATGTCTGCCTGCATTTATGACTCCCTTACTTTTGGTATTATTTGCTATCTTTATATCTGTTAGAAGATCGCCCATTACGGCCGGTAGCGTGGCTAGTTTGTCAATGATTGAATAGCAGGTGTAGCTTGGAGGTTTGATTACCGTTTCGGATTGGGCTCTCTTAATCAGATGTTGTTCAGTTTTGAAAGCTTGTTATCGATGTTTGTAACATGCGTGGCTAAACAGGTTAAAAGAGTTAGTTGGATATCCATCTTGTCGGAGTGGTATTACATAGCCTTTGTTGAGAGATTCATGGTATTTAATAGAGACGCCCATAGGTTACTCTCTTCTGTTGTTAAATCCTCTGTCACTTCCTTCGTTTTGTTTTCTGTGTCCTGCTGTGATGTATTACTCTTTCCCTGGGAGTAAGTGTAAACCATTTTTTCCCCACTCTTCCATTGTGAGGAAGAATGAGTTACTTCAGGCAGTGCTGGGGGTCTCTTCTTGTGGGACACTGCTGTTCTCTGTTCCTTTGTCTGAGGCTGTAATCGGTATTGGAGCGGGTTTAATTTGGACTATGAAGGATTTGTCTATGCTTTTTTGAAGGGTCCTTTCTTCTCCGCTTTTTATTTGTAGTCAGCAATGTCATGATTGCTATCCTGTCTTTCTGTGGTATAACCAAGGGTAGAAACAGGGTTGAATGCATTTGAGGTTAATACCGCTGTGTCTTGTGTTGAGTTTGACCCATGTTGACAGGGTTGAATTATAATGTTTGATTCCAGTGACACTCTTGGGGGTTCCTGGAGGCGTGTAACATGCATGTTTCCAACGTTTTGCGTGGTTTTGTTGTTTCCTTTCTCGTCATCTTTCTCAGCTTTCTCGTTCCCCTTTACTTGAGGCTCTTCTTTGATATCCTTGTTGCATTTGGATTGCTTCCTGTGTCCCTCATGTTCTAATTTTCGGCCGCATATTCTTTCTCCACTTTCCTCCGTTTTTGACTCTGTCTTTGGCTCCAAGAGTAGCTTTCTTACTCTGTCATTTTTCTGTAAGGACTCCATTGGTGACCCTGGTAAGTCTGTTCTCTCTGTTGTTTTTTAAAAAAAAATTCCTGACACAAAGGAGAGGGAAGACCCTTTTGTGTGTCATTGGTGAAATTCAGCACTGGAACAAGGAAAACGCCAATCTACTGTCTGTCCAACTTCGAGATCGGCAGTATCCTAAGAGGTCAGTGAAAACCTCTATGAAGAGGGCTTTCAACAATCATAGAGATGCCCTTCTAGAACCTCAAGTTATACCAGCAACAGACATTTCGTCGCAGAGAATGACCTGCGTTAACACCTTCTGCAGTTACTCTAATGCCCTGAAGAAAAGTATATTGAAGAACTGGAAAACTCTGAAAATTTGATGGGAAACCGTTACCATCACCACTGTTTGCCTTCAAGCGTAGTAACAACTTAAAGGATCAGTTGGTGCACACTCGCCCTAGGGAGAAGGCATCCATTACTGAAGCGAACTTATGGGGTCTTCCTCCTGTGAAGGGACATTTCCCTTGTGGTAATTGTTCCGTCTGTCTGTTAACCAGTCACCAGACTGAGGTAGATATTGGCACCTCTACCCCTTGGTCACTGAACAAACATACGAATTGCAACTCTGATCACGTGATCTACTTGATAACGTATCCTTGCCAGAAGAGGTACGTGGGCATGACCTCACGGAAAATCAAAGTTAGAATCTCGGAGCACAGAAGCACCATTCGGTGTAAACGAGTGCGACCAAGCTCATGAACCATTACATTACAGCGGGACACTCCGACACTGACCTACATTTGGGTATATTGGAAACACCATACATTCCCTCCCACGTATCAGACATCCAACAATTTTTATTATGTAGAGAACAAAGATGGGTGTTTAGGTTACAGAGTGATCGTTTTGGACTGAACGACGAGATACCATGGTTGTCTTTGTAAAAGCAGTCCTCTCTGATCCTCACTCCGTAAGTGGTGAAACTCTAGAGCCTGAAGGGCCTAGTGGTTTCACTCTTAACCCCCAAGGACTTTCCATTATATAGTTCATTGCCTATGATTGAGCTAATAATTGATGTCTGGGTTTAGATGAAACTCTTAGCTCTCAGCTTAGCTGAACTCAATTGGGCACTAATATTAAAATAGTTCATGGTATGGCACAGATTCAGATCCTAGAACGTCGAGTTGCATATTGACTTAAATGTAAGCCTGCTGGCGGCAAGTATTTTAAACCCCTTCTGTCTAATCATCTTTGTCTGAAAACCTTGAGTTTGGAAGTCTTATTCACTGAGTTACTGACTCCTTTTAAACAACACCCCTCGTGTTGGTACGGGATATTGACACAGTTCACAGGCGGGAGGGTGACTAGCGTCTTACCACTATTAGAATCCTCATGCACCCGGGATGAACACTGTCTCTTTGCACATGCGCACATCTAGGCATATCGGAGAGCTGGTCCTCGGGCAGTAGGCTAGGCACCTCTTCGAAGGACCCGCCGAGATGTCTTAAACACGAGGAATGGCCGCCGTCGGTGCCTCCGGTCTTTGCTCATAGACCGCCCCGGGGTCTCGACGGACAGGTAAGGCCAATACGTGTTTGTCTAATGTGGCATTTAATGCTTGAAGGGTTTTGTTTGAGACACATACGACGCATTCGTGGGTTGAGCGTCCGCCATGTCTGCGAGCTGTCCTAGACACTGACGTGGTCTGTGACTGTGTATGTGTCGTATTTTTAAATCATTTTCCCACGAACAATCATATTGGACTCAGAAATGTGACATGCTAAGAGGCTAGGGTTGTCTTTAGAGTGACGTACGGCACGCGTTTGTAGGGTTTGAGCGTTCGCCATATTCGCGAGCGTTCTGTATCCCAGCGTGTGTGTAACTGTCAACCACTAAAATAATCACAGTCGGTATGGATGCCCGTATTACTGCCGAGTGCCATGTGCCTCCTTTTGAACATCGCCGTAAGATCGGCTTTGTTCACATGGGGTCTGCTTTTCACTTAGTGGCCCGTGCAGTAACATCGATAATAATGCTAATGAGAGAACATGAGTGTTAATAATTGCTAGCATGACAACGAGAGACCAGGGTGTCTTAAGTTCCTTACTGTCCCCACCCAGGACGGACCAGTGAGGACGGCTAGCAATAACCTTAGATCCTTTTAAATTCCATAGGGAGTGTCTAGTTATACTCCCACAGTCAACATGTTGAGTTGGTTAAGGTAGTGAGTTATGAGGGTGCCGGTTGGTATCACGAAGATCTGCTGTAATAGAAGAGTTTACCATTCGCATAATGTTCATGGTTCATACGTTTTTCTGTTACAGAGCGGGCCCCCTTCCCTGAGTAATTACCAGGTAGAGGTGAGGGTGACACCCAACTTATGTTGGTAAGTGCACATACTATATGAATCATATAGACGGTTTTGAGATCGCGCTAGATCTACTGTTAACAGGGCCTCTTATTTGAGAGGCTATTAGTGTGGTAAATCATGAGCGGGATGACGAGTTTGTTTTAATGTATGAAAACTGTTTTGCAGGTGACCGACAATTGGTTCCACTACAGCCAAGTTGGATAATGTCGGTAGAGTATATGAATTGTCTATTGTGTATTTAGCACTTTTTGTTTTTTTCACTTTCAGCAGCAGCTACATATATTTTCTAGCTAATTGGTCCTGAAGAATGCCCCGATACTTGTAGATCCTAGTGAGGGCAGAAACATGTCGACCTTCCTCATCGTCTAACTTTTGAATTCAACAGTTAGCGGTCTGCTTTTTAACTATGACAGGGGCACTCTGAGAATAAAGTTGTTATGGAGTTCCCTTAGTTATTTTTAACACACCTTTTTCGTATTGTTTAGCGCTGCACTTGTTATTTTTGGTTCTTAACCCTCTTCACTTGGCAAGAGTCCATGCCTATGGGTTTCATGGTATGCTCGGTCGGGCCAGCCATCCACTGATTGATAAACAGCTGAGGGTTTTCCAGTCATTTTCCTAGACTGTGGACCCGCATCAAGAGGAGGCCAGACCCAAATGATGATAACTCAGGTACTGTGAATGATGGGTTCTGGGCAACACAGCTTTCTCCTCTTTCCCTGAGGTGGTTGATACCCTAACCCTTTGACATACATTCACTTACTTGGTCTCCTCCGCTCACTCTTTTACCCGATCCCTAGACATAAGGTGTTATGTGGTATATTGAAATTCAGCACTGCCCCTGCATCTTTTTGATTGGAGGAAGATTTTTGGTGCTTCCGTAGATAGTAATGCTGCTCCCTCTGTTTTTGTTTCCCTGTCTAGTTTCACTAGCGCTTTGTCCTCCATGTTGACCGACGCATCTGTTGTAATTGATTTCTCCTGGGCACTGGCAGATACTTTAAGGATCCTGTTTTTCTTTTTCTGATTGTTGATAACTGTTGTAATACTCCACCATTCTTTGCCCGGCCTCATATCTATTTGTCTATTTATCTGTTTATCTGTCTGAGTCCAAGATGTGTTTTTTGCTGCAGAAGACACTCATGTAGGGCACCTGATATACGGCAGCTTGATTAGTTGAAAGTCTGTTTATTTGTAAGTTAAAGCTTCCAACTTCTGGCTTCTTTTATTCAGTGCAATCCTGCATTGTTGAAGTTGATTGGAATGTATCTAACAATCGGAGGCCCTTTTTGATTAGCCCTTTTTAATTTGGGTTAAGTTGAATTTGGTTTAATCCTCGAGGTGGAAGGAGATCGGCTTCAGCGAGGAGAGGGAGCCAGGATTGAGTCTGTGTCACTTTTTTGGCGTCCTCCTGCTTGTGCTAGTGCTGTTCCAGTGACCTACCTAAGGACTGGATCTTTAATGTCCGAGCTTGCCTGGATTTCACCTCAATTAGAGATGTACTAGCTCTCGCTCGTCGGCTGGACACCCCTTGCCGTATACCTCACAACCCACACCAACCTGTCCCACGCGCTCCAGTCCGCTCCTCTTGGCCTACTGTGGCCCCCCACCAAGAGCGCTGGGAACAGGGAGCCTGGAGACTGGAGGGTTGGATACTTAGAGCTGGAGCTGGAAGCTCGGGCAGGGGCTGGAGCCTGGGGCTAGGAGCTGAGGGCTATGGGGAAAGCAAGACAGCTGTTCTACAGTTTTGACTATAAGGTGGTTTCAGTAGTTTGATGATTTTCAGCGACCTTCACTTTCCATGGTTGGTGCTGTCAGTGCAAGGGTCCTTGCCTTGGGGGCTGCTGCCCAAGGGGAGTAACAGTTATTTATGATTTATTAATTTTTTTGAGAGGGCATGGGAGATGGAAAACAAGGCGGGCCATGGCAGAGGTGGTGGAGCTGTGTGGCAGTGGACTGTGTGCAGTGAGATGTGGGCTAACCAGAGGCCCCAGGTTCTGGATCAGGTTTCTGCACCACTCTCACCACTCTCGCCACTCACACTGCCCCCCCTGCTCCCCTGATACTTGCCCCCCTCACCCACTCCTCACCTCGGGTGCCTCACTTGGACTCTCAGGGCTCCGCTGCAACCCAAGTCCTGGGTCAGGGCTGGCTCAGGACTGGCTCAGGTGCGGGCTCAGGCTCCAAAATCGGGCCCAGGCTCCTCTCTTGAGCGCCGCTCACCTCGTCCGATCTCCGCTGCTCCCCTTAAGGCTCCCGCCGCTCTATGCGACTCCTGCGGGTCCCTGCAGCGATTCGGCTGTTTTAGGGCTCAACGGCTTCAACGGCTTCAACGGGGCAGCAGCTCTGGTTCTTACGGTCTTTTCGCTTTCCGCTGCCCCTTACTTGCTGCAGCTGCTGCCTCCTTTGTGCTCCTTCGTGCCGCCACAAAAACCTGGACCAGATCCGAGTGTCTCTCTGCTGGTTTGGCACAGCAACTCTGCATCTGTTATGAGGCTGCCCTACCAGCTTAGGTAAATAATAGCGAAAGTCTAACTATAATGAGTATAGAGTCCCTAGTATTGGGTCGACATATTTCGAGCTGCCCCTCAAAGCTCTTCTTCAGGACCACACGAGGACCAGCCCCGTGCATGCCTCGCTACTCCTAGGAAACCTATAATTAGGAATTAATGAGGTACACACTTACTGTGTATACACCTAACATGTAATACATACGTTAATCACTGACACGTAGTATCTGAGGAAATTAAGCAAAGAAAGAATTAAAAACACACCCGCCTCCCAGCCAGGCTGGTAGGTCCTTGACACATGCATCGCCTTAACGTAATCAATGTATTCCTCTACAGTGGGTGGGTGCAATTAAAAGTAATAATTAGTGTGAACATCCAGCGTGGTAAGAAACTCACACTCGGGACGCCTGGTAATAAATAAGTGGGTAAATATATAAGGAAAAGCATTCGTGTAGAGACACTACATGACATACAAAATATAACACCTAATTGTCAGCATATTAGTGACATATAATTTCGTTTAGGCTGAATTTTGCTTCATGATCTGCAGGGGTAGCTGGGCTTGTAGTCACACCCTAAGGAAATAATGGGGACACAGTGTGGCAATTAGCATGGAAAGGGGGAATTTCTCCTGCTGTCTCAAATTGATCTACAATGGGATATTGAAAAATCATTAGTTCCTAAGAAACGAGTTAGCAAGACTTACTTCGTCAAAGTGCACCTCTGGCAAATCACCTATTGGCACCACCTCAGGAGACCGCATCTTACCGCGTCTGTCTCCCGGAGTCCATTAAATACTGCCAGAACCGTCCAGTCATGATTGCCTTGGCAGCTAGACCGTAAACCTCCAAAATGACCGCTCCATATGGCAATACTGGGGGACATCTTGTGCGAGTGACTCAGATGCCTTTCGTTGAGACCTCCGAGTGGCATATTTCATAAATGAAATGGGAACTGAAGATATAAAACCAACCCAAAAGTGAAATACTTAAGGGTCTGGTTATTGAGTGCAAACAGAATTTTCTAAAAGAGAGGTTGGCTAGACTGGAGATAAAATGGAAGGAAGCCTTCTAAAATGTCTAAAAACGGCGAGGCCATCTTGGAATGTCTAAGAATAATGTAATGGTATGTGGGCTCTAAACAAGTGGACCACTGTAATACAGGTGTTAGACCTAGCTTATACATTCTTAACTATTTTAAAATGTACACATCAGTGATGTAACAATGCCTATGGCGTGGAACCTGGTACTTTGTGGTTTATACTCATTATATTGTGCCTGTCTGTGTTAGTTACACTCTCTTTTTTATTGTTTTGATCTTTATTGTTCTATGTAATTGTATTGTGCAAAGTAATGCTGTCAATGAGTATTGTGAGGGATCATGTCAATTAACTTTCTGTCCTGTTTTATCTGTGATTTTTTATCATTATTAAATCAATTTGTACATTTTTGCAAACTTTTTTGCATTGTTTATCTGCTGATTATATATGGCTCCATCTTCCCTAGTATGGATGAGTGAGTAGGAACGGTGAGAAATTAGGCTTGAATGTAGCGTATGGTTTGAGTGATGCTTGAATAAAACAGCTTTGTCCAAAGGATTTTGTTCTTTACTCACCTTATAGTACCCTATTCCTTTGGTCTAAAGGGGCCCCTCTTTTCTAGCCAGTTTTCAGCACAGCCCTGCGTGTGTAATTTGTACACCCATCTTTGTTCTTTCTCTAGTAGCCTGTGTTCTAGATTGTCAGTGTGTTTTATGTGTTCTAACACCACCCAATGCAGATTGCTTAGGGTATGTTGCATTTCTTTAAAATGTGATGTCATTTTTGTGGTGATTCTATTGCACCTGATGTTGCTTCAGTGCTCGCATATTCTGGAGCTGACCTTTCTAGTGGTCATACCTACATAATGAAGGTATAATGATACATCATTCAAGAAAGATTGGTCCCTAATCTCCTGGCACTGTACCAGAGATTGGTTGGTACTCATCATGAAAACAGCAGCACGACTGTCACAGGAGATGAAAGAAGAAATACCTACACCTCAAGAACTTCCAAACAGTCACAGAGTTAAAGAGGCTGGAGGAATTAAATAAAATGATGACAGATTTTGAGGTAATACTTAAAAAAACAAAATATCAGAAATACAAAAAGCATTCCAAGAATTTCTCACACTCGCGCGCCAATGGCAAGCCCGTCTGTGCCTGGACTGCGCCCAGCGTCAGACCCCCTGGCCCCCGCAGAGGCCATCCCACCCGCCGGGCTTACGATGCCGCCACCCTCAGCGCCCTCAACACCGGCCGACTCCCCGGCTGCCACTGAGCCGCCCCAGGACGCACCCACGGACCCTTCACCTGCCAATCCTGCAAGTTCTCCTGCATCCGGACCTACACTGCACCCGCACCCGCCAAGCAGAGCACCAACAACAACCACCTGATGTGCATCCTGCTCAACACCCGCTCCGTCCACAGACACGCCGTGGAACTATCTAACCTACTCAACACCACATCTCCGGGCGTCCCCTTCCTCACGGAAACCTGGATGAACGCCTCCTCAGCGCCCGACATCGCCATCGCCATCCCGGACGGATACAAGATCACCCGAAGGGACCGCGTCAACCAGAAAGGAGGAGGCAACGCCATCGTCCACAAGAACACCATCCGCATCACGACCAGCTCCAACGACACCCTCACAGCCGCCGAACACCTTCACTTCCAGATACACACCGACCCCAAGACCACACTCAGAGGCACCCTAATCTACAGACCCCCAGGACCCGGCACACAATTCAGCGAAGACATCGCAGACCTCATCAGCCCACACGCCCTCCCCTCCGATGACTACATTCTCCTAGGGGACCTCAACTTCCACCTGGAGAACAACAACGACAACAACACCACCACCCTGCTGGACAACCTCGCCAACCTCGGACTCAAGCAACTGGTGAATACCCCCACCCACTACGCCGGACACACGCTCGACCCAATCTTCTCCTCCAGCAAGTACATCTCCTTCAGCCACTCCACTGGACAGACCACAGCTGCGTCCACTTCAGCTTCAGAAAGACCACGACCCACCACCACCCGCAACAGGTTCCCCGCAGGAGCTGGAACAAGATCACCACCGACCAGCTCATCGCATCACTGAACCAGAACCCTCCCGCCAGATCAACGGACCCCAACCAAGCAGCCAACAACCTCGCACAGTGGATCACCAACTGCGCTGACAACCTCGCACCCCTGAAAAACCATCACAGCAGGCCCGGTAGTAAGAAAGCCTCCTGGTTCAACGACGACCTCAAGAACTCCAAGAAGAACTGCTGTACCCTCGAGAAAGCCTGGTGAAAAACCCGACCACAGACAACATGACCGCCCTCAAGCACGCCACACACCACCAGCTGATCCACATCACCAAGAAATCAGCATTCAAGGATCGACTAGACAACAACGCCCACAACAGCAAGGAACTCTTCAGCATCGTCAAAGAGCTCTCCAACCCCAGCACCAGCAACAACGACATCACTCCCTCACAAGACCTCTGCGACTCACTCGCCTCGTTCTTCCACAGCAAGATCGGAGACATACACAACAGCTTCGGCGATCAGACCACGCACACAACCACAGAACCGACGCCCCCCACCACCACCCTCCGCGCCTGGACCCCGATCAGCACCGAAGACACCATCCGCACGATGAACACCATCCACTCCGGATCGCCAACCGACCCATGCCCCCACCACGTCTTCAACAAGGCTGACTACGTCACCGCATCCCAACTCAGAGACATCATCAACTGCTCCTTCAACACCGCCACCTTCCCGGAGAGCTGGAAGCATGCCGAACTCAGCGCCCTCCTGAAGAAACCATCAGCAGACCCCACCCACCTCAAGAACTACCGCCCTCATCTCGCTCCTCCCGTTCCCCACCAAAGTCATCAAGAAGACCATCAACAGTCAGCTTGCCGCATTCCTCGAGACTAACGGTTCCCTCGACCACTCACAGTCCGGCTTCCGAGCAAACCACAGCACCGAGACCGCCCTCATCGCAGCCACAGACGACATCCGGATCCTGCTCGACAACGGGGAAACAGCGGCCCTCATCCTCCTGGACCTCTCCGCAGCGTTCGATACTGTCTGCCACCGCACCCTAGTACAACGCCTCAACAACGTCGGTATCCAAGAGAGTGGATCATCTCATTCCTGGCCGGAAGAACCCAGAGAGTCCGCCTCCCCCCATTCAGATCAGAGGCCACCGAAGTCATCTGCGGCGTACCACAAGGATCATCACTCAGCCCCACCCTCTTCAACGTCTACATGAGCCCCCTCGCAGCCATCGCACACCAACACAACCTCAACATCATCTCCTACGCCGACGACACCCAGCTGAACCTCTTCCTCACCAACGACCCTACCACCGCCAGAACCAACCTACACGAAGGGATGAAAGAAGTAGCCGAATGGATGCAGAACAGCTGCCTGAAACTGAACTCAGACAAGACGGAAGTCCTCATCCTCGGATCATCACCCTCTGCCTGGGACGACTCCTGGTGGCCCCCGGTCCTAGGCAGCGCACCCAAACCAACGGACCATGCACGCAACCTGGGCTTCATCCTAGACTCCTCCCTCTCGATGACCAGACAAGTCAACGCCGTCTCATCATCGTGTTTTAACATCCTACGCATGCTCCGAAAGATTAACAACACTCCTGTATTGATTGTGGTATCAACATTGTGTTTTTTTGACTAAATGTGCCTATCTCTTTTTGAACTTCACATCTTTAAGCACCCCCCTTTCTTTTCCTTTCTCCCCTCACCTTGGGGCTTCCTATTCCATATTAATTAATATAAAGTGCATGTCACCATTACAGGTGCTCAGTGTTGTTAATAAACTGCAATACTTGGAAGTTTCTTAAAATTGTGAACTTTGTTCTTGAATTTTGTTAAGTGCTAGTACAGCTAGTACATCACACCTTTCTTACGGGGACCCCGTATCTATATGTACCACATAGCGCCCAGGTCCCCGTGACTGCCTGGGTAAAAGCCCCTTTAGTGTAATGCCTCTGGGTGAGTAGCGCGCTATACAAATTGATTGATTGATTGATTGATTTTTAACATTTTGTTTTTTCACTCCACTTTCACTACACTACACATTTTCCACAACTTAGTGCTTCTACGTAGTTCCGCAAATCTGCATTGGATTGAGAGGACCCCAATGATGAAGCATGTCACCTAGGGGAAACCCTGGTGGGTGAGGGGACTCTAGAAAATATTTTTTCTTTCCGGTAAGAGGATTTTCATACATGTTCAGCGAAATCCCTGTTCTTCCCCACGGTTAGGTTTTTATTCTGGTATTCGAGATTTTGTGAAAGTTTATCGGATGGCTCCTTTAAAAGATTGGATTTACCTTGTTGAGGCGAGGAGCAGCGGCTTCATTGCTAGAGCAGCTTTTACTTCTGTCCCATACCACAGCTTCATTCTCTTCACCTTCGGAAATCAGGTAAAGTGACCTACATTGCAGAAGTAAAAAGCCTAGTCACTATTAGCTGATGTCATGGGAAATACTAATGATAAGACACCTAACATGTCATTAATGCCCTCTGGGCACCTTTAACTATGCAAGAGAGTTGTTGAGAATCCTTCTCCTCTTGGTAAATGCTGATGGTTAATTTGATATCGCCGAGGGCCATTTGGTTCTTTAAGCAGTGGACTGATGTTAAAAGTGAGAACATTAGCACTGCTTGTGTGAGGATGTCTCTAACATGATGGACTAGGGAGAACGAAATTACGACTTTTTGAAATGTTTTAGGCTACAAGCAGATTCAGAATTATATTATATTATGGAAAAAGTTGAAGATAAAGTGTTTTTTGGGGTGGGGGGGGGGGGGTTAAGTGGCTCTCTCAAACTGTCTCCTTTTTCCTATTCCTTTTTGTGGTAGTTGAGCTTTGATTTTGCTTAGTGCGCTCTATGCATCATGCAGAGTTATTGCTTCCCCTGAGCCCAGTGCTGTGAGCTGCCAACCCACACACTGACTATATAGTAATAAAGACACACAGTGATGAACTGCTTTAATTTAAGTGGTAGAAAAAAGATGAAAAACAGCAAACAATGAAAACGGGGCAGCACATGAGGCAAAGTACTCAGGCCCCACGGCACGATGGCGTCACACTTTAATGCAAAACATATCACACTGTCTTCTGCGGGTGCTGTCCGTGTGCACTCCGTACAGCCATAAAGAGAGCCAGGCAAACGTATAGCAGGACGCAGCACGTCACACAAGATTGATGAGGCCATTTAGGGGTGGCTGCAGTGCTTAATTTGAGCCTGTGATTTCCGGTGCTCGCCACCGGCACTTAATTGTCAACACCAGTGCTTGTGACAGTCTCCAACAGGGTGGCCCTATCTCGCTAATTTAGAGATGACCACAGGGGCTGTTAATTATTTATTCAATATATATTCAAAATGACTATTACCTACCGCCCAAGCCATTCTTATAATTTTGGGGCTGTTGTTCGAATTGTCACACTTGTAGTGTGATGGTTAGTAGTTATGCTTTTACTATCAGGGGCAATGTGTGGTGCAAGCTGCACATATTTTTCTACAAATTAAGCACTGGATGGCTGAAACTGTTAGCAACATGAAAGATGCAACCTACTACCCTATGTAAATTGCAAGTGTAAAGTTTGTAGAAAATGAAAGGGTCCCATGGCCACGAAATGTTATAGATTTGTGCAAGAGTGAGGGAATTCCCACATGACTGGTCTAACAGAAGAAAGTGAACAAATAATCATCTGCGGGGTCGCACAAATGCAGATGCAAGTAAATTGCAAGTGTAAAGATAGTTTCAATCTTGTACACCAGTGGTTCTTTACCTTTAGACTTTTGTGGACCCCCAGTTAATCGTTACTTTAACCCGGGGACCTCCACGGAATCATTACTGGAATCCGGGTACACCCACTGAGTAATTAAGCAGGGGACCATGCTCTAAGCATTTTTGATGATTTGAACAGCAAAACAATACACAAAAAATACAGAAATAAAGCGTTCATCATAAAAATACACAAATTATAAATATTTTATTTAATTTACAAACAAATGTAGGAAAATCTAATTTTGTATGTTAATGGGTAGGTTAGAGCCTTTCTAAATTAAAATGAGGCCACTCATTGTCCATACCAGATTCTGTTTGATGCCCTTACACTGCTCCCACGAACCAAACTGAGGATACTATCTGAATTTGTGGCCTTCAATTACAAATTTCTTCACATTTACAGAACTTCTTAAAAATGTGAATTTCATTTCTATATTTATATACACCTTATTGCTCCGGACCACAGGTTAAGAACCACTGTTGTAGACTTTTACCGCGCTCCCAATGTAAGTGAGCAGCAATCTATTTTCTGTAACGCAATTGCTTGAGTGATACCAGAGGGCCGGGTCTGCTTTATAGGTTTTTCGCTGACAGTTTTCGATGTTAATATTCTTATTGACAAGAGATTATTAACAATGAAAACTTGAAACAAATAAAAATAAAATGATAGATCAGAAATTTCGCAAATGTTAAAAATATTTGCTCAATAGAAAGTTCCTGGAGACATTATAGCTCAAAGCCATAACAATTAGATAATTACATCACGATAAAATAGCTAATTGTCCACAGGAAGCAATAAAGACAATCAAACTATATTGCTCTGTAACTTACATGCTGCAGTGAAAAAACAATAAAATGAAAATCATAAAGGTTGAATGAATAACTCTTTTAATGCGTAAGAACTACATATCCCATAGTTTTTCATTATAGACTAAAATGGGAGAAGTATGGACTACTATGCTGTATAACGACTAGGATGGATTATATATTGTAAAGACACAAACAATGGACTTACCAACCATGTTGGTCCAAATTTATTGGTTTTATGCTGTAAGCCTATTTGGATAAATGAGCTCCTTGACTGCTGCATTTTTACCTTTGTATATTACCTAGTGGCGGTTACCACTGGGTAGTTAAAGTTAGGATCTATAGGAAATGACCTTTTTGTGTTGCTAATTTATTAGGCGCTGTTTAATGAATCTCCAGGAAACTTCCCAAAAAGTGCTTATTTTTGATCAGTTTGCACATGGAGAATTTCTGGGTGAACTGTCAAGTGGTGGCCCAAGAAAAGGGGGGGTCCCAAAACACTTTTTCCCTATTAATTTTTCCATACGAAATTTAGACAAAGCTACAGCCAAAACCACCAAATTTGGCAGTAAACTAGATCTTGGTACAGAAAGAGTTCTACCTGTGTTTTTGTGTAAATCCGTCCAGTAATTTTGGAGAAATTAAGGTTAAAAAACTGAATATATCACGCAGCCGAGGATCCGCAGAGCCAACAGATCTCGTCCTGAGAACTGATTTGCTGCCACCATCTCAACCGGGAAGTAGTGACAGCCATTTTAGCAAAGTAGGAATACTCTGACTCCATAGGCCTGGTGGTGGGGTCCCAGAGACTTTTGCTGTGAATTCATAGAGGATCTGCAAACCTGCTGTAAAATAAAATAAAAACTGCAGGCCCCTGCCCGCTTCTATTGAACCTCCCCCGGGTGGGCCAGGCCCATGGGGCAGCACAGTGTATGTTATAGTGGGAGAGGGGCTTTCTGATCCCCTCCCCAAGCCTCCAAGAGGCCCTGAGAACCCCATCCCGGGGCCAGTATCTTAATTAAAGGGGAAGGGGGCATACTGCCCCTTCCACAAGCCTCCAAGAATCCCCCGGGACACCATCCCCTGGGCCGGTATCTTAAATAAGGGGGAAGGTGGCTGCACGGCCCCACTCCCCGAGCAATGACCATACCTCAGGACTTTCTTTTAAATACAGGGGGGGGGGGCAATACAATGGCCTCGGGGACCCGATCTCCCGGGGATGTCTCACTGATGGTGTCCCCAAGTAAGTGCAGGCAGGGAAAATGCAAAGTTCTTGTGGTGTTGGCTTTACTTATGGTAATAAAATATTACTTTACGTTGAAAAAACCCTAGAAATAAGATTATTGTCAGGTGAAATGTTCAGTAGCAACATAAGATTTTAAAATCTAAAAAAACATTGAAATTCACCATTTATTGTTATGGTTACCCCAAGCAACTATAACTCATGCGATAAGGTAAATATAACTTGCACCTTCACCATGTATTGCTAATTTCTGCATATATCACATCACTCATGACGTCATTGACAGTATCAGTGCAACATTTGCAGTTAAATTATTGATCAGAAACCTGCATGGAGGAGGCCATGCACAGTATTCGTATGTGTATTGCCTTTGCTTATCAGCATTCACTGTACAGTTGCTTTTCAGGCAATACTGTGATTCACAGGTATATATTTTTCTTTTGTTAATAAACATTTTAAGATTCTAATTGGCATTAGCCTAATGCTTCTTTGTCAGTCCTAGTGCATTAGTGCTGCTGTGCTAGGAAGTGCCTGCATAGTGCTGACTAATAGACTGGCAGTAAGGGTGCAAGCATATCCAGTGCAAACAAGAACAATGATTGCAGCAAGCGACAACACATCTGGTGCAAGGATGAGATGAGATGCTGACATGACGACACCACTTGCTACCCAGAATTAGCCTCACTATATACCCTACTGTGCTGAAGCAGTGTAGTAGTAAGGAAGACTCCAGTGCAGAAGGTGGCAGAAACCAAGAGACTGACTACAACACCTCTCTTCTAGTAGCAAGATAGCCAGTGAAGAACTTGATGACATCTCCTGTGTACAACTTGAAGCCTTTTTGGCCCCTAGTGAATTGCCACATCTATGTTCCCTGGCCACTAGCTGATCTGGTAAATATCAAAACAATTTCCCAGCATACAAGATAACCTTCAAATTTTTTATGAAAATATGCAAACTGTATTTGAATGTTACAAACTTATCCAGACTTATGTTCATCAACTGCTACCTATTGTTACACCAAGTGAGAGATTGGTTATGAGTCTACGTCAATTACCCAAGACAAGCACCCATTGATGTAGCTGTTCTTGCTGCTACTAGAGATATATTATTTCTATATAGTAGCAAGTAGTAGCAACTATCTTTATTCGATTTTACATTAAAACCATAAAAGCACATCGTGTACAGTTCATTCAACTATCTTTATTCGATTTTACATTAAAACCATAAAAGCACATCGTGTACAGTTCATTAAAAAGATTTTCAAAAAGGAAGAGTTAATTAAGGAAGACGAGACAGTCTCTCTTTGAGATCTTGGTTGAGTTACTACAATACATGTGGTGTCTAGCAACTCGATCCTAGACATAAATCACGGAAAACATCCCCAAGCAGCTATGATTAGTGTAACCACGGACCATAATATAACATTCAGATGACAACCATACATATGTTAGATTTTGATAAAGTGTATAGTGCTAATACCATTTAACATCCAAAATTACAATTATGCTAAGGTTAAAATATTTACAAGTATAACATTTAATTGTGGTATATTGCAATGTCAATTTAACCTAAGCATGCCACACATCTGTAGGTAATTTATATTACACCTCAACATATTTGATCAAGTTGATGACAATAATAATAACATTGGCATGATATAGGTTCCATCAATTGTAATACCATCTAAGATGCCTTCTACATACTATCTTCGTCTTCCATTCACTATAGTCGTTTCAGCCTGGCCTAATTGTTTTTGTTCATAATTTTAACTATCCTGCTTCTGTGACCCATGAGTGGAGCAGGTTTCTAGAAAGGGCAAAACCAAATATTCTGAGGTATCAATTTTCAGGATTCTGGTAATCTCACTTAAGCGGTTTGCTGCTAAAATCAGGCAAATAGGGATTAGCCATGTTCTTCTTGTCTCCTGATACATGGGATAGAAGATTTAGAATTGTGTTTTCGACTCAATTATTAATTCACACATTGGGCAGCAAGGCAAAATATCAACCCCATTCCAGTTGCTGACAAAACTATTAATTGGAAGGATACCTTACCTAAATTTTAGGAATAATGTTTTAGCAAAGGGCGGCTCTATTCGATTTAAGAATTCCTCTTGATGCATGTTGTCTTTAATGTTGAGGAACCTACATGCCAATTCCCCTGCGGTACTCTGATTGAGCCAGCTATCCATAACATAATTCCAGTAATTCTTTTTGAGGTGTTTTACCAAGCTTTTTTATTTTGCCGGTGGTTTGCCAAAGGTCAGACATGCCAAGTTGGTTCAGCCATATCTTAATATGGTTAAACCACTCAATACACCCTTTAGTATCAAATAGTAGTATGTCTTGAATTGACTCTTTTAATGGCAATGTTGAATCATCCACCCATATGCGCTTCCAGTAGACTAATGGTCAAAGAGCAATTGCATGAGCAACTCTCTTTAGTCCTAGATTTAAATGCATGGGCGTGAGTGGTGCATTTTGGGGAAGTTCCATTACCGATCTGATAAAGTTGTTTTCGACCTTCTCAATGTTTGCTACATTTACTTGCCCCCATAGCTCTGCGCCATACAACACTTCCCCTAGTCCCTTTGCCTGATACACTTAGGTGGCTGGGATCAATGGTCTGTAGCTTGACTTCTTTAACTTTTTGCATAGGGCCGATCCCACGTTTTTTATTGAGAATTTGCTTTTTTGTACTTGGGGAGACCACAAGAGTCTATTAATAATCCTCACCCCTAAATAATCAAATTGTTTGACTTCCTACAGTTTAGCTGAGCCTAGTTTTATGCTTTGGTTAAAAGACTTATGGTGATTAAAAACCATGAATTTTGTTTTTAAGTGATTGATTTCCAGACCGTGTTCTTCACAGCCCCTCCCAAATCGGTCTTCTAAATTTTGGAGCCCCATCGGTGACTTTGAAATAAGCAGGGTGTCATCTGCAAAGAGCGGAGCAGGCACCTCACACTGTGCTAGTTTAGGGAGATCACCCCTACAATTTATTAGCTGATCAATCAAACCATTTATATACAGTGTGAATAGTGTTGGAGATAAGACACAACCCTGCCTTACTCCGCGACTCACCCCTATCCAGCTAGTTAAGCCTCTTCCATTTCCCTATCTAATTAGGGCAAAGTTGTTTGTGTGGAGTCTGATAATAATTTACAAGAGGTTTGCTGGCATCCCAAGGTTGGTAAGAGCTATCCCGAGTTTTTCCCATGGTACTAAATCCAACGCGGCCAAAAGATCTACGAATACCACATATAGAGAGCCTTTACCTATTTTTACATATTTCCACAGGATCAAGAAGAAGCGAAACAGCTGGTCTACAGTGCTTGTCTTCTCTCAAAATCCTGCCTGCAGTGGTGATAACAAATCCCCCTCGCTGATTCATTCATGAACTCTCTTCAACAATTGCCGACAGTATATTTTATGTGCTATGTCGATGAGGCTAAGCATCCTATAGTTTATCAGATTTTAAGATTGTTCAATCTTTTTTTAAACCTAGGGCTATTGAGACTGAAGTCACTCCGTCGGAGAGACTTTGTGAGGACATCTCGGACTTCTTTGATAAAAAAATTATGAAAGTCTATGATGCCTTCACTAGTCCCGAGCCCACAGTAATGACGGACATGGCTGATAATGTGTTGCCCCCCCTTTCCTTAGCTCCATTCCATCCTATTTCCCTTCCCGAGGCCTTGAAGGAAATACAAAAATGTAAATCAGGGGCCCCTGATGATCCCTGCCCGCCCAAGCTTTGGAAAATGATGTCGGACTCTATTGCTCTACCACTCTTACACATCTGGAATACGTCCATTGCAACAGGTTTATTCCCTGAGTGTTGGAAACACGCCACACTCCTTCCTTTGAAAAAGAAGCCAAATGGCGCCCCGGACGACCTAAGTAATCTCCGCCCAATCTCTCTACTAGCAGCTCCAGGCAAAATGCTCGAAAAACTGATACAACGACAACTGAACAGATTTATTGAGGAAAAAGGGATTCTGCATGAAACTCAGTCAGGTTTTAGATCAGGCTTCAGCACTGAGACCGCCCTCATCGAGGTGGCTGAGTCGATTAGGTGGTCCTTAGATTCAGGAGCATCAGCTATGCTGGTGCTCCTGGATCTATCAGCCGCGTTTGACTCGGTGGATCACGGCAGATTGCTGCTACGGCTGGAGGACATAGGTTTGGAAGACAAGGCACTGAGTTGGCTCCACTCCTATCTTACAGATCGTTCCCAGAAAGTAGCCTTGGGCACCTTCTCCTCTAAACCAAAACGCCTCTGTTGTGGCGTCCCTCAGGGGTCGGCACTCAGCCCTTTACTTTTTAATGTTTATTTAGCCCCACTCTTTACCCTGATTGCAAAATGCGGGGTCAAGGCGATTTCGTATGCAGATGATACGCAATTAGTTTCCCCTTTTCTGATGTGTCGGAGGCAGCTTTTAGTAAAATGAGGGGCTGCCTTTGAGATGTGGCCAGTTGGATGAATGCCAACAAATTAAAACTGAATGGCGGCAAAACTGAAGTCGTCTTCTTTGGCAAACACACTCATCCCCCCTCGGACCTGTGGTGGCCTCCCGAAATGGGTCCACCTCCTTTACCTAGCACCAATACGAAGAATTTGGGAGTAAGATGGGACGAGAATCTCTCTTTCTCTTCACATATACAGCAGGTCACAACTGGGTGTCTTTACAAACTTAGGAACCTCCGTAAGTTTCTTTCTCTTCTGCCAGAAGACTGTCGCAAAATGGTGGTCCATGCAACAGTTACATCCAGATTGGACTATGCGAACGGCCTTTATCTTGGCCTACCTAAATATTTGGTTCAACGCCTGCAGATTGTGCAGAATGCGGCTGCAAGACTGATAAAACACATCCCTTTCAGACAGCATGTCTCTCCGCATCTGCGCGAACTGCACTGGCTCACAGTGGCTAGCAGAATAAAATTCAAAACTCGAACTCTGGCGTTTAGAGCACTAAAGGAGACCTGTCCCTATTACTTAAAACTTAGACTCCCCCGATACCATCAGGAGAGGTGCCTGTGATCCAACTCCCTGATTCAGCTACTCGTCCCACGAGCCAGAAAATCTAGACTTGGTGGCAGGACCTTTTCTGCTGGCATGGCGAAAATCTGGAACGCCCTGCCTTCCACCATCCAATCTGCCACGACAGAATCTAGCTTTAAGAAACAACTAAAGACCTGGCTCTTTATGCAGAAAACCTAAGCACTCTCCCCCCTACCGCTTTGCCTATAACTGCTCATCTAGCGCCGGGACACATCCTCGCGAGGTAGCTGTTCGCGCTCTACAAATATCAGTATTATTATTATTATTATTATTATTATTATTATTATTATTATTATTATTATTATCAGGTCACTTTTGTCTCCTTTTTTATAGATGGGCACGACTTCCATGCCCAGCTATGAGTCTGGTATCTCTACTCCTTCTAATATGGCATTAAATGTATGGTATTACACTCCATATTTGTGGAGAGGTAGAGGTCATAAGATCTAGACCTGAAGCTTTCCCCCACTGCATGGTTGTGATTGCCTCATGGATTTTATCTACTGAGAATGAAAGACAAGCGGTGTCAGCTCTCTAATTGGAGGGTTCCCGAAATGCTAACTCGCTTTTTACTGGCCCTGCATATTGTCTTGAAAAATGGTCCTCCCAAACCTGTGGTGGGATATTGACTAAACTTTTTGTCCCTTTCGCGATTATGAGCCAAAAATGATGTATAGTTTTTAGTTTTAGCCGCAGCAAGTAGATCTTCCCACTGCCCTATATGCAGGTTCCTGTGTGCCTCATGTTCGACATTTTTATAGGCCTTTCTATAAGCGATTATGAGATCTCTTCGGCCGGACTTAATCGCACCCATCAGGGACTGGCGTGCTAATTTGCAGTTTTCATTAAACCGCACATTTGATTTGGACCTTATAATGTTATTCTTCATAGAGGTTTTGTCCAAAAATATATTTATGTTATTTAATAAAGTCCTAACTGCGTCTCAAGTCCCTTGCATCTCCATATTATTAGACCCTATTATTAATATATATAAGCACAGGGTTTGCCCATATTGCCCCACCAAACCTGGGCTGTTAATGTGTACAACAGAAAATGAGATTAAATAGAGAGGATACATTAAAACAACAATTAATTCTATCCAATATCAATATCATTCCATACTGGCATTACAACTAGATCGCACGTTGCTGCTCAGACTGGTTTAATAATACTACCCACACCCATCTCCGTTCACTTATTTTTATGCATTATTTAATGAAACATAGCAGCAAAAAGTTCAAACCCAATGTGTATATGTACATTAATTACACATGTAACAAACATATATTATATTATATTATATTATATACTGATTAACATAAACGTACAACCGTTCTTTGGGTGTACAAAAAAGTTCAAAGACAACATAAACATATATCAGTAGGACATTTCATCTATTCTGGGTCCCTTCATGAATCTTTGTATGTAATCAGTGGATACTGTAATTATTTCAGTCTTTGATCCACTTGATGCTAGTAATAAGGCAAGGCCTGATCAGAAGACAAATCGCTTTGATAGTTCATGCCTTGCCCACAGTCCAACATTTATCTGCAAAACAATCCAAATCAAAAAGACTTCTCCAATGCAAAGGGTCGACGCTTTATGGCCATCTTACTTTAGTGGCCTATTCAGGACTAAAAAAGACAAAAAACCTCAAATCTATAACTTAAAGAATACGTGAGAACCCGCATATATCTATATGTATGATTTTCCATGGAAAGAGTATTTTTTTAGTTTACTAATAACTTTAGCTCCATTTGACAATTCTTCACAAAACAGTCCAATAACAGATTCATCCACCTCAGCTTCTGCCAGGAACGTTTCAGGGTGATCTGTCAAGCGGGGGAGGGAAAAAAGGGGGTCTCAAAACACAAAATTCCCATGTATCTTCCATAGTCTTCTTTAAGACGGTCATCAGCAAAAAAAGCTAAATGGAATTACACCAAATTTGGCAGGAAGCTAGATCTTGGTCCACAGATTGCTCTTTTTGTGATTTTGTGTATATTCGTTCAGTAGTTTTTGAGAACTTTAAGGTAAAAAATAATTGTATATTCTAGCAGTTGGGTTCGCGAGAGTGTGGGATCGCTAATTTAAAAATAGAGAGTTCTGATTGACCCATGGAGCTTTATTTACCTTGGGCCATCTCGCTCCCGCAGGAGTCACAATCCCGTGAGCGCTCTGAATGGCAGCCAGAAACATGAGGAAAATGTTGCTGGCAGCCATTACAGGACTCTGAGACTTAGTTCCATGGCCTGTAGCAGGGTAGAGAAGCCTGACCCATAAGCTCTAAGGGAGGGACCCAGAGGGATTCCCCCAGTTCAAAAATGAAAGAGAAAGGCAAAAATTCCTGCGATCCAAAAACTAAATGGCGGCCAGGCTGCATTTATTACCTGCGACCCACCTTTCAGAGCATCACAAACACCCGGGTCGCCCACCCTGGGGCCAACATTTTGTAAAATGGGGAGAGAGGCGTGCAACCCCCGAGTCTCTAAATGTCCCAAGGAGCCCACCCCTGAGACCAACAATATTTGAAGTGGAGCGAGTGTGGCCACGCGGCTCCCCTTTCTGAGCTTCTAAGGGCCCCATGGAGTCCACCCCTGAGGCTGAATCCAAAGCTATGGGTCGGGGAGCCCACCCCCAGGACATGGTGGTTTCCCTATTGGTAGGGGAAGAGAAACCTGTGTTTGCTCTCACTTGTTGAGAGCATTTTAAAAGGTCCCTCATAGCGGGAGCAACACCAATTCCACTCCCAGCAGGCGGGAGATCCAAAAATGCTCCCACCCACTGAGAGCGCATTTTAGATCTGTTTCCCAACCCGCATTTATGAGGGCAGGGAAACAGACCAAAATATTGCTCCCACCAGCAGAGAGCAGTATTAGGAGCTGCTCCCTGCAAGCTGGAGAAATGCCGGCTCACACTGTATGCTACTTAAAGAATACATGGCCCTGGGGAATGGGATCACCAGGGCCTAATGTGGTTCAGGGAGGTGGGGCTGCATGGTCCCCTTTCTCCTTTATTTTTAGAATGGCCCTGGTAGTTGGGGTCTCCTTTAATTAAAAAATAAATATAAATATCAGCCATGTGCAGCATGGGCTTGGCTGTATGAAGGGGGGGGCTGGATGCAGAGCCTAGCTGTGCGGGCAGGATTTGCATTTTATGTATGGTAATTATTCCTTACATTTTTTAAAAACTAGAAATTCACTGACAAAAACAAAGGTTAAAGAAATGTTATGGTTAGGTGGAATAAAAAAAGTTCTGTTTTCATTAAAAAAAATCTTAAAAATGCACTGAAAAAAGCAGCATTAAGTTACTTACATATTCACCTAACTATAAGGTTACTTCAACCTTTGTTTTTTTCAGTGAATTTCTAAAGACTTTTTTTTCAACAAAAACAGATCTTTTTATCACACCTAATTATAACATTACTTTAATCATTGCTTTTTTCAGTGAATTTCTAGTTTTTTTTAAACTTAAAGTCATATTTTACTACCATAAGTAAAGTCATCCCTCTGACCTAAGTGGACTTGCTGCAAACCTCCCACAGGCAGCCTACCCCATGCTGTGCACGGCTTTTAGGCACAGCAGGGTGTTGGACACAGGCCTGACTCTGTGACAAACCCACCCCGGATGCAGCCCAGTTGCATACTACTAACATAGAAGGGCCGGGTCAAATGGCCAGAGCTTGTAGGTGATTTGGCCCTTTGCATACTCAGCAGCAATTAAAAGGGAGCACCATGGACTTTCAGACTAGGAAATGACAAGAGAGAACCCACACGCCTTGGACAGTTACAACAGAAGAGTTTGCGCTCCAAAAATCATCAACGGTACAAAAGGGGGTGGTGATGGACGGAGCATCTGAATCAATCAAACACTCACACCCAGTCAAAAGATCTGGGTTTAATCCCTCACCGTTCTTTAGCCCACGCTTTCACCCCAGTTCAGACATGGGTATATGCAAATCAGTCTGTCCCTGTGCCTCATGGGAACAGTCCAGCCCGAACTGCCAAGCCATGTCTTCCCTGGATCGGAAACAAGCTTCCGAGGACCGGTTTCTGGCATTCCAGCCGTCTTCAGCCCGGCTTGCTTGAATCCAGTGGCAAAGTGAGCAAGGGACTCAAGTCTGAGCATACCCTGCCACACTAATGGGTGTGAGTGTTTGATTGATTCAGGTTCTCCGTCCATCACTACCCCCTTTTGTACCACTTTTGGCCGCCATAAGTGTGGCAGGGTATGCTCAGACGTGAGTCCCTTGCTCACTTTGCCACTGGATTCAAGCAAGCCGGACTGAAGACGGCAGGAATGCCAGAAACCGGTCCTCAGAAGCTTGTTTCCAGTCCAGGGAAGACATGGCTTGGCAGTTCGGGCTGGACTGTTCCCATGAGGCACAGGGTCAGACTGATTTGCATATAGCCATGTCTGCACTGGGGTGGTAGAGTGGGCTAAAGAACGGTGATGGATTAAACCCATATCTTTTGACTGGGTGTGAGTGTTTGATTGATTCAGATGTTCCGTCCATTCCCACCCCCTTTTGTACCGCTTTTGGCCGCCATAAGTGTGGCAGGGTATGCTCAGACGTGAGTCCCTCGCTCACTTTGCCACTGGATTCAAGCAAGCCGGGCTGAAGACGGCTGGGATGCCAGAAACCGGTCCTCGGAAGCTTGTTTCCGGTCCAGGGAAGACATGGCTTGGCAGTTCGGGCTGGACTGTTCCCATGAGGCACAGGGTCAGACTGATTTGCATATAGCCATGTCTGCACTGGGGTAGCAGAGTGGGCTAAAGAACGGTGATGGATTAAACCCATATCTTTTGACTGGGTGTGAGTGTTTGATTGATTCAGATGCTCCGTCCATCACCACCCTCTTTGGTACCAAAAATCATCAATGCATTCACTTCGGGATTGAGGGAACATGGCGGTGGGTTAGTCCTGCCATAGGCTTCTCTATGCTTCTCTGGAATACTTTGCAATGTATCTTGCCTAAAATGTCCATGCTAATCCAAAACAAAATGCCAATACTGCCAAGTAATTTCACTACACTTATTTCGTACCACGCATATGGGCAAGACTATATGCAGGAAGGAATTTATCTCTCAGACTGAATCAGTTCAAATCTGCATTTTATTTGCACAATTCTTCATTTTTGTTATTTGTTCAAATTATTTTTTTCATTTCAAAAATATTTTTTGAAGCACATTACAAATGAACAATACAAAAGATAATCATATCACAACTCACCTATCTACACCATTCATACCAAAAAGACATTGCAATCATACTGTGAACTCATTCAAACTACTGACACTCTAAAAGACAAAAACACTTTTTGTACAATTATATACAATATATGGGAGAGAAACCATAGATATGCAATTTTTGATGTAAATCACTTTGATCGACAGATTTATTCAATTCTCTTATGGTTTCCACGAGAGAAACGTGATATCAAGGGGTCTACGCGTTTCAAACTCCTGAGTTTTGGAGTTCTCGTCAGGACCAATAGCTGTAAATGACAAAAACAAGGGGGGGACCTGTGTTAATGTATAAGCTATTTATGCGTGAGCCTACTTGGGTTCAACACCCGCATATTTGCCTCTTACCTCTCTAAGTGTAGCAAGATGTGCCTCATATATTCAACATATGTCACGGAGCGGGACCCCGTGTGTAACAATTAAATACGTTTACTAAAGCAGCTTTCTGATGACACCGTTTCGTTACATTCATGCTCAACCTCATACTTACTTCAGGCAAGGTGTGTGTCTCCTTAGTTCTATAATGGGGAAAGGACAGAAACTACGTCACTGACTGTTGTTTTGAACTGGGGCTGAAATTCACATGCATAACTTTGGCGTTTCTTACCGGATAGTTCAGTAGTGACGCCGAAAAGTTTGCTTTTAAGACGATCAGGTCGATGATCAAGGGGCGTCTGTGGGGGCCAAGAGCGGAAATGTCTTAGTGCGCGGGATGGACATAAATCATTAAATCCTTCAAACTCAACTACATTTCGGGACGTGTCTTACCGATAAATGCAACGCTGTGCGCCAGCATCTTGTGTCTGTTCGGGCGCGGAGTCGTATCGCGTCTGTGGGGTCAAGAACGGAAATGTTTTAATGGGTGTTTGCGCCATAAAGGTGAATTCAGATGTTTTCAGTTCGTGTTGATAGTCGTACCTTCAAATCGCTGTGTGCTCCGATCGGGTCCCGGCTTCCGATCTAGTGGTGAAGACGCCCGATGGTATTTTTACTTCCTGGTTTTGACGTCACGTGACTTCATCAAGTATTCTGGTCGCCATATTTGAATGGTTGGGTTCTCACATGTCGACACTTAACTTTTATGCTTGCTGGTATGTTCGCTTAAAATCTCCTTGAGATTTTCGTTGTTATTATTATTAAGTTGTGTTTTTTAACGAAAAAACGTGTCAAATTGTGCAATCAGTTCCGGTGGTGTCTCCGCTGGGGGGCATCTTTTGGTAGGGGACCTCTTCCTCAATTATAACATCAGTGTCTATATTTTCTTATAGTTTGAAAATCTCAGATAATTCATTTAACCCATTGGTAGCCGAATTGAATCTGACAATCATTGAGGCCTCTTTTTTAGACAACTTCATGTCTAAATCTCCTCCTCTAGGATCTTGTTCAACCTTAATTAACACCGTCCATCGGACATCTTTGTCATCATGATTTTTTAATTTCCAGTGACTGACTAGTGGAGCGTTGGGTACCTTCAGTTTTATCCTGGATTTATGTTGTTGTATACGAGAGCGTACCTCCTGATTGGTTTTCCCAATATATAGGAGGTTGCATGGGCATTTGATCCCATAGATTACAGATTTTGTTTTGCAATTCGTAAATTGCTCATGTTTCCACGATAATCCATTGTGTTTGAACACTGAGCCTTCTTCGGTTGAATCGCAACAATTACATCCTCCACATTTATGGTGACCCTTCACTGGGGGTAAGCCCATCATGCTTCTTAAGTTGGTGGGTGGTTTTGTCGGTAGTGCGGCTCTCACCAGTTTGTTGGCCAAATTGGATTCTTTTTTGAAGGCGAACAGTGGTGGTTTTTTTAGTTCTTCGCTCAGATTTTTAACTAGATGCCAATTGTTGTTTATGACCTTTTTTAGCATATTTGAATTTGGGCAATAGGTAGTCACTATGACTATTCGGTCCTGTGTCTTTTTGGGCTTTTTTTCCAGTAGGTGTTCTCTTGGAGTCCACCATGCACGTTTTTTGGAGCGGTGTAGGAGTTTTTTGGGGTACCCACGGTCGATTAGATTGTTTGTCAGCTTTTCGGCATGTTTCTCGTACTCTTGTCTGTCATGACAATTTCTCAGAATTCTCAAATATTGTCCGTAGGGTAAGTTTTCTTTGAGACTCCGGGGATGATTACTGGTGAAATGCAACAGTCTGTTGCGGTCTGTTTCTTTTTTGTGGAGAGTAGTTATTAGGTCTCCTTCGTCCGAAGGGTATTCCTCCACATCTAGAAATGGAATTTTATCTCTGGAGTAAACAAGGCTGAATTGGATCTCTTGGGTTCTGTTGTTAAACCATTGATTGAACGATTTTAATTCTTCCTCAGTGTCAGACCATATGAAAAAAACATCGTCGATGAAACGACTCCAATGTTTGATGGCATGTTGGAATGGATTATTTTGGTAAATGAATTTTTCTTCATAGATAGACATGAAGAGGATGGCTAATTCGGGGGCAAATGGACAGCCCATAGCTATTCCTCCTGTCTGGAAGTAGAAATCTCCATCGAAAAGAAAGTAATTGTACTTCAAGGCAAACTGTGCTAGCTGTATGATAAATTCTGTTGGAACATGTTCCGGTTTTTCTCGTGTTTCCAAATGGTATTTTAACGCCTGTATTCCTTCATCTTGTGGAATTTGAGTATATAAGGATGTTATATCCATAGTGACCAGCCACTCACTTCCTTTATCAAATTTCACATTTTGTAGTCTGTTGATGAAATCAGTTGTGTCCCTAATGTAGGATTTCACATTGGGAACAAACGGTTTCAGGAAAAAATCCACGAATTTCGAAATTGGTTCCATCAATGACTCACACCCGGATACTATGGGTCGTCCAGGTGGAGCGCTGGCGTTCTTGTGTACTTTCGGGAGTACGTAAAAGAGTGGAATCCTCGGATGTTTTATCTTTAGATATTCAAACTCCTTTTTGCCAAGAAATCCTTTTTGATAGGCTTCATCAATGATGGAATGCAATTGGTGTTTTAATTCCATTGTACGGTCTTTAGTCAGTTTGCGGTAGCACTTGATGTCGCTCAGTTGTTTTCTGACTTCATTCTGATACAATTGTCGGTCCCATATCACGATTGATCCTCCCTTATCTGCTTGCTTTATTACTACCGATGTATCTTTTGTTAAGTTTGTTAGTGCTAAGGACTCCGATTTTGTGATGTTAAATTTCATCCACTGGATCTTTTCTCCATTTCTCCAATTGCTGAGAGGATGGTTCTCTCAAAAGTAAGCAATTCCTTGGGTGTTTTGTAATTGGGGGGGCAAAAAGTTGATTTATTATGAAGTCCAGTAATTTCCATATTGGTAGTAATTGGATTTTCTGTGAAGTACGTTTTTAACCTGACTTTCCGGAAGAATTCAATGGTTTCTGTTTTTAGTTTCACAAAGTCGGTCCTTTTGGAAGGGACAAATGTAAGTCCTTTCTGGAGTATGTTTTCTTCATCCTTGGTCAGGACTTTATTGGAGATGTTAAAAATCAGTGAGGGCGTCAGTTTTTGTAATTGTGACGTCTCGTTCACATCTCCCATGGTTGGTTGTATCTCGGCTTCCCTCGTGGTTTTGTTTGGCCTCTTCCTAAAAAAGACCCCTGTTGATTTTGTTGGAAGGAGCCTCTCCTATTATTCGTTCTTCTTTGTTCTGTATTTTCTCCCTCACTATTGCTACCTGATGAGGATGTATCTGAGAACGTGATGTATTTTTGGAATGATCCTCCCTGGTTCTCTTGTAAATATCTTCGGGAGTCTGGCCGTGAGTAGAAGTCTTGTTGGAGATAAGGGTACACCTTTTCTATGTTGAAACTTTTTTGGTCTTTTTCAAATTGGTTGGTTTTCTGATTAATGGTGTAGTCCTTAAATTCACTAATTTCCTTATCCACTTTATCCAATAGTCCTTTCGCATCCGATATCAGTTCGTTGGTAGATATGCTTGTTTGTAGCTTCTCTCTAAAATGTCCCTGGGCAAGCTAAAATAATTCTATTTGAAAAAGGATTCATCCCCCTACCCAGTTGTGCTCTGTTGTCTTCTGCTAGCGTTTCCTCAACTTTTCGACTCCAGTTCCTGTAGAGACACTGCGAAGGCAAGGCTTCCTTTCCAGACCTGATCGGATCAGGCAGGAACTCTGTGTCTGCGTGTTGGTGTTCTGCAGCGGTTTGTGTTAAGGCGTTTGTTTTCCTGCCTGCTGTTTGTTCCGCTATCCTTATTGCTCCCCGGTATCCCGGGTATCCCTTCTTGTCGGAGTTGCTGGGGTCTCGAGGTCTTAGGGGGTCTGAGGTGTTTCTTCTTTTATTGTTTTCTTTTTTTGTGGTATTCTGGCCCATGGATTACAGGAGCCACTCCTATGCTCCGTCGGGGGTCGGCTTTTGCAGGTGGCCGGTAGTGTAGCGGCTGAGAGACTGGCGGCGGCCAGGATTTCTTTTCGGGGCACCCCGGGCAGAGTTTGTTGCTGCCAAGTGCCCCAATTAATGAACTTAAATGGGCCTGACGGTGCGCAATCTAGAAAAGGCCATTCACTGACTTAAGGTATTCTCATCTCCCCCAAATTTATTTTTGAGGAGTGATGTAATTGTTGACTCTGTTAAACATAAATTATGAATTATTTGTTTTTATCTTATGGCTCTGACAGTTTCGAACTCACGGTGTTTATGGAGTTCTCATCAGGATAAGAGCTCTGTTATTCTGAGCATATATGATGGCTTTCAATCATCCCCGGCGCTCAACCATTTGTATTTCGGATTGAGCATCCATCAATATTTATATGGACTGCCTGGCTTGGTATGTTTGCGCAGGATGCTGTGTACAATGTTGTTCGCGGTGACTCCTGCCTATTTTGCTAGTCACCACCGATAGAGAAAGAATCACTCTCGTTTCTCGAGGCACGGCGTCCGATCAGTGCCAGATTCTTCTGGGTCCACAAAAGATCACGGGAGCTGTCAGAGCTCTTGTCCTGATGAGAACTCCATAAACACCGCGAGTTCGAAACGCATAGACTGTCAGAGCCATAAGATAAAAACAAATAATTCATAAATGCTCAAAAAAAGTATTTAAAAGGAGTAATCTATGGCATTCTGTGAATGTTGTTATTCCAGTGTAAATATATGAATGTGTAATGTCTGTGGATGCATGAGAGGGAAAGTTTGAATGAATAAATGAATGTTTGGTAATGTACATAAGGTAAAGTGTCAAGAGAATTTTATGTCAAAATGTATATGTTGTGTACAGATGATTTCTTGAAATATGAAAAGTGGTGAAATAATAACCAAATTAATAAAGAAAAAACTTGTTGCAAAATAATAAAAAGATGTATTCATAGAAAAACGTGAATACAAAGCATATTGTTTAAATCGTATGTTTTGAGCTGATTTATGTTCAAATTGTAGAACAGTATTGGCATTCTTTTCGTTAAATAGTAGTCAGTGGCTAAGCCTTGCTGTTGGGAGCCCAGACCCAGTGGTGGTTTTCCGAGTCTGTTAAACAGCATTTGCTGGCTACTCAAGTTGTTTCTTTCTCCATCCCCCATATAAGCCTTAGATGCCCTAAAGGAGTGCCCAGTAGTGAATTGATTTCACTACAGCAGATCTCCCTGAGGAGAGGGGCAGGGAAAAACGATAGAGAGAAGTTGGAGGTCTCTCATGCTACACCTGTAGCTGAAGCCAGTCGCCCAGCGGCTCTGTCTACGGGAGCCACCAGTACAGTCAATGTGAAGGGGGCCCAGGCCACTAGCAGATATGCTTTAAGGAATAAAATATTTGATTCCTCTAAGTATATAAGCAGCACTATTGCTGTTGCTTTGGCCCTGGGATCTAGCAGAGCTAGGCCAAAAAATCTGGTAGGAAATCTGTGAGTAAGAAGATCTCTCCTAGCCTTGAAAAAACTCAACCTTCCTCTACAACGACTTTGGCACAACAGCGGAAAGAGGTATCTCAATTAAGAATAACTCCGTCCCTCAGATTGTATCTTAAGGTACCTCAATAAATTCAGCAAACAAGTACACCTCAATCGGAGATGGCAGAGTCTTCCTCCCACGTTGTGACACCTCCGAAAAAAATGCCTGAAACTGGAGTGGATCCAATATGTGACAATGTGCTGGCTGTACATGTGACCTATTCTGATCTCCCAACCGCAAATAGGTACCAGGTGCTGGGGGATTGTGATACTGACCCCGCCGGGTTACCTGATGAGTCCTTGCGATTGTCCCTCAATGCCCCCTTCGGACCTAATAGCACTACTCAATCTGATCTGATGAGGATGTTAGAGGGATTATCCTCAGAGATTAAGAATAAGTTTGCCATAGAACCAGGCTAAAATCCAGGACACTTGTGAAGTATTAGAGGTTAAAAGTTCTGCAATTACGGAAAGCATTTGTTTGATGGAAGCCTCCGTTGAGGCCTGGAATAAGGAAGTAGAGATCAACCGAGCTGAGATTCAAACATTAAAAGCTGGAGAAAAATCTATGTTGGACAAAATTGAAGCCCTTGAGAACAATAGTAGATGAAACAACATTGAAGTTCTTAATGTTCCAGAGGGGTTGGAGGGTGAAAACGTCATGAGCTTTTTTTGTAGATCTTTTAAAAGAGTTTATTCTGACCATTGACTCTTCAGACCTCGAAACTGACATTCTGAGAATTCATAGAGACCCTTTTTCAAAAAACGCAAATAGGCAAACTCCCAGAAGAATTTTAGTTAACTTTACAATCTTTCTTTTGAAGGAACGCGTCCGATCCATGGCACTCAAAGCTGGTTCTATTACTAGGGGAGATTGGTCGTTTAGGATCAGATTGGATCTCTCTAGAATAACACAGGACAGGCAATGGGAACTGGGGAAGTTCTTTCCAACACTGAGGTCTTTAGGTGCAACAGTTTAACTGAGGGTCCCTGCTCTTCTGAAAGTAATGTGGAAGAATAAAATGTTTAATTTCAGAGAGCCTATGGAGGTGGGGCCCTTTATAGATCAAATTAAGGCCCAGGGATAACTTATTGTTTGCCTTTTTGTACAAGTAATTCCCGAGGAGGGGAGGGTAATCTTTACTAGTTGAGTATTATCAGGCCCAGGCTATTCTTTGGGAGGGTTCCTGTTACATTCTGTATCACACTTTTTCTATGTTCATTAACATCTGGGTAAGTGACATCATGATGCTCCTGAGCGGCTGTCCATGAGCCGTGTTTATATTCTAATAACATTCTGTATTCTGAAGGTGTTTGGGAGAAGGGAAGTCTGTTGCATCTGGACCTTGAAGCAAGGAGGTTATGAATGCTGTGCTGGATAATAAACACCAACTTAATTTTACTTGATTCCTGGATTTGATTTTAACAGTTCCCTTGGGAGGGGGGGGGCACAGTTAGAGGAAGTTACTTTTGAGTTTCACTGAGTGGGGAGCATAATAGGGAAAAAAGAAAAAAAAGTCCTCATTGGTTTAATCTACAGAGTGGTTCCTGGGCAACTATCTTGCTGGCTGTCTGTGACAATCTTAAATCTTGCATGGTGGTTCAGATATAAATGTAATCTCTTCTTTAGCTCCTATTAAAATATTAACATGGGACGTTAATGGCCTAAAGGTTTTGAGTAGGCAGAGGAGAATTTTTCAATATCTGAGTCAATCAAAGTATGACATAGTTATTCTCTAGGAAACCCACTAAACCTTCAATGAATGGGAATTGATTCAGGTTAAGCAGAGATGGATGGAATTTTCTATCCATACCCCACAAACTTGTTATACAAAAGGAGTGGCTTTGAATATTAAGTACTCAGCTAAAGCAACTCTAAGTGATGTTAAGGCAGATCCCAAGCGCTGATGGATTATTGGTGATATTAAAATTCAAGATGAATGGTCTACTCTTGTAGGCTACTATGGTCCAAATATAGATGAGGAAGGACCTCTGAATACTAAATACAGCCATTTGACGCAATCTAACTTTCCTATTATTATCGGGGCGATTTAAATATTCTTTTAAACCATGTCCTGGATAGATCTGATGGGGGCAGGGTGGTCTCTACAAAGATGGGTTCCTTTGTTAAAGTTCTGTTGAAGGACTTAGGCCTGATAGATATCTGGAGGAAGGAGTATAAGGGTTTGGGTGGCCCTCTGGATTTTACACTTCATAACAAAAAACATGGGCACTTCTCCCAGATAGATTTCTTCTTGGCAGATATAAGATTTCTGAATTGCACGATTTCTGCAACACATGTCCCTGAGCACCTCTCTGATCATTCGGCTGTAGTCTTAGCGCTACAAATGCCAAGAGGTGTGTCAACTAAAAGGTGGACCTTTGATAGAACTCTACTTTTAGACCCCCTAATAATATCGCAGTTGAATAAAGATACAGTATCTTTTTTTTAATATAACAAAGACTTGGCTACATTGGAGGTAATCTGGGATGCCTATGAGGCTTTTATAAGAGGCTGTGTAATAAGCTTGGCAGACAAGAAATTTAAGGAGGGTAGAAGGACGATTCAGAAATTGGAAGACGATATTTCCAGAGCAAGGAATGAAAGTAAAACCCCCACAGATATCAAATCAGGCAGTGAGGAAAGTAGAGAGGTTTTAGCTAAAAGACAACTGCTAATAGACCACCTAAATGGCATCCCTAGGAAAAAGTCGGAAGCGAGTAATTTAGCTAATTACGAATGTGGTGCAGAATGTGGTAAACTCCTTGCCTGGAAGTCTCAGATAAACCAGACCAGGAATTTAATTAAAGAAGTAATTTTGCTTCAGGAGAACTGTGCTCCTTTTTTATTATACTTCATAATTCACTAATAAGAAAACAAAGAGAGTGGTGCCACAACTAACGCCCATAAGATTAGCTGCCACTGTTTTCCTGGCCTGGCACTGATTTTGGCACCTCTGAGGCCAGGAGTCACCTAAGCAGTGCCAGGGGTCACAAGGAGCAAGCCAGAGGTTGCTTTTTTATTATACTTCATTATTCACTATTAGTGTAAAAAGAAAACAAAGAGTGGTGCCACAACTAACACATATAAGATTGAGCTACCACTGTGTTCCTGCCTGGCACTGATTTTGGCACCTCTGGGGCCAGGTGTCACCTAGGCAGTGCCAGGGGTCACAAGGAGCAAGCTAGAGGTCGCAGCTGCGACACCTGGAAACTCATAAATTACATCCATGGGTACTAAACAATACAAATAAGGGTTTGTGTAGGCTCTAATTGTGATCTTATTGTTAAAACCACTGATCCCAACAGAGACTCTACTCTCAAAAAGTCCAAAACTAATGCAAGATTCCCTGAGATTCCTGGAGATGCGTCAAAAGCACAATTTCTTAAAAATTCCTCCAACGACAGCTTTAGGAATCCAATGCTGATGGGCGACAAGATTGTTGAATCAGCTTCACTACATGAGCTGAGCAATCCTTTGCTTGAAGGTTTACCATCTCAACCACCAGACTCCCAATAGGAGACCTGCTAAGGTTCCCTGTGGTAGAGGGATACCTCTCTGGGGATATGGGTCCAGAGTACTAAAACAGAACTCCTTCACTGCCAGCTGAAGAAGCATTAGAGACGATACTGCCAATCTGGAATTACAAGGTTCATCTCTACCCGATCCTTCTAAAGTTTCCAGAGAACCCTTCAAATGAGAGGAATAGGAGGAAATAAATACATGAAGACCCCCGGCCACTGGAAGGACAACGCTTATTCCCTCCAAGCCTCTGGACATGAAGTCTGGGTACAAAACTAGGGCAGAAGGGCATTTTCTCTGGAATCAAAGATATCTCTCTGTTGAAATAGTGCCTGACATAGTGCCATCGCGCCCAAGAATGGAACTCTTCTGAGATGCTTCCCAGGCACATTCTCCCTCCCCAGAAGATACACTACAGATGGGGATAGGAGATTGCTCTCTGGCCCCAACCCTAACTATTGGGCTAGTGTAGCAAAACTCATAACTTGTGATCCCCCTTAGTGATATATGTAGACTAGGACCACTTTGCTGTCTGTCCTAACCTGAACACTGATTCTTGATAGCAGGAACAAAATGCCTCATTGCTTCCTGGACCACCTTCAATTCTTTCCAGTTTTCGAGGACTTGCTCCTCTGACAAATGGACCCTTCCCCTGGACTGTCTGTTCCTCCAGGGACACCCCCACCC
Source organism: Lissotriton vulgaris (assembly GCF_964263255.1). Taxonomy (NCBI): domain Eukaryota; kingdom Metazoa; phylum Chordata; class Amphibia; order Caudata; family Salamandridae; genus Lissotriton; species Lissotriton vulgaris. The sequence continues at coordinate 325,629,678 of NC_141685.1, forward strand.
CTCGCCACTCACGTCAGTCATTGTTATCTGTAGTAGGGAAGTTTCCAGAGACAGTCCCCTGTCCAAATTCTTCCAATGCAACCACCACCAGAAGGACTGAACCACCTCTCATGATCCTGGTACCATCCGGTCATAATCCTGTGACTCCGTATTCCACAACCTTAACAGGCAATTGACTAAGGAGTAGAGGTATAACCTCTTCCAAAGATTGCAGATCTCCTACACATACTGACTACCTTTATGAAAGTAAAAATAAGAAATCAGCCAGTTGTCCAGATAAAGGATGACTTGAATACCTCTTGCATTAATTACACCTACTAGTGGTGCCAATACTTTGATGAACACTCTTAGTGTGGTTGATAGCCTGGTCGAAAATACTTCAAATTAGAAGTACTTGTGCTGGACACAACGCCTTAAGTAAATCTTGGATCATTCATGCACAGGCAGATGTAGATAGGCATCTGAAAGGTCTTTAGACACAAGGAAATTTCTTTTTCTCAAGTAGTGAAAGGCTCTTTGCAGCCACATCATTTTGAACTTTATGTTAGGAATGTGAATTTTGACCTCTTTCAAATTCATGCCAGGTCCGTTTTAACTGACACCATTTCACCAGGAACGGGATTGAGTAGAATCCCTCCCAAACTCTGTGAGATAGGAACCGGGGCAACTGCTCCTTTTTTCAGCAACTTCTGGATTCCCTCAAACAGTGCCTGGCTTTTCTGCTGATTCCTCAAAAGATGTCAGTCGAAAACAATTGTCAGGGGTATCCTGAAACCCTGGTTAATACCCCTGCGGAATAATGTGCAGGAACCACTTGGCCTTTCTTGACAATGTTCATTTGTTCCTATAAAACTCAAAGTCAAAACAAACTTTTTTTCAGCAAACATTGCCATAAAAGTTCATTATTAAAATATGTTATACAATCGTTATACCAGCATATCTTAAGAATATTAAAAATTAAATAAGTCAATAAAATAACACATTTTAAATACCACACAGAGTACAGAAACATGTTAAACTTGTGGGCCACATAATTACATCATCAGGGATATCTCTTTCTAATTCTACGTATTCAACTAATAAAATGCATGACTGCACAACACTTTTTGGGTGAGTCAAACTGCTGAAGGTATTGGGAGCCCAATTCATATGACAAAAGTAATTGGACGCCAAAAATCGGGAACGTTCTATTTTATAAAAAGAGCTTAAGATGAATTGAGGATTGGACTGATCGATTATCACAAGTGCACAAAGGAAGACTATCAAACCATGATCCTTGAAGCAGAAAAGCAAAGGAATAATGCAGTGTACCCAAACTGAACCTTATTAAATAGAAGCTTTCTAAACTGTTCCAAACATTAGATAAAACTGCAGGTCATAACAGGGCTGGAGCAAAACCGTATCCGAGCTTTCGCCACAGAGCCTAGTTATTCCAGATTTTTATACAATTAGTAGCTGTGCCTGAACAAACCGATAATACGCTTCGCAAAAAACTATTTTTTTATCTTCTGGAGATTATAACTATTACAATACCCTCACACACCTGGCCCATAAGAGGCAACAGAAATGCATTTAGATTTAAACAAAGTCAACATTCTCCTCACCGGCCTATGCCCCAATGTAGTTGCAATACAGAAAATCCCTTCAATTGCTCTTGAAAACTGTAATGCTGTTCATGACAGCAAAGGTGCCCATTTAAGTTTGGGATCGAAAGGAATGCCTAAATAACTAAAACTATCAACCTTAAAACCTGGGGATCCCTCTATATAATAGTTTTTTGATGTGGTACTTGTAGGCCCACAGATTAAAATAAACAACTTGAGTAGTTCACCTTCAAGTCTAGAGCACACAAAAACTCTATAAAACCATCCAATAGTTGCTGAAGGCCATTGACAGTCCTAGCTATGAGGTCAGTGTCATGAGCGTAAACGAAAATGGGGATAAATATTCCCAATCCTCAGGATATTTCTCCCCTTTTGACGGAGGTGCCCCTCAAGGCCATTTGTATAAATGAAAAATAAAAATGGGCTAAAATACATCATTGTCGGACTCCCTGACTACTATTTATGGAGGATGACCAATCTCCAGCAGTTTTCCAACCCCACACTTTCAAAGATGTTTCATAATTTTTAGCATTTTATTGTTTCAAAAGCACTAGACAAACCCATAAAAGCCAAGTGCAAAACAGTATTTTTAGCATGGACTAATTTACCAATTAAAAAGGGAAAGATTAAGAAACTGTTCAATGGTCCCAGTCCCTTGCCTAAAACCATAATGGAGGTCGGAAATATTATTATTAGTCTCCACCCAGTCTACCAATCTTACCAGAAGTACAGTTCCTAAAATAGTCATGGTAGAGTCCAACAAGGATATTGGACGATAACAGACAGGACTCGACCAGCGTGGCATAGCCTCTATCATCACCTTAGCAGGTATGTCAACAACTAAACACTTAATCATTTGGTCTTGGTTTTGGGACACCTAAGATCTCAAACAAGGTAACAGTTTAATGGCGACCTACCTAATGCAAAGATAGTTTTGCCCACTCTTGACTGACGATTACTAAAAGTAAAAAAAAAAGGGCTTGTGGTGGCTCATAAAATTAGATATAATTTAATCGATCTCCACCTGTTAGCTGCTGATGGGCCTGATCGGCCTAACTGGCATTGCCAGGATGGGAGCGCAGTCGAAGTGGATAGTGCAGCAGCTTGTGTCCAGACTTCTCCCCATAAGATATACCCCGGCCTTGATCCTTCCCCCGAAAGTTCTGGTTTGTTCTCTTCGCCAAGAACTATGGCCCAAAGGCTCTTTGTGAAGCAAAAAAAGTCCCCATAAAAGGTGGTTTCACTGGGCCATCAATTTTTTTTCCACAGATTTTGTACTAGATTCTTAAGTTGCAACAGAAGAGATTTGAACCCAACCAGGGTAGGTGCATCAACAAATATTTTGTGAAGTGTTTGCCTTTTAGGCTATCTTCCACATTTGTCTCCTTTCAGTCACTGCTCAACCTACTATTGATTCAGCTGCACCAAGGCAATAATATGAAACATCCAACAAGTGAGACCTGCTGTTCCATTATCAAAAGTGAGGTTGAAAAGTCCACGCCTTGCTTGACCTGCTCAGCCATTTTCTGGAAATCCATTAACGAGGAGTGCACTGTATTATTACTATATATATATATATATATGGAAAGATTGGGAAATTTGCTTCAGCATACACCCTCATGACAGCCAAATCCATCCTCCTATCCACTGGATCTTATGGAGAGACGTCCTTTGATATAATTGTCCCTTGAAAAGACAAACAGGCCATCAAAGAGTCCGCTTTGATTATCTGGAGAAATACCTCTGCAAAGCCTTGACTAGGGTATCTCCTCACACCTCATGCAGTGGTACTGGAGGAAAAACACTTCCTCTTCCTCCTCAGTCTGAATCTGAAAAAGTCCAAATTCCCTCGTAGGTGCTGTAATACATACTTATGGTCAGTGTCCTGCAAAATGCTACCCTTAACCTCTTTTTCCTCTAGGTTTGCTTAACCTCCTCTTCCTCTAGTTCCTGCTCAGGGCCAGGGAACTCAACAAATTGATGTTTAGGTGTGACAACCCTTCTCAGTCTTTAAAGACAGCAGAACTGACTGTTTAATCGCCCTTTATATGTCACCCACAGTAGGAACCTGTGATATCAAGACCTCATCCAACTCCTCTCAGGATGCCTCAGCTTTTGTAATCTTACTCTGTATGTTTTTTTGCTATGGACTTCTGTAGGACAATCTGTCACCAAACGCCAAGCAAACAAGCCTGGAGAATTTGCCACCATACGCCTAGCAAATAAACAGTGCACAGACATAATATCGACTCCAAAATATCGACTGGACATAATATCGAGTTTTAAATATAGACTGGACAAAATATCGACAGGACAGAATATCGATGACCAAAATATCGTTTTTAAGGTAAGTGATATAATATTGACTGTTAAAAATATAGAAAGTTAAAATATCGAAGTATATAATATAGATAGTAAAAAATATCGATTTGTTAATAATATCTAATTTTTTATAGTGTATGTTTATGGTATAATATGTGTGAAAAGTGTGTATTTATGTTATAATTAATTTTTAATAATGATTTTTGTTTTTATAATTATTGCGTAATTTAATTCTGTAGCGGGTTGTGGGTTTATAGGGGAATAGGGTGGGAAGTATTTTAATTATAATTAATTAAATATTTAAATGTATTTATTGATAGTAAATTTAAATTAATTGTTAATTAATTTATAATAGTTAATTAATTAAATTTTAATTGGTAATTAATTTTAATTAGTTGATGAATTGGTAATTATGTAAAAAAAAATTCAAAACCATTTTTATTAGAGGGTCAAGCAAGTGCAGGCACAGCCCTCCACAATCAGGAGGAGGCTGTCAACAGCAAGTATGAAAAGGCACATTTATGGCATAGCATCGAACCCCTCGTATACAGCAATTTTCAAAACATTCAGAACACACAGCCACCCACCAACCCCCCAGAACTCCCCCCAATCCCCAACTACTGCCCACCCCTTATCCCACCCTAACCCTGTGCACGTGACCATTAAGCAACCAGAATGGAATAGGGATAGATGTGGGGCCGGTCAGCGGCCTAAGGTGCAGGGTCCACATCTTGAGGCAATGCATCGTCCATGTCCATAGGAGGGTCGAGGGGGAGGCCCCTATAGTCCGCCCACCGCTTCCATATTTTGAAATGCTTGCGGGGGCACCCCCGAGCCTCAAAAACAGGCTGCTCCAGTCCCATGATGAAGTCCAGGCCTGCCTTCCATGCACTAAGAGGAGGGGCTCGTTCGCTCTTCCAGGCCTGCGCCAGGTCCCTCTTTGCCACCACCAGTCCCAACAGCAGTAGGTGGCGCTTGTAGACGTTGCCCCCAATGTTCTCCAACACATGCAAAAGGCCCAACCGGGGTGTACGGGGCAAATCCCATCCCAACACCTCAGACAGGCAACCCTAAACCCCAGCCCAAAACCGAGTCAACCGCTCACAAGACCATACAGTATGAAGGAGGGTGCCCCTCTCTGAACCACACCGCAGACACTCCGGGTTGGCAATCAGACCCGCCCGCCACAGTCGCTCCCTCGTAAAATAAGCTCAGTGCAGATATTTAAATTGTATAAAGCGGAGGCGGACTGCAATGGCCGTCCCCCGGGGGGATTCCAGGGCTTCACGCCAATCGTCTTCGTCCAAGGGGCCGACATCGGCTTCCCATAGGGCCTTCAGTGTCAGGAGCGAGGGGGAGCAGTGCGTGACCAGGGATCGGTAGATCTGGGAGACTTTTTTATCACCCAAGTCACCCATAAACAGCTTTGCTTCTATGGGACTGAAGTCTGGGAGCTGCTCCAGCCCTACCAGGCTAGGAGTAAGGGCGTGGAGGAATTGGAGGTAGCGAAAGAACTGGGACCTGGGCATGTCGAACTCAGTGCTGAGCTCCTGAAAGGATTTAAGAGTGGTGCCGGAGAGGACATACCCCAGGGACGAAATCCCGATTGCGTCCCAGCCGTCAAAGCCCTGCAGCGACGCCAGCGCCGGCAGCAGGCCGTTACGCCACAGCGGAGTCTCCGCCGTAAGTTTGCCCCACCACCCCATGCGGTGTAGAGCCTTCCGCCAAACGGCAAACACTAACTGGGTCACGCGGGGGAGCAGCCGTCTCCTCCTGGCCGAGTACAGCAGAGTGTGGAGAGAGGCGCCGTCCATCAGAATGTGCTCCAGGGCATAGGCCGGGTCACCTCGGTCCCCATACCACCACTCATTGAGCACCAGGAGATGAGAGGCCTGATAGTAGGACAGCATATCCGCGGTAGCCAAGCCACCGCAGTAGGTAGAGAGGAAGCACGTACGGAGCGCCACTCTAGAGGCACCTCCAGCCCACAAGAACCTGCCTAACACTGAGTCAACACTGCGAAACCACTGCGGGTCAATTGGGTATGGATGGTTCTGCAGCTGGTAAAGAAGACGAGGCAAGGCCACCATTTTGAAAATGGCCGACCGGCCATATATGTTAAGGGGCATACGTGTCCACGTTTTGATGTCCAGTTGGACCCGGTCCCAGACCGGCTGAATGATCCGGCCCCACGCCACCGTAGGCGAGGCAGAGAGAAAGACTCCCAGGTACTTCACTCCCTCCACTGCCATCCGAAGGGAGGCTGCCCATGGAAGGTCCATCGCGCCATCACCCAGCACCCAGAGAGTCGATTTGCGCGGGTTAAGATAGAGTCCCGACGCCTGGCCGAAGCCCTGCATCAACTCCAGAACCCGGGGGCCAGTAACTCGGAGGTCGGTCATAAAGAAGAGCACGTCGTCTGCATATAAGGCAACGCGGTCCGTGTGATCCGAGCCCCAGACGAAGCCCCGATACAGCGCGTCAGCGCGGACCCTAGCAGCCAGCGGCTCCATGGCCAGCGCAAATAGGTAGGGAGAGAGTGGACACCCCTGACGTGTGCCTCGGGTAACCGGGAATCGTGCCGAGGCCGCCCCCGATATCCGCACCGAGGCAGTAACCTCCGTGTAGAGCAAGCGGACGTAGGAGATGAAAGTCGGGCCAAGGTTCAACAGCGGTAGAAGAGTGAATAGGAAGGTCCAACTGACTGAGTCAAAGGCGCTGTCTATGTCGGCCAGCAACAACGCCGCCTGGTCCTCTGAGGCACCGATAGCATCAATCGCCGCTTGCGCCCGCCGAATGTTGTGCCGCGTCGCCCGGCGCGGCATAAAGCCAGCTTGATCAGGATGTACGAGGGCAGTGATGTGTGGAAGCAGGCGGTTCGCGAGTGCTTTGGCCAAGAGCTTGGCCTCAAAATTAATAAGGGAAATAGGTCGGTAGGAGTCGTGGCGGTCCGGGGGTCGCCCCGGCTTCTGGAACACAACGATCTCAGCATGCCGCCAGTCCGGCGGGAGGCGGCCCTGCCCACGCGCTGCCTCCAATGCACGTAGGTAATGCGGCCCCAGCTGCAGGTGGAATTTTCGATAGAACTCACTGGGGAAGCTGCTTGGTCCAGGCGCTTTGCCCACATTCAATTGACCTAGCGCGTCTCCAAGTTCCTCCGCCGTCAGGGATAGGTCAAGAGCGTCCCGCACCTCATCTGACACCGCAGCCGGGGGGACCAAGACAAGATAGTCGGCGATGGCGGCGGGAGCAAGAGCCTCCCGGGAGGCATACTGACCCCTATAGTAATGCGCAAAGCTTGCGGCCAGAGTAGCCGGGTCCGTGATAGCCACACCCGCAGCGTCTACAAGGCCTGGGAGCGTAAGAGGCTGCAAGGTTTGTTGACATAGTCGATGAAGCATCTTGCACGATTTGTCGCCCCACTGATACACCCGGCTACGGGTGGCCAGCCACGCTTGTCGAGCCTCATTCAATAAGATTGCAGAGTGCGTCCGCTGCGCCTGCAGGAGTTGTCGCAGGGAGATGTCATCCGCCGCAGTTCTGTGGCGCGCCTCTAGTTCCTCCACCCGTTCCGCCGCCACGGCTATGCCCTCTAACCGCGCCCGGCGAGCCGACGAGCACCATGCTAGATCGACACCCCGCAGCGTGGGTTTCATGGCTTCCCAAACTGTCACCGCGTCCACCCCCACATCTAGATTATCCTGCCAGTACTGGGCAATAGCGCCACGAATATGCTGGGAGTAGTCGGGTCGCTGCAGATGCCACGTGGACATCCGCCATCGGAAGGGCTGGCGCGGTCTACGTAGGTCTATCTGGACCGCCACCGGGGAATGGTCGGAGAGCCCGCGAGGCCGAATCGCCGCCCCCTTCACTCTGGCAAGGTAGGCCCGTGGGACGAAGACATAGTCTAGGCGCGAAAGGGAGCCATGTACCGCTGAGACGTAAGTGTACTCGCGGCGCTCCGCGTGTAAATGCCGCCATACATCAGCCCAACCCAATACATCCAACATAGCGCCCAGCCGCGTAGGAGTGGGGACAGGCGCCACCCCAAGACTCCGCCGCCGGTCCACAGCCACATTCACCACATCATTCCAATCGCCGCCAATCACCGCCAAAGAATCAGGGAGTTCAGCCCATAGAGCGAATAACCGTTCAGCCAGAGCCCATTGCAGAGGGGGGGGAGCATACACACACCCAAACACCACCGGCTCCACACCAACTCTCCCTTGGATGAACACGAAGCGCCCCTGAGGGTCTAGCCACTGGCGCTCGTGTGTGTACGCCAGGCGCCTATGAACAAGAATAGCCACCCCCCTGGAGCCCCTCGCAAACCCGGCATGGAACACCTGGTGGAAAGCAAAGCGCTGGAGACTTAGGGCCTTCGTACCAAGCATATGCGTTTCTTGGAGCATGAGCACGTCTGCAAGATCCCTTTTGGCCCAGCGTAGTACCGCCCCCGTTTTATCTTATCCAAGAGACCCCGGACATTCCAGCTAAGAATGTGCATAGCGGCGCCAGAGGGCGCCAAGCAAGGGACATCAGCCATCATCTCGATACAGCAAACCCCACACACCCCGGCCCCCGGCCCAGGCCCCTACCCCCACAGTAGCATAGGTCAGAAAGATCACGTGCACCCCAACGAACAGTACCCCAGTTCCCATACCCCCCACACAGCCAACCCCCCGACACACCACCAAAACAACCCCGACCCCCCACCCCCACCCCAATACCTCAAGAAACAATGAAGTACCTGTCGCGGCATACGGTAGTTAAGGCACAAAACAGAGCACCAAAAGTTAGGCATACCAATGGATCCCACTTACCCCTCAAGTACTAACCAAGCACACACCCCAAAACACGAACCTCCCCAACCCCAACAGCAGGAGGCAGCCCACCAAACATGCCCCCCCCCCCACCTCCATCAATAAGCATCAGCAATAACATCGCATATATAGTGCATTGGTCCACATGAGTCCAGCTGAGGCCCGTAAAGGCCAAGTAATACTGCACCAGATCCGGCCTGGATCGTTGAACAGCGCTCCGCCGTGTCAGCAGGTGACCCCAAGCGAGAAGTAGATATCAGTAGAAGGGTCAGCCGTTGGAAGTCACGACCCCCCGCCAGAATGATCTGTCTCCGGCTGCGTGTCGCCCAAAAGAGGGTCCCGAGACAAGGATCTCCGCCTCGATCGGGACTTGCGGTGCCGCTTCCCTTTGGCCGGCTGTTCGCCCCGCTCCTGAGAAGAACTGCGGGAAGAGCCGGCGTGGAGCCCCGGCTGAACATGTGGGCGAAGCCGGACCGCCTCGTCGGTCCAAGCAAAGACGGCCTCCGGGGTATCAAAGAAGTGAGTCCTTGAGTTGAAAATGACCCGAAGGCGTGGCCGGGTATAGCAGGGAGTACTGGAGTTTCAGGCCCCGGAGTCTGGCCTTGGCCGCCAGAAAGGAGTGTCGCTGCTGTTGAACCGACTTTGTATAGTCAGGGAAAATCATGATTTTGCAATTATCGAACTGCAGGGTGTCCTTGAGCCTCGCCTCCCGGAGGATGACATCTCTGTCGTGGTAGTTCAGGATCCGGGCTATGATCGGGCGAGGCCGCTCTCCAGCCGGAGGCTTCTGTGTCAGGGCCCGATGGGCTCGTTCCACCACAAAACAGTTCGATAGGACGTCCGGGGGCAACCAGCTCTCCAGCCACCGGGAAAGGAAGACGTCCATAGGCCCCTTCTCGCACCCCTCCGGAAAGCCCACAAAGCGGAGGTTGTTTCGCCGAATTATGTAAATTTTACTAAATTATTTTTGTAGCGGGTTGTGAGTTTATAGGGGAATTGGGTGGGAAGTGATTACATTATAATTAATTAATTAATTACAATTATTTATATTTATATAATTTCAAATAATTGTTAAATACTTTATCATTATTAAATAATTAATTGTAAATATTTTTATTAATTAGTAATAATAGGTGATCAATTGAAATAATTATTGTTAAATAGTAATTTTAATATATTAATTATTATATTGTATACAAATTTTATTTATTTTTAATTAATTATTAATAGATGTTCATTTATACATTTTATTAATTATTTATGAAGTGTTTACTTTCCCTAATGTTGTATTCTCTGGAGTGGGAATAGTAATTTTAACCCCTACGCTATCCAACATTTTCCCTACTGTTGCACCCACTGGAGTGGGAATAGTAATTTTAACCCCTACGCTATCCAACACTTTCCCTACTGTTGCACCCACTGGTGTGGGAATAGTAATTTTAACCCCTACGCTATCCAACGCTTTCCCTACTGTTGCACTCTTTGGAGTGGGAATAGTAATTTTAACCCCTACGCTATCCAACGCTTTCCCTACTGTTGCACCCACTGGAGTGGGAATAGTAATTTTAACCCCTACGCTATCCAACACTTTCCCTACTGTTGCACCCACTGGAGTGGGAATAGTAATTTTAACCCCTACGCTATCCAACACTTTCCCTACTGTTGCACCCACTGGAGTGGGAATAGTAATTTTAACCCCTACGCTATCCAACGCTTTCCCTACTGTTGCACTCTTTGGAGTGGGAATAGTAATTTTAACCCCTACGCTATCCAACGCTTTCCCTACTGTTGCACCCACTGGAGTGGGAATAGTAATTTTAACCCCTACGCTATCCAACGCTTTCCCTACTGTTGCACCCACTGGAGTGGGAATAGTAATTTTAACCCCTACGCTATCCAACGCTTTCCCTACTGTTGCACTCTTTGGAGTGGGAATAGTAATTTTAACCCCTACGCTAGCCTACGCTTTCCCTACTGTTGCACCCACTGGAGTGGGAATAGTAATTTTAACCCCTACGCTATCCAACGCTTTCCCTACTGTTGCACCCACTGGAGTGGGAATAGTAATTTTTACCCCTACGCTATCCAACGTTTTCCCTACTGTTGCACTCTTTGGAGTGGGAATAGTAATTTTAACCCCTACGCTATCCAACGCTTTCCCTACTGTTGCCCCCACTGGAGTGAGAATAGTAATTTAAAACCCTACGCTATCCAACCCTTTCCCTACTGTTGCACTCACTGGAGTGGGAATAGTAATTTTAACCCCTACGCTATCCAAAGCTTTCCCTACTGTTGCACCCACTGGAGTGGGAATAGTAATTTTAACCCCTACACTATCCAATGCTTTCCCTACGCTTGCACTCTTTGGAGTGGGAATAGTATTTTTTACACTTCTGCTATCGTACGGTAATATAATAGTATCTTATTTAATTATAGTATGTTACTATATATATATATATGTTTTAACAAATATGATTGTAAAAATTTATTTTTATTAATTTCATTTATTATTTAAATGAAATTTAATTTAAGTATTTTTAAGTATATTTTAGTAATTAAATTTTAATATTAATTTAATTTAACACTGTTTTTAATAAAGTCGATTTTTTTTAAACTATATTTTTGTAAACGATATTTTGTACTCGATATTTTTGTACTTACCTGTTTGTAGATACAAACTCGATATTCTGTCTGTCAATATTCTGTCAACGATATTTTTGCAAGTCGATATTTTGTCCCTCGATATTATTTCAGTGATCCCATATAAACCAAGAGTATTGGCAAAAGCAGCTGTTCTTAGACAGGACTTAAATTAAACACTGCTCTTCAAGTGTTTCACAAGACTGCTTCCATCTGGACTCGATTGGCAGCAAAATAACGATGGATTAAGGCCCATTTGTCACCCCGAGTGGGGCGGGTATGCCCAGATGTTCCCTCCATGCCACTGGAGTTGAGCTAGCCTGGCTAATGAGGGGTGAAACCCCATAACCGGTCCTAGGATGCTTGTTTCCAGTCCAGGGAGGACTTGGCTTGGCGTTTCAGGCTGGACTGTTCACATGAGGCACAGGGTCAAGACTGATTTGCATATGGCTGGGTCTAAACAGGAATGGCATGGGGAGCAAAAAACAATGGATTTAGGCCCAGATCTCTGTACTGTGGTGAATATATGACATTGTTCATTATTCTGTCCAACACTTGTTCTTTTTCCATTTAAAGTCAGGTGGTTGTTTTACTGCACATATATAAAGACAGGCTTAAAGCAAAAGATGCCTGGGGCTGCGGCCTCTCTGCTACTCCAGTATTTAATATAAAAAGCCCCCAGACCTCCTTGCACTGCTCAGCAAGTGCCAGGGTCAACAATTTAAATGTGAGACTGCAATGAGAATAGAGGATGCGAAAGGGATGAATCCCCTAGAGCGTGACCTCTTACACACACACCCTTCCATGGGATGGATTTGCGATTGCTCAACCATTGTCAATTTAACACATAAATTACATTTTAAACATTATTTTTTAGCTCACCTTTAGTGTGGGCCTTGCTGTAAGAGACACAGGAAGTGGAGATGGAGTATTCCAACTTTACTTTTGTGGCCTTTTGGAAAGCTATCTTGGGATGGAAATATTTACCCTCAGCTTAGGAACGGTTTCTGTTCACAGGGGGCAGTGGTTCAACATGTAAAGACTGGGAAAAAGAAGGGCGTGGTGATAATAGGCAATCTGGCCCTGAAGTTATATAGCAGATAAGCCTACTGACAAAGGGTAAGAAACTGGCTTTTTGGTCCTCCCACACTTTTTCACTTCTTGACTAAGACTTAGGTTCAGTCTTCCTTCTTTTTCCATAGGGGAGGGTGCACCAGGCCTCCCTCCTACCTCCATGATCCTAGGTAAATATCTTGCCACATGAAAGATGAGTTCCACCTCCTCCTCTAAATGTGTTGCTTTCTATGTTTCAATGATTTTTATTGAGCTGTTACATTGAAAGGCATACAAACAATGCTTGCAGTAACAGCATACTAATTTGGTCAGTAGCAACCACCCTCCATCCCATACCCACCCCATTTCATGGACATTGGAGTGTTGCAACTTACATATCATAGTTTGTCAAGAGGGCCACACCATAGCATGGTAAATGTGTTGTCTTGAACAGGACAAAGGCGCAAAGTCTCTGGGGGCACGTCCTGCCCCAGAAATCAGATTTCAGATAGTGAAGAACTGGGTCTCAGACTTTGTGTGTGAAAAAGTGGGGATTTGTCCGTTATGTGGTGAGCAATCGTCTTGTGTTTCAGCAAAATCCACAATTTATGAAGCTAGTGCTCATATTTAGGGGTGATGGACTTCCCCCAGAGGGAAAGGATTGCATGCTTCACAGTCAGAAAGAGGTGATGCGCTTGTTTGCAGTGTAGGGGGTAAAATCACTCAGTGGCTCTTCCTAGGAGCGCAAATTCAGAACATTTGTCATGTTCACTACCCTGACAATAATGACTGTCTCCCTCTGCATACAAATGTGAATGTAGGGACCATGAATGTTTTTAATTTTTGTAAAAAAAGTCCGTATTTGTGATAATGTCATATCAATGCTAACGTCAGTATATAATAGGCCCCTGTTGATTATGTTTTTGTAATCTTGCCTTTTAGAGATTTTTTTAACTAAAAACCCCGTCCTGAAGAAGGTGTTATCATCGACACAAGACACCGAAACGCTGCGTCGACTCTTTGGTTTTTTTAAATATTGTATAATTTAATGTATAATTGTTATATGTATGCAAACTTAAACTGTATTGTTTTTAATAAACTGTTTTGTACACTGGTAAAGATTATAGTCTCCTAACTAATGTGGTTATTTGTAGACAGGGTTCCTATACTGACTGTTAGCCTGTATTTGAATATTATGTGTATTTGAAGCTGAAGACTATCCTGTCCTTGACATCGTAGCTACCCTTTGAGCCTTCTGGTTGGGTTAGTCTACGCTGTAGGGTTTATACCCCCACCATCCAGGGACTCTTTGTGTTTTTTCCATCTATAAAACACCCTGCCTGTACCCAGTGTGGCTTCCATTTTTCACTCAACCTGTCAATGATGCCCACTCTATATTCCATGCTTCTGCTTAACTGCCGCTCACTCCCCAAACACTCTACTGAAATCTTCTTAATGTTAGACGAAATGCATCCAGACATCCTCTTCGTCACAGAGACGTGGCTGCAGGAACACTCAGACCCCGATCTGGTTCAGGCACATCCGCCTGGATATCAAATACTCCGTCTTGACCGAAAGAAAGGAATAGGCGGTGGCCTAGCAATAATCCATAAAGGAGATTACGAAGTCACCAGCATTCCCGTTCATCTTCCGGACAGTGAATGTCTCCCTTTCTTTATAAAACTCAGCCCCATTCATACCTTATCGGGTATGCTCATATATCGTCCGCCAGGGTCTCAGGGCCAATTTCTTTCCCATATTGCCCCGATAGCGGCAAACCTTGCACTCAGCTCCGCTAATTTTACAATCCTGGGCGACCTCAACATCCATCTGGACGACACGAACGACCCCATCGCCAGAGAGCTTTCCTCCAGCCTGTATGCCCTCGAGTTACATCAACTTGTCCCTGGACCCACTCATCAAAAAGGACATCTTTTAGACCCCATCTTTAGCATCTGCCCCAACCTTCACGTTAAAAGCCCTTCCTTGGTCTGACCATTTTCTTATCCCATTTACTGGGACCCTTCCCTATCACTCCCCTCCTAAACCCCCGACGCTTCAACAATCACGCAACTGGCAAAAAATCCCCCTACCGGAGTGTCAGGATTCCTTACAGCGCACAAAACCCACTAATTCGTCTAATCCCATTCAGGGCAACGACAATTATAACAGATGGATCACTAGCTCCTTAGATCTAGTACTTCCATTAAAAAGTATCCATCCCAAGCGGGGCACTCCAACCGCCCCATGGTACACGACTGATCTACGGGAGGCAAAACGTGCCTGTAAACGGATCGAGAGGAAATGGCGTCTCGACTACCTTCCAGCAGATAAAGCGAGCTATAGAGCCGCCATTAAAAAATATAAAGTAGATATCCAACTAGCGCAGGCCAAATTCTACGAGCAAAAGATAGATGAAGCAGTGTCTAAACCCAAGGAGACTTACCGGATAGCTAAATCCCTTCTGCAACTTCCCGATAACCCAAAGGTGTACAACAATACCCAGACCCATTTCGAGGAAATAGCGGAGTTCTTTCACCACAAAATAGAAGTCATCAACTCTTCTTTCCTTCACTCTGCCACCCTGCCTAGAGGCCCCGCCGACATAGGCCCCACGACAGCCCCACCTAACGCCCTTAACAGCCTACCGGCACTAGACCTAATGAGTCTAGAAAAAATCATGGGACAGGTCAAATCTGGATCACCCACTGATTCAGCTCCCCCGAGGGTTCTCACTCCGATAACTAGTCTGATATCACTCATCATCCAAGACCTGCTTAACTCCTCCCTCCATACTGGCATCGTCCCACCCCTATGGAAAAAAGCTATGGTCAAAGCCTTATTAAAAAAAACCAGTCTTGATCAATCCAATCCCGCCAATTACCGACCTATCTCCCTCCTGCCTTGGCTCAGCAAACTTCTGGAGAAGTACGTCAATTCTGTCTTGACTGACTTGGCCTGGAGTCTAATAACATACTTGACCCCACCCAGACGGGCTTCAGGCCCTGTCATGGAACAGAAACTGCCCTGATTGCAGTGACGGAGGAGGCAAGAAGGATCTTGGACGGTGGCGGGTCTACAGCCATCATCCTACTTGACCTTAGTGCCGCCTTCGACACTGTAAATCATAGCATTTTACTTCAACGCCTTGGTATGATAGGAGTATCAGGAAAAGCACTTACTTGGATGAGATCTTTCCTCTCGGATATATCTTTCCAAGTATTTGAGAGGGAGTTCACCTCCTCCAGTAAACCTCTTAATTGCGGAGTGACTCAGGGCTCCTCCCTGAGCCCCACCTTTTTTAATGTTTACCTTAGTCCTTTGGCTGATGTCGTCTGCCCCTTCGGTGTGAAAATTGTCACCTATGCGGACGACACGCAGCTGGTGGTAGCGCTGGACCCCCCATAACTTCCACCATAGCCTTCACAAATGCTTGGAAGCTGTCGCTGCCTGGATGTCGGGCTCCCACCTAAAACTTAACGGGGATAAGACAGAGGTAATGCTCCTTGGAAATAGCATCACGAAATCCATTGATTCCATCTGGCCCCTCTGTCTAGGTGACCCCCCGCAACCCAAGGAGCAAATCAAGAGCCTAGGCATCTGGCTCGACCAAACTCTCACCTTCAACCACCAAGCAACCAAGCTCGCCGCCACCTGTTTCGGACTAATGAGACTACTCTGGAAAATTCTCCCTCTCCTTCCGTTCCATTCAAGACGGATTATGGTCCAAGGACTAATTCTTTCGCGTCTCGACTGTGGCGACGCCCTATATCTTGGCGCCCCACAGTCCACACTCACTAAACTTTAAATTATTCAAAATTGTGCGGCAAGATTTCTTCTGAACATCCCCCGTCGAACATCAGTAAAAGCCAGATTGAAAGAACTCCACTGGCTCCCTGTGAAAGCCAGAATTGAATTCAAGAGCATGTGCATTGCACATCGCTCTTATTGGGGAACAGGCCCTTCCATCAATCGCCCTTTAGTGAAAGCCTATCTTCCCACTCGTTCCCTCAGATCTGCGACCTCCCACCTTACCTCAGTACCACGCATTAGAAGAGCCAGATGTGGGGGCCGCTCGCTTTCTTACAATCTGGCCAAGACTTGGAACTCTCTCCCCCTCCCTATCAGATCTGAATCCAACTTGCTCACCTTTCGAAAACTTTTAAAAACCTGGCTTTTTAATAGGACTCCTGTAGGAAGGTACCTCCTGACTATGGTTGCCCCCTACTTTTTGCCCTGTGTTTTAGCTGGTTTTGGACATAGTCGACCTGGGACCCTGCCAATCAGGACCCCAGGCCTACTGCTCTCTCTTTAAAATGGATTCCATGTACCCTAGGTACATTTCCAATTGGTACTGGGCCACCCTATCAGACCCTGTAACTCAGGGCATGGGTGTACCCAGGGCTGCCAGGGGCTGAAGCATGTATTATGCCACCCCTGGCTGGCCTCCTAAATTTGACACAACTGGCTGCATGACAGCTGGGGCAAAGTCGTGTAATCACCCTTTGCTGTAGGTGTAGTATACCTATACCTAACCCTAAAATGGACACACAGATTCCTATCAGTCACTCCTATGGCAGGCCTTGACAATCCTGAAGGCAGAGTGCTTGGAATCGTGTGAGATGGTGCTCTGGCATGAGCTGCGCCTGTCTGCAGCTTGCGGAACCAGGTCCTAATAGCTGTTCCATGATATCGCATACCATATACTCTTAAGTGCATTATAATCCTCGCGGTTAAATGCTAACTTTGGTATTGCTTTATCAAAACATGTCGAGTAAGGTGTCATACGAATTGGAATACTAACTCCTCGCCAATTCTGGCGACGGGGTTAGCATTCCACCCTTCTAGAGGGACACGACATGTATGTAACTGTGAACCCCGGTTAAAGTTAAACGAAGCCTCAGCTCCACAAAATGGATGCTGCCACCACAGACACGAGTCTGACCCCCTGCAGCTGGGAGTCCTTCCAGCGAGGGGAGCCTGGACAAAGGGTTTCCTGTCAGGGGCGGTGCTAGCACCGTCCCAGACATGGTTTTGTGTATCCTGGGTAGGCAGGGCTTTTCAGGAAGGTGACTGCTGAGTGGCACCCCGGTGCTCACTACGCATAGGCCGGTCTGAACCAGTTCCAGGGGCACACCAGCCCCTGGCCTGGGGAAGTCCGGCATGGCAGAGGGGTGTAACCACCCCCCTCCTAGTCCCACCCATAGGCAGGACCTAGTCACCGGGTCAGCCCCCTTTTTTAGTATAAAGATGGGAGCGGGCCCCCTGTTAAAATTAGATCATCTTTGGAATCAAGACACGACTTTCTGCGAAAGGACTTCACGATTTCTTCATCAAGATTCTCCCTTGTGGCTAAGGAGTAGTCACCCTGCATCCGCAGGCACCATCCTAAAGAACACTGCGGTCTGCTGCAAGTCCTTCATCACGAATCCGACGACCCAGCTCGACGAGACCCGGCTTCCCTGGCACCTCTGACCTCTACTCACCTCTACAGCCAAGCTGAGAACCGTGAGTGCGACGAGACCTCGAGGGACCGACGATCGCCAAGACTGCACGACTTCTTTGCAACAAGCCCACCGTGTGCTCCACTGGTGAGTGCTTTGGGGTCCGAGAAGCCCCAACCCTGAGCAGCTCCAGCACCGAAGATCAGCCCTCCAGCATCTCCACGATCTGCGTGGGGCCCTTCTGCTGTTTGCTGTGCACCGCGTTGTTTGGCTACTAGCCGGCTGGCTTGTGGCCTTCTGAACGACGCCCGACGACATCACTGCTGCTGGTCTGGTTGCTCCAGACTGGCCCTTGCTTTCTTCTTTAAGAGAGGCACCCCGGACCCTCCTGGTCCACTCCAGACGCCATTTTAGGTCCACCGCGTGGGCTTGAATTTGCCAAGGCTTTGTTGCCCAATCCTGGGTCCAGCGACGCCGACAGCTTCTATCTTCGTGGGACAGCTCGATCCTCCTTCCTGGTCGCCGACAACGCCTCCTGGTCCGTGAGATCTCCGAGCACAGCGTCACCCACACGCCTTGTCGAGGTGGCTACCATCCGGTGCCCTCCTGGTGCCCACTGACTACTGGTTAGTAGTCTCGAACTTGGTCCCCTCTGCTTTCAGGTGTCATCTTCCATCGATCCAGGCTTGGATCCACCGAACTTTCTTCACTGGTCGCCTGCCAGCAACTTCTTTCTTCCAGGCTCCTGGTCCGTCAACGAGGATTCCCGACGTCTTTTGAGTCCTATGCAGCTGCAGCCCCTGGGCTAGGTAACTTCGGCATTTCGGTGCCCCAGCATAGCCTCACTATCCAAGGGTCACAATCTACTTTCGTATTCTCCCTACCAGGTCGGGTTCGCCCGAGAACACTAACTTTGCAATTTCTAGCTACCATAGACTTTGTCCCGCATCTCGCGTGAGAGTGCACACACTGCACTCGAGTCCCCTGGGTCTCCTAGAAGTAATCTAACAATTCTATAGTCAAGTCCTAGCGATTCCAAAGCCTATTAGTACTGTACTTACCTGCTAGTAATTTCGCATTCCACTTTTCAAGTATATGGTTTTCCGTGCCCCTCGGGCATTTGTATATACTGTGCTAACTTAAGTATTTTTGTAAGAGTTTTGGTTTGTGCTTAGTACCCTGTCCTCATAAAGAGTACAGGGCTGTTGTGATCTTTAATAAATAACTGTTTATTTTCATAACACTTGTGTGGTGTCCTTCCACTTGGTGTTCAAGGGGTATATGTGGTATAACAGCTGGCTTAACACGCCCTCTCGAGTCTTTAGCCTTAGACTGCTCGTATCCACGCTACTAGGATAGCTGGTCTATAAGGTTGACTTACAACCAATCATCAATAAGGGTTGCTGGACTGATACATAGTGTTCACTAGAATAGTGACCACTGCATATCAGGCCACCTACTCACATTGGTGAGCAGCGGTTGGGATTTGAGCTTGCTGTTGTTTTACCACACGTATCCTAAGAATATCTTGTTGAAAGATCACATAAGTACTGTTAGTACATATAACTAAACTTAGAATACTCTGAGTTCTACTGAACCAGCTGTTGCAGCTCCTCAAGGCCTAGCACACCTTGGCTGCAACTCTTAGCAAGGGATCAGTAGGTAAACACATAGTGTAGGTAGGTGCATCACTTACACCACACTAGAATCAGCATGTCAGACAAAGGAGGAAACTCTGAGTATCCCCTTGTGTCAGTGGACCCTCCACAGGTCCTTACTTCAAAATATGCTGCTCTTAGCTTCCATGAGATGAGACAAGTGTGTACTCTCAGGAAACTAAAACAGGGGTCTAACCCCACCACTTCCTTTCTGATTGGTCTCTTAGAGGCTTATGATGCCAGTAGGGCTGGTAACCCAGACCCTTCTAATCCAGAAGGAAGTTTGCCCTCCTTACAGGGACCCTTTGATAGCCAGGACCATCCCCTCCAGGAAGCAGATGATGCTGAGGAGGAGGATGAGGACCAGTTGTCAGGGGATGAGGCAGATAAGGGACAGGTAGAAGTCATTAGACTAACCAGGTCCAACTTAAGCAGACATGAGCTTGGTACTGGGGGACTCCTGGGCCCACTCTCAGGTCAGCTTAACATTGGGAATGGACGAGTTAGGTCTCTATCAAGAGGCTCTAACAGATCCTTTCGAACCAATGGCTCTCTCAACTCTTCTCACAGAGGGATGTCTTCCCCTAAGAGGAGAGTGTATGAAGCTGAAGAAAGGGCAATCAAACTGAGGATTGAAAGGGAAGAACTTGCCCAGGCCAAAGAGAGACTTGCCCTTGCTAGAGAGCAAGAATTATGTGGGCTACAGCCCACTGGTGGCAGCAATAAACCTAGCAATAGGGAAAGGAGTTTTGATACAAAGCACCTGAATAAGATAGTGCCCCCCTTTAAAGAAGGGGATGACATCCACAAATGGATTACTGCTTTGGAGAGAGCCTGCACTGTGCAGGGTGTTCCCCAAAGTCAGTGGGCAGCTATCTTGTGGCTCTCCTTTGATGGTAAAGGTAGAGATAAGCTCCTCACTACTAGAGTTGAGGATGCTAACAATTACCAAATCTTGAAGAATACACTGGTTGATGGGTTTGGTTTAACCACTGAACAATACAGGATGCTGTTCAGAGACACCCAGAAAACTCAGTCTCAAGATTGGACTGACTTTGTTGATTGTGCCACTAAGGCTTTTGAAGGCTGGCTACTGGGTAGTAAGGTTACTGATTTTAAAGGATTGTATAATCTAATTATGAGGGAGCAAATCTTAAATAATTGTCAGAACCAGTTATTACATCAGCACCTGGTAGACTCTGATCTGACCTCTCCACAGGAATTGGGTAAGAGGGCAGACAAATGGGTCAGAACCAGGGTCAGGCCTAAAAACCAGGGTGGTGACCAGAAAAAGGAATCAACCAAGCCTCAAGAGAAGGGTGGGGATAAATCCACAGAGAAGACTTCCCAAGGGCCCCAAAACTCCAACAAGGGTGGTGGGTCCCAGAACACTCCTTCAGAACAGAAGAAACCTTATTGCCATACCTGTAAACAGGTGGGCCATTACAAAAGTGATGCCAAGCGCCCTAAAAATAGCAATAAGGAAAACATACCCCCAAGTAACACTCCCAGACCTCCTGTTACCACTAGTGGTAATCCCCCAGGTGCTGGGAGTGCCCCCAAGAATGTGGTGGGCATTACTTTGGGCAATCAGGTGGACTATGGCCTAGCCAGGTCCCCTGACCACACTCTTGTCTGTGAGACTGGCATGGGGTTTGCCAACTTCACTACTGGACCCCACCTTTTGGGGAAGTATAGACAAGAAGTTTTAGTGAATGGTCAGAAAGTTGAGGCATTCAGAGACACAGGGGCCAGCATCACCATGGTGATTGACCATCTGGTCCCCTCTGCTCAACTGACCCCTGGTTTTACTTATCAGGTGACAGACATTCATGGAGTGAAGAGAAGGCATCCCATGGCAGTAGTCAAGCTCAGTTGGGGTAATGTCACAGGGCCCATGAGAGTGGCAGTGACAGATAACCTACCTGTAGATTGCTTGCCGGGGAATGACCTGGAACTCTCAGCATGGGCTGAGGTGGAGCAAGAGACTCACTCCAGAATGATAGGCCTATCCAGACAGGTTAGTGGGGCAGTAATAGCTACAGCCCCAGTCCAAGCACCATTCCTCCCTGAAAAGGTTGGGAGGGCAGTGGTAGCCACTGCCCAGGCTCAGACAGACTTTCCAGAACAGGATAGGAGGGCTGTGACAGTCACAGCCCAAACACAAACTGAGTGCCCTCCTGAAAAGGTTGGCAAGGTTGAAATGGTCTCAGCCTCTACTCAAACAGATAGTGAGGTTGTGAAGCCTGAAACAATGGATCACTCCACTCAAACAGAGAGCATTGAGGAGGAAGAAGAGTCTTCCCCCTCCCAGACACTAGGTGAGAGTCAGCCTCCTCAGGGAACTGACTCTACCCCTGTTGAAGGAACTGCCCCAGAGGTAGTCAGGCCTAGCCTGGCAGAACCCCTGATGGCAGTGGACCCTTCCCAGGTGGGACCCAGTCTGGAGCAGGTAACCTGCCCCTCTCTACCCTGCCTCAGTCAGCCCAGGGCTGTGGAGGTCAGGGAGGCCAGTGGTGGACCCCAAAGGGCCCCCTGTCCAAAAGAACTCCTTAATCAGCAGATTAGGATCACTGAAGCTGGTAAACCTAGCCAAGTGAAAATAAATCAGACTCCTGAGGGATCCCCCTTAAAAGTAGTTAGGGACCTCCCACAGCTGGACACTGTTGGGCACAGCCAAACATGGGGCCTAAAAACCCCAGACCTGACCTGTCCCTCCAGTAAGCCAAACAGAGGGACTCAGCCTCCAGCTTTAGGTAGCCAGAGGCTGACCCTGAGAGCTCAGTGCATCTCAGCTAAAGAAAGAAAGGCACACATGATGGATGGTGATTGGAGGAAGTTGAGCCCAAAGGTAGAGGAGCCTCACTTCAGTACTCCATCCCAGCATCAGCCTTCTTCTTTCCCAAGACACACCAAAGGCAGAGATTCCCTATGGTGGAGACCCTCAGATACCCTTAGGGTGAGGGGTTGCCTAGTGGACCATGACACAGGGGGAAACCAAGCCAGAGCTGGTCCTTCCTTATATGGCCACTTAGGTAATAGAGGCTTACCTGGACAAGGATAGCCTTATCTCCTTTCGTTTGGGGGGGGGGGGGTTGTGTAGGAAGGTACCTCCTGACTATGGTTGCCCCCAACTTTTTGCCCTGTGTTTTAGCTGGTTTTGGACATAGTCGACCTGGGACCCTGCCAATCAGGACCCCAGGCCTACTGCTCTCTCTTTAAAATGGATTCCATGTACCCTAGGTACATTTCCAATTGGTACTGGGCCACCCTATCAGACCCTGTAACTCAGGGCATGGGTGTACCCAGGGCTGCCAGGGGCTGAAGCATGTATTATGCCACCCCTGGCTGGCCTCCTAAATTTGACACAACTGGCTGCATGACAGCTGGGGCAAAGTCGTGTAATCACCCTTTGCTGTAGGTGTAGTATACCTATACCTAACCCTAAAATGGACACACAGATTCCTATCAGTCACTCCTATGGCAGGCCTTGACAATCCTGAAGGCAGAGTGCTTGGAATCGTGTGAGATGGTGCTCTGGCATGAGCTGAGCCTGTCTGCAGCTTGCGGAACCAAGTCCTAATAGCTGTTCCATGATATCGCATACCATATACTCTTAAGTGCATTATAATCCTCGCGGTTAAATGCTAACTTTGGTATTGCTTTATCAAAACATGTCGAGTAAGGTGTCATACGAATTGGAATACTAACCCCTCGCCAATTCTGGCGACGGGGTTAGCATTCCACCCTTCTAGAGGGACACGACATGTATGTAACTGTGAACCCCGGTTAAAGTTAAACGAAGCCTCAGCTCCACAAAATGGATGCTGCCACCACAGACACGAGTCTGACCCCCTGCAGCTGGGAGTCCTTCCAGCGAGGGGAGCCTGGACAAAGGGTTTCCTGTCAGGGGCGGTGCTAGCACCGTCCCAGACATGGTTTTGTGTATCCTGGGTAGGCAGGGCTTTTCAGGAAGGTGACTGCTGAGTGGCACCCCGGTGCTCACTACGCATAGGCCGGTCTGAACCAGTTCCAGGGGCACACCAGCCCCTGGCCTGGGGAAGTCCGGCATGGCAGAGGGGTGTAACCACCCCCCTCCTAGTCCCACCCATAGGCAGGACCTAGTCACCGGGTCAGCCCCCTTTTTTAGTATATAGATGGGAGCGGGCCCCCTGTTAAAATTAGATCATCTTTGGAATCAAGACACGACTTTCTGCGAAAGGACTTCACGATTTCTTCATCAAGATTCTCCCTTGTGGCTAAGGAGTAGTCACCCTGCATCCGCAGGCACCATCCGAAAGAACACTGCGGTCTGCTGCAAGTCCTTCATCACGAATCCGACGACCCAGCTCGACGAGACCCGGCTTCCCGGGCACCTCTGACCTCTACTCACCTCTACAGCCAAGCTGAGAACCGTGAGTGCGACGAGACCTCGAGGGACCGACGATCGCCAAGACTGCACGACTTCTTTGCAACAAGCCCACCGTGTGCTCCACTGGTGAGTGCTTTGGGGTCCGAGAAGCCCCAACCCTGAGCAGCTCCAGCACCGAAGATCAGCCCTCCAGCATCTCCACGATCTGCGTGGGGCCCTTCTGCTGTTTGCTGTGCACCGCGTTGTTTGGCTACTAGCCGGCTGGCTTGTGGCCTTCTGAACGACGCCCGACGGCATCACTGCTGCTGGTCTGGTTGCTCCAGACTGGCCCTTGCTTCCTTCTTTAAGAGAGGCACCCCGGACCCTCCTGGTCCACTCCAGACGCCATTTTAGGTCCACCGCGTGGGCTTGAATTTGCCAAGGCTTTGTTGCCCAATCCTGGGTCCAGCGACGCCGACAGCTTCTATCTTCGTGGGACAGCTCGATCCTCCTTCCTGGTCGCCGACAACGCCTCCTGGTCCGTGAGATCTCCGAGCACAGCGTCACCCACACGCCGTGTCGAGGTGGCTACCATCCGGTGCCCTCCTGGTGCCCACTGACTACTGGTTAGTAGTCTCGAACTTGGTCCCCTCTGCTTTCAGGTGTCATCTTCCATCGATCCAGGCTTGGATCCACCGAACTTTCTTCACTGGTCGCCTGCCAGCAACTTCTTTCTTCCAGGCTCCTGGTCCGTCAACGAGGATTCCCGACGTCTTTTGAGTCCTATGCAGCTGCAGCCCCTGGGCTAGGTAACTTCGGCATTTCGGTGCCCCAGCATAGCCTCACTATCCAAGGGTCAGAATCTACTTTCGTTTTCTCCCTACCAGGTCGGGTTCGCCCGAGAACACTAACTTTGCAATTTCTAGCTACCATAGACTTTGTCCCGCATCTCGCGTGAGAGTGCACACACTGCACCCGAGTCCCCTGGGTCTCCTAGAAGTAATCTAACGATTCTATAATCAAGTCCTAGCGATTCCAAAGCCTATTAGTACTGTACTTACCTGCTAGTAATTTCGCATTCCACTTTTCAAGTATATGGTTTTCCGTGCCCCTCGGGCATTTGTATATACTGTGCTAACTTAAGTATTTTTGTAAGAGTTTTGGTTTGTGCTTAGTACCCTGTCCTCATAAAGAGTACAGGGCTGTTGTGATCTTTAATAAATAACTGTTTATTTTCATAACACTTGTGTGGTGTCCTTTCACTTGGTGTTCAAGGGGTATATGGGTGGAGGCATAATTTCATTTAAATTTAAAAATTACCTCCTGAACCCCCCGAATCCCGCGCTGCACGGACAGCACATCAGCCTCCCCCCAGAGCAACCGGCCAGTTCAGGGCGCTCTTGCCGGGACAGCGAAGGAAAACGGCGGCGGCCATTTTGGGTAGGGCTAGAGACTATAAAAATAGTAGAAGGACTCCGTTCGCGAGATATTATGCCACTTGATGCCTGAGGCTTGAGCCGGGCAGATGCTTTGACTTGAATTTTAAAAATCTTTTAAATACTTTGTGCAATACCACCTCCTTTGTGTCCTTTCCCCCCCCCTGCACAGCGCGCGGATTTAACGCAGCGCGTGTCTCCACCTATTGAGGGTGGAGGCATAATTTCATTTAAATTTAAAAATTACCTCCTGAACCCCCCGAATCCCGCGCTGCACGGACAGCACATCAGCCTCCCCCCAGAGCAACCAGCCAGTTCAGGGCGCTCTTGCTGGGACAGCGAAGGAAAACGGCGGCGGCCATTTTGGGTAGGGCTAGAGACTATAAAAATAGTAGAAGGACTCCGTTCGCGAGATATTATGCCACTTGATGCCTGAGGCTTGAGCCGGGCAGATGCTTTGACTTGAATTTTAAAAATCTTTTAAATACTTTGTGCAATACCACCTCCTTTGTGTCCTTTCCCCCCCCTGCACAGCGCGCGGATTTAACGCAGCGCGTGTCTCCACCTATTGAGGGTGGAGGCATAATTTCATTTAAATTTAAAAATTACCTCCTGAACCCCCCGAATCCCGCGCTGCACGGACAGCACATCAGCCTCCCCCCAGAGCAACCGGCCAGTTCAGGGCGCTCTTGCCGGGACAGCGAAGGAAAACGGCGGCGGCCATTTTGGGTAGGGCTAGAGACTATAAAAATAGTAGAAGGACTCCGTTCGCGAGATATTATGCCACTTGATGCCTGAGGCTTGAGCCGGGCAGATGCTTTGACTTGAATTTTAAAAATCTTTTAAATACTTTGTGCAATACCACCTCCTTTGTGTCCTTTCCCCCCCCTGCACAGCGCGCGGATTTAACGCAGCGCGTGTCTCCACCTATTGAGGGTGGAGGCATAATTTCATTTAAATTTAAAAATTACCTCCTGAACCCCCCGAATCCCGCGCTGCACGGACAGCACATCAGCCTCCCCCCAGAGCAACCGGCCAGTTCAGGGCGCTCTTGCCGGGACAGCGAAGGAAAACGGCGGCGGCCATTTTGGGTAGGGCTAGAGACTATAAAAATAGACGGCTATGACTCCGCGCAGCGGACGCGCTCAGCGGGCACGCCGCATTCACGCCGGAGTCAAGCCGGAGTCCAGCCCGTCTGCGCCCGTCCGCGCACAGGCCGGGCGCAGGGCCAGGGACCCTGTAAAAAATGTCATACCCAGGCGCTATGATAGACAAGACCTGCTGGCCTTACAAACAAAGCCCTGTTGTGACTCAAATAATTTTGATCCCTCATACTGGGCAGGACCAGTGAGCTGCCAGGCCTGCCGCCACACTTTTCTGTGGTCCCAGGTTTCGGCCTTCTCAACACCCCAAGATAGTTTTAAAGCTGCCCTAATAAATGCCAGATCTGTACCGAGGCATGCCCAGCATATCCAGGACCTATTGATAGATGACAACTTAGATTGTCTCTTCATTACGGAGACATGGCTTAAACCCTGGTGCACCCCAGATGTGGTTCATGCCCTGCCCCCTGGATATGGTATACAAAGAGTAGATAGAGAGAATGAACAACGTGGTGGAGGAGTGGCCATCATATATAGGGACTCCTTCAGCTGCTCGACGGTACCACTGCAAGAGTTAACAGATGCAGAAGGGATGGGTTTTATAATTAAAATCAATGACAACTTCTCCTTCTCGGGGGCTTTGATCTACCGCCCACCAGGACCCTGTGCGGGTTTCCTGAGTAACATAGGAGAGGTGCTCAGCCCATTGATACTTAGGTATTCTAATTTCACTCTGATGGGTGACATAAACATCCACCTAGAGTCCACAACCGATACTTCTGCCGCCTCCTATCGGGAAACCATGGAGGTCATGGGCCTGACTATCCAAGACACCCTAGCCACCCATGAGGCAGGGCATACAATAGATTGCATTGCCACTAACCTAGACGCTTTGACAACTAACCCCCTTAGACCCCAAATATGGACTGACCATATGCTGATTCCTTTTACGTTCCCTCTTATGTCCTACCGAGAAAACGATTATAAAAAGGAACACAGCATGGTCACAAGGGATGAATGGAAAACGATATTGTCCCACCCAGAACTTATAACCATAGCCAGGAACTGTAGACCCCAGCTGGTAGTACCTGCTAATCCCATCAGTTTCAGAACATGGATGAATGATCTGAAAGGCACAGTTGGGCAGGGAAAAAACAGAATGAGGCAGGGTAGAAAGAAAACATCTGCACCCTGGTTCGATCGAGATCTCAAAGACAAACAAGGGGAGCTCAGAAGAGCTGAAAGAAGCTGGCGGAAAAATTACTCTAGCCTAGAACGCAGCAAATACAAAAGGATAAAAAATGCCTATCATGCGCTGATCAAACAAGCAAAAAAAAGGTACTTCTCGTTGGCAATAGAAACAGCCAGCAGCAAACAAAAGGAAATATTCAAAATTGTCAACGGCTTTAACAAACCTAAATGTTTAGCGCAGGATATCCCGCCCTCGCAGGCACTCTGTGATAAGATCGCAGATTTCTTTGAGGGAAAAGTACAGGGGCTGACGAAGGACTTTGATGTTCCTATATTAGAGCCCAGAATAGAGGAGGATATAGTGAGGCAAGGAGCCATGCAGCTGAAAACTTTCCTTCCAGTTAGCCTGGAGGATACCAAAAGAGGAATTCTGGCAACAAAATCCGGATCCCCCTTTGACCCCTGTCCAGTTAGACTCTTACACCTCATTGTGGACATCGCCAATCCAATAATAAATGCCATTGTCAACACCTCACTGTCCACAGCCAAAGTCCCCCCAGAGTGGAAACTGGCAGCGGTGAAACCACTGCAAAAAAAACAACTCCCTGACCCCACCACATTGTCGAACCTACGACCCATCTCACTACTTCCGGCCCTGTGTAAAGTCACAGAGTCAATTGTAAATAAACAACTTACTCGTTTCTTGGAAGATAGTGATGCATGGCACCCTAACCAGGCAGGTTTCAGGGTCCAACATTCCACCGAATCGGCCCTCCTCTTCACCACAGAAACTATCCGCTCAGCCCTAGACCAAGGTAAGAAGGCCGTCTTGATTTTATTAGACCTATCGGCGGCCTTCGACACGGTCTCACATGCCATCCTATTAGACCGGCTAATAACATCTGGCGTCACAGGGACAGTGCTTGAGTGGATAAGAAACTTTTTAAGTGACAGGAGGCAAGTGGTGACCCTGGGGGAATTCTGCTCCAGTGAAAAAGCGCTGTTGACGGGAGTCCCGCAGGGTTCGAGCCTGAGCCCGACCCTGTTTAATGTTTATACCGCACCCCTGATAAAATTGATTTCGTCATTTGGCATAGACGCTATAGCCTATGCCGATGACACACAACTTATCCTGGTAATGGATAAGGATAACCAAGCCTGGGAGGAAAATCTCAAAGGTTGCCTAACGGCCACCTTCGAATGGATGAGTCTAAACCATCTGAAATGCAACACAGGCAAAACAGAGATCATGCCTATAGGCCCAAATAATGAGTTCATCCCACGATTATGGTGGCCAGAAAAAGCTGAAATACCACCTCATACAACCAACTTGGCCCGTAATCTGGGGGTGCATTTTGACTCTGACCTGTCTTTTAGACAACAAGCGGCTAGAGTGGCAGGCATGTGCTTTGGGGTAATAAAGGGACTGAGAAAGTTCTTTGATCTTCTGCCCCTTGAAGCAAGGAAAACAGTTATGGTTGCACTAGTAACATCACGCATCGATTACTGTAATAGCCTCTACGCTGGTACAAATAAAGCTGTCACACACAAACTTCAGATGGTGCAACATGCAGCTGCGAGGTTGGTTTTATAGTGGCCGAAAAGATCATCTGCAACCAAAGCCCTTAAGGCATTACACTGGCTGCCTATTACAAAAAGGGTCTTGTTTAAAGTACTCTTAATTAGTTTTAGAGCTGTCCACAACCTAGGCCCATCCTACCTGAGGAAAAAATTCAGCAGATACTGCCCAACCAGAGCACTGCGTTCTTCAACGGCCAACCTGCTTACTGTCCCAAGTTTCAGACTTAAAACTCGAGGGGGTAAATCCCTGGCGGTACTGGGAGCAAAAGCATGGAATACCCTTCCCCCCCAGTTGAGATTACTGGATAAAGAAATAGATTTCCGTAAACACCTAAAAACCTGGATCTTTAATCTACAAGATACGACTGCCAAAAGCCTAGTGTAATTCGGGTCTCGGTCAAGTAAGCATAGGAACTACCTAACATCTGGTGGTCCTTTCTGGGCGCCTAGATGCTCCTTGGAGCGATTGTCGCGTGTTATAAATTGGTATTTACATTACATTACATTACATTACATTACATATGTGGTATAACAGCTGGCTTAACACGCCCTCTCGAGTCTTTAGCCTTAGACTGCTCGTATCCACGCTACTAGGATAGCTGGTCTATAAGGTTGACTTACAACCAATCATCAATAAGGGTTGCTGGACTGATACATAGTGTTCACTAGAATAGTGACCACTGCATATCAGGCCACCTTCTCACAACTCCTATCTAATTCTTTTTCTGCCTCTCAAACTCCAGCCTCCTCTGCTTAATTCACCACTTTTCTTTTACAGCGCTGGGACGCCCCTGGGTAGCCATCGCGCTATATAAATTCTCCTTCTAATCTATTCTATTCTATTCTATTCTATTCTATTCTATTCTATTCTATTCTATTCTATACTGGGTTTATTCCTGATACTCTGGAGGAGGGGTTCCTGAAAGATGTTGAATAAGAGGGTGGACAAAGGGCAGCAATGGCTGCCTCCCAATTGGATTTGAATTGGGGCCAATGGCCGTTGACCATCACCTTTGCCTGGGGGGGGGTGCCATAAAGTGGTGCGAGCCATCCTCTCAGTCTGTCACCAAAACCAAAGCGGTCTAGCACTGTGAAAATCATACTCCAGTCCACCCTATCAAATGATTTTTCAGCATCCAGGGAAAGTAGGGCTGAGACTCTTCCCTTTTTCCTGGCCATGTTGATAAGGGGGAATGCGAGGTTGGTCTTGTCGCTAATGTTGCAACCAGGGACAAAACCTTAATCTGTATAGATCAAGTCAGGCAGCAGGTCATCGAGGCAATTAGCAAGAACATTTGCAAATAGTATTAGGTCTATGTTGTAGGAAGGATAAGGGCTGTAGGAGGGGCAAAGTTTGGAGTCTTTCCCTCGTTTCTCTATGAGCGCAATGGAAGCATCTGTCATACTGGTGGATGCCCCCGCCTATCCACGGTAAAGAAGATCATTAGGATCGGAAGAAGTTGGGGGCGCAAAGCGCTAATAGAAATTGGGGTGAAGCTTTAGAGATCTTGAGTTGGCCCATCCTTTTGAGAATGTTACCCTCTTCTATATGAGCCTCAAGCTCCGCAGATAAAGAGAGCCTTGGCAGGGTGAAAGAGTTCAGAAATGTCCCTTTGCGGAGGCATTGGGCTGGTTGGCCATGCAGAGCAATTTGTAGAAGGACCATGCATGCTTAAGTGTGGCTGCCTTCTGGATGAAATGGCACCTAAAGACCGCCTTGTGTGCATTCCAGACCACCCATTTGTCAATAACTCCTGTGTCATGTTGCAAGTATTTGTAGAGTGGCATTTAGTTTGGTGCTATCATGACCAAGTCACAGAGGAGACAGTTGTTGAGGTGGTAGCATCCCTGTCATGACTTCCTGTCCATGCCCCGGCAGAAACTCAAGGTAATAGGGTCACAGTAAGAGAGGAATGGGGGAGCTGGTCCGCCTTGAGTATGGAGTGCTCCAGGTGTTTATCAAGGAAGATCAGATTGATGTGTGTGTGTAAGTTTGGTGCACCACTGTTGCTTTTCGAAGCCATTATTTTCATTCGGGTGCAATTCAAGTTGGTAGCCTACAATTACATATTTCTGCAATGTAAACTCCGGCAACAAATCTTTTTGAAAATTATTCTCCACAAACCTCCATTTTCCTGAGCTTTTTGTTTTACACTTTAGTTTATGCACATACACCAATACATTTTAGTGGTAAATAAAAAGTCAAAGGCCTGTAAAAGCAGTGGTGCTGGGACAGATATCAGAGTGGAGGTATTGCCATCAAAGTTACATCACTGAAGCAGAAGTTGCAGAGATTTGGCTATTACGCATTTCATTGAAAACACAGAATTCATGCAAGAATTCCCATTCTGCTACGGAATGAAGTTACCTACTGTACCCACAACCCTTTGGTAAATTACATTTACCTTCACATGCTAAATAAATAACATATAACAAATTCACAAAAGTGAACTTTGAAAAACATCAGGCAATGAGAGAGGTGAGGATTTTGGGGTCACCCCTCACCTAGGGGGAGGGCAAGCAGATGCCTTGAACACAAACAGCATATCATGCTGAACGATTCTGTGGTGGTCACATCCTCCTAGGACCACCCCAAGCAAAGGTATGGGTAAAAATACAATGCAAACCAAAGGCCCAGCAAAGCATTATGGGGCAAGTTTCTAGAGTTTAGTGAGTATTATAGTATTAGCTCCCAGCTGAGCCCAGAGCCTGCCCCTTGAGGAGTGTTTTGATAATGGATACCATAATATTCACTGCACTCTAGAATATCGTCCCATAATGCTTTGCAGGGCCTTTGGTTGGGATTGTATTTTTGCCCATACCTGTGCTTGGGGTGGTCCTAGGATGATGGGACCACCACAAATAATTCAGCGGGATGTGCTCTTCGTGTTCAAGGCATCTGCTTGGTTCTCTCCCTAGGTTAGTGAGGACATCAAAATCATCACCTCTCTCACAGCTTGCTGTATTTTCATTTTCACTTTTGTGAGATGATTATATGCATTTTAGCATGTGGTAGAGTTATTTGTTGTTTTATCAAGGGTATGAGGTTTCTGTTTTATTAATTGTGGTGGGTCGGAATGGAGTTGCGGGGTATTCACGGAATTCCGTGTAGTGGTACTCCGCCAACTACACCCACCTTTACCAAATACAAGTGTAGCAAATAGGTTCTGTCCATTCAGCCTGAGAGTGGTACAGGAAGTGTAGTATATAGCCTGTAGTGCATTTTAGAGCACACTGTTTCA
Source organism: Lissotriton vulgaris (assembly GCF_964263255.1). Classification (NCBI taxonomy): domain Eukaryota; kingdom Metazoa; phylum Chordata; class Amphibia; order Caudata; family Salamandridae; genus Lissotriton; species Lissotriton vulgaris. The sequence continues at coordinate 325,662,126 of NC_141685.1, forward strand.
CGTATATTAATATAATCTAAGTATGGTGTGATACCACACTGTCATTTACAGAGAGCACATTTTCTATTGAAATGGCCGCTAAATTTGCACAGACATGAAGTTTTACTGATAAAACTATGTAGTGCACAAATGATTAAATATGGAAATTGGGTTTCATCTAATATTTATTAAGAAGAAAAGTGTCATAATCTATTATGACCCTATTAAAATCTTTGTTTTCATCACAATCTAGAATTACAAAAAGTGCCTCATGTGGGCTTTCCTAATGACTGGAATTTTTGTAATATTTGTACAGTAAATCTGCAGGTATTTCAATGTTGTTTGTGAGGTAGAATAACATTTACATCCTACAGCCTTTCCTTTCACACTCCCTGTATCCCAGCAAGATGGTCACATAGTTCACAATCCTCTCACTTTGTAGTTGCAGAAGGACAGGAAAAGTAAACACCAATCTCCATGTTATAGGAATAAGCAGCAACTTGTCAGAAGACATAGCCTGACATTTGACCTCTGTCTTTCAACACACAATAAATGTGACCAGATAAAAGCTAAATTTAAAGTCTTCTTTATGCTCATTCACCTCGTGAAATTCAGCATGAATATTTTCGGGGTGATGAAGCACCCCACACACTTCCAGCACCTATGTGCAAATGTTCAAGCTTCACACTGAAGCAAAAATCTATGCAGTTTGTTATGTCTGAGTAGCTATCAATTGACTGTGTGAACTTGTAGTGTAGTTCCTAGTTTCCCACTGGGCCCTGCGCATTGGAATAACATAAACAGTAGTATCGACGTGGAACTGCGGATAATCCAGGCCTCCACTGACTATGCTAAACTTAATTGGGTGTGTTACCAACTAGCTCAGAGGTCACTGGAAACGTTCTTCTCTGCATAGGAAGTGATCAGCTTCCTTGGCACAGACAAGAAGGGATTCAGTTTTCCAACAACCGTGCAACATGACAACTTTGCTCCTCAGATCAAGAGTCAATCTCTAGGGTCGTGTGAAACAATAGACATGTATTTCACTCAGTCAGTCTAGTGCAGTTTACTTTCACGAGATGTAGAGAATAGAGAGACAGGCGTTTGTCAATAAAGGGTTAACATTTATTGAACAGTCTTTCTTCTCGTACAAGAGAAATGTATTGCCACAATTGCAAGACTTGTTGTTATAAAAAGTACGTACAGTAAGATAAGTATTGCGAAATAGAACTGTAAAAGCATTGATATGGTTTCTTAGCCATACAATGGTTTAAAAGTAATAAAACATATATACAGTCATATATACATTAGGCTAACATACTCAACTGGTGCTTCTAACTAAGCCTACCCCAGTGTGCCTGACCTAAGCCTAACACGTGGAAGGGGAGTAAGTAAGTAGCTTTAAGTTAAGTTGGTTTTGCCAAGGTTTGTTTCAAGAATTCTCGTCTAAGGGTTTAGTCAACACCATACCTCTGAATAGAATGATGGAGGATTGGTATCTCCTTCAGGGGTCACTCTCGATATCCCAGTCACCCGCGAGGGTAGACCGGAAACGCCGGGGCTGGATTTCTCTGCAGGAGAAAGGCAGCGGGTCTCTTCAGCGCGTCGAGGAAGGAGGGGGGACAGCGTCCGCGGGCAGCTGGAATCTGCTGGATGTCTTCGCAGAGGGACGGCTGTTCAGCTCCTAAGCGTACTGCACCATCGTTCGCGCTTTAGCAGCGATAATGGTATCAGTAGCTTCACCACCACAGGGACAGCAGGCTGCAGCGACAGAGTGCTAGATTCACCAACACGGGGTCTTGCAGGCAGCTAGCATCAGCAACAATAGCTCCTTGCTTAAGGCAGCGTTGGTAATATTTATACCTGACAGGTGCCGGGTTTGACACAAGTTTGCTGGACATAAGACGTCAATTAAAGATGTCACTAGGAAGTGATAGTTATCAGTTGCTCATTAGAGTTCCATTACTAATCAAAACACAGCAAGCGGGGATTTCCAGGTTTGCTGAGTTTTTATCTTGTAGAAGAACTCGGAGTGTTAATCTAGGAATATCAGATAGTGATTTCTGCTCTGTCATTGCACTAATTGGTCGCAAAGGAAGTGGCAGAGAACTATGCTGGAATGTGGCTCTGTTCGTGTGAGGCCAGAGATGACTTTTCTGAAAATCGCACTTGAACGGTTATGCCAATATAGGGAATAAATGGATTTATAGCCGAATAGGGGCATAAGGTCACAGTATCGATCAGGAACCTAGATAAACACGCAACACCCACTCCACGTATTCATGTCCATCAAATTACTAAAACTAAAGCAATTAGATGCATGTGTAACATTGCCCACCCCAAAATACATAAATGCATTCGAAATAGGCGTACTTGAAATACATGAAATTTAGGTACTGTACGTTTTTTAAAGCATAGAATCATTCAAAAACTATTGCATATGAAATCAATGAACGATTATGCATAAGAATTACACATGAAGTATCTCTAACAGAAGAAGGGCGAGATAAATCATCACATATAAATGCATTGTAATAACATGTGCTAGAGGCTGGTGTAATATTGTTATGTCTCTAGATGTGTTTAGAAATAGAAGTGTGAAGCTTCTGTTCTCTAAGAATAGTTTTTACGCTAAGCAAAGAATTGTTCATGCCAAAAAAAAGAAAGGTCAATATTAGAAAAATTGTCCAAATCAAAAAAAAAATTTAATGCTTGAACAGGGAAAAATAGAGTTCCAAAGCTTTTTGCAGTTTTTGTTGATCAAAACTGAAGGCCGAATTCAGAGTTCATGGGAACGCTGTGTGTCGGAAAAGCTTCTAAAAGTTATTGTTTCTGTACGGGTGAGAACATCGTATCAGACAGGCTCTCAAAGAATTTGTCTACAAATTCAGGTGATAGTTCAACCAAATTAGATAGCGCTGTAACTTGGCAGGTGTGAGAATGATTGCTGTCATCATAGTCGGGACCAGCAATGCTCACAGAACGTTGTACCTGGATGATGTTGCTTTTGTTACTCGCTCCACTGTTACCACTTGGTTGTAGCACAGGAGTCTCCACGAATGCCGTCATCAGGATTGGTAGCCGCTGGGGACAACACAATGCGTGAGCCGGTATTGGACTGAGCAAAGTATCGACGTCCATTGGTACTGCTGATGGAAGTGAAAGACAGATGTCCAACACGCATTCATCGCCGCAAAGCATGCACCGTATCACAGGTAAAATGCAATTTTGCCATATCGGTCTGAATGAAAGGAACCAGGTCATGTTTAGATCTCTCAGCCTGGCCAATCCAAGGACGTTAGTTATCCTGTCCCGGTAGCGCATTGCTAGGATTGTCTCTTCCATTCCCATGGGAGCTATGTCTGAGCCGAGGCTTGCCATAACGAAGCAGGAGGGTCAAAAATAAAATCCCTGCTACAAGTCCCAAAAATAATGGTATGCCGCCAAAAACAGAGTGAACAAAATTAGGAACGATTCCCAAAATTGCCTGGAAGGGTGTTAGAAGTCCCGTAAAGACTGTCTTAAATATGCCTGGGATGCTTGTTGCACTAGACATGTTAAGGAGTTGACTGAACATTTCTACGAAATGCACGGGGCAATTTGTTGATAAAAGGTCATGAACTTCAGTAGCTGTCCTTGCAACTAGAAGATCATATGTCTCTTTAGATGACGTTATAGGCACTGTTGTCTGTAAAAGTACAGATTTCATTTTGCTTAATGTATCAATTCGTATAGAATAGAGATTCAGACGAGGCCAGATGGGAGTCACTGTGTCTGCAGGCCCACTCGGAAACAATGCTTGCATACAGCATTTGACCATGGATGTTACTTCTACTAGATAACTTTTCCCTGGCACGAGGCCACAACATCTGTGATCCGTTCCAAGAATGTAACTCCCGTTCGAAAGTTGCATAAAGAAGGGCTCTATCTGAGTTGCAGGTGTGACTAGCTGGTGGCATGAAAGGTTGTTAGAATTTCCATCACATGCTCCGTGTAAATTAATACCCTGACACAAAAGTATACCGCTTAGTGAATGTTTACAGTTCTCACCACTAAGAAATACATTTTTGTCGCTGTCACTGTAGCAAGAATGAGTGTATGGTAATTTCCATTCAGATTTTACATATCCTTTACCCAATTGTTCATATTGGCCAGCAGGTATGTACTCAAGGAACTTTTTAAATCGGAAAGTTGTTATCGGAATTGTGATAATTCCGTGTATTATCCATTCAATGACAGGACTCTCTGACATTGTCAATGGTAATCTCTCGAGTTTTTCGATGCTCAGGATTGTATAGTCTGCTCCTTTCTGTGCCAAACTGATCTGTTTATCAGTAAGGTTAAAACTGGAAAATAATGACGTCGTGTTGATTAAACGCCAAGGCACATAGGCTGAACGAAGATTTTGCAGCGTCCAGCCTAGTTTTATAATAGAGCGTAATTGAGACTGGCCATGTTGTAACATTAGCAAGTCTCTGTCTATCACATCAAAGGCAGAGGATACAATATTGTCCAACGAATATATTCTGGAAGACAGAGTCATTAACCCATTGTCTACTACAGAAAGTGATTTCTCTAAATTAATACGATCAATTTCTCGTATTTTTTCAGCAGTTTCAATTTGCTTTACTTTCCAAGCCTCGTTGTAAGCAGCATAGATACTGGTCGCTATGAAACGCTTTTGACGCTGTTTGCGTGGTCCAAGAATGAAATCGCGCAAATCAGCACCATCTTTTAGTAAAGACAAGAGTTGCTTAATTTCAGCCAGTGTGGATGTTGTTAGCCATTCAAGGCAGAGTTTCCCTACACTGTATGTTGTTATAATCCCTGGATGTTGTCTCTGGGAATATCTCGAGTCTAATCTGGTCATTTTTAACCCCTGTGTTTTATTCAGGAATCTATCTTGACAGCTATTTGTGTCTGTAGGCCAGATTAACCACTTTTTCCAATCAGGATGCGTTCTGTTGAAATGTAAAATTTGTGACACGTCTAACTCAATATCTGTGGTTGTATTCTCAGGTATTGGCTTTGGTATAGACGGTGTTTTAAGGTCTTTGATCTTAGATAGGCCAAGACAAGATGTTTGGTGTATTGTGTCATTTAAAAACAACATTTGTTCTGGTATCATGCAGGTTCTAAATAGTGCTTTAATGCCTTGCACCTGCCAATCTTTTGTACCCCAAATTGTTTTCGTTTCAATATTATTTTTCCAATAATCAAAACCAAATGTCATCATTTTGTCATAAGATGCTTCTGAATATATCAATTTAGAATTTGTCAGCATTGTTTTCAGTCCTGTTTTATCTAATAGTTTGTAATAAAACGTTTCTGCACTACTGGTGTTAAACCCTGAGAAGTATTTGAATTTCTCAAAAAATGCTTTAGAACTGCTTTTAGGTGGTGTAGAACAATGTTCCCATTGATTATACATAAAAACATTTCTAGGCTGTGCAGATTTATGCAAGTAATGATCCCCATAGTGGGTGTAACAGAATAACTGCTCATAACTAGATGAACCTTGTAAATAATCATGATCTGTGAATCTAGCTGACATTACTAAATCAGCCATCATGTCATTAATACTGTTAAAGTCCCAATCATCAGAGAATGTACCAGGTGTCACAAAGTTACTTAAGGAAACCTTTAGTTGATGAGGATACTTCAGGATTTCGACCGGACCATAGATCTCATAGTCTGTTTTCTCCCATACTACCCCACCGGGTATTGGAATTGCTGTGACATTTACTGTTGACAGTTCTCTTTTCTTCACGTGGGATGATCTGTGTGGTTTCAGGACTATGTTGATGTTCTGACTTGCTGTGTCCATTGTAATATATTTTCCCTCAATGAATTTTCCCAAACACAGTACCATGATGAGCCAAAGCAGGAGGAAAAATACACCTAGACCGAACCAGAACTCTAGCCAAGGGGAAATAAGGTAGATTTCCTTTAGTTGATGAAAGAGTTCTGTTGCTTTTTCTTTAAAAGTCTTTTTTGTTTCTGGCATCACTTCGGGGTCATTTAAATCTTCAGAGAAGTTGTCGAAGTTGATGAAATAACCAGAGGCAGTTCTGTCAATTGATGGGATTGTTCTTTCAATCTGTCTTTCGGTAGCACTTTCTGATGCCACATCATTGTAGACTGGTGTTGTTTCTTGACAAACTGTTTCAATCTGTGTTTCAAGAGGCACGAGTTCCATGGCATTATTGCATAGTCCTTCATTGTGCACTGCAGGCTGATCGAATGTGATTAGTCTTTCAGTTTGAACCTCTTGGATTGTTGCAAGTTTGGGTATTCTGTTGTTTCTTGGGAGTCCACTGGGCCTACTGTTGATTATAGGCCACATGCTTGTGGTTTTATCAGATCGATAGACACGACTCTGTTCTCCTTTTTACCAGCAAGGGGCGGTAGCACAACTGATCTTGTTCCGGTGACTGCTAAGACAGGTACTGCTTTTCTGTAAGAAGGCCCAAATTCCTTCTTAACCGCGATCTTTTCTCTGACTAGATCCCCAATCTTTGGAATCCAGACAGGCCTTGCTGGGGCTGTTGCTGGTGGTGCCTCGTCAGTGGTACTTGGCTGTTGCTTTAACTTTATGTTGCTTAATGATTTTCTTGTTTCATTCAGTTCCTGTAAAACAGCCAAACGATCCTTTACATCAAAGTGCGTTGTTTCTTCTTGTACCACTGACATCTGACTATCGAGGACCTGAACACGCATTCTAATTCCGAACAATAGTTCGTATGGGCTTAAACCTTTTAGAGAAGTTCTTGGCATGTTGTTAAGACTAGTTTGGACACTTATTAAATGTTTGACCCACCCAGCGCCTGAACCTAATACCTTCGCTGTTATAGATTGCTTTATGTCACGGTTTTTTCTTTCTACCACACTGTTCCCTTCGGGGTGCGACGGACAAGAATACCGCAACCCAATTCCCATGCTGGCCATTGCCTCCTTATAAGCTCGAGAGCTGAAAGCAGGACCCTGGTCAGAATGGAATGTGGTAATTGCGTATGTGCCGATAAAGACTCGCAAATCTTTTATAACCATTCTAGCGTCAGCCGAGAGCTGGGGGCCTCATTTTTTAAGTGAGTTTAGCCTTAACTATTTAATAGGACGCAGGATGGGGTGTAGGCAGCGTTACGCTCTTTCTGATTGGTAGCCGGTAGCAAGGTTCGCTACTGCGATCCCTATTGCAGTTTTCACAGTTGTTTGCATATATTTGGTGTTCTACACTCATTCCCGGCCACCAGAATACTGATTGTAATTCAGTCAGTGATTCCTTGATCTCTCTGTGCCTAGGACCCAAACCCATATGTGCGTCTACTATTAAAAATATTCTCCTGTTCGTGTTTGGAATTACTCTGTCCCCCACTCCAGGGATTCGAGCAAAAGGAACGGAGTTTGCATCGATTATGTATGCATAATTGAGTGGATAGTTTACGGGTAGTGCTGCACAGTCGCCTTTTACGGTCGTTTTTACTGCCAGCATGGTTTCCCCGTCTATGTATTTATCTGTACGCTTTTTTGTGGCTACGGAAGCCGGTTTAGTTGCTTCCGCTTTGGCTGTTTTAGCCAATGAATTCCCTGCAACGTGAACGCCATCACGTCGAAGACTCTGTGCGTGAATCACGTGAGTCTTTTGTAGTTCTTTGTGTAAAAGAGCTACCTCGTTCCAGAGCAATTTATGCTTTATTGTGGCACCTGTGTCATCTTTGTAGTCGTTTTCGATCCAACTCTGCAGTTTATTGTTGTAAGAGTTGACGCAAAAATGAGAGTCGCACACTATTAGTGTGGGGAATTCGCGATCGGTATTTTCTAGCGCCATCTTAAATGCTACTAATTCAGCTCGTTGAGCCGAGCAATCTCCTAGAGATTGTGTTTTAGTGACCAATGGTCTAAATTTTCCTTTGTGCCAGCGACCTTTAACAATCGCGCACGCAGCACTGTAAGCTTGCTTACCCCCAACTGCGGGTTGTGCTGATCCGTCAGTATATATAATACTTCCGTATTCTTCGAGAGGCAGGATTTCAATTGGCAGAGGACATTCATATTCATATTGTAAAAATTCCTGTGTTTTTAAGTTAGGATCAAATTCGTAAACTACGTCTGTTGCAGCAAGAGAATTAACCCACTGAATCCATCTCGGATGCAAAGCTTTAGCATTAGGAATGCTTGCTTTAGTTACCGCTTCTAAAGCCGGTATAGGTGTTACGATTATTATTCGTTTACCTTGTGCTAGGGGCCTCTCTTTTGCTACAGCAGTCTGAACCGCAGTTAGGATTTTCTCCGTTGAACTGAATTTTATTTCAGCCTTTGTGTACAAATGTGATTTGTAAGCTATTGGTACCTTTTCTCCCTCATTAGAGGTTAGGTACGTGAATCCGCATCTTCCTGGGATGACTCGGATTACAAGATCACGTGTGTTGTCACGTGTATCTAATTTTGTTTTTGCTAACATGTCTGTTTGCAGTGATCTCAAAATTTCTGTGTGTTTTTGAGTCCAATTGATTTGTTTAAAATCAGGTTTAATTAGTTCGTAGAGAGGTTTAACCCTCTCTGCGTAATTTAGAATGTATGTTCTTCCGAAATTCAGAAAACCTAGTATGGATTGTAAATTCTTCAGCGTTTTTGGAGCTTGGAGTACAGCGCACTTCTCTAAGAAGTTGTCCGCTAGGCTTTTCCCTTCACTTGATAATTCGTACCCTAAAAATAGTACTGTCAGATGGGCAATTCGGGACTTTTTAAAGTTGAATTTGTAACCCTCTGCTGCGAACCCAAGTATAATGGTGTTCACTCTTTTGAAGTGAGTATCCAAGTCGTCGTCTGTGAGATAGATATCATCTACGTAAGATAATGCCTCATCATCATATATTTGTAGTAACTCTGTTACCCTAGCTGAGAATAGTCCTGGGCTGTTCTTGAACCCCTGTGGGAGTGGACAGAATTTTTTCTGTGACCCAAATGCAGAGAAAGCGGTCAAATATCTGCTTTCTGGTGCAATGTTTTGACAAAAGAAACCATTAGAAATGTCTAATGTCGTTTTATATTTTTTCCTAACTATGTTATTCATTAGGGCTGCATTATGCGAGTTTTGTACTGCAAAAGTTTTGCAACATGTATTAAGATGTCTGTAGTCCAAAACTAGACGATATGAATTGTCTGGCTTGGAGACAGGAAACAAAGGATTGTTCATTTGAGAGGTGCATGTTTCAATCACCCCCTGGTATTCAAGTTGATCTAAGATCTCCCTGACTTGTTTTTTTAGCTTCTTGCTTTATGGGATACTGCCGTTGGGCAGTTGGTTCACTTTTTAATTGGATTTTGTGAGGAGGTGAGTCCTCATCCCATCCTACATGATTTTTATATAATGCAGGTGCCTGGGCTACTGCCCATTTCCTTGCATATGTATATTTTTTGTGAATCGGAATGTGATTCGAGAAGGCAGGCATAATCACTTCTTCGCCAAGAGGGCACTCCCTGACGAACTCTGGGGGCCAACAGAATATCATAGCCTTTTGAGAGCTTATCCCAAAATAGACCCTTAATTTTCCTAGTCTTATCACCCTCTATACGCAATGTTATTTCGTATATTTTATGGGGCTCGCTAAGTCTGGCGTCGGCAGTTTCAACCTGAATGTATTCATTCGTGTCCACTGTCTCCAGATGACTCATCAAGATCTTGCGCGCTATACTGATTTCTGCTGCACTGTCCAACATTGTCAATGCCCACTCCCCGTTTTTCAACTGTGTCCTCAGTATTCTCGGCATGGTTGATTACTCTAATACTGGCTACCTTCTTTTTCTGAAATTGAGATTTTTTTACTCTGAGCAGGTTCCTTGTCTTTGGATTTGGTGTGCTCTCCTGGGTCTGACCGTCCTCTTCTTTCCGAATTCTGTGGAAAAGATCGAGAGGGACGTGTATCAATACTTTGATATCTATCAGGTTTTTTCAGATTATCCCTATTTCTAAGGTTATGTCTTTTCTCAGAGGGCTCCCTCTGGGGAGACTGGCGTTCTCGAGTCGGAGTTCTTTCCCTCCGTCGAGGAGACCTTCCTCTGGACTGGAAAACTTTTTCCTTGGGAGTGGATTGTTTATTTCCATCCCAGCTCTTTTTAGGAGTGTTTAAATTATTTTTAATAAATAATTTTTCAGGATTTTCGAGCAGTTGGGGCTTTACCGGTTTCCCACCCAAGCTGTCTCTACCTAATTCTTCATAGCATTTTTCTATGATTTTGGCAAGCTCAACCGGATCTTTTATATCTGTTTCCTTCAACTTCTGGCAAATCGCCACAGATGCTGCTTCTCCTTTAATGTTGGCTAATAATATAGCCGAGACCTGCTTGAAGTCTTTCAGTAATTTCATACCTAGATTTAAAGCGGGCTCTGGACCGAATTCATTTTGAATCTGTTTTAGCACTTCTGGTACTACCGCCATAGACGGAACACCGTGTGTTTTTGTGTAAATGGAAGCAAAGACTGTACCCCAAGTGTCACAGTCCTCCACGTGTGGTGCGATTCCCATAGGAAGGCAGATGGTCAAGATTCTGTGTTTCTCAATAGGGGTAGTATCAGGAAATACTGCCTCTATTTGAGTGATTTTCTGTGCTAACCAGAAAGGAATTTGTTCCCGTTTTACGGGTGTTTTACCAAGACATGATTGTATGTTCTGAGGTGTAATTTTATTTGTGTTCCCCTGATGAGGGGTCAGCTGTGGTGTATTAACAGCTGGCTGGACTGTTGCAGTCCGCATTACATATTGGACTAATTGCCTATGTATTTTTATTAATGTTTTTAGCTGTACTAACAGCTCTTCTCTAGACATTTTTACAATGTCAGGATGTGGTGTGTAGCTGGCTAGAACCGGCCACGTTGCTCCTGGTCTACCTAGTGGACCGAGCCTGGTAATGTGATCATTGTGTTTTAGGGCGCCATTAAACCAGAGCAGGTGCTCTTGAAATTTAAGTGGAATTTCAATCTCCTCGAAAGGAGCGTACTCTTCCGGAGGTTTCTCTATTTTGTAATAGTGAAACTCTTTTGTTCTAGCGTTTACCGCTGGAAAGTTTGTCCATGAATAGAATACCTCTGTCTGCCGATATTCGTGAGCCTCTATCACGAAAATTACTGTACCACCTTGAGGTGTCAGTCCGTTTTCTATAAGTTTTAAAGTTATAGATCTTCTTAAGTGGACCGGGATGATAATAGCATCCGGGTCTGAGTCTAGGAGACTCGTGTCTTCCTCTATCAGCAGGGTTGCCAGTCTAACTGCTTCCCTTTCTTCTTCACTGTCTGTCATTTTTTAGAAATGCAGGCTTTGCAGAGTAGGTCTCCAAGGAGACAAAGATTAGGTGCACAATATTTTGGAACACTGTATCCTTCAACGTTGAATAAACCAGAGCTTTACATAGGAATCTCTTCCTACTAAGGTCGGGCGGATTTTAACCTTTCACCCACTCCAGACGTCTATTGGAGTATTTACGGGAGAAAGGGGTCTGTGTGAAATATGCACGACTGAGTTACTCTAACGTCTTGCGTTAGTTTATCGCCTTACCAAACGTTTGGGCGCCATGTAGTGTAGTTCCTAGTTTCCCACTAGGCCCTGCGCATTGGAATAACATAAACAGTAGTATCGACGTGGAACAGCGGATATTCCAGGCCTCCACTGACTATGCTAAACTTAATTGGGTGTGTTACCAACTAGCTCAGAGGTCACTGGAAACTTTCTTCTCTGCATTGGAAGTGATCAGCTTCCTTGGCACAGACAAGAAGGGATTCAGTTTTCCAACAACCGTGCAACATGACAACTTTGCTCCTCAGATCAAGAGTCAATCTCTAGGGTCGTGTGAAACAATAGACATGTATTTCACTCAGTCAGTCTAGTGCAGTTTACTTTCACGAGATGTAGAGAATAGAGAGACGGGCGTTTGTCAATAAAGGGTTAACATTTATTGAACAGTCTTTCTTCTCGTACAAGAGAAATGTATTGCCACAATTGCAAGACTTGTTATTATAAAAAGTACGTACAGTAAGATAAGTATTGCGAAATAGAACTGTAAAAGCATTGATATGGTTTCTTAGCCATACAATGGTTTAAAAGTAATAAAACATATATACAGTCATATATACATTAGGCTAACATACTCAACTGGTGCTTCTAACTAAGCCTACCCCAGTGTGCCTGACCTAAGCCTAACACGTGGAAGGGGAGTAAGTAAGTAGCTTTAAGTTAAGTTGGTTTTGCCAAGGTTTGTTTCAAGAATTCTCGTCTAAGGGTTTAGTCAACACCATACCTCTGAATAGAATGATGGAGGATTGGTATCTCCTTCAGGGGTCACTCTCGATATCCCAGTCACCCGCGAGGGTAGACCGGAAACGCCGGGGCTGGATTTCTCTGCAGGAGAAAGGCAGAGGGTCTCTTCAGCGCGTCGAGGAATCTGCTGGATGTCTTCGCAGAGGGACAGCTGTTCAGCTCCTAAGCGTACTGCACCATCGTTCGCGCTTTAGCAGCGATAATGGTATCAGTAGCTTCACCACCACAGGGACAGCAGGCTGCAGCGACAGAGTGCTAGATTCACCAACACGGGGTCTTGCAGGCAGCTAGCATCAGCAACAGTAGCTCCTTGCTTAAGGCAGCGTTGGTAATATTTATACCTGACAGGTGCCGGGTTTGATGCAAGTTTGCTGGACATAAGACGTCAATTAAAGATGTCACTAGGAAGTGATAGTTATCAGTTGCTCATTAGAGTTCCATTACTAATCAAAACACAGCAAGCGGGGATTTCCAGGTTTGCTGAGTTTTTATCTTGTTGAAGAACTCGGAGTGTTAATCTAGGAATATCAGATAGTGACTTCTGCTCTGTCATTGCACTAATTGGTCGCAAAGGAAGTGGCAGAGAACTATGCTGGAATGTGGCTCTGTTCGTGTGAGGCCATAGATGACTTTTCTGAAAATCGCACTTGAACGGTTATGCCAATATAGGGAATAAATGGATTTATAGCCGAATAGGGGCATAAGGTCACAGTATCGATCAGGAACCTAGATAAACACGCAACAAACTTTGCGGGAACAAAACCTTTCAAATTGAGCACTGTCAAAAAGAAGTCATTTGAAAGGCTAGTTTGGCAGATATTAGCTTAATCTAAGTTCTGTGATCATTCATTAGGCACAAGTCATCACCAAAGAATTTAACACCTTAGAGCTGCCTAATATGCTTGCCCATTAATCGTGTTCACACAGACAAGTGCTCAATTGCATGCTTGCTTCAGAATGAGCCCAATGTGAATTATCTGTGCTGTGCCTACATAATATAAGGGATGGCTGGTGCTTTATAGTCCCTCAGCACAAGAGTTTGGCGATCACTTTCTCAAGATAAAATTATTTGCCAACTGAACCCAAATATTGCAGAGTTTTTCTGCCACAAAGAAAATATGTATAATGGAGTGCTCCAAGTGGGATGAAAAAGGTGAGGGGTCTTAAAAAGGCATGGCCATAGAAGTGTAACTAGTAATCCTTTCAAAGAGGAATGGCCTATGTATTTAAGGGTGTAGCTGAAACATGAAACTAAAATCTTGTGCTTCACATAACCTGCCCCCTGGGTACCATTTTCACACAAAAAACACACATACCTAAAATGACTTTTACCCCCAAGATACTTTGCATTTTACATTTTTTTGTCCTTTGTACCACGATGCTAGGAAAATGTTTATTCTCCCTTTACTGAAGAATATGAATTTTATTCAGTGTAGACAAGCCTTATTGTTTCTACAATTGTTGGAATTCCCTTTAATTATGTTTTGTGTTGCTAGCTTTTTTTCCATGTCGGTTAGAAGTAGGAGGGCGAGACTGAAAGCTGCACAAGAAACCCATCTCGCCTAAAAACAGCTGAAGTACATTACCCAATTGCACTTTAAATGATTGTTGATGATTGTAAAATGAATTTGTACAGTAACTTTTACCTTGTATATACACTTCTTTTAAATATTTTTAATTGTATTGTATATGTATAGCATACTTTTATGATTTTTATTAATCAAATAAAGTGGTTTTGACTTGACTTGACTTGACTACACCTCTTGGCCTTGCCAATGCTTTTTAGCTGTGGCAGATAAATGAATAACAATAATACATTTGTTGTGGTCAGTTAGAAACATCCACCTGCACAGGAAGTGATATCACTGAATTTTCCATCATCCATCTGGACATGAAGTGGTATTACTGGTTTTCCTGCCAAAACCGTCTTTTACAGAAGAAGCTAATTCATTTCCCACCTCCCATCAGTATAGGAAGTGACATCACTGGAGCTTCCATCATCCACCTGCATAGGATGTGACATCACTAAATTTCTCATCATCCATCTGGACAGGAAGTGACATTACTAGTTTTCTCCCAAAACCAACTTGAAGAGAAGAAGTCAAGAAGGAGGACTTAATTTCCCAACACCTACCAACACAGGAAATGACTTCAAGGCACCTTGGACTCCTCCCCCGCCCAGGATCTACTTAATGACAGCTGCTTGGATGTGCACAGTGGGCGCGCCGCTTGTACAGGGAAAGCATGTCAAAAGCAAGCCTGTCTGTGCCAATCTGCACTTGGACCACGCCCAGTGCGAGGAACCCTGGTCTGATCACCACCCAGAAAGTCTGCAGCACTCGTGAGGTCGCTAGATCTTGGACACTGTTCTGCCAACTGCTGCCGCACCTCACCTCAGACCACAGTAGGATCTTTCACCTGAACCCACTGCCTTTTCTCCAAATACTAATAACCCCCTGAACACTTCCTCCCAACACACACATACCACACAAGCAGCAACAATGCCTACTCTCCCACCCTACACCACACGCAAACCCACACGTCAACACCCACTCATATGCATGCCTCTCAACACACGATCACTCAGCAAACACACAACTGAAATATGGGACCTTATAAGCAGTGATGCACCTGCATTCTCTTCATCACAGAGACCTAGTTCAACCCCTCATTGGCTTCCACCATAGCTACGGAAATCCCAGCAGGCTACAAGATCTCTCAATAGGATTGCCTTCACAATGCAGGAGGAGGACTTGCTGCCGTCTACAAGGAATCCATCAGATGCACAACAACCACAGAGAACATCTCCCCATTCTTGGCACAACTGCACCTCAAGCAGCTAATCTCGGAAAAATTCCACCTGGACAGAACCCTCACCTACTGACCACTTGGACCATGAGCCATCTTTACAAACCTCATCATCAACTTTGACACTCTGCTCACCATCCACTTCAGAGCCTACATTATCCTATATGACTTCAACTTTCTCCTGGAGGACCAAATCAACCCCTGCTGCCCAGCTCTTCTCGAAACTTTGAGCAACATCTTCTTGTCAAAGAATCAACACACATCACAAGACACACAATGGCCCCCCCATCTTCACCACAAGCAAGAGCATCAAATGCAAATCCACCACACAGCTTACATGGGCTCCATCATCCACTTCCATATCAACACACCTTAAGTCAACACCCCTACAAGGTTCAGCACTCTAAGCCGTAGCTGGGGCAAAATCAAAGATACAGACTGGCCCAGCACAGTCAGCACTGATCAGTCTACTACCACAGACAACCTTGCCGAGGACATCACAACTTCAACAACTGGATCAGGAACTGTGCAGACTCCCTTGCACCCTTCAAACCCAACAGCATAGTAGACTAAACAAGCAGGTCAGCTGGTACACAGAAGACCTCCGAGACACCAAACATCCCTGTAAACACCTAGAAAGGAAACGGAGAGACCGATATGACACCACAGGCAGAAGCTATCATAAGCAAATTAGAGACACCTAGGAAAAAGCACTAGGGGACCGCATCAAAGCAAGCCCCAAAAACTGAAAGGAAATCTGCTCGATTGTCAATGATTTCAGCTCAGCCACTGTCAACAACATTGTTGCCTCCCAATAACTCTGCGACATTCTGTCCAACTTTTTTCCACAGAAAAATCCCAAACATCTACAACAACTTTGCACATCAACACAACCCCAGAGAACTCATAACTAACCTACTAACCGCCAACCAAGTTGGCCACTTGACTGTATGGACAACCCTCACCAGAAACAAGACATCAGCAATCACGGAGACGATCCACCACAGGCCTCAATGGCCCAATGCCCCCACCATATCTAAAACCTGGGAGCATCACCAATCAGCACCACCTTGACCCACATTATCAACACCTCCATCAGGTTGGCCACTTTCCAGGATGAAGGGAAAAATCAACGCCCTCCTTAAGAAGCCCACAGCCGACATGAATCAACTGAGTAACCTCCGACCCATTTCTCTGATTCCCCATCTAGCCAAAGTGATTGAGAAGGCCATTAACAAGCAACTCACAACCCACTTCAAACATCCGGACAACATACAATCAGGATTCAGAAAGAACCACAGCAGTGAAACAGCACTCATCGCGGCCACCAACTTCTTTTAAAACATCTTGGACCAAGGGGAAACCGCGGCCCCACATCCTGCTTAACCTCTCTGTGGCGTTCAACACTGTCTCCCACAATACTCTCATCAGAAGACTCCACGTGATTGGCATACAAGGATCCACTCTCAAATGGATCTGTCCCTTCCTCATGGGAAGAACCCAAAGTGTAAGGCTGCCACCATTCACAGCAGAGACCAAGAATCTGATATGCAGTGTGCCACTGGGTTCATCCCTAAGCCCCAGTCTTTTCGACAATATACATGACAATGCTCACCAACATCATCCAATCACAAGACATTACCCTCATCCCCTAGGCCGATGATACCAACCTCATCTTCTCCCTGACAAGACAACCACCATTAGAACCAACTTTGCCAACTGCATGATCATGGTAGCAGACTGGATGTAAACCAACTACCTAAAACTCAACTCTGACAAGATCTTCATTTGATTGTCTCAGAACGCCAGATTGACTGTTACACCGCTCTCATCACCAGCATACTGGACTACGGCAATGCTCTCTATGCCTGAATCTCCAAACAACTCCTACACAGACCCCAGACGATCCAGAATGCCGCTGCAAGACCGATACTCGACCTCCAATGCCGCACCCACATCCTCAGGAACCTCGCACCTCAGAAAGATTTGCTGGCTCTCCAATATGCACAGCCAATTCAAACTTCTGATGCACCCATTCAAGGCCCTACACAGCACAGGAACAGAAAACCTGAACAGCTGCATATTCTTTCACCAACAGACACCTAAGCTCTGCCTCACTCTCACTTGCAGACACTCCCTGGATCCTCAAAAGCAAAACTGAAGTTCGCTCATTCTCCTATATCACACCCAAGACATGGAACGACCTCCCTCAACACATCAGATCCTCCTGGTCACTTCATGAGTACCGCAAGAACCTGAAGACCTGAATCTTTATATAAGCACCTTCGGACCACACACCTACACCCCTTGTCCACACACCTGGATTAGCTCTCAGGTGAGTAAGGCACTATACAAATGAACATAACATAACAACAATTGGAAATATTTACATTTTGAAAATATGAGACAGTAACTTAAAAATTATTAAGGTCTGTTAGTGGCCTTCTGAGTCCCTCAAACACTCCAGTTCGCCACCTTCACACCACTTTCTTCTGTAGTCTTTCATTCTGCTACACACTTAGGGCTTTTTCTTCCAACGTTTTCTGTAATCATCCTTCTGCATATCTCATACTTTACCACAATTACCATTGGCAGTACATGATTAGCAATAGGTGTGTGTCACAGAGAGACCAAGGACTGAATGTGCTTGGACATCTCTGATACCTATAGACACTCTCACTGCCTTCAGCTTCCATAACAGAGCGCCTAACCGTGTGTCATCAAAGACACCCACCCACAACCTGAAATGAGTCAGACACCTGGTGTTGACTCATTTCTAAGTATGCACTATACGAGAGTCACATGTTGCAGGTCAAAAAACTACAGAAAAACATCCTGAAAAACCGCAAATATTCTTATGGAATACAAAATGAATAAAACAAGTGAAAAGTAAACAGGGATTGCATCACTGACATTTTATTTATTTATTGAGTTTTATATAGCGCTGGATAGACCCGGAGGTATCAGAGCCCTTTACATGAGGAACAAACATTGTTTCAGATCATGGTTACAAAGTTACATCAGTTACTGGTGCGTTGTTACAGGAATTACATGAGTACAAAGGCATAGCATAATCATGAGGAGAAAAAAAATAGGCAAGGGGAGAGAAGAATAGGGAAGAGAGGGAAGGAATGGGGGAGGCAGAGGAGAATAATGGAGGGAAGAGGAGGGGGAGGGTATAGGAGGCACAACAGGGAGACGAGGAAAAACAGTGTCCGACGTCCGGCTGGGTAGGTGGCGGCCCGAGGGGTGAACCAGAGCCAAACTCCTCTAAAGCTGCATGGGACAGCTCCACCGGTCACCGTCCACAGATTGCTCGGGCACCGCAGTACATACAGATAGGTTATAGTTTAGGCCTAGGGGGGTATAGTCCAAAACATTCCATTGAGTGCGCCGGTCGCGGTGTACGGTATTGTGCTCCTAATGGTAATGGGGTAAAAACCCAGGCCTCCACTGTGAGAGACTCCCTTGTCACTGTGGACTCTCTCAGAGGGATCTCTGAGACTCCAGGACATAAATGCGGGATCCCTACCCAACAAGCTGAGAAGGAGTGCTTTGGAAAGGGACCCGCTCATGATGGCCATTGTTAGAAAATTGGTGTGTCATATCAATGCTTACAAGGCAGAGGAGCATCATCCATCGCAGCATGGTAATCGCAGGCGTCCAAGAGGTTGGTCGATAGAAACAATTTAGAGCAGTCGAGTGGCCACCATTTTGAGGAGGACAGAGCGGGGAACAAGATGCCAGCGGTAGCAATAGGGCACGGCAATCAAAGCAACCAGGCCTTGCCATTTTAAAGCTTACAAGGCAGAGGAAAGTCGGCCAATACAGTGGGGTGATTGTAGGGACACATAATGGTGCGTGGAGGCACGACATCTGAACGGCAATTATAAAAGTATCCCGATGTGCGGAGCTTGCGGGCAAACAGCAGGCGCAAGCCCCCAGCACTGCCTTCAGTTAACAGCTTTGAGAGGAGGGGACCAAAGTGTCCGGAGAGGGACCATCAGAAGCCCAACGGGGGTAGGAGTGGATTGTTGATCAATTGGCCCATACATCAACCTATTGTGGCAGAAGTTAGTTGTGAGACATGCTTACCCAGGGTAGTTCGGTCGTGTAGGAGAGCGGTGCAGATTATAGGCCCAGACCGCAGCGGTTCTCCAGAGCGAGGTGCTTTGTTCATCATCTACTCAGAGAGTACCACTTTTGAAGCCCGGCTTTGCAGGGGGGCAGTGCGGCGCAACGGCACACGTCGCTCCGGAATCTTCAAGTGCCATGCTTCAAACCTCATGCACTTGGGGAGTACAGCGAGAGAGGTGTAGCGTAGGTCGTTGGGTTCCCGGGGACTATTTGAGGCAGAGGGCAGCACCATGCCGCAGTTCTTCAAATTAAGAGCATAGCAGAATTGCCACCCAGGGAGCACATTCCTCGATGTTGGATCTGCAGGGGAGCAGCGCGATGAAGGGTGCAGGTCCAGTGACATCGGCGGCTGTGCGGCAGCAGGTGGTAGACCAGGTCCTGCTGTCTCGTAAGTCTCCCAACTGGACGCCAATACCCCTGCCAGCTCATCCATCCAAAGCAAGCACCATAGGGGTTCCAGCAAGCTCAGGCGGCGGTCCGCGCCGAAAGACTCCTCATGGCGGCAGGCAAACAGAGGACCCTAGCAACCCCGTCCGTGGTGGAGAGTGTTAAAAGGGCTCATGCAGGTGGCCACAGAGCAAGGATAGGCACCAGCAGACCTGCCAGTGGGGGCAATCAGGGAGAACCTCACTCCTGTGCCTGTTAGAGCACTCGAAAAATGGCAACAAGAGGGAGCACGTCCCAGCCCAAGGGAGAGCTCGACCAGCGTTGGGGTGGCGTTACTGGCGCTGGGAGCAACCTCGTCTTCGAGCATCTGGTGGTGAAAGAGTTGCATTCTGGAGTGAAGAGGCAGGAGTGTCTGGTCACCTGCGACGGCTCAGGGGGGCCGGCCCAGGGTAGGAGCGGTGAGGCGAAGGATTGTCGGGTCGTCTCCGATGGTAAGAAACTCTTCAATAGTAGTCCGATGTAGGTGGAGTTAGGTTGTTTGTAAAATTAGGGGTGGATGGCCGGGTATGCAGTGGGAATTGTACCGATTTTAGTCATTCCTGACCCGGGAGCTGCAGGGCAGAGCTCCTATCCGGCGGCCATCTTGAGCCATTACCTTACGGGTTTATACTGTCATTGTTGAGAAATTGATTAGTCTTTTTGACAGTAAAGATAAGGACATGACTATAGAGCCCTATAGGGACCCAGTTAAAGTTGATTTCAATTACGACTGGGCCTGGAACCTGGCAGAACCTGGCCTACTTAAAGCACTTGTACTGTGTAACATTTGCAAGTTGAGATCTAATGCTATAAAAGACAATATTAGTCCTTTCCCAAAGAAGCACTGTTAGCAAGGCTCAGTGAAGGCGCAAACTGAGTACCAATCACATTACGAGTATAAAACTTTCTGGAATTATTTTCATATTAGAAATCAGTAACATAAGAGGCCTGTTAAGCTATAATTCTGAATCTTAATATCAAATATTACTGTGCTTTCATTATTTGTAATGTCTGTTTTTTGTAAGAGGCCCCTTGCGGCAGAGTTTATTAGGGCTTTAAAAATAATGAGAGGATATTTTGTGAGGATTTAAATCGAAAGTGCCTCTACTGTGCTACTGTAAAAAGCCACATTAACTCGTCTTTTTATTAAGCAATAAAAAGAGTCATGTTATTATTTTATAGTTTTGTACATTAGAACGGAGATGTATACATGAAAGAAATTAAGCAACCTATTATTCCCAGTACAAAAACAAATGTTTGTAGCTTCAACTTGATTTTTCACCATTGTAAAAGTAGAGGAGTAAATCTGTGCGCGCCTTCTTTATTACAATTAATTACTTTAGGCAGAAAGACAAGTTATTACACAGCTGATGAAAATTAAGCACTAAACCAGAAGAGGTCCTGTAGCAGCTGGAGTGCTGGGGGCTATAGGTACTTTGACTAATGGTATACAGACTGCTACAGAGGGAGCCAGGGAAAAAGGCAGGAAACCAACTGGCATGGAAGGAAGGCGATGTAATATGAGATAAAGCAGACAATTAGATTAACAGAAAGGCTGTTTTACAGTTCAGAACAAGTGGTAAATGGGTATTTCATGATTATAACAAATCATTGGTGTGGAAACCACATCTTCACCTCACTTATTTGTGAATTAAAAAGAATAATATACTGGCCCAACAGGGAACATAGATAACCTTTACTTTAAAGTAACTTGATCAACTTTAGCTATAAGGATTATATAGAACCATATGGTTTACAAGCCATTGCCAATCCTGGTGATTTTGTGCACCATGAGTGTCAGTGTTGTACCTTAAAGTTTAAGGGTGGTGCTTGAGAGTTGTTTTGTATTGTAGAAGATATAGGATTCGTTCAACACTTTGGACCATGGTGTTGTGTCTTGTGAGTTAAGATGACAGAACCTTTTTGGCTCCTGATGGACTCCATAAAGCAGTGAAGTATGTTAGAGAAGAATGCAATGAAGGTTGCTTTAGAATATTGAGTTTGCAGTTGCATGCAGACAAATAAAGCAGTGTAATACTAAGCTACGTGTGTGGCATGGTCATTTGCAGGCACCCAGCTGGGGAAGACACATCAAGTAACCCGCAGATCGACAGTGCTTTCCCAGAGAGTTTGCAAAGAGAACAATTGATGGACAGAATGCAGAACAATGTCGTACATTCACCCCAGTACAGAGATCTGGACCTAATCCATCTTTTTTTGCTCACCATGCCCTTCCAGTTTGGACCCAGCCATATACAAATCAGTCTTGACCCTGCCCCCAATGAGAACAGTCCAGCCTGAACTGCCAGGCCAGGTTCTCCATAGACTGGAAACAAGCATCCTACGACCGGTTTTGGGCTTTCAGCCCTTATTAGCCAGGCTGGCTGGACTGCAGTGGCATGGAGAGCACTGGACCCACAACTGGACATACCCGTCCCACTCGGGGTGACAAATGCAGAAAGAACAATTGATGGACAGAATACAGAACAATGTATTACATTCACCCCCATACAGAGAGCTGGGCCTAAATCCATTGTTTTTTGCTCACCATGCCATTCCAGTTTGGACCCAGCCATATGCAAATCTGTCTTGACCCTGCACCCACTGGGAACAGTCCAGCCCGAACTGCCAGGCCAGGTCCACCCTGGACTGGAAAGAAGAGTCCTAGGACCGGTTTTGAGCTTTCGGCCCTCATCAGCCAGGATAGCTTGACTCCAGCGGCACGGATTACGGCATATGGCTAGGTCCAAACTGGGGTGGCGTTGTGGGCAAAATAAACAATGGATTTAACCCAGATCTCCTGACTGGGGGAATGTTTGAATCGTTAAGCATTCCGTCCATCATTTGTTGCAGTTACACTTTTCACCCTAAGTGGGATGGGTATGTCCAGACGTGGGTCCCTTGCTCACTGTGCCACTGGATTCAAGCTAGCCTGGCTGATGAAGGGTGACATACCCTGAAACCGGTCCCAGGATGCTTGTTTCCAGTCTAGGGAGGACCTGGCTTGGCAGTACGGGTTGGACTGTTCCCATGAGGCACAGGGTCAAGACTGATTTGCATATGGCTGGGTCCAAACTGTGGTGGCGTAAAGGGCAAAAGAACGATGGATTTCATCCAGATCTCTTGACTGGGGGAGAATGTTTGACTCATTCAGCATTCCATAGATCATTTGTTGCAGTTACACTTCCCAGAGAGTTTTTCCGTGGTCCAAGCAAACTGCCACAGGTGCTGTTGTCAAAGTACAAAATCAACACTCAATGCATGTTGAGTCAAAGCGCAGCTCCAACCGCAGTAAAGAAGTTGAAGACAAAGAAAGTATGGCAGAAAATCTACATATCACTGGCCAAGAACCTGCTGGTCAGGCCGTACATAAAGGTACCGTATTGCTACACAATATAAACATACATCATACAGAGCATTAACGCTGAAGGCGGATACAAAAAGGTTTTCAAAGAGCAGCCAGTGAGAATCACAAATTACAAGTTAAAGCTGCGAACAGAAGCTCAGCAAGGCGGAGATCAACCAGGTGATAGCTGACGTCAAGAAAAGAAAAAATTATCGACTTATCGAATCTAATATGTGAAGTGGCTCAAGGAGAAGTGCCCAGGGTTGTGCTTACAGAGCGGTCCATACCCGAAGTGGCTCACACCACCAAAGCTGCCAGGAGGCAACGCAGAACAACTCCAGAAGTTTTCTGAAAGTGAAAGGGCTCCAGTGGAGACCAGGAAAGAGGTCACGGTCCCACAGACTGTCAAAAACGACCCTAAGGCCGATCTTTCGTAGAGCCTCAGAGATGGCGCAGATGATGCAGGTCTAGTGGACAGGCAACAGTATCTGAAAGAGCTCCACCCTCAATGTCACCCACTCCCACAAATGGTTATAATGCTGCCACCATCCTGAAACCACCACCACCTTTCAATAACGCCGAAAAGCAAAATATTGGCATTCGATGGGTTGTTTGGATAGAGACATTTGATGATTTCATTGATGCACTTGAAGAGACTGATAACAAAAAGATTATCAAGTATCTCAAAAATCTTGCTGGTGATGGTGTAAAGAAAGTCATAAAAAAATGCCACAAACTAAAGGAGAAGTCACATACCGTCAGATTAAAGAAGCTTCGAATCTCAAGTTTAATCCAAATGTTGATTACGAACAATACATTTTCATTCAAGAAGGCTAGCAAGTTTGTTAAACATTGATAAATTTGTGGGGAGACTTGTCACACTCATCAAACACTGTAAGTTCAATAAATTTAATGTAGAAGCAGTTATGCGCCTTAGAGTTATAGATGGATGCTTGTCAGATTCATTTAGACTGTGACTGCTGAGGGAAACTCTTAGTATGAGGCAAGTATTAATAGCTGCCAGAGCTGGAGAGCATGCTGATAGGCAAGCTGCTGACATGGAGGCTGGAGGCACCCAGTATGAATCTGTCATGAGTGTGAAAAATAAGTCAAAACAAAAAACAGATGGACACAAAGTGATTTCTACATGTTTTAAGAAGTTGTGTTTCCAGTGTGTATTTTTGTTTTCACACAAAGGCCATTGGACAGATATGCAAAAGCTGTGGGAAGGACAACCATTTTCTAATGGTTTGCAAAGTGAAGAAAAAGTAAGTGCTTCATGACGCGAAGACAAAATGCCGCCTGAATGTTCCAGAAGCAACGTTCACCGCACTCCCTTAAGGCAAAGCGGGAACATCAGTTGAGGAAAATCGACACTGAACGAGGTTGATCGTCCTCTAAATCATCATCAAACAGTTCTTACACATCAATATCAAGTGAAAGTGAAGAAGACAGTTGTGTTATGTTGATGTTTAACTCAGAAAAGAGTGCACATGCTTGACTGGCTGCATGTGAAGAGAGATATCAGCCAACGAAAAGTCGACATGCCAAAGCACCAAAGTCATTCAAACATTGCCCGAAGATTACACTGAAAGTGAATAAATGAATGAATGAACGAAGTAGCACTTCTTGAGCACGTAGCTACTCGGAGGTATCCCAGCGATAAGCGATTGAAAAACTAAGGCAACTGGTTAGTCATTTAGGGGAGGAGCCACGTTTTTAGCAGTTTACAAAAGGCTTGATGGTTGGGCTCCTTTCTTAAGTGCAGAGGAAGGTAGTTCCATAGTTTTGTGTCATTGTAGGAAAAAAGCTGACCACCACTTCTGGACTTCATAATCCTGGGTAGAACGGCCAGGTGTAGTTCATCTGAGCGCAGCCGCCAATTAGCCGGATAGGTCTGATCCATGGAGTGAGTGGTAGCTGGTCCATTCCCATATAACATCTTGTGAGTGATGCATAAAGCCTTGAAGTTAACTCTCTCCGGTACAGGGAGCCAGTGGAGAGACTTCGGGGCAGGTTTCGCCGAGTGTCGATTTAGGATTCCCACAAGCATACTTGCAGCGCAAATCTGCACTGTTTGGAGTTTTTCAAGTGATAAGCTTGGCACACCTAAATATAGAGCATTACCGTAATCTAGCCGCGATAGGATGAGTGCCTGGATCATCAGCTTCCAAGCCTGAAAGGGGAGAAGGGGAAGTACATTGCGAATCATCCTGAGGATGCCATAACAGGAAGCCACGACTTCCTGGCCTGTGTCTTGAAGCTAAGGTCATGATCGAGCCAGATGCCCAAACTCGTTATCTCGGTCTTAGGGACGGGAGAAGGGCCCAAACAAGCTGCCACATTATGTCAGCTTTAAAGAGGGAGGGATTGCCAAGAGTCATGATCTCAGTCTTGTCGCCATTTAACTTTAGATACGAGTGGTTCATCCACTTGGCAACTTCTACAAGGCAGGAATGGAGGCCATTGGAGGCCTGTTCAATGTGATTCAATGCTACGACCAGTTGGGTGTCATCCGCATAGGTCACTATATGGACCCGGAAAGGAAGGACTATGTCCGCAAGCGGAGCCATATAAGCATTAAAAAGAGTGGGGCTCAGGGACGTTCCCTGAGGGACTCCGCAGTGAAGGGGTAAAGATTTTGAAGTGACCTCACCCTCGAACACCTGGAAAGATCTTTCTTCCAGGAAAGATTGCAGCCATGTTAAGGCTGTTCCGGTCACCCCCAAATCTCTTAGCCGGTGGACCAGGATTTGGTATTTGACCGTGTCGAAGGCTACGCTTAGGTCCAGTGGAATCACAGCTGAGGAGTAATTGGTTTTTCTATACCTTTCATTATCGACAGTGGTTCATCAATAAACATTATGCCTGAGGAGAAGTACAATGAATTTTCTCCATTTCTGCAACTTATGTCCTTGAAAACTAAACTGTAAACATCGGCTGCATCAGGGCCATTAAAAAGCCAGGGGTCATGTATAGCATCAATGAAGCACAAGAAAATGAAAGTGCACCCACCCATCCATGTGCTTCAAAGTACAGGGTCAAGTGCCTGTTTACTAAGCTTAACCACAGCTGCTGATATGGGTCTGATTTTTTGGATTTGCAACATGAATGCTCACCATAAAATAGCAATTCAGTTGCCTTCTTTGTTTCATGGTTTGGGAATGCATAAGACTATGAAAGTAAAGTTGCACATTAATGAGGATGTCCGTCCTGTCGCTCAAAGACATAGGCAAATTGCTTTACTTTTTTCTTTTTTTTCAATCATTGTTCATTCAATAAGCTAAAAGGAAGAGAACCAGGGGGATACCATTCCTACCTCCAACTGGTGAAAATGGTCAGGGAGTAAAACCCCATTCTTCCTATTCCCTCAGGGCCAACCCGGAGAAAAGGTCTAGAAAAAACAGTCCTCAACCCGGGAGCCCGGGAGCCCGGGAGTTATTGCCTGATTGCTTAATCATCGGACTACTGAACCAGTTTTAACGAAATTAAAACACCAGTGTGAAAATATCAAAACAAAACATTCTGATCCCAGATTTCCAGTTTCTTAATCCCCTCTCTCCTTCCATCCAATATTTGGACCCTTCGTATTGAGTCCAACCACTCCCTCCTTAAGGTAGATTGTTGCGATACCTACTTTATACAAATTTCACGTTTTGCTAACAATATCATCACAAACAGTAAGTTCCTCCGTTTGCTGCCCAGAATTACCCTTGTCTCTGCCTCTAACGCAACCCCAAACATAATTAAACTTATGCTTACCTCCAGGCTCATTGCCAATGCTGTTAAAAGGACTTCACTTACATCGTGCCAATACACCAGGAGGCTCAGGCAATGACTGAACATATGGTGGTCGTCCGCTTCTTTTTCCCCACACTTAGGACAACACTTGACCAACTTCTTATTCATCCTTGCTAGCCTTTTTGGTGACCAATAGGCCCTCTGTAGCAATAATAAATGATTTCTCCTGAGTGAAGCAGCACAAACAACATACCAGAGAGTAGACATATATACTTGCCTAGCGCTTTGTATGTCCCCTAACGGAAGATCCTTCCTCCAGATCTCAATAGGAGGAGTTAAATCCTCTTCTCCAGTGAGTACAAACTCCCAGTACCAGTCTGATACCTCCAGGCAAATTGCTTTTCCTTTACAAGATATTGTTGAAAAGAAACTTGAATGATTACTTAAGCATGATAATATTGAGCTTTCTACTGGTCTAACGCCATGGATTTCTCCCATAGTGGTAATGCCCAAAAAGGACAGTGAAGGAGCTGTACGAATATGCATTGACATGCATCAGCCAAACAAGGAAATTGAACTAGAACAACATCCAGGTCCACACATATCTGACATGATAACACAATTAAATGGTGCAAACGTTTTCTCTCACCTTGATTTAAATAGACGTTATCATGAGTTGAAACTTCAAGAAAATTGCAGGTACATTACAACCTTTTCTAAATATGTTGGTCTGTTTCAATACAAAAGACTAAGTTTTGGTGTGTCAACAGCTGCAGAACCTTTTCAAGATGTCATTTGGCATATCAAACAGCCTGTCATGAATGTGTTCAATTACAGCGATGACATAATGGTCTTCAGAGCTACACAAAAAGAGCACAATAAAGCTCTCACACAAGTATATTGTTTACTTGCAGAGGCAGGTTTGAATATAAATGCAGATATGTACGAGTTCCACAAGACAAAGCTAAATTTCCTTGCCCATATCTTTTCGGATGGGGGTATGACACCTGATTCTGCTGAAGTACAAGCCCTGTCAAATGTTGATCCCCCCCACAAAATATTTCCATGGTTCATTAATTTCTTGCCATGGCCAGCTACTGTTCCAGATACATACAAGACTATGACACTGTAAGTGCTCTGTTAAGAGATTTGACGAAAAAGAATGTTTCATTTTATTGGTCACATGAATGCAAGAAACGTTTTAAGAAAATGAAACAAGCCAGTGAGAATACTAATGAAATGCCATACTTCAGTCCAAAGCTTCATACAGAGGTTGTTGTTGACGCTAGCCCAATCAGGTTAGGCACTATACTTGCACAGCACAATGGGCACCCAAATGCTCAAAGACATGCAGTTGCATATGCAAGCAGAGGTTTGTCCCAAACAGTACATGCTTATTCACAAACTGGAAAAAAAAGCTTAGCCGTGGTATGGGCTTGTGAACATTTCCATATATCACTATACAGAAAGCCTTTTATGCCAGAAAATGATTATCAAGCTTTACTGACTATATTTGTTAATCCAAAAGGCAAAATGCCTCCTCGCATCGGACTGTGGGGACTACTATTAGTACAATTATACTATTGTGTATTGTGCAGGGAAGGATCAGAACCCTGCTGACTACTTTTCCAGAGTACCTATAAAAGGTCATGGTACATCATACAAAACTGCTGAGCCTATTTTAATTTCAGTGTAAAACCAAACAGACCAGCTGCTGTTTAGTAGCCCAAATTATAACTACCACAAGCCATGATAGTGACATGCTAAAGTTGAAGCATATAATTACACATCAGTCATGCAACTACCCTCACCCAAGTGATGGCGAATATCAAAAGTACAAATATTTCAAAGATGAACCGTCTACATCTCAGTAAGGAGTTATACTGTGACGGCCGAGAATCCTGATACCAGAGAGTTTGCGACAGAAAATATTAGAGTGGCCCATGAAGGACATTGTGCAATCATTGCCACAAAACAAGCTCCCCAAGACTGTGTCTAGTTTCCTTATCTCGATAAGATGGTTGAAAAAGAATGAAAGGAATGTCATCTATGCAACTGCCTTTTTACAAAAAATACTTGCCGCACCTTAAACATGTCAGAATTCCCAAAGCATGCACGGGAGAGAGTAGCCATTGTCTTATTTGGTCCACTCGACAATGGACATCGCCTGGTGGTGACTGTGGATGAAAATACTCATGATTTCCATTAACTAAAGATCTCTCATCTACCACTCAACACCAAGTCATTGATAGACTAGATGGCATCTTTGCGACATGGGGTGTTCCATCCATAGTGAAATCTGACAATGGCCTGATTTTCAAATTTTGAGAGTTCAAAGTCCTGTAGAACGCTTTATGAGTATGCTAAAGAAAGCAGTGCTGCGTCCTAGTCTTAAGAAGCTTGATTTAAAAACTGTGTTAAACTCTACTTTAATATGGTATCTTTCAACACCTCACTCACTCACAGGTGAAAGCCCTGCATTATTGATATTCCGGAGAGCAATGACAAACAACTTACCTAAATGTACCAACCAGAGAAAGAAACAATGAGAGAGCAATTCTTGTGAAGAACTTGGTTCACAACAGAAGATGAAAGCATACACCTACATGGGCCGACATGCAAAAAATGTCATCTTCAAGAAAGGAGATTGAATGCTTGTACTTCAAATGCGGAGAAGAAAATCTGATGCTCCATTTGATGCAGGACCCTTTCAAGTAGTGTTTACAATGGAACACATGCTGACTGCCCAGCGCCATGGGAAGTCTATCACCAGGGACTTTTCTCATTTAAGGCATTGAAGTCATCGTTCATCCAATCTAGATGTTGAAAGAGAGACTGGTTTTATAGCCTCTGAGAAGGCTGTTGCCCATACACCATCAATGCAGATTCTGGACATTAACCCCTTCGATGCTCATGACGGAACGGTTCCGTCATGAGGCACAGTGGAGCTGTGCTGATGACGGAATCGTTCCGTCATGACAACACCCATTGCTATTATTCCTCAGCACCGGAGGGGAATATGTCCAGCAGCAATGTGGTTAATGGTTCCTAGTTACCAGTAATAAGATCAGGTCGAACAATTTGAGAGCCAAGAAGATTGATTGAGAAGCTTTAATTGTACATATCTATATATATTATGTAAAAATGAAATTGTAATTTTTAATTTAACCGAGGTGGAGATGTAGTGTCTTGAGAGTTAACATGATGGAACCCTTTTGGCTTCTGATGGACTCAATAGAGCTGTGCTGTATGAGTTAGAGCGGAATGCAATGTAGGCTGATTTAAAATGTTGAGTTTGCAGTTGCAAGCAGACAAATAAAGACGTGTAATACTAAGTTCAGTGTGTAGCATAGTCATTGGCAGGAACCATAGCTGGGGAAGATGCTACACATGGGGTTCAGCTTCATTGTTAGTCGATGGTGAACAGGGTGCTAAGAGAACCCTAATGTGGTTTAAGTCTATTCCGAGGGAGGCACGTTTAAGCCGTTGAAGGAAAAGCAGCTTTTCTGCATCTTACCATCACATGTGGACCCACATGGTGCATTAATGTCCCCTGCGATGTTAAATGTTTATGAATGCCCTCAGACAATGTCCTGAGATGCTCACAGCTGCTTAAGATCTATGCTGATCACACTGCTCTTTACCTGGGGCTCTCAGGAGATGGCATGTGACAACTTAAGAGAGTGTTGGAAGGTTAACAAGAGCCGGTTGAGCACAAACATGCGCTGTCTGATGAGCTAAAACGTGTTTTAAAACAAATAAACAATTCCCAGTATCCTTAAGACGAAGTAATTACTGTATCAGCTAGAACTCAGACCATGTAGGCCTGTGAACATGCCTGGCTCCTCCTAGAATACTGTAGTATCTCTTGTTTGGGTTCAAAGGATGCAGCACAGCCTCTGCCTACAATGACTGGTGTCCTATGGTCCTCTGACCCAATCACAGCTTTCCTAAAACATGTAACTCTAGATCATATTTCCGGGCTGCCAGCAGGCTGCGTGTGATGGCCTGATCTGTTACACTGACGGCAGTTGTTCTTCAGAATGTTGTTGACAAAAAAACATCTAACATATATACTGTCTTTAGTTTGTAGAAACAATACTGTCCAATTGGGTGTAGATTTTTCAATATTAACTCAAAAGCAGCACTATTTTTAGAAATAAAGATTAAGACACAATATTTTTTTCTCAGGCAATATTCTGGTACCATAACCCTGCAGGTAACTGGTGCTGGTGACTTCTTTGGATGTCAGTCCAGGTACTGCTTGCACATCCATGACAACGGGTAAAACAAACTTAAGAGTAATTAGGTTGGACAGCTTTTCGTCTCCAAGTTGTAGGATTAGTTAGCAACTTCAAATCTGTAATCTAGATTTGAGGTCACTAACCCCAGTGGTCCCACTGCATCCCATGAAGCCCTTGGTGGCAGTACTGCAGTCGCCAAGAATCTGGGTGTCAAATTTGACAATGGTCTTACTTTTAAACCCCAGATCCTTACCCTAGTCGGCCAATGTTTTGGTCTACTACGAACACTCAGGAAATTCCTCCCACTACTGTCGCATTGTCATAGAAGAATTACTGTACAAGCAATGATTGGATCCAGGCTCGACTACGCCAACGTGCTCTATTTAGGTCTCCCAGAGTACCTTCTGGCTCGCTTACAGACTGTTCAGAACGCTGCTGCGAGGGCCATTTTTGGCCTGAGCCGCAGGTCTCATACCTCGACCCTCCTTGATTCACTCTACTGGCTCCCGGTGAGGAAGTGTATCATCTTCAAGACTCTGATCTTGACCTTTAAATCCTTGCATGGTACTGTTGCAGTCTATCTTAGGAAATATGTTCAGTTCTATCATCCTGCTAGATCTCTACGTTCAGCCACTCAAGCCCTAGCTGTCGTTCCAGCTGTAAAGAACGCACGCATTGAAGGTCGCTCTTACTGGGCTTGTGCCCCGCAGCTTTGGAATAAGCTCCCCCTTTCACTGAGAGAAACGGACAATCTCTTGTCTTTCAGGAAAAGCCTTAACCCCTTCGATGCTGGTGACGGAACCATTCCGTCATCAGTCACGGTTGAGCTGTGCTGATGACGGAATGGTTCTGTCACGACCACACCCTGTTTTGGAATGTCCAGCACCGGGGAAGAATCTGAGCCGCACGGAAGCGGTTAAGACCTGGCTCTTCGGCCTTTAGTGTGCCTAGGTTCCGCTCTGACTCCCTCTACAGATCTGTACAGCGCCAGGACACTCTGCCCGAGTAGCCGTGCACTATATAAATCACCATCATATCATAACATAACAGATGGTCTGCTCAAGATATACCCCGTTGAAGAGTAGCAGACTGGCACACAGAGGCCGAAACACTTTTGAGGTTACTTGTGGCACTCATTTAGAGGGAACATGACCTCTCAGTTGAAACTGGGTTCAGATTTCTGAATCTTGGCATGCACACCGATGGTCCCTGTCTGTTATTCCAAAGACAAAATAATAGACTGGAATGTGCCCTGAAGGTCAGCCTAAGGTTCAGAATTATTAATGCTTTTGAATTGATTCATGGTTGATTGTGTAGCACTCAGTGGCACCCAGGAAACCAACTAGACATACACCTTCTATTGGGCCGGGTAGCAGATATGGAGCAGATTCATACAAAATTAAGGATGAACCAACATTGAAGTAAAAAAAGGAGCCAAGGCTTTATTTTAAGTAGGTTATTGCTCTCATTCAAATTTATTTGTTATGCACTCATGAAATCCTTAAAAAACCATAGACATAAAATAATAAACAATTACATTTCATTGTTTAAGTTCAAGGAGATACTTATAAAAATGTATAAATTAGAATCATTTTGATCTATTCTGCCATATATGTTTACTAAATATGACACCCTTCTTTGTAGTCCTTGCACCACATACAAACTGTGAAATGTATTCAGACCCATACTAATAAACATTACTTTGTAATAGTAATCTAAGTTCTATTTGTCAAAGATCACAAATTGGCTCCTGGAAGAGAATTTTTGCATGTGGCTCCATTGTTGACGTAGAAGGAATATTTCACAACAAGCAATGTCTTGATAGTGAAGCTATGGGCTTATGCAGTCCCTACTAGTTGGAAAGCCAGTCTGTCACATGGATTGAGGATGGTGCTTAGTATTTTGAGTTTCCTCTGATGAAGATAGATCTTTTCCGAACAAAGAAGCTCCAGCTATCAAGACATGATCTGCCTCGGGGTACATTTGAGGCAGCTCCACCATGCTTTGGTGGCAAGTTGGAACATCTTTTATCAATACTGGTACTACAAAGGTACCCAACTGTAAGAATACTTTTCCAGTGCCTGCATAAGAAATGTTAGTGGCAAGCTGGGGGTTTTATTAAAGATATAGGGATGCACACCTCTTCAACAGTTTTTTCTTCTTATTCTTCATTTTTTTAAGTCTCTCCTTCATCTAGTTGCGTGCAGAAAGGTAATAGGCATGCCCAACTGCCATAAGTTAATAATGAACTTTGTGTAGGATGGGACTCACGAGCCCCAAAACCTCTCGCACAGCTTCATGCCGCCACTGGCGTGCATGTTTTTTCAAAAAAAAAATCTTTTGAATCCGTTCTCAAATGTTATATCAAAACTCTTTATTCTTCTCTTAACTCATTCAAATGTATTTGTTATGCACTCATGAAATCCTTAATAAACCATAGACATAAAATAATAAACAATTACATTTCATTGTTTAAGTTCAAGGAGATTCTTATTATATTAACCCGTATTTCTCTTGATTCTCCCACATCCACATCAGAAGTATATTGCCATTTTTCAATTTTCTAATATTCAATCTGTGCCAATCCAGGCCTCTTCAAAGAATATGGATAATGCAAAAGTTCATCTCAAGCAGTCTTTTATTTTGTTAAAAACCCAATGCATTTTGGGCTATATGCCCTTCTTCGGGGGTGCTACAATTATAATGAACACAAGAATTAATACTACAAATTATAAGCAATGTTATCTACACCATGATTTCATTAATATATCTCCTTTTATAAAAAGAACATTCCCTTTCAGTACATTACATAATCATCTGCTTTAACTCCACCACGCAATAGATTTTTCACCCCGACCGTAGTCCCACAAGCCTCCAACAGCCCATTTCAACCCACTGCAATTGATAGATGGTCACGAAATCACTCCCTCCCTTCCACGTATGCTAACTAAATCCCTCCGTCCTACTTTGCAAAACGTCAAAGCCAACATGTTCCCACTATTAACCTATTCCGATATAAGGACATTATTTATACTTCAACCCTCACGTGGTGCTATGTTCTTCTCACCCTACTGCACTAACGTATCTGCCTGAAAGTGTTCTAAGGCCTCCCAGAGCTTTTAATTACAAGTAAAACATGTCTGACATCCCACTCCTCAGCATACCTGCTTTGCTCATTTAAAAGCCTTCCGTCCTCATCCTCTTTCCCAACCAGTTAGCTGCTGCACTTCTCTCCCGCGTTCCTAAATCCCTCCACCTGTGAGCCCGTAGACACTCCCGATAGGCTACAAACCAAAGCTTTCCCGCCTCTTACGTGCCACATTTGTCGTGCAAACTACATTACCCAACAAACACCTTGTTTAAATAATATGTATTGTTCATGTACAAAAAACGAAACATGCCGCTAAACTTTTCTGTGTTCATTTTTTTATCATTGTGTGCTTGTCCGCTTGCGATGAACTTGGATGTCGCTCCAACTGTGTGGATTATGACGTATTCAACAGTTTTCTTTTTTCTCAGTCTCTTACTCCCACGGGTGCAGTCCCTGTTGGTAGGGCTATAGTTATAAACATTATTACAGATATAGGGATGCACACCTCTTTAACAGTTTTTTCTTCTTATTCTTCATTTTTTAAGTCTCTCCTTCATCTAGTTGCGTGCAGGAAGGTGATAGGCATGCCCAACAGCCATAAGTTAATAAAGAACTTTGTGTAGGATGGGACTCACGAGCCCCAAAACCTCTCACACAGCTTCATGTCGCCACTGGCGTGCATGTTTTTTCCAAAAAATTTTCTTTTGAATCCGTTCTCAAATGTTATATCAGAACTCTTTATTCTTCTCTTAACCCATGTTTCTCTTGATTCTCCCACATCCACATCAGAAGTATATTGCCATTTTTCAATTTTCTAATATTCAATCTGTGCCAATCCAGGCCTCTTCAAAGAATATGGATAATGCAAAAGTTCATCTCAAGCAGTCTTTTATTTCGTTAAATACCCAATGCATTTCGGGCTGTATGCCCTTCTTCGGGGGTTGCTACAATTGAAATGAACACAAGAATTAATACTACAAATTATAAGCAATGTTATCTACACCATGATTTCATTAATATATCCCCTTTTATAAAAAGAAGAACATTCCCTTTCAGTACATTACATAATCATCTGCTTTAACTCCACCACGCAATAGATTTTTCACCCGACCGTTGTCCCACAAGCCTCCAACAGCCCATTTCAACCCACTGCAATTGATAGATGGTCACAAAATCACTCCCTCCCTTCCACGTATGGTAACTAAATCCCTCTGTCCTACTTTGCAAAACGTCAAAGCCAACATGTTCCCACTATTAACCTATTCCGGGTTTTGTCAGTGCCCTTTCGTAATCGCATATAACAATGGCATCAGCAGCTCAGTATAGTGATTCAAAATTCAAAAGAAGTAGGTTTTTCGTGATTTATATTTTATTTTTCCATTGTTTCAATGGTTTAGTAGATGAAAGAGTAGACAGAAAGGGAGATGTAAAATTGCATAAACAACATCTTACAGCTTTTTTCAATAAAAAACTTTTTAAATTAAAAAAGTTAAGCACATAGAGAAAAACTGCAGAGTTGCAAAAAATCTCAGTGGAATTCTGTGGAGTTCCCTAGTTTAGGAATGGGAGCCAGGCCTTCTCCTGTGCCACGTAGCCCCCTCCATGTTGCAGCCAGCATGGTGGACTAGAGGCCTCCATCCGCAAGCAGTATACCCAGCCTGTGTTGGCCGCTCTGGCAGCAAACACCGCTCTAAAGGCTGTGTGTGCTCTGACATACAAGAATTTGAATTGGCAGCATGCGTCATTGCTTTCCCGTCCTCAAAAGCTGTCCGCCATTGTAATTTCATAAGGACCTGCATAACAGGCACTCTGCTAATTGTCACCCGAGGGATAAAACTATCCCATGTGCAAAATAAAGGAATAACGTATCATCCTCCTGCACCCCAAGCCCCACCTTTCAACTCCTTCTATGATAACCTGTTGGCCTAAAGACAAAGTACTTAAATGAGCAATAGCTGATTTTGCCCAGAGAGCAACAAGTGATGTGGGCTGCAGCTGGTCTCTAATGGAACAGCACCAGCCAACACATTTACATCCTGCCTGAGGATGGGATGTATTAATATTTTGTTGTGTGGCTCATTTTACTGCCTCACTGTTGTGCTGTGTGTGTTGATTTAGATTCCGTATATAGATTTCCCGATTTATGCTTTTATAAAGGTACAATTCACATTGCCCTTATTTAGGCATAGAAATCCAGCCCTTATTTAGGCATTCTCCATACTAACCAAATACAGGCATGGCCACCTACATCCGTTTCTTCTACGTCACAACGTGTTCTTGGAAAACCAGACCCTTAAGCCTTTAGGACTTCCCCTTGCTTGGACATTGATTTCTCCAAGAACTCATTTATTATGCATGAACATCTATTCCTTAGGGGTTCATTCATGACGTTCTTATTCCCGACTTTTAGGTCAATACTGGCATTCCTAAACACCTTCAAGGTATAAATATACCTTCACTTGCCATGGCGAATCACGGTCCATGGTTCGGCTGCCTACTTCCACGACGCGGCTCACCACGGCAAGTTCAGAAGGAAGTCAAGTCCCCAACTGACGCATTGACCAGACGCTGCCATCCTCCTTGCAGAGAATCCAGCTCCAGTGTTTCCGACTCTCCTTGCGGGGTGTTAGAGATCGAGACCCGGAAAGAGATTCGAACCACACTCATTCTAAGGTATGGAGCGGACTAGAACCTAGAGGGACTTTTGGCATATCTTGGCAACTATAGCTAAACTAGACTATAGCTAAACAACACCTACTTCTTCCCTCATACTACACTTAGGTTAGGTTCACTGGGGTAATAGTATTTTAGAAGTACCAGATGAGTATTTTAGCCTGTGTTATTTATGTATGTATTTTTATGGATATATGTCATAGCTACAAGCCATGCTATTGCAGTATTATTTCATCTTACTGCTAAGGCTGTACGCATTATACTTCGCATTCTTGCTTACATTTGTAGCTGTTCATATCTCTTGAACGAGAAATAAGACTGTTCAATAAACCCTTTTTATTGAAACACCTGTCTATCTATTTCTGTGTAACTCTGTAGAAACAAAGCATGCACGATTGACTGTGTGAAACGGTTATCTATTGTTTCCACTATTCTCAGATAGTTCCGATTCTAAGGGAAACAAAGTTGTCATGTTTATGCGGTTATAAGAAATCAATCCCTTCTTGTTCATTCGAGAAGTTTCTAGTGACCACTGAGTTAGCTGGCACCCACAAGTGATTAAGTTTAATGTACTTGATAGAGACATACTGGCCTCAGTTCTATGTCAAAACTGTAGTGTATATTATTCCAATGCGCAGAGCCTATCAGGAATATAGGAACTACACTACATCACGTTCTCCTTTCTCGACTATGCCCTTCCCGTGGCTTTATTACATGTGTGAGTTGAAGAATGTGGCCCAGTTTGGAGACAATCTGTGGTGAGCTGGAAGGTGCTGGGAATAAGGGGAATACTTAGCGGGGTCCGTCTACCCGCACGTATGAACAGATTTCCATGTGACTGCTTATAGTGCTTTAACAGAATCACTGGCATGCAATATTTTACATTTCACGAGCACAGATGGAGTAGGTGCTCCACAAAGAGAGAAGCGCCTCAACCCCAAGCTGGACAAATCCTGCAGCGCCACTCGGATGCAAGGGAGGTCTTTGTGTTCTGAGTGAATAGTGCTGACTTACTGGGCATGCCAAAGACAGACGGCTCTTTTCTGCCAACTCTCGGATGAATCATTTAGCTGCTCCCAAAATTAAAAAAAATCGGAGCCCTGAGGCAGGTTAGAAAGAAGTTACATTGCTTTACATTCAGCACAAATGTTTTACCATATACCACATTAAAGTAAGCCCCTGTTCCCATTAAACACTATGGGATTTTGTCTGCTTGACATCAAAAGGTTCTGTAATCATTAGACCGTGCAGAGTTGTATTTGATAAATGGGCTCGTTCATTGCTCTAAGAATTTTTTTTAAAACTATTTAGGCCTCTGAATTATTGAATGCGCACTCACAGCTATTATTTCTTGGCGATCAGAATTTAATGGACTGGCTACCCCTCAGCACATACCTTCTTGCCTTGCCTGTGCCTGCCCTGCATGCAGTGTGCCGGGACTTCTCAGTAGTTAGCTCAGGAGCAGCATGTGGGCACTTACAGCTGTGTTGTTGCCAGCCGAACTCCTCTCAGGGGGGTTCTCGAGGTGCAGCGGCAGGGGAAAAGGCAAACAGATGATATTTTCCCTCAGTGCTCATGGCTTCAATGTCGTTGGTTGCGTTTCCTCATTTTGGAGGGGGGAGGCCACGCTGGAGATTCCTTTTGATAAGCATTAGCTCTGCGGAGAAGGAAGCGAAGCCTGCGTCCAACTGGCCAAGTAAAAGTTAGTGAGGGGGTTTTAAAAAAAATGAGAAGAATCTGATCTCTTTTGACATTGTTTA
This sequence comes from Lissotriton vulgaris, assembly GCF_964263255.1. Classification (NCBI taxonomy): domain Eukaryota; kingdom Metazoa; phylum Chordata; class Amphibia; order Caudata; family Salamandridae; genus Lissotriton; species Lissotriton vulgaris. The sequence goes on from NC_141685.1 coordinate 325,700,642, forward strand.
GTATCCCCAAATAGCAGGCACCACACCTGAATTAATGGGGATGGGCCAGCGCAAGCAAACTCCACTGCGGCTTTGTGGGTGACAGAGTACTTTTGCGGAACTTCACACTTCAAATGGAGCACAGAGTTACAAAACTTCACAAGCTCTGCCAGCGGAGTGGAGTTCAGCGCCTACCCCTAGAATAAAGTCGAAATGCAAATGAATAAATTCCCAAACTGAATTAGAAAATAGAGTGAAATGTAATAAACACAATTGCTACAAAATGACAAAAGTCCAAAAAGGGGAACCCAAGATATGCATTTAAATAGGTATACCACCAGGAAGCATAAAGTGCCACTAGTAGTCAATGGTTACAGTAAACCAGGACCTAGGCACAACTGGAGTGTGGTTCAGATGCCTCAACCAGATTTATCCTGCTCAAATAGCTGACCTTCTGAGTTTAGTCCATTAAGTCCCAAAATACCACAGTAGTACAATTCTAGAGGCCTCCAGGACCTCAGGGGAGCCATATGACCTTTGAAGTGCTCTTTTTCGTCCTGCGCTCAAGAGAGCAGTTCTAGTCTTTCAGGCCTCTTCTCAAGTCACAGAAAACAGGTTCAGTCCTCTTCTGATCTTCCTCAGGTGCAGGCGTGCTCTGGACAAGTGTCTGGAGATGCCACATGTATGACTAGCAAGAGCTAGTGATTAGGAGTGACTCTTCAGTATGCTCTTGCCAATAGACTACATGTTTCCAGTGCCAAACCCACCCACTTTGGGAATTTTCAAGATGGCACAATTCTTTGGCCGCACTAAACTCAAGCCTTGGAGGCTGTGGGACTGAAGAATAACATGGAAATCCAAGAGTCCTCCCATATCTACCACTAAAATTCAATTTTGGGCAGTCACCGTACCTACAATAAACACAGAGACAGAAGTCTGGTAGAAATAAAGTAGGGTTTTCAAGCAAACAGACAGTAGATTCACAATAAATGTTTTGGCATCCTGTTTCCCTTTCTTGCACACGTGCCCCCCCCAGTGTTATATGTAAAAATCCAAAGACAGAAGTCTGGTAGTACAAAAGTAGGGTTTTCAGCAAACAAACAGTGGGCACACAAAAATTGTTTTGGCATCCTACTTCCCTTCCTTTCAAGTCTCCCTCAAAGTGTTATATGTAAACCCAGCACACCTGTCAATCAGTATTTTGCATTCAAGCCTGATGTGACACTGTAATGTCAAAAAAAGATGCTTACAGCCTCACCCTGCATATTCTGTCAGAGGGGTCATCTGTGCCCCTTAAGGTCCGCCTATTGTTTGCTCCCAGGAGGCACTTTGCAGCTCCTGGGAGACCCTTTACTGCTTTTCCACAACTATTCAAATGGCTGGGGAAAGTGGGAGAGCAAATGCAAATTTAGCCTCCAGGAGCGATTCGGGCAGGTAAAGATAATTTCCAAAAAGTACATTTTCCCTAGCATATGTTATATATTTTAGTTCAATAACAACAACTAGAGAGAGAGGGAAGAGGCACTCTCGGTCCCCCAGGTAATAGTTACAATCAACAGAAGAGTGCCCACACAGGGATAGTAGTGTCCAGCACAGAGAAGAAAAGAAGATCAAATCAACCTGAATAAGAATTTCTCAGGGATTTCTTGAAAGCCCTCACTCACCACCCTGGGTGGTGACATGCTTCATCATCGGGCCCACCAGGAGAAGCCGAATGCCTCCCTGGTGTGCTGCAACACCAGGTTACTGCAGAGCGGGATTTTTTTGTGACAAAGTGTATGAAAAAGTGAGTTTTAAAAAATACCAAACAGCTTTACCAAACAAAAAACTTTATTCCGTGGTTAGCTGGGTATTGGTTAAAAGGTATGTGCAGGGAAATATACCAACTAATGTGATGGGTGTTTTCCCCTTTTAAATTACAACGTGGTCAACATGTTTCTGCCCTTTAAGTGTATGGATATTACTGGGCATTCCTCAGGACCATGTAATTGTGTACCTCGGTGGTGTAGGCGCGCTAAGGCCCACCCTAGCCAGAGGACGTGACAGTTAAAAAACAGAATTATGTGTCAAAAAAGTGCAAAAAAACAAACCAGAAAAAGAGGAGTCTAATCACAAATCTGTCTAACAAAACTCTAAGCCCAACGGAAGAAAAAGTCCTAGAAAGAGGATTAGGTTTCGTCCCAACAGCCAGACCAGACAAATTTAAACTCCACTGTGAGCTAGCCGAGTTTTTCCGAAAGCTTAAGCTGAAAGCCTTTTTTGAAGCCAGAACAGAAGCTGACAATGAACCCCCTGCTTATGATACTAACTTCAGATTAAAATTAACATTTGTCCCACCTCCTCACAGTATCCCCGCAGAGATAACGGCCTTTGAACAGGCGGTCTATAATGATATGGAATCGCTACCATTACCAACCACGTTCAAAAACTTCTCAGCGGCAGAATTCCAAGCACTAGACAAACTGAAAAAGGACAAAAGCATAACAATCAAGCCAGCGGACAAAGGAGGAGGGATAGTGATACAAAACACTCCTGACTACGACAAAAATCCCGCTCCGCAGTAACCTGGCGTTGCAGCACACCAGGGAGGCATTCAGCTTCTCCTGGTGGGCCCGATGATGAAGCATGTCACCACCCAGGGTGGTGAGTGAGGCCTTCCAAGAAATCCCTGAGAAATTCTTATTCAGGTTGATTTGATCTTCTTTTCTTCTCTGTGCTGGACACTACTATCTCTGTGTGGGCACTCTTCTGTTGATTGAAACTATTACCTGGGGGACCGAGAGTGCCTCTTCCCTCTCTCTCTAGTTGTTGTTATTGTTCTAGCAGCGTGCAGCTGTGAGAGTTCTAGAAATTCCTTTTTTGGTACGTCACCACGTCACCAAAACTTTTTTAACATGGCGAATTTCGGTCTTACCTTTTCGGAGGAAGAGGTAGACGCACTTCTGGCCGATCCTAATCTTTTTGCGGACCCGGGAATATCCCAAGCTATTTCCCATACAGCTGAATGGGAGAAACTCACGGAGCAGAAACGAGACCGTATCAGAACTATTCTTCATGGCACCATTTTAAAACATTACTTGTCATCCAACACTGCACCAAAGGGACTAATAGTAACCAATGCCCCACGCATATTCCTTAACGATGCCACATTTCGGAAGGAATGGGCGATGATAGCCTGGCATTGCACCCGCGACTGGCTTGTGCTCATCATTAAGACAGCTCTTCGCATATCTGAAGCACTTATGGTTGAAATCCAGCAAACAGAATCACAATTTAAAGCCACGATTACTGGTTATAAAAAGAAGCTGGAGGAAATCAATAAAGACATGACAGAATATAAAGAATCTCTCATGCAATCTAAAATAACAAAATTCCAAAAAGATCTCAAAAAATTCGAATTTAAGACGGTCTACCCTTACTCTGAACCTGACTACATCCCACCTCGGAGGGACTCCAACAAGTCAGACGATACTGACAGTAACTCCTCAAATAGCAGCAATTCTAGCAATCACTCTCACAAACAGAGAGGACGCAGAGGTGGTAGGGGTCGACCCAACTTTCATAATCAGCCTCCTGGTTGGGCACAATTTGGATCCTCAGGTAACGGTCCACCTCCCTTCATGTTCCCTCAACATCCTCCATTTCCCCTAATGGGATGGAATCCCTACATGCAGCCCCACTACCCCCAACACCATCAACACCAGATGCCTTTTTTAGAGAGAGGCGGGAGGGGAAGGGGAAGGAGAAGAGGGAACAACCAAAACCCACGAGTGACCTGGCAAACAGAGGACCGAGTGGGCGACCACACCCGCAGCAAGACAGTGACACCGAGTACCAGTGGTCAAGGAGTCTAATCACAAATCTGTCTAACAAAACTCTAAGCCCAACGGAAGAAAAAGTCCTAGAAAGAGGATTAGGTTTCGTCCCAAAAGCCAGACCGGACAAATTTAAACTCCACTGTGAGCTAGCTGAGTTTTTCCGAAAGCTTAAGCTGAAAGCCTTTTTTGAAGCCAGAACAGAAGCTGACAATGAACCCCCTGCTTATGATACTAACTTCAGATTAAAATCAACATTTGTCTCACCTCCTCACAGTATCCCCGCAGAGATAACGGCCTTTGAACAGGCGGTCTATAATGACATGGAATCGCTACCATTACCAACCACGTTCAAAAACTTCTCAGCGGCAGAATTCCAAGCACTAGACAAACTGAAAAAGGACAAAAGCATAACAATCAAGCCAGCGGACAAAGGAGGAGGGATAGTGATACAAAACACTCCTGACTACGACAAAGCATGTCGTACTTTATTGGACAACAGAGTCAACTACAAACGACTTACTGCAGACCCTACACCGGAATTGAAGGAACGCATCCACAACCTTGTCAAAGAGGCAGAGGAAAATGACCAGATTTCCAAACATGAAGCAGCGTTCCTCACTGGAAGTGGAAGCAATATCCCTTACTTCTACACCTTACCAAAAACCCATAAAAACATCAACCCACCACCTGGACGACCAATCGGCTCGGTCCTTGAACCTCTTTCAACTTTCTGTGATTTCTACCTTAAACCATTAGTACAAAACACCCAAACGTACCTGAGGGACACCAAAAACCTTCTACAACTCCTTGGACAAGTTACCTTTTCAGAAAACTCTATCATCCTTGTCACACTCGATATAGAGAGTCTATATACGAGCATTCCTCAAGATGACACCCTCAGGGTCATGGAAAGAGCCTTAGACTCCATTGAGTGGAACTATGTAACTCCGAAGGAGTTTATAGTCCAATGTGCCACAATGGCCCTTAAAGAAAATTATTTCGAATACCAAGGTGAGCTTTACCTGCAAAGTACTGGAACATCAATGGGCAGTACTTTTGCTCCCAGCATAGCTGGACTTTATGTCTATGACTTTGAAGTGAAAAATATCCTGCCCAATGACAACCCCTTTCATTCTTCAATTACCTTATGGAAAAGGTATATTGATGATATACTGCTGATCTGGAAAGGTGGAGAGGATAATCTAAAAACATTCCTGACCTGGATAAACACCCGAGATCCCTACCTGAAGTTTACCAATCACTTCAGCAAAGAAACAGTCGTATTTCTTGATGTTAACATCACTGTAAGTGGGACAGTTTCGAAAACAACTACCCACTACAAACCCACGGCTAAAAATAACCTCCTAGACTTCTCAAACTTTCACCCAAGACCTTTAAGGGAAAACCTGCCGTACGGCCAATATCTCCAAATACGGAGAAATTGCACAGACATCAAGGACTACAAATCCCAAGCCTCTGACCTTACCAAAAGACTACAAATACGTGGCTACCCCAAAAAGATCTTGGAAAAAGGGAACAAACGTGCTAGAAACCAACCACAAGAGGCTTTGCTGGAAGAAAGCACCAGGGAACCATCTGAAATACCGCTAACCTGCGTGACCACCTACAGCTCCATCTCGGATGCAATAAAAAAATCAGTGAACAAACATTGGAAAATCCTAACCAGCAACAAAAGAACCTGGGAAAAACCCCTTTTTTCTTTCAAAAAAGGCACAAGTTTAAAAGACTCTTTGGTTCACACACGCCCGAAGGTCGATACCTCTGCCTCCGGAACTATAAGGTCGATCACAGATGCATGGGGCCTGCCCCCCGTGACAGGACACTTCCCTTGTGCCAACTGTAGCGTATGCCATCTTACCACGCACACGAAACAACTTTCACTCGAAACAGGAAAGATATGGACACAGAAGAGCCATACTAATTGTAATTCGACCAATGTCGTCTACATGGTAACGTGTCCCTGCCAGAAGAGGTATATAGGGATGACAACTCGCAAAATTAAACAAAGGATTTGCGAGCACCGCAGCAACATCAGGTGTCAAAAGTCAGCAACTAAAATGAGTGAACATTTTCTTCAACAACACCACACGCCCAATGATCTACGGTGGACAATAATCGAGCAAGTCACCTCGGAGAGAAATACCACCAATATTCTCTTCGAAAAAGAGCAACGTTGGGTGTATAGACTGGGTACCCACATCAATGGGCTTAATGACCAGATTCCTTGGTCCTCTGTTCTCAAGCGGTAAGCCTGCCTCAGTCTTCTTGTTTCTCGAGGTCATCGCCAGACCCAATGATCCTTTTCTCACCTCCACTTATGTGAACTATACCACTTACTGCCGCCAGAGTTCTGGTCTCGCTGTTCCTGCTCTGTTTCTCCTGCTCTGTCCATCTAGAATCGGAAATACAACTGTCCACTTTACCTTTCGATTCTATCAGACTCTTCGTCACCTGACGAACGAGCCTTCTGTCACTGCAAGGAATGACCTAATCACTCACCATGACAACGCGAGTGTTTGTATCACAAGCCTCGGTCTGATCCATAACTCTGTTGGGCTACTGAGGCGCATGCGTTATGTCATTCCCCACAACAACGCAAGGGCTTGCATCCCAAGCCTCACTTCTGTCCTCTACTATGATTGGGCATACACACACCCCCTGGCACGCCTACCTCTGCCCAAAGCTACGCCCTCCACCGCGCGCTTTACCACGGAGAGAGTATTTCAATGCCATTCGATCTCCGGACATCCATCCACGGGGTCCGGTTCGAGGAGAGCGTTAGGTGCCTAGCGGGTGTTTGGCGTTGCGGGCGTAAGAATCTTTCTGATATGACCATCAGGCACCTTCCTGCCCCACGCTAAGCTAAGTAACCTTTACATCATTCCAATCGCTAAGTAGTTTTGTGTTCCTCTATTTACCTCTGTAGGGTGTGCCATTGTCGCCACCACCCCCCTCCCGAGACCCATGAAGTGTGGATCTTTTAATACACAAGTGAGAAACTCGCCATTTTTATTCATTTTAAGTTTATTTATTTGTTAAAAATTGGTTGAACCGCTAGGGTCCAACATAGACACCAGCCATCCATTTGGGCGCATTGATCGCACCAGCACGAATGGCATGATGTCTGCTTTGCGATCGTCCTTTTTGCTCAAAAACTGTATGCCCTGAGACAGCCTGGCCCGCACCGCTTCAGGCTTAAAATATCTCTATTTTTTCACCCCGGGCACACGTTTTTTCACCTTAGTCCAAGCACAGAACTTTGAAATCAGTGTTAGCAAAAAGACGCTCCAGTCCAATTATTAACATTGTTTGTATTGTCTTTTCATGTGTGTTTGTCATTTCTTTCAGACCACAGGTTCATCAAAATTGTTCGAACCCCTTTTTTCTGGTTTGTTTTTTTGCACTTTTTTGACACATAATTCTGTTTTTTACCTGTCACGTCCTCTGGCTAGGGTAGGCCTTAGCGCGCCTACACCACCGAGGTACACAATTACATGGTCCTGACGAATGCCCAGTAATATCCATACACTTAAAGGGCAGAAACATGTTGACCCTGTTGTAATTTAAAAGGGGAAAACACCCAACACATTAGTTGGTATATTTCCCTGCACATACCTTTTAACCAATACCCAGCTAACCACGGAATTAAGTTTTTTGTTTGGTAAAGCTGTTTGGTATTTTTTAAAACTCACTTTTTCATACACTTTGTCACAAAAAAATCCCGCTCCGCAGTAACCTGGCGTTGCAGCACACCAGGGAGGCATTCGGCTTCTCCTGGTGGGCCCGATGATGAAGCATGTCACCACCCAGGGTGGTGAGTGAGGGCTTCCAAGAAATCCCTGAGAAATTCTTATTCAGGTTGATTTGATCTTCTTTTCTTCTCTGTGCTGGACACTACTATCCCTGTGTGGGCATATATTTTAGTTCACCATGTGAAAAGCAGCGAGTCTCCTAAGACCCCCAAAGCTGCCCGACGCAGGGTCACCTTTAATTCACTTTGGATTCTCTAACAAAATAATGAGGCAGGCGCTGGACACTGGGAGGCAAGAAAAAGGTTTATTACTCTTAAGAGGAGACCACATCAACTGCAGACACCGGGATGTCTCAGGGAGGTGATCTACCGGCAACACCTTTGGCTCTTCCTTTTATACAGGTTTGACACAATGCATTTGCTTTCATCAACATGGTTACACAAGCTTAAGTCCCCGCCCCGGCCAGGTTTTCACACAATCCCAACATTCTTTCATCAACATGGTTACACAAGCTTGAGTCCCCACCCCGGGCAGGTTGTCACACAAGCCCAACATTGTTTCATCATCCCACCCAGGCCAAACAGACAATTTTATCTTGCAGCTGGGCCTTGCTTCAGGGTCTAAAACATGTGAGACCGGCCAGATCTAAGAGTCTGTTCTGTTGATAAAAACAGGTCCCATTGTTGACAAAAACAAGTCTTGCTGTTTGCAGTGTAATAAACCATGTTTGCAAGAGTCTGTTTGGTATTTGGAACCTGTTTGTGTAAGAATGTCCAAGGGTTTGCCTGTAAACAGAGATGAGAGGAAAAACAAGTTTGTGGCAGCAAGTGGTGTTGATGTTCGTCGTCTCAATAGAGTTTATAGCCCCCAGCTCACATACCAGGTTGGTCAGAGGGATGCTAGTAAGAGCAGGGTGAAACAGAGGTGACCAACAGAATACAAAATGGCTGTGATGGATAAAATGGCTGCAGATTACGTGCTCATAGAAATTTCCACAAAACAAGATGGCGCAGGAAATGTTCACGATCGTCATTTTACTTTTAACAATATGGCTGTGGTGAACATAAATGGACGCCGCTTATGTACACCTAAAGTTTATCGATTTTAACAGTCCCTGCTTTTTAACATAAGCTAGGTCATTTTTGTTCAGGTTCATCTGCTGTGGTGGTGTACAAGTTAACATGATTATACATGAAGCAGAGGGTGGGTAAACAACAATGATAATCGTTTGGAGGGGAATGAGGGTGGTAGAGGATAGTATCATTATCAAGTACATTTTTCTTTCTCAATATTTATTGCCATAAGTCTCTTTACTTCCTGCCCCATAGCTAAACATGCAGTTGGGCTGTTCATTGTAGTCTTTGGTGGCATACAGGTTGTACAGGCAGATGTACAGACAGCAGGAGAAGAAGATCGCTATCAGTACAAACAGCATTGTCAATAACCTATGCAGTGAATGTAACAAATTGGGAGACAGTGTATACAAAAGGATATTTGCTGTACCACACGTTTAAACTTGGTGATGAGCATAGTTCCTAGATGATGCAGTAAATTCATTCTAACACAAAAACAAGTTTATCATACTAATTGTTTTGTAGGATAAGGACCACTAAGTGCAATATTGAGAACTGGACTGTGTGAGGAGCCCAACTAATAAGTATATTCATGAGGGCAACTGGTGTTGTATAATCCTGGTGATACACAGTTTACTCTTTCTTCCATATGGTATGATATTCCTATGCTATTATTAATACAATGACACTATGGATGCAATTGATGTAGAATTTCAAAGGAAAACCTTTTTCTTGTCTATTTGGGGCATAATGAATACAAGGTGATTGGGAGAGAAATTCAACCTAATATAATTGATGGTCAGGGAATGATATTCGTCAAACTTCTTCGCAGTATCCTTTACAGTGAGCCATCACTGGTAGGTTCCCATTGTTCATCTAGCGTTGGCGCAGTTGAACACCAGCGGTGGAGCTATGCATCCAGCTCGGATCCAGATTCCACGTTGCAGGGCGAGGTCGTTCTTTCTCTGGGATGGGAAAGGGTACCGACACCTTATTCCTGATCCGTGAAGTTCATCCCTACTAACCCTATTCTATCTTTGTGCACTGTTCCTTCATCAAGTGGATTAAAATCCCATGTGAAAAAACGGGGTTGGGGGAGTCAAAGGAAGAGAGGGTGGAGTGGGGTCAGACTGGAGATGGGAGTGAGAGACTCCCCACAAGTGAGCCCACCAATTAGGCCCAATGGACTGGGACTTCAGGCACAAGTAGATCAACAGGCGGTGGGCTTCTGGACAGCCCTTCTCTCTTTCATTCTTCTTGTCGGTGATAGTGCCTCATCCAGCATATCTTTGCTCTGCAGCTCCACCTTGGTCGTGGTCATAGGCGTTTCATGACAAGCAGCCAAGCTGTGCATCGCATCCGACCTCTCTCTTCCAATGACTGGAGGGCGTCCTGAATCTATTAGTAAGTATAAAACACATTTTTAGAGTACTGGCAGAGGAAGACGTTACACAATTTAGTTTTCTCTCCCAATCCCAAGCAGCTGGGGAAATATGTATAATTTACCTAAAAGAAAGATAATATGGATACTCTGAATCTTTACATCTGTGTATATTATTCACTCATGAACCTTCACTGTTGTGCAGGTCTGCAAACACCTCTAGTAATTTCCAGCATACGTATTATCTCTTGTGTCCATTCCTTTTACGTTTATGGTTGTTGCAAGAAATCTAAAATGATTAAATATTAATGATATAGTCTGTCAAATTTAAACTGACTTCTCCAGCAAAAACCTGTTGTTACAAACAAATTCCTGCAGGGCTATATTCTCTTCAAGATCTGTTAACCACAATAGAAAGTACGATGCGCTATTAACATGGGCATACAGGTACCCTTCCTAGTATTGTGCACCATAAAGTACACAGGCTGAGCACTGTCCCATCCTGTTAATGTTCCTTACTTTTAACTAAACATCTTGACCTCAGTACCCCCTCAGCAGGGCTTACTACAACATCCCTTTCAGTTTAGTTCAAATCCTTTTCTGTAAACATTATTCTTATTTTTACATCATCCTTTAAACCTAGCTACTTCACTAGTTAATGAAGGACTTGCGATGTCCTTACAACTTATATGCAATGTTTGTGGTAACATGAACGATGATGGTGGTGCCACTAAGGCATTCAAACAAAAGCCACTGACTTAAAGCTCCCTTTTAAGGGTCATATTAGGGGACATCAGTCTAGTCTGCCCGTCCTCTCATTTTCAGCCAATTGAAATTCCATCATTTTACAGAAAGGAGGGGCAGAAACATGGCATAATATGGTATTTTGTTCCTGTCAATTTGTTCAAACACTGTTGTGTTAAAGCCAATTAGACGTGTACTTGTGAGGTACAGTGTCTTTATTTATTCAAAAGCGTATTCACAGCATTCTGTGAAGTGAATGGCTAAGAGTGAGTCCACCCAGTTGTCTTATAGAATTGGTCCCAGCATGGTCATTCCTTGACAGTGTAGGTAGGCTCAATGAGATAGAGAAAGAGAGAGAGGGAGAGAGAGAGAGAGAGTGCACAACAACAAGCAGCTCTCCAGTGCACTTACCACATAGAACAGTACAGGACAATTCGGATAATCCATACTAATATAATAAAGAGAGAGCCCAAACCTTTTAGGCGGGTAATCTCAGGAACCATAGCACCAATCACAACACCCAATACAGCGTTGGAAAGGGCAGTTGCAGCAGAAGGACATAGGCTATGCAGACGCCCACCATATACATTTAAAAAGTAAAAGAACCATGCCAGAAAAGTAGTCCCTTGTGGGCGTGTCTGCGTTGTGCTGTGGGCTTGTGCTGGGGGCGGGGGGCGTGTGGTACGTTCCGCCCTTCGGGCTGGACTGTTCCCATGAGGCACAGGGTCAAGGCTGATTTGCATATGGCCATGTCTGAACTGGGGTGGTGTGGAGTGCAAAAAAACGATGTATTTAGGCCCAGATCTCTGTACTGGGGTGAATGTATGACATTGTCTGCATTCTGTCCATCAGCTGTTGTTTTTGCATTTGTCACCCCGAGTGGGATGGGTATGCTCAGACGTGAGCCCCATGCTCTCCACACCACTGGAGTCAAGCTATCCTGGCTGAAGACGGCTGATAGCCAGAAATTGGTCCTAGGATAATTGAGTCTGGTCCAGGAAAGACATGGCTTGGCAGTTTGGCCTGTAATGTTCCCATGAGGCAAAGGGTCAAGGCTGATTTGCATATGGCCATGTCTGAACTGGGGTGGTGTGGAGTGCAAAAAAAATGATGGATTTAGGCCCAGATCTCTGTATTGGGGTGAATGTATGATATTGTTCTGCATTCTGTCCATCAACTGTTGTTTTACATTCCGTCCTTCATGCCATGTCTCATATTGTGTGATGGGGGTGTGGGCGTGTGCGGGGCGCACGTTGTGTCATATATTACATTGTTTTTTCTTCCCAGGTTCTGTACATTCCATCTCCGGGTGTCCATCCTGCTCTCTTTAAATACCCCTGCACCCCATAATCAAAACCCACCCTTACTCCTTAAAATACCCCAACACCCTTAAACACTAACCCATCTTAACCCTATAAATATACCCTGTACCCCAAAACCCAAACCTATACCTAAATCCTAAAAATACCCCTGTACCCCAAAAACCAAACCTACCCCTGTACCCTAACATACCCCTGTACCCCAAAACCCAAACCTAGCCCTGAACCCTTAAAATACCCCTGTACCCCAAAACCCAAACCTACCCCTGAACCCTAAAAATACCCCTGCACCCCAAAACCCAAACCTAGCCCTGAACCATAAAAATAACCCTGTACCCCAAAAGCCAAACCTACCCCTGAACCCTAAAATACCCCTGTACCCCAAAATCCAAACCTAGCCCTGAACCCTAAAAATACCCCTGTACCCTAAAACCCAAACCTAGCCCTGAACCCTTAAAATACCCCTGTACCCCAAAACCCAAAACTACCCATGAACCCTAAAAATACCCCTATACCCCAAAACCCAAACCTAGCCCTGAACCCTAAAACTACCCCTGTACCCATAACCCAAAACTATATCGGAACCCTTAAAATACACAAACACCCCAAAACATATACCTCAGTACCCCAAAACATATACCCCTATACCCATACTTACCTTATCCAAACATTAAAAAAAAACATGCTTTTACCATTCATACATTTACAACGAATTTCGTTGTAAATGTATGTGTGGTAAAAGCATATAAAATGTAATGCCATGCGTTATAATGGCATTGCGGAGTCATGGTACTTTCATAATGAAAGTATGCGGAGTGATGGTCTGCGGAAAGAAAGTTGCGGAATAATGGGTGTTTAACCGCCACCGGTAAGTACATTGGTGGCACGGCGGCCCACATCTCCAGCAACATACTCATATTTTTTCACCACCGATTTGAAAAATGCACAGGTCTCTCTGATTGATGGCCAGCACTGATATACACTTTTAGACACACCTCCCGCCACAAGTTCTAGAATTGCGAACTTTAGAGCTGGGGAGCTACGTTCGAATCTCGGCAACAGGTCAACATCCTGTGAT